>NC_053041.3:499162760-499787760 GCF_002575655.3 Aegilops tauschii subsp. strangulata | reverse complement strand
ATGAACTTAATAATCTAGATGCATGCTGGATAGCAGTCGATGTTTGGAGTAATAGTAGTAGATGCAGGCAGGAGTCGGTCTACTTGTCACGGACGTGATGCCTATATACATGATCATACCTAGATATTCTCATAACTATGCTCAATTCTATCAATTGCTCGACGGTAATTTGTTCACCAACCGTAATACTTATGCTATCTTGAGAGAAGCCACTAGTGAAACATATGGCCCTCGGGTCTATTTTCCATCATATTAATCTCCCGTCAACTAACGATTTCTATTACCGTTTGTTTTGCAATCTTTACTTTTAATCTTTATCATAAAAATACCAAAAAAATTATTTTATCATCTCTATCAGATCTCACTTTTGCAAGTGGCAATGAAGGGATTGACAACCCCTTTATCGCGTTGGTTGCAAGGTTCTTATTTGTTTGTGTAGGTACGAGGGACTTGAGCGTGGTCTGCTACTGGATTGATACCTTGGTTCTCAAAAACTGAGGGAAATACTTACGCTACTTTACTGCATCACCCTTTCCTCTTCAAGGGAAAAACCAACGAAGTGCTCAAGAGGTAGCAAGAAGGATTTCTGGCGCCGTTGCCGGGGAGTCTACGCACAAGTCAACATACCAAGTACCCATCACAAACTCTTATCCCTCGCATTACATTATTTGCCATTTGCCTCTCGTTTTCCTCTCCCCCACTTCACCCTTGCCGTTTTATTCGCCCTTTCTTTCCGTTCGCCTCTTTCCCGTTGTTTTTCTTGTGCCATGGCCGAATCAAAAAGGGATAGGGGTTCTCTCCAGGGTTTTAATACCTTGGATAGTCCTTCTGTCCTCTCTAAGCTCATTAATAATGATGCCATGGAAAAACCTACCGGGGTCATCAATGATAGTTTGCATAATTTTGATGAAGATGATCCCGGATTTTTTCGTTATTTACTTGATGAATCTTTGAAAGATGCTTGGGATAGGTTACTAAGAATCACGGCCAGCTTTGTGCCCCAATATCAAATTGAAATTTACTTAAAAAGCTTCTATGTTGCCCTACCCTTGTCATTTAAGCATGTCTTAGATTCTATTTTTGAAGAAGGTTTTCTTGAAGGGGATGCCGTAGATACTTATGAAAAGATGAAAACCATATTTGGGCACCCCATGAATGAGAAGGTCGAATCTACCTCTCTTTTGCTCTCTTATCAAAACGAAACTATCAAAGAGATGAAGGCTAGCTTAGATGCAAATTTCTGTAACGTGCTTAATCTCCCTTCTACCATTAATGGCCATGTGCTCTATCAAAATAGAAAGATTAATGCTATAGATAATAAGTTTTCCCTTTTCTTTCCTAAATCCAAAGATGGCAATACTTAGATCTATCCTTGCTTTTATGCCTAGCTAGAAGCGTTAAACGATAGCGCTTGTTGGGAGGCAACCCAATTTTATTATAATTTTCTTGCTTTTTATTTCTGTTTAGTAATAAATATTTAATCTAGCCTCTGGTTAGATGTGTTTTTATGTTTTAATTAGTGTTTGTGCCAAGTTAAACCTATAGGATCTTCTTGGATGATAGTTATTTGATCTTGCTGAAAATTCCAGAAACTTTCTGTTCACGTAAACAATTGTTTAAAATCACCAGAACGTGATAAAATACTGATTCCAATTGCAGTAGATCAATAAACAAATTATATAGGTCGTCCTATTTTGGTAGATTTTTCTAAGTTCCAGAAGTTTGCGTTTGATACAGATTACTACAGACTGTTCTGTTTTTGACAGATTCTGTTTTCCGTGTGTTGTTTGCTTATTTTGATGAATCTATGGCTAGTAAAAGAGCTTGTAAACCATATATAAGTTGGAATACAGTAGGTTTAACACCAATATAAATAAAGAATGAGTTCATTACAGTACCTTGAAGTGGTGTTTTGTTTTCTTTCGCTAACGGAGCTCACGAGATTTTCTGTTAAGTTTTGTGTTGTGAAGTTTTCAAGTTTTGGGTAAAGATTTGATGGACTTTGGAACAAGGATTGGCAAGAGCCTAAGCTTGGGGATGCCCAGGGCACTCCAAGGTAAAAGTCAAGGACAACCAAAAGCCTAAGCTTGGGGATTCCCCGGAAGGCATCCCCTCTTTCGTCTTCATCTATCGATAACTTTACTTGGGGCTATATTTTTATTCACCACATGATATGTGTTTTGCTTGGAGAGTCTTGTATGATTTGAGTCTTTGATTTTTAGTTTACCACAATCATCTTTGCTGTCACACCTTTTGAGAGAGACACACATGATTCAGAATTTGTTAGAATACTCTATGTGCTTCACTTATATCTTTTGAGCTATATAGTTTTTGCTCTAGTGCTTCACTTATACCTTTTAGAGCACGGTGGTGGTTTTTATTTTATAGAAATTATTAATCTCTCATGCTTCACTTATATTATTTTGAGAGTCTTAAACAGCATGGTAATTTGCTTCAATTGTGAAATTTATCCGAATGTGATAGGCATCCAAGATGAGCATAATAAAAACATCCATATTGAGTTCACAGTGAATATCATGAGAAGTTTGTACTTGATAAGTGTTTTGAAATATAAAGGTGGTAATATTAGAGTGTGCTAGTTGAGTAATTGTGAAATTGAGAAATACTTTGTTAAGGTTGGCAAGTCCCGTAGCATGGACGTATGGCAAAAGTTGTGTGACAATTTTGACATATAAGGTGTTCTTTTATTGCTTTCCATATGAGTGGCGGTCCGGGACGAGCGATGGTATTTTCCTAACAATCTATCCCTCTAGGGGCATGCGTAGTAGTACTTTGCTTCGAGGGCTAATAAACTTTTGCAATAAGTATATGAGTTCTTTATAACTAATGTGAGTCCATGGATCATACGCACTCTCAAGTTTCCACAATTTTCTAGCCTCTACGGTACCGTGCATTGCCCTTTCTCGCCTTGATAGTTGGTGCAAACTTCGCCGGTGCATCCAAACCCCGTGATATGATACGCTCTATCACACATAAACCTCCTTATATCTTCCTCAAAACAACCACCATACCTACCTATCATGGCATTTCCATAGCCATTCCGAGATATATTGCCATGCAACTTTCCACCGTTCCGTTTATTATGACATGCTCCATCATTGTCATATTGCTTTGCATGATCATGTAGTTGACATCATATTTGTGGCAAAGCCACCATTCATATTTTTTTCATACATGTCACTCTTGATTCATTGCATATCCCGGTACTCCGCCGGAGGCATTCACATAGAGTCATAATTTGTTCTAAGTATTGAGTTGTAAGTAAATAAAAGTGTGATGATCATCATTATTAGAGCATTGTCCCATGTGAGGAAAGGATGATGGAGACTATGATTCCCCCACAAGTCGGGATGAGATTCCGGACTAAAAAAATAGAGAACGAGAAGAGGCCAAAGAAAAAAAGATAAGGCCCAAAAAATGAGAGAAAAAGAGAGAAGGTACAATGTTACTATCCTTTTCCACACTTGTGCTTCAAAGTAGCACCGCGATCTTCATGATAGAGAGTCTCCTATGTTGTCACTTTCATATACTAGTGGGAATTTTTCATTATAGAACTTGGCTTGTATATTCCAATGATGGGCTTTCTCAAAATGCCCTAGGTCTTCGTGAGCAAGCAAGTTGGATGCACACCCACTTAGTTTCTTTTGTTGAGCTTTCATATATTTATAGCTCTAGTGCATCCGTTGCATGGAAATCCCTACTCCTCTCATTGACATCAATTTATGGGCATCTCCATAGCCTATTGATTAGCCGCGTCAATGTGAGACTTTCTACCTTTTTGTCTTCTCACATAACCCCCGTCATTATACTTTATTCCATACATAGTGCTATATCCATGGCTTGCGCTCATGTATTGCGTAAGGGGTGAAAAGGCTGAAGCGCGTTAAAAAGTATGAACCAATTGCTCGGCTTGTCATCGGGGTTATGCATGATGAGAACATTTTGTGTGACGAAATTGAAGCATGGCCTAACTATATGATTTTGTAGGGATAAGCTTTCTTTGGCTATGTTATTTTGATAAGACATAATTGGTTGGTTAGCATGTTTGTAGTATTATTGTTTTTATGTCAACATTAAACTTTTATCTTGAATCTTTCGGATCTAAATATTCATGCCACAATAAAAAGAATTACATTGAAAATTATGCTAAGAAGTATTCCACATCAAAAATTCTGTTTTTATCATTTACCTACTCGAGGACGAGCAGGAATTAAGCTTGGGGATGCTTGATACGTCTCCAACGTATCTATAATTTTTTATTGTTCCACGCTATTATTTATACACTTTTATATTATTTTTGGGACTAACCTATTAACCGGAGGCCCAGCCCAAATTGCTGTTTTTGCTTATTTTAGTGTTTCGAAGGAAAGGAATATCAGACGGAGTCCAAACGGAATGAAATCTTCGGGAATGTGATTTTCTGAACAAACGTGATCCAGAGGACTTGGAGTGGACGTCAAGCAACCAACGAGGAAGCCACAAGGCAGGGGGCGCGCCTACCCCCTGGCGCGCCCTCCACCCTCGTGGGCCCCTCGTGGCTCCACCGACCTACTTCTTCCTCCTATATATACCTACGTACCCCCAAACCATCAAGGAGCACCACGAAAACCTAATTCCACTGCCGCAACCTTCTGTACCCGTGAGATCCCATCTTGGGGCCTTTTCCGGTGCTCCGCCGGAGAGGACATTGATCACGGAGGGCTTCTACACCAACACCATAGCCTCTCCGATGATGTGTGAGTAGTTTACCTCAGACCTTCGGGTCCATAGTTATTAGCTAGATGGCTTCTTCTCTCTCTTTGGATCTCAATACAAAGTTCTCCTCGATTCTCTTGAAGATCTATTCGATGTAATCTTCTTTTGCGGTGTGTTTGTCGAGATCCGATGAATTGTGGGTTTATGATCCAGATTATCTATGAACAATATTTGAATCTTCTCTGAATTCTTTTATGTATGATTGGTTATGTTTGCAAGTCTCTTCGAATTATCAGTTTGGTTTGGCCTACTAGATTGATCTTTCTTGCAATGGGAGAAGTGCTTAGCTTTGGGTTCAATCTTGCGGTGCTCGATCCCAGTGACAGTGGGGAAAATGACACGTATTGTATTGTTGCCATCGAGGATAAAAAGATGGGGTTTATATCATATTGCATGAGTTTATCCCTCTACATCATGTCATCTTGCTTAAAGCGTTACTCTATTCTTATGAACTTAATACTCTAGATGCATGCTGTATGGCGGTCGATGTGTGGAGTAATAGTAGTAGATGCAGGCAGGAGTCAGTTTACTTGTCACGGACGTGATGCCTATATACATGATCATACCTAGATATTCTCATAACTATGCTCAATTCTATCAATTGCTCGACAGTAATTTGTTCACCCGTAATACTTATGCTATCTTGAGAGAAGCCACTAGTGAAACCTATGGCCCCCGGGTCTATTTTCCATCATATTAATCTCCCGTCAACTAGCGATTTCTATTACCGTTTGTTTTGCAATCTTTACTTTTAATCTTTATCATAAAAATACCAAAAATATTATTTTATCATCTCTATCAGATCTCACTTTTGCAAGTGGCCGTGAAGGGATTGACAACCCCTTTATCGTGTTGGTTGCAAGGTTCTTATTTGTTTGTGTAGGTACGAGGGACTTGAGCGTGGTCTCCTACTGGATTGTTACCTTGGTTCTCAAAAACTAAGGGAAATACTTACGCTACTTTACTGCATCACCCTTTCCTGTTCAAGGGAAAACCAACGCAGTGCTCAAGAGGTAGTAGGTGCCGGATTGCTACTCGAGCTCCTGACGAGCTAGACTGTCGTACAATGGGGTAGTCCGGACTCGTTTGACAGTGTCTGAGGACTTGGCCGCCGACGTGATAGTTGGCTTAGTGAGGCCACCCTGTACTGCTGCTGCCAGGGCTGCGGTGTGCTCTTCTGTGCGGAGGGAGTGTTCCATGTTTCCATTCACTGTTATAACACCGCGTGGTCCGGGCATCCTGAGTTTGAGATAGGCATAGTGCAGGACTGCATTGAAACAAGCGAACGCGATTCATCCGAGCAGTGCGTGATAGCCACTGCAGAAGGGGACGATGTCGAAGATGAAGTCTTCGCTTCCGAAGTTGTCCGGCGATCCGAAGACGACTTCCAATGTGATTGAGCCCATGCAATGGGCCTCTACACCTGGTATTACTCCTTTGAAGGTAGTTTTTGTGGGCTTGATCCTTGACGGATCAATGCCCATCTTGCAGACTGTGTCCTGATATAGCAGGTTAAGGCTGATGCCGCCGTACATGAGGACTCTCGTAAGGTGGAATCCGTCGATGATTGGATCGAGGACTAATGCGGCCGATCCTCCGTGACGGATACTGGCCGGATGGTCCCTGCGATCGAAGGTGATCGGACAGGCCGACCATGGGTTGAATTTTGGGGCGACTGGCTCTATCGCATAGACGTCCCTTAGCACGCGCTTGTGTTCCCTCTTGGGGATATGGGTGACGTATATCATGTTCACCATTTTGACTTGGGGGGAAATTTCTTCTGACCCCCTGTTTTCGGTATGCGAGGTTCCTCGTTGTCATCCTCACTGGGCGACCCTTTCTCCTTATGTTCGGTATTTAACTTGCTGGCCTGTTTGAAGACCCAACAACTTCTGTTGGTATGGTTGGTGGGCTTATCAGGAGTGCCGTGGATCTGGCAGGGTCGATCAAGTATTCGGTCCAGGCTTGATGAACCGTGTTTGTTTCGTTTGAATGGCTTCTTCCTTTGACCAGATTTGGAGCCACTGAATCCGGCGTTGACTACCATATTCTCTGTATCATCATTGTTGCTCCGACGCTTATGTTTGTTGCGTCGGGGCCTTCCGTTGCCATTTCGGGCTTCGGAAGTGCCGGGGTCGTTGATACTGTTACCGCTACGGGCTAGCCAACTATCCTCGCCCGCGCAAAAGCGGGTCATTAGTGCTGTAAGGGCTGCCATGGACTTCGGATTTTCTTGGCCGAGGTGTCGGGCGAGCCATTCGTCGCGGATGCTAAGTTTGAAGGCCGCTAGGGCTTCGGCATCCGAACAGTCGACAATCTGGTTCTTTTTAATTTGGAACCTGGTCTAGAATTTCCTGGCCGACTCTCCGAGCTGTTGGACTATATGGCTGAGGTCAAGGGCATTCGGAGGTCGGACATAAGTGCCTTCGAAGTTGTCTCTAAGGGCATCTTCTAGGTCCTCCCAGCTTCCAATAGAGTTTTCTGGGAGGCTGTTTAACCGGTGCCTAGCTGGCCCCTTAAGTTTTGGGGGAAGGTATTTGATGGTGTGTAGATCATCACTGCGAGCCATGTGAATGTGGAGAAGAAAATCTTCAATCCATACTGTGGGATCTGTTGTGTCATCGTATGATTCGATGTTCACGGGTTAAAACCCTTCAGGGAACTCGCACTCCATTACCTCATCGGTGAAGCATAGGGGGTGTGCGGCGCCTCTGTATCGGGCCATGTCACGATGCAGTTCGGATGGAGTCCATATGCGGTTTTCAGCCCGGGGTTGGTTGTGTTTATCGCACAAGGTTTGATAGCCCGCCTCTCACGTCGGAGCATGCCCCCGCGATCCGTAGATTGACCTGGTCTGACCTGCCCTGTTTTCCAGGTCCTGTCGTAGGTCGTATGTGTATCCCCGAGCTATTGTTTCTCTGCTTTTGCAGCGAGTTGGTGCGAGCTGATGTTCGGTTTGAGTTGCCGCTCTGTCCCGGCCACGTAGTGGTCTATCGGGTCCGTCAGCCGCATTACGCACGGGTGGTATGGGTTCCAATGCCTCATCGTCGAATTGGGGTAGCAGCTTACGCTTTGGGTAACTCTTTGCTGGGCGTTCAAGGCCGTATTCTTCGGCTGCCAGGACGTTAGTCCACCTTTCGTTGAGAAGATCTTGGTCAGCTTGAAGCTGCTGCTGCTGCTTCTTTTTCAGGCTCCTTGCAGTGGCTATTAGCTGGCGCTTAAAGCGTTCCTGCTCAAGAGGTTCCTCAGGCACGATAAAGTCTTCGTCGCCGAGGCTCACCTCATCCTCGGAGAGTGGAAGATAATTACTATCCTCCAAGTCTTTGTTTAAAGCCTGTTCATCAGGGCCGATTTGCCCATCTTCCCTATCGTCATGTTCGGAGGTTGGCTTGACGGGGTCTTCTTGGTCTTCGGCGTCGTCCGGAGTGTTGTTGTCCCCGGTGCCGGTATTGCTTTCTTTTTCACGACGTGATTTAGAGCGGCGCTGCTGACGTCGGCGCTTTGGTTGTGTCTCAGGAGGTTTATCCTCAACTAGGTTTTTCTCGTTATCGCCGTTACCCTCTTTGGGTGTATCCACCATGTCAACGTCAAACGAAGAGGTGACCGTCCAGCGTCCAGTAAACGGCGGGTTTTGGGCCTGCTCTTCTCCGGCATCGTCGTCCATACCATCGATGTCTTCGGAGCCGTAATCGAGCATGTCGGTTAAGTCCTCGAAAGTGGCTATGAAGTGGGTGGTGGGCGGGACGTAAAATTCCCCGCTCTCAGCTCCTAGTCCGGGTTGGGCGTAGTTCGGACGTTGCCCCTCTGTAATGACGAGGGATCGCATTAAGTCCAGAACCTCGCTTAAAGGCGAGGTTTGGCCAGGGAGAAAAGAGTCCGTGGAGTATGGCGGGAACAAAACTCCTTGGCCGAGCTCACACGATGCTGACTCCGAGGGTTCGGAGCCAGTGTCGAAGAAGAGTCCGGCTTCATAATGATTGCCGGTGGCGCTGCTTCCTCCGGCTCTCGCGTACCAGGCTTGATGGCCGCAGATAGTCCGGCGGGTTCGGGAGTCTCGTCTTGGGACCTGGTGATGCGCTCTGGATCTAAGGCCAGAGCGGAGGTTGTGGTCGCGAATCCTTGGAAGATCAAGTCTCCTCGGATATCAGCGACATAATCCAGATTTCCAAAACTGGTCTGGTGACCTGGGGCATAGCTGTCGATCTGCTCTAGACGGCCAAGCGACTTGGCCCGCAGTGCGAAGCTGCTGAACACAAAGATCTGGCCGGGGAGAAATATTTCCCTCAGGGCAGCATTGTTTTAGATGACTGATGGAGCCATCGAACCTTCTGACGACGACACAGTGGAACTCTCAATGAAAGCACCAATGTCGGTGTCAAAACCGGCGGATCTCGGGTAGGGGGTCCCGAACTGCGCGTCTGAGGATCGAAGGTAACAGGAGACAGGGATACGATGTTTACCCAGGTTCGGGCCCTCTTGATGGAGGTAATACCCTACTTCCTGCTTGATTATCTTGGATGAATATGAGGTTACAAGATTTGATCTACCTCGAGATCGTAATGGCTAAGCCCTAGATGTCTAGCCTGTATGATTATGATTGCCTCTACGGACTAAACCCTCCAATTTATACAGACACCGGAGGGACCTAGGGTTGTACAGAGTTGGTTTATAGAGAAAGGAATCTGCATATCCGAACGCCAAGCTTGCCTTCCATGCAAAGGGGAGTACCATCCGGACACGGGAGGAAGTCTTCTGTCTTGTATCTTCACAGCCCATTAGTCCGGCCCACGTCACATAGCCCGGACGCCTGAGGACCCCTTAATCCAGGACTCCCTCAGGCGGTGATAGTCATACTGCTTACCAACAACATCTTATTTTGATTCGACGGTATTGTGGGACGAAGTGGCCCGGACAAAACTTACATGTCCATGTACATGAGACCGGTTCCACCGACTGACATGCAACTAGTTTTGCATAAAGGTGGCTAGCGGGTGTCTGTTTCTCCTACTTTAGTTGAATCGAATTTGACTACGACCGGTCCTTGAAGAAGATTAAAACAGCAAACTTGATAAATCACCGTTGTGGTTTTTGTGTAGGTAAGAATGGTTCTTGCTAGAAGCCCGTAGCAGCCACGTAAAAGTTGCAACAACAAAGTAGAGGATGTCTAACTTGTTTTTGCAGGGCATGTTGTGACGTGATATGGTCAAGACGTGATGTGATATACGTTGTTGTATGAGATGATCATGTTTTGTAATATCGAAACCCGATAGGAGCCATAGGGTTGTCTCTTAATTATTGTATGAAATGCAGACGCAATGTAATTGCTTTACTTTATCGCTATGCGTTGGCAATAGTTGGCGAGACGACCCCGACGCAACGATGGGGATCAAGGTGTCGAGTCGGTGACGATGGAGATCATGACGATGCTTTGGAGATGGAGATCAAAAGCACAAGATGATGATGGCCATGTCATGTCACATATTTTTATTGCATGTGATGTTTATCCATTATGTATCTTATTTTGCTTAGAACGATGCTAGCATTATAAGTGATCCCTTCACTAAATTTCAAGATAAAAGTGTTCTCCCCGAGTATGCACCGTTGCCAAAGTTTGTCGTTTCGAAGCACCTCGTGATGATCGGGTGTGATAGACTCTATGTTCACATACAACGGGCGTAAGAAAGTTTTGCACATGCAGAATACTTGGGTTAAACTTGACGAGCCTAGCATGTACAGACACGGTCTCGGAACACTAGAGACCGAAAGGTCTAATGTGAGTCATAGAGTAGATATGATCAACATAAAGATGTTCACCAGTGATGACTACCCCATCTCACGTGATGATCGGACATGGGTTAGTTGATTTGTGATAACCCACAAGTATAGGGGATCAGTTTTAGCCTTTCTCGATAAATAAGAGTGTCGAACCCAACGAGGAGCTAAAGGTAGAACAAATATTCCCTCAAGTTCTTTTGACCACCGATACAACTCTACGCACACTTAACGTTCACTTTACCTAGAACAAGTATGAAACTAGAAGTACTTTGTAGGTGTTGTTGGATAGGTTTGCAAGATAATAAAGAGCACATAAATAAAAACTAGGGGCTGTTTAGATAAAGACACAACTAAGTTAGTTTTATTAGAGAGCTTTTTGTCACGAGAAAGTTATTTGTCCCTAGGCAATCAATAACTAGACCGGTAATCATTGTTGCAATTTTATATGAGGGAGAGGCATACGCTAACATACTTTCTCTTCTTGGATCATATGCACTTATGATTGGAACTCTAGCAAGCATCCGCAACTACTAAAGATCATTAAGGTAAACCCCAACCATAGCATTATAAGGTATAAATTCCTCTTTATTCCCATACGCCATGACCTGCTTATCCGTGTTTGTGTTTCAGTCACTTACGCAACGCAAACAATAAGCAAACCATGAACATATTGCAAACCCTACAGCGGGGATCCCTCACGCTTGCGTGACATGGAGAGCACCATAGGACAGCACGAATTATAAAACATGCAACTCAAACCAATCACAATCATCAATCAACCCATAGGACAAAACGGATCTACTCAAACATCATAGGATGGCAACACATCATTGGATAATAATATGAATCATAAAGAACCTTGTTCAAGTAGAGGGTACAACGGGTTGCGGGAGAGTGGACCTCTGAATATAGATGGGGGAAGGTGATGAAGATGTTGGGGAAGATGACTGAGGTGTTGGTGTAGATCGCCGTCACACGATGATTGCCCCGGCGGCGTTCCGGCGCCACCGGGGGAGAGGGGGAGAGAGGCCGCCTCCTTCTTCTTCTTCCTTGACCTTCCCCCTAGATGGGGGAAGGGTTTCCCCTCTGGTCCATGGCCTCCATGGTGGCGGAGGGGCGGGATACCCTCCGAGATTGGATCTCTTTCTCTATTTCCTTCTGTTTCTGTGCTCCCAGATTCTGCCCTTTCACCATTTCTTAAATTCCTGGAGATCCTAAATCCCATTGGGCTGAAATTTTTAACACAATTTTATCCGGATATTAGCTTTCTTGCGGCAAAAGAAGGGCACCAACTGCCTTACGGGGTGTCCACAAGGACAAGGGGCGCGCCCTCCACCCTTGTGGGCCCCTCGGGCATCGCGTTGATTTTTTTTCCCAAAAATCAAATATATTCCAAAAAAAATTCCATAAGTTTTTACCCCGTTTGGACTCCGTTTGATATGGATTTTCTGCAAAACAAAAAACATGGAACAAACAGGAACTAGCACTGGGCACTGGATCAATATGTTAGTCCCAAAAATAGTATAAAAAGTTCCCAAAAGTATGTAAAAGTTGTAGAATATTGGCATGGAACAATAGAAAATTATAGATACGACGTAGACATATCAGCATCCCCAAGCTTAATATCTACTCGTCCTTGAGTAGGTAAATGATAAAAAAGATAATTTTTTATGTGGAATGCTACCTAGCATAATCTTGATCACAGAATCTAATCATGACATGAATATTAAGACACGAGTGATTCAAAGCAATAGTCTATCATTTGACATTAAGACAATAATACTTCAAGCACACTAATAAAGCAATCATGTCTTCTCAAAATAACATGGCCAAAGAAAGTTATCCCTACAAAATCATATGGTCTGGCTATGCTCCATCTTCATCACACAAAGTATTTCATCATGCACAACCCCGATGACAAGCCAAGCAATGGTTTCATACTTTTAATGTTCTCAAGCCTTTTCAACTTTCACGCAATACATGAGCGTGAGCCATGGATATAGCACTATAGGTGGAATAGAATATGATGGTGGAGGTTGTGTGGATAAGACAAAAAAGGACAAAAGTCTCATATCGACGCGGCTAATCAACGGGCTATGGAGATGCCCATAAATTGATATCAATGCGAGGAGTAGGGATTGCCATGCAGCAGATGCACTAGAGCTATAAGTGTATGAAAGCTTACAAATGAAACTAAGTGGGTGTGCATCCAACTTGCTTGCTCATGAAGACCTCGGGCATTTGAGGAAGCCCATCATCGGTATACACAAGCCAAGTTCTATAATGAAAAGTTCCCACTAGTATATGAAAGTGACAACATAGGAAACTCTCTCTATGAAGAACATGGTGCTACTTTGAAGCACAAGTGTGGTAAAAGGATAGTAGAATTGCCCCTTCTCCCTTTTTCTCTCTTTTTTTGGCTCTCCCTTTTTTTGGCCTCTCTTTTTCGTCCGGAGTCTCATCCCGACTTGTGGGGGAATCATAGTCTCCATCATCCTTTCCTCACTGGGACAATGCTCTAATAATGATGATCAGGACACTTTTATTTACTTACAACTCAATATTACAACTCGATACTAGAACAAAGATATGACTCTACATGAATGCCTCCGGCGGTGTATCGGGATGTGCAATGATCTAGCGTAGCAATGACATCAAAAAATCGACAAGCCATGAAAACATCATGCTAGCTATCTTACGATCATGCAAATGAATGCTCAAGTCATGTATATGATGATGATGGAAGTTGCATGGCAATATATCTCAGAATGGCTATGGAAATGCCATGATAGGTAGGTATGGTGGCTGTTTTGAGGAAGATATAAGGAGGCTTATGTGTGATAGAGCGTATCATATCACGGAGTTTGGATGCACCGGCGAAGTTTGCACCGAGTCTCGAGGCAAGAAAGGGCAATGCATGGTACCGAAGAGGCTAGCAATGATGGAAGGGTGAGAGTGTGTATAATCCATGGACTCAACATTAGTCATAAAGAACTCACGTACTTATTGCAAAAATTTATTAGCTATCGAAACAAAGTACTACACGCATGCTCCTAGGGGGATAGATTGGTAGGAAAAGACCATCGCTCGTCCCCGACCGCCACTAATAAGGAAGACAATCAAAAACAAATCATGCTCCGACTTCGTTACATAACGGTTCACCATACGTGCATGCTACGGGAATCACAAACTTTAACACAAGTATTTCTACCATCCACAATTACTCACTAGCATGACTCTAATATCACCATCTTTATATCGCAAAACTATTGCATGGAATCAAACATATCATATTCAGTGATCTACAAGTTCTATGTAGGATTTTATGACTAACCATGTGAATGACCAATTCTTGTCAACTCTCCAAATAGATATAAGTGAAGCAAGAGAGTTCAATTCTTTCTGCAAAAGATATGCCCACGCTCTAACAAATATAAGTGAAGCAAAAGAGCATTCTACAAATGGCGGTTTTCTATGTGTAGGGAAACAGGCAATCCAAACTTCAAATGATATAAGTGAAGCACATGAAGCATTCTATAAAGCCATACTCAAAAGATATAAATGAAGTGCAAAGAGCATTCTATAAATCAACCAAGGACTATATCATACCAGCATGGTGCATTTATTAAAATAAAAATAAAAAGCACACGACGCTCCAAGATTTACGCATATCATGTGACGAATAAAAATATAGCTCCAAGTAAAATTACTGATGATCGTTAGAAGAAAGAGGGGATGCCTTCCGGGGCATCGCCGAGCTTAGTTGTTTGGGAGTCCTTGAATATTACCTTGGGGTGCCTCGGGCATCACCAAGCTTAGGCTCTTGCCACTCCTTATTCCTTCATCCATCGTGATCTCACCCAAAACTTGAGAACTTCAATCACACAAAACATAACAAAACCCTTGTGAGATCCGTTAGTATAATTAAACCAATCACCACTTTAATTACTGTTGCAAACTCATTCATATTTTATTTTTGCATTGTAGCTACTGTAATATAAATTTTCCATGGCTTATACCACCGATACAATCGATAGTTTCATCAAAACGAGCAAAACAATGCATCAAAAATTTAATCTGTCTTAAACAGGACAGTCTGTAGTAATATGAACATCAACCATACTTATGTAACTCCAAAAATTCTGAAAGATTAGGACAAAATAAACAATTGGTATAGAAGTACTGTGCAAAAAGTTTCAGAAGCATTTGACTTTCCAGTAAAAATTGTAAAATCACGCACTACAGTCAAATGATTTGTAATTTAGTAGTGAGCACAAAGTAACATATATCATGTAATGACAAAGTATAATTCTCTTCCTATGCATCGGCATGTCATAAAAGAACAATTCATGCACACAAAGTAAAGGCCGATACATAGCATAAACAGTTTCTTGAAATTTTATTGTATTGGAAACATAGGGAGGCGGAGATGTAGTTCCTCTCTCATATAATTGCAAGTAGGAGCAGCAAGAACATGCATATTATATCTATCAAAATCATCATGTGCAATAGTAGAACGCAACCCATCAATATAGTCCTTAATAAGCGCAAACTTCTCCGATATAGTGTAGTTGGGAGAATTCAAAAAGATAATAGGACTATCATGCGTGGGTGCAATAGAAAAAATTTCATTCTTAACATAAGGAACTATAGAAAGTTCATCTACATAAGCATAATTCATATTGGCATCATGGCCACAAGCATAGCAAGCATCAAGTTCAACAAAAAGGGATATTTCAAACGAATTCAAGGGATCATAGCAATCATCCTTCGGTAAGCACGAAGGGAAATTAAACAATGTATGAGTTGAAGAGTTACTCTCATTAGAAGGTGGGCATGGGTGATCAATCCGCTCTTCCTCCTTTTGTTCTTCGCTCTCCTCGTCATCTTTTTCATCCAATGAGCTCACAGTGTCATCAATTTCTTCTTCCATATATTCCTGCAAAATATTAGTCTCTTCTTGTACAGCGGATACTTTCTCAATAAATGCATTAGTATCGGCATTGTATTCATAATTTTCATAGCAATATTTAAGTATAGAAAAATTTTCAGGCCTATAAACATCATCATCAAAAGCTTCATACTTTTCAAACAAAGATTCAATTTCATAAGCACCCTTAAAAGCAACGAATTCTTCTATTCGTTCCACATCATAGTAATCATATATACCATTAGCATAAGAAGCTAAGGTTTCATTGTCGTTAAATTTGCATGAAAAGGGAAGGTGTGGAGCCTTCACCTAGAGAAACAAGTATAATCATATCTCAAGCATAGTTGCTAAGCATACCAATGCAACATATGAATTTGATCCCATAATAGTTTCCCTTTTTGAGTCAAGCGATAATCCCTAAAGTATTCACGATGATCCAACGTATCTCCCATTACATAATTGAATGGGGTTTTCTTAGGATTATTAAAGTAGTGCATAATATCTTTCACATAATGAGCATCGAGGGTTTTAGGAGGTTCCCCATCTCCATGAGTAGCAAGTAAACCTAATTTTGTTTGGTATTTTGTGTTCCATATCCATAACTAAAGATAGAGAACAACTTAGAACAGCAAATAAAATCTACTTAGTGATAAAGCAAACAAGCACACACGAGAATATTCACCCCACGCTATTGCTCCCCGGCAATGGTGCCAAAAAAAGGGCTTGATAACCCACAAGTATAGGGGATCAGTTGTAGCCTTTCTCGATAAATACGAGTGTCGAACCCAACGAGGAGCTAAAGGTGGAACAAATATTCCCTCAAGTTCTATCGACCACCGATATAACTCTACGCACGCTTAACGTTCGCTTTACCTAGAACAAGTATGAAACTAGAAGTACTTTGTAGGTGTTGTTGGATAGGTTTGCAAGATAATAAAGAGCACGTAAATAAAAACTAGGGGCTGTTTAGATAAAGACACAACTAAGTTAGTTTTCGTAGAGAGCTTTTTGTCACGAGAAAGTTATTTGTCCCTAGGCAATCAATAACTAGACCGACAATCATTATTGCAATTTTATATGAGGGAGAGGCATAAGCTAACATACTTTCTCTTCTTGGATCATATGCACTTATGATTGGAACTCTAGAAAGCATCCGCAACTACTAAAGATCATTAAGGTAAAACCCAACCATAGCATTATAAGGTATCAAGTTCTCTTTATTCCCATACGCCATGACCCGCTTATGTGTGTTTGTGTTTCAGTCACTCACGCAACGCATGCAATAAGCAAACCATGAACATATTGCAAACCCTACAGCGGGGATCCCTCACGCTTGCGCGACACGGAGAGCACCATAGGACAACACCAATAACAAAACATGCAACTCAAACCAATCACAATCATCAATCAACCCATAGGACAAAATGGATCTACTCAAACATCATAGGATGGCAACGCATCATTGGATAATAATATGAAGCATAAAGCACCATGTTCAAGTAGAGGGTACAGCGGGTTGCGGGAGAGGGGACCACTGAATATAGATGGGGGAAGGTGATGAATATGTTGGGGAAGATGACGGATGTGTTGGTGTAGATCGCCGTCACACAATGATTGCCACGGCGGTGTTCCGGCGCCACTGGGAGAGAGGGGGAGAGAGCCCCCCTCCTTCTTCTTCCTTGACCTTCCCCCTAGATGGGAGAAGGGTTTCCCCTCTGGTCCATGGCCTCCTTGGTGGCGGAGGGGCGGGAGCCCCTCCGAGAATGAATCTCTCTCTGTGTTTCCTTCTGTTTCTGCGCTCCCAGATTCTGCCCTTTCACTGTTTCTTAAATTCTCGGAGATCCGTAACTCCGATTGGGCTGAAATTTTAACACGATTTTTATCCGAATATTAGATTTCTTGCGGCGAAAGAAGGGCACCAACCGCCTTACGGGGTGTCCACAAGGACAATGGGCGCACCCTACCCCCTAGGGCACGCCCTCCACCCTTGTGGGCCCCCCGGGCATTGTTTCGCGTTGATTCTTTTTCCCAAAAATCACATATATTCCAAAAAAATCTCCGTAAGTTTTTATCCCGTTTGGACTCCGTTTGATATGGATTTTCTGCGAAACAAAAAACATGCAACAAACAGGAACTAGCACTGGGCACTGGATCAATATGTTAGTCCCAAAAATAGTGTAAAAAGTTGCCAAAAGTACGTAAAAGTTGTAGAATATTGGCATGGAACAATAAAAAAATATAGATACGATGGAGATGTATCAATTTGGATCATGTATCACTTAGATAACTTGAGGGATGTTAATTTAAGTGGGAGTTCATTAGTAATTTGATTATTTGAACTTCAATTTTTTATCATGAACTTAGTCTTAATAGTTTTTGCATATCTATGTTGTAGATCAATGGCCCGAGCTACCGTTCCCCAGAATTTTAATGCGTTCCTAGAGAAAGCTAAGTTGATAGATGATGGTAGCAACTACACAGACTAGGTCCGTAACTTGAGGATTATCCGCATTGCTGCACAGAAGAATTATGTCCTTGATGCACCACTAGGTGACAGACCTGCTGCAGGAGCTACTGCAGATGTTATGAATGTCTGGCAGGCTCGATCTGATGCTACTCTATAGTTCAATGTGCCATGCTTTACGGCCTATAACCGGGACTTTAAAGACGTTTTGAACGTCATGGAGCATATGAGATGTTCCAAGAATTGAAGTTAATATTTCAAGAAAATGCCCGGGTTGAGAGATATGAAGTCTCCAACAAGTTCTATAGCTGTAAGGTGGAGGAGAACAGTTCTGTCAGTGAACGCATACTCAAAATGTCTGGGTATCATAACCACTTGACTCAGGTGGGAGTTGATCTTCTAGTTGATAGAGTTATTGACAGAGTTCTTCAATCACTGTCACCAAGCTACAAAGGCTTCGTGATAAACTATAATATGCAAGGGATGAATAAAATGATTCCTGAGCTCTTCGCAATGCTTAAGGCCATGGAGGTAGAAATCAAGAAGGAGCAGCAAGTGTTGATGGTTAACAAGACCACTAGTTTCAATAAAAAGGGCAAGGGAAAGAAAGGGAACTTCAAGAAGAATGGCAAGCAAGTTGCCACTCCCGAGAAGAAGCCCAAAGCTGGACCCAAGCCTGAAGTTGGGTGCTTCTACTGCAAAGGGAATGGTCACTAAAGCGGAACTGCCCCAAATACTTGGCGGATGAGAAGGATGGCAAAGTGAACAAAGGTATATTTGATATACATGTTATTGATGTGTACCTTACTAATGCTCGTAGCAGCGCTTGGGTATTTGATACTGGTTCGGTTGCTCATATTTGTAACTCAAAACAGGAGCTGCAGAATAAATGAAGATTGGCTAAGGACGAGGTGACGATGCGCGTCGGGAATGGTTCCAAGGTCGATGTGATCGTCGTCGGCACGCTACCTCTACATCTACCTTCGGGATTAGTTTTAGACCTCAGTAATTGTTATTTGGCGCCCGCATTGAGCATGAACATTATATCTGGATTTTGTTTATTGCGAGATGGTTATTCATTAAATCGGAGAATAATGGTAGTTCTATTTATATGAGTAATATCTTTTATGTTCACGCACCCTTGATGAATGGTCTATTCTTGTTGAATCTCGATTGTAGTGACACACATATTCATAATATTGAAGCCAAAAGATGTAAAGTTGATAATGATAGTGCAACATACTCGTGGCACTGCCATTTAGGTCATATTGGTGTAAAACGCATGAAGAAAATCCATGAGGGTGGACTTTTGGAGTCACTTGATTATGAATCATTTGATACTTGTGAACCATGCCTCATGGGCAAGATGACTAAATCTCCGTTCCGGAACAATGGAGCGAGCTAGTGACTTATTGGAAATAATACATAGCGATGTATGTGGTCCGATGAGTGTTGAAGATCGCGGTGGGTGTCATTATTTTCTCACCTTCACAGATGATTTGAGTAGGTATGGGTATATCGACTTGATGAAACACAAGTCTGACATTTGAAAAGTTCAAAGAATTTCAGAGTGAAGTGGAGAATCATCGTAACAAGAAAATAAAGTTTCTATGATCTGATCACGGAGGCGAATAGTTTGGCCTTCATTTAAAACAATGTGGAATAGTTTCACAACTCACGCCACCTGGAACACCACAGCGTAATGGTGTGTCCGAACGTCGTACCGTACTTTAATAGATATGGTGCGTTCTATGATGTCTCTTATTGATTTGCCACTATCTTTTTGGGGTTATGCATTAGAGACAGCCGCATTCATGTTAAATAGGGCACCATCTAAATTCGTTGAGATGACACCGTATAAACAGTGGTTTGGCAAGAAACCTAAGCTGTCGTTTCTTAAAAAGTTTGGGGATGCGAAGATTATGTCATAAGGCTTCAGCCTGATAAACTCGAACCCAAAGCGGAGAAGTGCGTCTTCATAGGATACCCGAAAGAAACTAGTGGGTATACCTTCTACCACAGATCCGAAGGCAAAATCTTTGTCGCTAAGAATGGGTACTTTCTAGAGAAGGAGTTTCTCTCGAAAGAAGTGAGTGGGAGGAAAGTAGAACTTGATGAGGTAGTTGTACCTTCTCTCGAATTGGAAAGTAGTACATCAGAGAAAGCCGTTCGCGTGATGCCTACACCAACCAGAGAGGAAGCAAATGATGATGATCATGAAACTTCAGATCAAGTTACTACTGGACCTTGTAGGTCGAACATAACACATTCCGCACCAGAGTGGTACGGTAATCCTGTCCTGGAAGTCATGTTGTTGGACAACGGCCAACCTACGAACTACGAAGAAGGTATGACAAGCCCAGATTCCGACAAATGGATTGGGCCCATGAAATCTGAGATAGGATCCATGTATGAGAACAAAGTGTGGACTTTGGTGGATTTGCCCGATGATCGGCAAGCCATTGAGAATAAATGGATCTTCAAGAGGAAGACGAACGCTGATGGTAATATCACTGTCTATAAAACTCGACTTGTCGCAAAAGGTTTTCGACAAGTTCAAGGGGTTGACTACGATGAGGCTTTCTTACCTGTAGGGATGCTTAAGTCTGTCCGAAACATGTTAGCAATTGCCACATTTTATAATTATGAAATCTGGCAAATGGACGTCAAAACTGCATTCCTTAATGGATTTCTTAAAGAAGAATTGTATAAGATGCAACCAGAAGGTTTTGTCGATCCTAAGGGTGCTAATAAACACTACAAAAAAATACACTTCCATGATGATACGTGTTTGTCACAGTAGGTCGCGTTTTCTGTCATGCATGTACATCCATGACGATTTTATGACAGAATCAAGATAGTCATACCTGTGCTGTCGTAGAAGTGTTCCATGACATTACCAAAATTATCATCACGGAAGTGTCCACTTCCATGATGATAAATCGCGCATCACAGAAGTTCTTTCGTCAAGGGTGACCGACACGTGGCATCCACCGTAATGGAACGTTGTTAAGCTATCGGGTCCAGTTTTGGATCCGATAACCCGTTAACAGCCCGGACCAATGGGGATTTTCCACGTGTAAAATCATCATTGGCTGGAGGAAACACGTGTAAGCTCCGCGTTGGCACATGTGTCACTCATCCAATGGGCGAGAAGCGCCTATGATATGTTGACACGTGGACCGGCACAAAAATGGCCCATAAAGTTTAAATGGGCCGGCCCAATTAAAGGCCCACAAGATTTTGCGGACCATAATGGGCTGGCCCAGCTAAAGGCCCACGAGATTTTGCAGACCATAATGGGCTGGCCCAGCTAAAGGCCCACAAGATTTTGCGGGCCATAATGGGCCGGCCCAGGTAAAGGCCCACAAGATTTTTGTGGGCCATACTGGGCCGGCCCAGGTGAAGGCCCACAAGATTTTTGTGGACCATAATGGGCTGGCCCAGCTAAAGGCCCACGAGATTTCACCGACATTAATGGGCCGGCCCAGCTGTAGGCCGACAAGATTTTGAGGACCCTAGTAGGCCGGCCCATTAACTGGCTACCATGTTTTGGGCCAAATGCCGGCCCATATTTGATCTGGTCCATTAATGGCCTGCCACGTTCCGGGCCTAATAATGGCTCATATGAGATCCGGTCCGTTAAAAGCCTACCATGTTCTGGGCCAAATTACGGCCCAGATCAGGTTCGGCCCTTTAAGAGGCTTTGGGCTAAATTATGGCCCATATCAGATTCGGTCCTTCAACTGGACGCTATGCTTTTGGGCCCACTTGCTAAAGGCCCATTTAGTAATTTGGCCTGATATTAGTTTTGGCCTGTTAAGGGCCCGTTTAACATTTCGGCCCTATATTAATTTTGGCCTGTTAAAAGCCCGTCATATAGTTGGGCCTAACTATGGCCCGGTTTGCATCCGGCCTGCTCGCAACTGATAATCTAATTGGGCCAAACAAGGACCGAGACAATTTTGGCCTATTAAAAGCCCGTGATTTGATTGGCACAATCATGGGCCGGGGTCCATTTCGGGCTGCTGCCGGCCCATGAGCTGTTCGGCACGTTTCAGGCCCAACCTACTTCTCAGCCTCCTAAAAGCCCATTGAGTTTTCTTGCGAAAAGAGGGCATGCGGTTTACTCGGCCTATTAAAGGCCCAAATCTACTAGTGGGTCAGTTTACATTTAGGCCTTTTAACGGACCAAGATGACAAGGCCAATGATGCGGATCATACATCGTGATTGCATGACAGCCCGATTATGTACCGTAATTTTATGGTTTGGCCGGTTTACTGCGAAGACAGGATATATATACAGTAAAATAACTGTAGCATCGTGAATAAGAAAAAACCTAGACTATACAATAAATAAATTACGGCATATTACATCCACTGGGCATCAAAGTTCGCCACTATGATAATAAAGCACAAGCAGACAGCAGATTACATACACTGGGCATGCATCAAAGATCGCCACCAGTGCAAATAAACATGCCGACAAAATAATATACAAAACCGACAGCACTTCAATAGAGTTCAAGAAAGGTTAGCCCTGCTGGGGAGCTGCAGCGCAAGCAGCTGAGCAAGCTGATGAGACTGCGCTTGTTTAACACTTATATCCTCCTCACTCTGAAAGATAAACAAGCGGACAGATGACAAGTTTTGCACATAAAAGTATCAGTGCTGACAATTCATCACATTTCTTACTGACGAATAAAGTGACAAAGTTTAAAATTGCATTAACACAATATGGTATTTTTCAGGTCAAGACATGGCAGGAAATGACATTGTGAAGGAGTTGGCAGCTTCACGACACCACTGGATTACAGATCAAGAACTCATAAGTATCAATGGTTAGTGTGCTGCCAATTTATCCCATTTCGGATTGGCAAATAAAGAGATGGTTTAAATAATAGTAGAATGATATGACATTGTTCATAGTTAAGACATTGCAGAATATGACATTGTGCTGTAGTGGGTAGGTTCACCACACCACTGGATTACGGATCAAGACCAGAAGCATACATGCAGTGCAAAAGAAGATCACTTGCTCTGTATAGTTTAATTTACATGGTATGAAGAAGGAACTTGGTTGTACAACTGAAAACTTAAATTGAGAAGGACAAACTTTTGTTTATGAACTACATAATAAACTTTAAACATGCAATTTGATGCGAACACCAAAAATAAACAGTTGTTGCAGTCATGCCTAACCAAATATACACAACAAACTTTGAAGGCTTGAGAAGGACAAACTTACATTATTGGTGAAGACAGGCTCTATAAAGCCCTTGTCCATGCTGATGGGGGGGGGCAATTCAAGAAGTTTACCACATAATCTTCTTCATAAGCATTGCCTTTATTCTACATTTTGTTAAGAGTAAATATAGATGTGATATTACAAGAAAAAATGGAGAATATTTAAGATAAGATGAAGAGTGATGCTACATAACCAAGTAGCTATAAATGTAAGTACATCGATACAGGCAAAAGGTACAGCCAAGAGCAATGCACAACTAAACTTCTTCTGTACAATCGGTGTTATCCAACCTTATGGTAAGAGTAAATATAGATCTGATGTGTAGAAAATGGAGGGAAAAGGAAAATAAGCTGCAAAGTGATGGTACATGAACAACTACCTGCCAATATAAGTACACTGATAAAGGACAGCAAGTACTTACAAGAACAATGCAGAGCTAAAAAATTTCATTGGCATTGGATATATTCTACACTAATGTAACCATTTATACAGATCAGATAATTTGGAGCGAACAATTGATAAGCAAGCTATCATGCATACTGCTGTCACATAATGAACCAGGTGTGTATGCAAGTACAGTGATACAGGACAACAGGTACTAACAAGAGCAAAGCAGTGGGCAACATATTTGCGATATCCTGTCGTTCTTTTCAAACCGGAATTATTTTTCGAGCAGATTTCCTGCAAAAAAAGATCCGTAAGGCACATGCGGAAAAGTAGAAGTTCAAATTGTCATGCGATATCATAGACAGTACCTCATCCTCGGAACGAGACCAGTTTATAACAAGGTTTTTCCATTCAATGTCTTCTAAATTTAGCACAGGAGACTTCAGCAGAAATTCGTTTATAGACTTGCCATCAAAGTGTGATTTCCTCAGGTAACACCGATACTGCTGCAATGCTTCCTTGAAAAGCACAAGCAAGCTTTGCTCATCATGACTATCCAGATTGACCCTCGCCTACTTACAACAATGTAATGTAAATCATTGATGTGTTCAATCAGCAGAAAACAGGAAAATAATCACCATGAATAATAGCACTTACACGTAAGTGGGACAGGAAGATGTGAAAATGGTGTTTGTCTTCACTATAATCTTCCCATGATGGGACTATATGCACATAGTCCCTAACAACATTGAAAGCATTGTCTTTTAAACTGGGAATAACTGGAATGGGGTTCCAATCTGCAGGAATTGGTCGTCTCTGCAGTTGGGATAGGTCTTCGGCCAGTGGACTTGCTGTACTTTTTGCTGGAGTGGGATTTTTCTATGGTACGGCTGGTGCTATGGCAACTGAAATCGGCATACCTTTTGCTGGAGTGCAGGTCCTGTGTGGTGGGGCTAGTGGTGTGGCCAGTGAAGTATGGGTTCAGTCTGCTGGACTCGGTCCTACGTTTCGTGTCACTGGTTGTACAACCAATATAAGTGGGGTGATGTCTGATTTCTCCGACACAACCACGTTTTTCAATGACTTTGCTGGTGCTCCTTCAGGTTCGGCAATCACCCTCTTCCTTTTTGATGTCTGATGCACAAGAACAGCATTTGAGTGGAAAAACATGGTATGATGACAGATGGAATATGTATTGATAATGGATGGGCATGGCATCTCGACATATATGATGAGTAAACTAAGCAGATGGCGGTGCAACAAAGTAGAAGAAATGCAAGACAACATATGCAAGATACGCGCAATCAATAAAACCTTGCCAAATTACAACAGGCACCGTGATGGGTGAACATGACAGCCCATCTGCCTTTGACTCCTCGAGGTTAGAATAGTCATTAGGATCATATTCTGAACAAGAATCTACAGGTGGGGAGCGTATGAGTTTCATTGCATCCAGAATGGCACTCAATGCCTTGGTGCCAATTTTGTAAGTCATTGCAGTGTTCCACAATATTCTTCTGATGCGCGGATTCTAATATTCACTATAATTACGTATAATATCTGAGAACCATGAAAACATAAATAGCTGTGAGATTATCTTTGTAATGTAGAGGATATTCTAATATAGGGGCGCCCCTGTAAACACTTTTGTGCTATCACTGGATTCTGATGAGAGAGCTCATGTGTGCTGTAATATGGTGCGTGCATTTATATAATCTGGCAAAAGTACACAAAAAAATAGGCTCCAGAAGGAAGGATAGTTGGCAGATGATAGGTTCAAAATATACTGTATAGAGAGTTTATTGCCAAACCATGATAACAAGAGCACACAGCAACTAGGCAGATCATAGTGTACATAAAAGGGGTACACCATAACCACAATATATAAATCGGGAAAGTGGTACTGGCTTGAAAATATGGTGTTGTATTTCCGCTAGTAATTGAAAGCCTATCTATCACGTACATGCCAGCTCTATCAGCTGTTGACTGCAGATGTCCCTGTTCCCCTTCCTGACAAGGAACATACTTTACGTACTAAATACAGAATAACAAAAGAGGAACATGTTAAAGAACAGAATAGGAAGCATATTCTTGAGGTTCTGTTGGGGATATTACTACTGGGTATAAACCGGCCAGGAGAGGCCAGGTTATCCCCAAGATAAGTTATTATACTTGAATCCCATGAAGACGAAGACGGAGGCGCTTTATGAAGGCCTAGGGCCCAAAGGCGGATTACGGCCTGTAAACATAAACCGACGTCGATATACAAACTTGTGTTGTAAGAAAGAGTAGAGACCGGGCCAGACACGTTTATGAGCTGGCCTCGGGATCCTGTAAACCGACGGGCGTCAACCCATGTATATAAGGGGACGACCCGGCGGCGGTTTAGGGACAACATACAAAAACTCGAGACCCAGGCAAAGCGTATTCGCTCCCTGGTCATCAAAACCCTAGCAATCCCACACCAACTGGATCGTAGGCTTTTACCTTCACCGCAGAACCAGTATAAACTTTCTGCGTCCCTTGTCCGCTTTAACCCCTTTAAGTTAACCCGTTGTGATGGCTCCATGACTAAGTCCTTTCTATAGGACATCTGCCGTGACAAAAGCACGACAGTTGGCTCCCACCGTGGGGCTATCGCACGATGGTTTCGAGTTCTTAGAGGGCAGCTTCGAAGGACTCAAGGGCTACGTTGTGGGTCGGATGACCAAGAGTCGTCGCGGCAAGCTCTACATCGACAACGCGGGCTGGGGCCCTGAGGCCGGCTCAATCGAGTACGGGCACCGGGTCCCCTTCGTCGGCATCCACGCTTTCATTGGCAAGATCGGCGAACCGGACCCTAAGCCGGACATCTGCACCGACATCGTCGAGACGGCTCAGCATGCGAGATCTGCCCGGGTTAAGCCTGTCATGAAGCGTGCCTTCGTGGGAGTCATCCATGGAGTGTAATCGAGGATAGATCGGAATCTGGTGGGGAAACCGTCGTTTATTCCGGCGACGAGTCATCGACCGGAGAGACCGAGTCATTGTACCAGTTGCAAGATGGCCGGATTGGGGGCTGTTCCAATGGCGACAGTATTCCGGACCCCTTTGATCCGCCAAACCGGGTTGCGATCTTCATGGCCGGTATGCAGCCAGCGCTCCACTCTTCGACCGCAGCGGCGATGGTTCCCGGATCAGTAGTAGCGACAGCGGTAGGGGCAGGAGGCCCCGTGCGACCGCCGGCTCAAGTTTCATCTGATTTATTTGACGCTTTGGCAGCACTGATGGCGGAGGTTAATCCGGCGAATCAAGATGAGCATAATGCGGAAATCGCGAAGGTGAAATATCAGATAACCTAGGCCAAGGGCGACCTGGCAGCTGAGGATACCAGGATGGCTGCTGTAGCGACCAGACCTCAAACAGTCTGTGCTGCTGTGCACCAGTGTCATCCCTGGATCAGTAATGCTGACACGCACAGTACAAATGGAGGATTTATAACAGAGTAGCAATCACACACTTATTACAACGAATATCTCAAAAGAGAATAAGTATGATAAATATGGCTTAAGGCCATCTAAATACGATAACAGCGGAAGGCTTCGAAGATGAGTGAGTCCATCAACTCCAACGGCATCACTAAGTATAAGAACACGACCTAAGGCACCTTACTTGTCGTCTGAAAAGTCTGCAACATGAAACGTTGCAGCCCGAAAACGGGTCAGCACATGGAATATGCTGGCAATGTAACACATAGAGAATAATGAACATAATAATGCTACACTACATGCATATATGGCTGGTGGAAAGCTCTATGGTTACAGTTTTGCGAAAAGCCAATTTTTCCCTACTGCAAAGGAATAAATTTTATTTAACTATCATGGTGGTTGTGAAACATTGAGAAGGTACCTCCAACTCAATCCCAATTAAGTATCATCATTAACCCAACAAAATTAATTAAAGTAACATGGTGATGAGATTCACATGATAATCCAGGTACTAGATACTCAAGTTGTCCATAACCGGGGACACGGCTAACCATGATTAGTTTGTACACTCTGCAGAGGTTTGTGCACTTTTCCCCACAAGACTCGATCGCCTCCGCTTGATTCTCGCACTGCATGATGTTTGAGAAACGGATGACCGAGACACAGTCTTTCAGAAGCGTTAACTCTCTACTTTGGGTAGACCGTACCACCTACATCCCCTACATCTGCTAGTCTACCTCTTCAAGAGCTCACACAACTTAATCAACTATGCTAGAGCCCATAATAGCATGTGGCTGCACACGGAAGTTTCTAGCATGAATAATCTCATGATCCCTTTGAGCCTGGGTGGCGGTCTATAGGATGATCACACGGGTACTCCGGGATATCCAAAAATACAGGCAGCACTGGGTTCTCCACGTGCCTCAATCCACCCAGATGTGAGTTTTAGTGGCCACCTTAAGTAAACCATTAATTAACAATCTCACATCTGTCATGAATATCTCTCAAACCCAATCCACGTCTACGAGCATAGCATGGCAATATAATAGCAAACGTAGAAGTAACTCCCAAGGGTTTGATAATAAAACAGGTAATAGGTACTACCTCAACTACTTCCCAATACCCACAATTTAATTAGATCCTAACCATGCAATGTTTGAGGATTGATCTAATGCAATGAAAACTGGGTATGGAAGAGTATGATCAAAGTGTTACTTGCCTTGCTGATGATCCGCGTAACCTAGCGATTCGAAGTAACAAGCGGCGCACTCCGGGTACTCTATCACAAACAAACAAGCAAACAATAAGTACTCATCTAATGCACAGGTAAAACTCAAATAGAAGAAATAACCAGAAAGTTCAACTTAAGAACTCCGGTTTGCAAAAAGAATCAAATCGAACGAAGCAACGAAAATCAAACGGCAAAAGAAACAAGCTTCGTTTACTAATCTGGATCTAGGTCAAATTTTCCAGTACCAAAAACTTGTTTGAGTGGGTTAAAAGGAAAGAGAATTTCGAGACGAAACTCTAGGCGCTTGAATCGCCTGATTCCGATAAACGAGCGAAAAGTTAAACGAAAACGAAGATCTGATCGGAAATCTCAATCTGGAATAATCTCGGAAAATTCCGACGAAAAAGAAAAACTGACGAACGGTTAAACGAACGAACGTTCGTTAACAGCGACAATCCGACGAACACGTTCGTTTAAACGAACGGGTCGGTGAACGTTCACTAAGTAATAAAACCGAAAAAAATAAACCGATCTAAAAAAACAAAAACTAGGGTTTAGAGAAAAAATAAACCGAATCGGTTTTTAAAAAACCGGACTCGGGCAGCGGTGGCTCGGCTACCTCGGCGGCAGCTCCGGCGGGACTCCGGCGGGGCGGCGGGGCTCGGGCGACGGCGGGGCTCGGCGGGAGGTGGCAGGCGGCGGCGCACGGCTGCGGGGCGGCGGCGCGGGCGCTGCAGCGGGCGACGGCGGGTGCGGGTTGGGGCGGCGGCGGGGTGAGGACAGGAGGCGGGGGTGGGGGGTATATAAGGAGGGGGAGGGGGTGGCGTGGAGGAGGGGGCAAGTCGGCGGCGGGGCGGCATGTCCGAGTCGGACTCGGCGGCGGCGGCGCGAGCTTGCGCGGGAGGGAGACGACGCGGGCGGGCCGGCCAGGCTCGGCTGGGCCTCGGCCCAGTCGGGCGCGGGTTTTTTTATATATCACCGAATCTAAAAAATAATCACAGAAAAATAAATAAAAACCCAAAAATGATAAAACTAATTTTCCCAGTCTAATTAAAATAATTAGAACAAGGTGAACATTTTTTGGGCCCAAAAATGCAGTTTTGAAAACGCGCAATTTTTTTAATGCAATTAAAATTGCAAGTAAAATCCGAATAAAATCCAATATTTGATTTTAATATTTTACCTCCAATATTTCAATTATTTTGGAGAAGTCATATTTTGTCCTCTCATTTATTTTAATATGGAATATTTTTCGGAGAGAAAAATAATTAAAACCAAAAAACCTCGTTTTATTTTTTGATAAAAATCAAATATGAAAAATCGGGAAAATCCCCAACTCTCTCCGAGGGTCCTTGAGTTGCTTAGGATTTATCGAGGATTTTGCCAAAATTCAATAAAATATGCTATGCAATGATGATCTAATGTATAACATTCCAAATTGAAAATTTGGGATGTTACAGCTGCGGAACGGGCCGCATTGGATGCACATGCTTACCGGCTTATGCTGGATCAGAGCGCGTCAAACGATGTCATGAGGAGAAGGTATCGATCTCACCTGCCGCCGGTTTATGAGGCCAAGAACCTCTTTAATACCCCAGGTGCGGGGACCAGTAATCCGCTAGTTGTAAACCGGGCGGAGGCACCTGGAACGGGGGCGCCGGTTCAGCCACGTTCGACTGATCCGCCTCGTCAGAATAACGTTTGTCACAGCACGTCCCAACACCACCGCGTCATTACTCTAACCCGATGGATAACATTGTCGCTGCCGCTTCACGACTGGCGGCCCTCCCGATCGAAGGCGAGTCCTCAGTAGCGGTCGAGACGCGACTGGCTAGGGAACTCCTTCAGACAGCTTTGACTCAGCAGCAAGCTTATTCATATAGTCGCGAAAGGATCCATTCTACTCCCCGCCCAAGCCGGAGTTACAACAGGCATATCGATGAACCGGCCGTATCAAGCAGCACGTGAAACCGTAATCCGCCCCGTGGCCATAACCCGGCGGGTGGCGGTGGTGAGGCTCAGGATGTTGTGGATCGTGCTAGGGCACGTCGAGAGGCCGAGTTAGCGGCGCAGCATGAAGCTCGCCAACTTACTCCGGTTCGTCCAACCACATTGGTGGAACCAGGGGTTACTTCCAGCTCTTTGGGAGTGTCGTGTCTCGTCCCAGCGCTGCGCAACGTGCGCCTGCCCAAGGATTTCAAGGGCACATGTAAAGTGCTGAATTACACCGCCGATTTATCCCCCGAGTCATGGGTTGAAAGCTATGAGATGGCAATGGAGATGCTGGATGTGGACGATGCACCGCGTGCTAAATACTTCACCATGATGCTGGAGGGGACAGCCCGCACTTGGCTGAAGAACTTGCCGGCTAACTCCATTGGGTCATGGGCCGACACTACAGAAAAAATACACTTCCGTGATGATACGTGTTTGTCACAGTAGGTCGCATTTTCTGTCATGCATGTATATCCATGACGATTTTATGACAGAATCAAGATAGTCATACCTGTGCTGTCGTAGAAGTGTTCCATGACATTACCAAAATTATCATCACGGAAGTGTCAACTTCCATGACGATAAATCCCGCGTCACAGAAGTGCTTTCGTCAAGGGTGACCGACATGTGGCATCCACCATAACGGAACGCCGTTAAGCTATCGGGTCGGGTTTTGGATCCGATAATCCATTAACAGCCCCGACCAATGGGGATTTTCCATGTGTAAAATCATCATTGGCTGGAGGAAACACGTGTCGGCTCATCGTTGGGACAGATGTCATCCACTCATTGGACAGAAGGCGCCTATGATACGTCGACACATGGCACGGCCCAACAGAGGCCCATTCCTGTGAAAAGGCCGGTCAGTTTGACTTGGTCAAAAGGTGGCGGGCCGGCCCATGTAAAGCCTATTAACGGCATGTTCGCATATAGCCCATTTACAGCCCGCTAACCCAAGGCCCATTACGCCCTATCCGAATTAGGCCCAATAGCGTCATCTGGGCCACCCAATATGATTCCAGCCCGTTTTCACTTCTGGCCCATGTATGGCCCATGACGTCTTTCGGCCCATATGAGGCCCTATGTAACTCTTGGCCTATTAACGGCCCGTGGTGAAACTGGCCCGTAATGAACAGTGTATCACTTTACACCCATTAACGGCCCATGGTGAGACTGGCCCGTAATGAACAGTGTATCACTTTATACCCATTAACGGCCCGTTATTCCGTGGGGCCATTTCCAGCCCATGTTATCTTCCGGCCTTCTCAGAGCCCATTTATTCTTGGGCTCATTTCTAGCATTCGTTTACTTACGGCCCATTACTGTCATTTTCTGCTTGTGGGCCAAATTCAGCCCGTGGTTACAGTCGGCCCATTTGTGGTCCGTTAATACGTTGGGCCGTTTTCATAGCGTCATCAAATACGGCCTATTAACGATGGCCCGTTATGGTCGGCCCATGAACGGACGATTCCAACTCTAGTCCGTTTACGGCCATAATGCGGCCTGTTATTGGCCCATGTTTGGCCAATCGATCATACTGCCCGTATAAGGCCCATTGATGATACGGCCCGTAGAAGGCCCATTGTTTCTACGGCCCGTAGAAGGCCCATTGTTTCTACGGCCCGTAGAAGGCCCACTGTTTCTATGTCCCGTAGAAGGCCCACTGTTTCTACGTCCCGTAGAAGGCCCACTGTTTCTACGGCCCGTAGGAGGCCCAGTGTCACTACAGTAAATATTAGCCCATGGTTATTGTGGCCTAGTTTTAAAAAATAGGTTATTGCAGCCACTCGCAAACCGCGGAAAAAGAACTGCAATGACTACAAGCAAACAAATAAATAAGACAACAAGGAAATAAATAAGCAAGCAACTTACGCTAGGCTATCACGGTTATCACACATATTACATCCACTGGGCATCCAAGTTCGCCACCAGTGCAAATAAACGCGCCGACAAAAGAATATACAAAACTGAGAGCACTTTAGAAGGCACTAGGCCTGGCCACGTCGGGCCCCCCAAACAGCTGAAGAAGCTGAGTAGACCTCAGTTGTGTCAACGATAGATGCATCAACACTAGATTTAAGGCATGATGGTGCGCACGACAGTCTTCTCACATCTTCATTGCATCTTTGACTTCAAGTCGGAGCTGAGCTGAAGGAAGCCTTTCCGCTTTAAGTTGAGACTGAAGAAGTCGAACTGATTGAGGCAGCGACTCCACAGAGGTTATCTCACACCTGCTGGTGAGTAGCTTCAACTCAATGTCTTCATCAAGACAGGACCTTGGGGTCATCTTTCTGTCCTCAAGATGGTTTGGCTCACTATCTTCCCTAAAGTTCTGCCTGGTGTAAGAGATACGAGTCTGAAAGAGAAACAAGGAGACACGTAACAGGTTTCACAATTATATAAGCAAATAAATGGATTTGTTCTGCATAAGGAACATGTTTTTACAACTACAATTTGAAACTGGTAGTTGTTGCAAACATCCAATCAGATGTAAGCAGCAAAGCAAACAGCAGTGGAGGAAATGATGCCTATCCAAATCTATACTAGAACAAAGTTTGAAGGCTTGAGAAGGATGAACTTACATTACATGTTAACACGGGCTGGACAAAGCCCTTCTCCATGTTGATGGAAGGATAATTCAATAAATTCCCCAAAGAAAATTCTTTATAAGCGTTGCAATTATTCTACATTTTGCAAAGAGTAAATATAGATCAAATAATATTGGAAGAAACAGAGGATAATGAAGCTCAGGTGCAAACTGATGATACATAATCAAATAGCAATTAATTAAGTACAACGTTACAAGGCAAAAGGGAGAGAGGTACTGACAAGAGCAATGCATAGCCCATTATTGTTTTGAGATCGTATTATCCTTTGAGCAAGGAGATTCATCTGAAATTAGTTTTCATACAAGAGAGAAGGTAAGGCACAAGCATAAATTTAGGAGTTCAAATTTTGAATTGATATCATAGACAGTACCTGACGCTGGGCTCCCAGCAGTTCTAATAGGGGTTTGGCCACTGGAGTAGGGGTAAAGTGTGGTACAGTTGGGCCTGTGTTTTCTGTGGCTGCTGATCTATCTGATTTAATAGGTATCACTACCTTTTCCAAATACCTAGTTTGTACTCCTTGAGGATCTGCACGTACCCTCTTCCTTTTGGACATCTATTACGAAAGAACAACATTTGACTGGAAAAACATAGTGTGACGACACATGGAATAGGTACAGAAAATGGATAGGTATGGCATATACTCATCTATGATGCTTAAACTAAGCAGATGGTGTAACAAAGTAGAAGTAATGCAAGAGGACAGATGCGAAATATGTGCGACCAATACAACTTTGCAAAGTTAGAGCAAGCACCTTGATGGGTGAATAAGATAGGCCATCCTCCACCATGCCATGTTTGTTAGCCAGTGGATCGTTCCGGAATATTCCTCTCGTGCGCCCATTCTCATATTCATTTTGATAATGTTCAATATCTGACATCCATGAAAACATAAAAACAAGTGAGATTTTCTTTGTAATGCAGAAGTGATTCTAATCCAATACTGCCTCCCTGTAAACCCCTTTGTGCTATCTCTGCAATTCTTTTAAAAGATGCCATGCATGCTGTAATTTGTTGTGTGCATTAATATAATGTGGCCTACTACTCAAAATATGAGAGCTCCAGAAGTGATGACACTTCGCAGATGATAGCTTCAACATATAGTAAAGAAGAACAAGTCGACCTGACATGACAGATTCAAAATATACTAAGGGAGAACAACTCGACCTGACCAGTTGACCGCAAGAGAAGAGTATCATCTTAAAGAAGAGCAGAAGAGCAAGCAGATTGAAGATATTACAAGTCTTTCAATACAACGTCGGTTGGCCACCCATGATGAACCAGAGCGCACAGAGAAATACTATTCTTTCCGGTCTCTCCATATGTGGCTCACATACATTTCGAAACTAAAGTAGGAACATTTAGCTAACCAATTAAACATATCTCAGTTTTACTAATATCAGCAATAATATCATATATGAATTTGTACAACTAAGCTTATTTAGCTCGATGGGTGGAGCAGTGCTATTACGACATGAACCACGTAGGCTGATTGTGGTCATCATAAAATAGGGAAAACATAAGCATGATGAGTACCGTGTTGACCGTGGCAGTGGGATGGCAGATCTGAAGCTGCAAACCGCGCAAAGGGTAGTTAGCAACCGATGTTTGCTTTGAAATAACAACTAAGATTTGGTATGGACAAGAAAGTACGGTCAACAAGTGACAAAGAAATGCAATTATGCTGTCTCTCTATATGTCGCGACATGCATTTGGAAACTCAAGTGGGACCTTTAGCTAACCAATTAAATGTGTCGGTTAACTAATATCAGTATCATATCACAATCATATTTGAACAACTAAGCTTTCGAATTCTAAGTGTTGTGTTGTTTAGCTTGAAGGGTGGAGTAATACTAGTACGACAGAAAGCACCTACGCGGATCATAGTAGAGTAGATAAAAGGGGAAAACCCTAAGCATCAAGAGAAAAATCAGGAAAGTGGATCTAGCTGGACCAGTGGGTGGCGCACATGCTTTTCGAAACGAATATAGGAACATTAGGTGACCAATTAAACGTTCTCTGTTTTAGTGATATGAGCATCATATCAGATTCGTATTTCAACACATAAGCTTTGGGTTGAGGTCTTGAGGAGCAGTGCTAGCACGACACGAAGCACCTACGATGATGGTAGTGAATATAAAGGGGGAAACCATAAGCTTTACGAGTATAGTGTCCGTGCCATGGCGGATCTGAAGGTGCAAACCGGACAAAGCTACTTTGCAACCAATGTTTTCTTTCAACTAGCCACTACGATTTGGTACAGACAAGAAAAGTACAGTAAACAAATTACGATCTATTTTCTGGGTGAGATCAATAACTTAAGCACATATGGAAGAGTACCACCTCTCTTGCGATGCCGTGTAGACCTATGCTGATACGTTGAGGGTGTTGCGGGTGCGATGGCTGTCGGCGGCGGGGAAGAAGACTTTAGATGGCAGACAACCGGGTCGGGGGATATATCATGTTGCCGTGGACGAGGCGGTCGTAGGAGCGGCAACGGCAAGGTGCACGACGGCGCCGATGAAGCGAGAGGAGGCGATGAAAGGATCCTGGTCCAGCGCCGTGGATGAGAGGCGTCCATCTCTTGCAGTGGACGATGGGGTAGGGGTAGCGGCTCCGGCAAGGTGGAGGATGGGGTGGCGGACGGAGGAGGCTGGCCGCAGTGCGGAGGTTGTCGTGCTGCCGACGGTGTATGAATGGGCAAATGGAGGGGAGGTGGGATCTCGAACTTTGGGACGCGCTTCTCTGAAATGGGGGAAAGTTACGAACTTATCCCCCGTGTAAAATTTCGGACATCGCGTCGGTTGGGGATAGGACGGTAATCTTGCATCTCCCAAATATTTGCCGGTAACTATTTCCGGCGAGGAGAGGGTGTTTTTCCGCCCACGGTTGGCGCCCATGGTGTATGAACGGGGCTGACAGGTAGGGCGGTTGTGTCACGTCTGATGGAAGTTACACATCTGCCCCTATTTAAAATATTAGCCTACATCGATTTCGGACGAGGAGAGTTTGTTTTGCCGCCCACCGTGTATGAATGGGGAAATGGAGGAAGAGACACATGTCTTTCGGACGAGCTTGAATCAAATGTGTTTTGCCGCCCACGTTTGGCGCCCACCATGTCTGAATGGGCTCAGAGGCCGTCGTGTCACGTCTGATTGAAGTTACTAGTCTACCCCTATCGACAACAGTGTAAATCCGGTCGATAAGGATGTCAAGTGTCAGGAGTAGACAGTAATTTCCATCTCGTAAACACTTGCTTCGGGCAGCCACAAATTATAGTGGGTGTTTAGCCGCTTCGTTCAAAACTTGGGAGAATTAGCATTCATGTTTTCCCTGGGACCTGGCAAACTAAATTCAAATCCAATTTGTATTCGATTACGAATATCCACAGATAATTATATGTTTTGTTATTTATTTCTTCAAAACCACAACAAAGATTTATTCCACCTTTATATATGATTATGATTTAGAAATGTCGTGATCTTTGAATTCAGTAGGTTGGATACACTCTGAGTCAAACAGTTATTTCATCCAATACAATATGCTCACACGAAAAACAGTTCACCTTATGTCAATCATACAAGCACTGAGGATTACCTCGCCTAAAAAATTCGGATCATTACAACACATGGACAACATAGGGGGTCTTGCAACATAATCCATTCAGAGACATGACACAACATGCAAGTACAATAATCTAATGACAATATCAACTGGTATCTAAAGAAGAACCGGGATTACCTTGGGCTTCAGATAGCAGAAACAGCAGGACCTCCTCCGTCTTCAAATGCAACATTCTTACTTCCTCCAATTCTTGGAGTAGGACCTCCTCCGTCTTCAAATGCAACATTCTTACTTCCTCCAATTCTTGGGTTGCTTGCATAATGCGTGCCGCTAATTCCGTAATTTCCAGCCTCAAGATAAAGATTACCTCATTCATGGCAGCCACACCATCTCTTGCTGCCTCTAGTAGAGCCTCAAGCACTATAATATCTGTGCTCAGACTGCGCTCCGACGGTGTTGCCTCTGAACTGCTACCATCTGGTAACATGGATGGTGCACTGCTTCCACAAATAGATTCTGGGGTTGTACATTGTGTCCTAGTGTGAACGGCAGCCTGAAAGGTTTCTGCTGGACATCAGTAAGAGATAGTTATCGTATGATCCAGGCAGTAAGCTTACATGGTAAACGATGGACGAATTATTGCCGAGCATGGCAAACTATATTTAAATGGTTCGAAGCGGCACAGCCGAAAAGAAATTAAAATGGTAAGATGAAACTAGGGATGTAAGTGGCAAATAAACGACATCCGCCAATCCCATCTAGTTAGGTTTTGCTACCTCCCTAGTTCATTTTCCTCAAAAAACAAAAACTCTTTTGAACTATCATACCACTAGTGGACTTTAATCGGGATTAAACGGGACCCAGTTGACATCCCTAGTTGTAAGGGAGTGTACAGCCGCTATATTTAAGTTGCCAAGGCATCTAAGCAGTTGAAATAATATGAGAAAGCACTTAACAGTGTGGCCTCATATAAACTACGAAGACAGTCTTGTGATGAAGTTGAGAGGAAAAGTTAAGGACTCAAATGAAATAGGCATGCATTTCTTTACGATAGTACAGCAGGCACTTCTGACATATTGGCCAACTCAGGTATAGCATAACAACAAATAAGCATTTGAATCAAGCAATACAGCAAAGCAGACAACTGAACTATTTGTAATTCGGTAGGATTACACGTTGAGGGCACAAGCCAAGAAAGCAGCCCACTCGCATTACATTTCACATGTACTAAAACACACTGGCTTACCATATGTTGCTGTGAAGCCTAGCTGCTGTTGCAATGTTCTTTGAAGATATCGTCAGCATCCCGTGGTTGCAAATCTTCTTGTTGTAGTTTATTCTGCACCATCTATTTAGGTAAAATTAATTTTAATTGCATGCACTGGTCCGAATTGATCATCAATGGTTCATCTAAACTAATGAAAGAAGGGTGTGTGCATACACGACAATATATCTGCTTCCCTCTATTTTTATGCTTGTTCGAGGTGCCAGCCCCAAAAGAACAAATATTTTGCTTGATGGGGTTGGCAGCTCCATAATTAATAGAAGCATCAAATTAGTCATGCAACTTGGGAAGATCAAGAACACACAAACAAGTAATGAATAGAGGCTCGGAGCAGTGATGTAATAGCTAGCATCAGAAAATGTAGGGTAAAACGAACAAAAAGCAGCGGAACCACATGCTAGTTTGCTGATGTGTAATTAAGCATAGAGAACATTAAGTAGTCTGATGGAACCAAAAGGTGGCATCAGAACAAAACTAAAGCATATTAACTATATGTGCACTGGTATGTAATTTAGCACATGTAACATGTTCACTGCCAGAAGTATGGCCCTACAGGTGCAAGCAGAATAACGCGTCTCATGAAAAACTGAATGATGCCCTGAAGAAATTCAAAGGTGCGGTGCTTATGCTAGGAAAATGAACGTAGGCGCCGGCCGTTGGATAATAGTACCTGATTCTCGGCGGCGTATGGGTATCGTTGCCATACTTGATAGCTAAGGATCGTCGATGGTGCTCGTGTTGCGGTTGAGTTTGGGCCGGCTGTCGCCATCGCTGAAGCGGCTCCGGTGCTACGGTTGCGGCGCCTGTCGACATACAAGAAAGCTCATCTGTGGTAAGTGAACAGTTGCACGATAAAGAGAAAAACCAAAGGAGTACAAATCGAAATAACCTGATGAGGCTGCGGCGTCGGTAAAGCAGGGCCGGTGGAGTTGAATATGGCGTCCGTGGAGCGGGTCCGGTGCAGTGGACGAAGGCTTCGGCGGGCACGTTGTACAGTGCTTTTGGTGAGGCGGATCTGTTGCGGCGGACGAGGGCTTGTATGAAGGGCCAGCGAAGGGGCGGACGAGGGAGTCAGTGAAGGGCCTACGCTGTGGTGGACGAGGGCGCCGGTTAAGCAGATCCGGTGCGGTGGACCATGATGGCGGTCAAGGAGATCTGGAGCGGTGGACAAGCCAGTCGCTGAAGCGGCTCCGGTGAAGTGTTGAGTTGGCAGTTGGGGGTTCCAAGGTGCGGAAGGTAGATCTGGCGGGGTGTGAGGTCCACCGCTGCGGCGGAGGACTAGATTCGGCAGCTTGCCGTGGTTGGGGGGGTCGGGGAGGGGAAGGAGAGGGGCTCTGGGGAAGAATGTTGGGGTCAAAGAGGGGAAAACAATGGAGTTACCAGAGCAGCCCTTTTCCGTTCATGTGGAAGGGGTAAAACAGGAATATCGCAGGGCTAAACTTTCGGGCACGTGATATTTCGATGTGAGCGGGAAGTTTGAAAGCTTTTGGCGCCTAAAATTATAAGTATTCTGCTCTCGTACGGCCGACTATGATATCATGGCCGACAATTTGTTTGTTTTGCACGCAAAAAAATGTGCAAGTTTTGAAAATCAATGTCTCCAACTCGAAACTTAGATTGTCCATTCAATTCAAATATGGATCATTGAGCTACTACAAGCAAATACCATAATACGGTCCAATTCAAATGAAATTCCAAATGTGTTTATCCTAAATATGATGACAAAAGCAAAAATGTGTATGTGTATGAATAAAGTGGATGATTAGAAAGTTTGAACATGCCCGTATGTGTATATCTCTAGGTTTGATATATGAATTGAAATCACGAAAACCCGGCTTAAAAAATGTAACTCCGTTTAAATGAATTACAAAAGCTAATGATGGAGTCGAATTCCAAAATTCCAATCTTAGGTTTGTAATTCTGGTACATCAAGGTATATCACGCATGTTCAAAAGTATCGTTATCTCATAGTACAAACTGTGAAACAAATTGATCAACCATCAGTGCACAATATCTCAATTACGCTAAAGTCCCTCAAATATAGACACCTCACTCTTTATCTGAAGTCAACCCCCCCGCACCACCACACACACACACATAGAGAAGTCATTCTCTCCCCCAAAGACCAACACACGAGCACATTAACACCCCTCTCTCTTGTAAAGTCCGGACCCCAACATAGGTCTCTATCACTTTGTCTCTCGGGCATGCACACATCTCGTCCCTCACTCTCTAGGTCTCCCGCTATCTCTCTTACCCAAGCACACGCACTATGTAGAGTGTATATTTACCATACACACAAAACGTCGCCCCCAAACGTCTATCTCCCTAGTTATGTGGTTCTCGCGCACTCACCTCACACACCACCCCCAGTGCAAACAAGCACACTTTGTCTCCTTGTGCAGCACTCTCCTCTTTCTATCTCTCCCACATGTGGACCCGCCCCAGCTCCTTCCCTGTATACATATATGTCGTGACTCTTTGCATAGCTCCCTAATGTATAATCGTTTTTGATTTCGCACATTGTTCTCTACACCATCTATTCTAGGTCTCTCATGAAGTCCCTATCACACACACGATGACTCGCTTCCCTTGCGTCTCCGTTCATAGGCCAATTTCGGACAACATCAACATTGTCTCCCTATCTATACGCCATTTATGGACACAAACGACCCCTCTCGCCCCCTCTCTTCCTCTCTCTCTCTCTCTCTCTATCTCTCTCTCTCTCTCTCTCTCTCTCTCTCTCCGTCGCTAGCTCTCTCTTTCTCTCGCTCTCACACCCCTCTCCCACACACACACTCAATGTCTCTTCCAAATAGTCTGCTCCCCCCGCCCGCACCCGTGCTATCTCGCTACTACACATGTCACACCATTCTCCCTTCCCTGATACTAGGTTTACATCATCAGTGGTCTCTCTACTCCACATACACTCTCTCCCTCTCACACACAAACGCGTGCACAAACACACACAGACACGCACAAACACCCATTTATCTGGATCCTCATCTCTCCTCATGTCTGCATGTGTATCTCACACACTCACTCTCTAATTATGTATATGCGTCTCCATGTTACACAACACAAAGCCCCATGTACATGTCTCTCTCTATCCTCCACACACATAGACACAAAGAATCTGTTATCATTGCCTCAGTCTCTAACATATCACACACGCACACTGTCTCTCTCTCTCTCTCGCAAACATGCTCAACAAGGGTTTCCCCATGAATAACTTACCGTCTATTCATCAACAGTCGTGGCAGTACGGCGAACACGAGACGTGAAAAAGAATAAATCTACACGTGCTTAGACCACCTAGTATGACTACTAGGACTAGAGCAAGCCAAAAAGCGCGCCGCCGTCACCCCCTCCTTGTCGGCGACGGGAAAATCTTTGTTTTACACAGTCGAGAAGTCATTGTGCTAAGGCCCCACATGTTGAGGCGTTGAATAGAATGTAGATGCTAGTTTACGGAAGCAAGTATCGATAATACGTTTGTATCTCCATACTTATATTTCTTCTCTTATAAAAAACCGAGTTGGTGATGATGGTATGTGTGCCATCTTGCAATATAGACCGTCCGATCTATATCTGATGAATGGAAATTAAACTAAAAGATACCCTCACCCCTCTCCACATTTGTAGACAAGGCCTTCCCTCGTTCATCCTTATCTCCAACAAACCTCATTGTTGAGCAATTAAGAAAGGAAGCCTCTGGAACAAACTGGCCTGGTGGCCGCTGCCGGCGTCGTCAATCCCCATGCCTCCGCTCAGTCCGACCACCAACAACCACCACACCCCACTCCTCTTCACCTTATCTCATATTTCTTGAGATATCATTAGTTTTTACACATGGGATTACTCCCGCAAGGGTAAATCACAACAAGTGTTTTAGAAAACAATGCATCTTGATGTTCCGTGCAATGCACGGATCTTGCTAGTACTCCTACACAAGACTAAGTTGGTGATGCTGGTGTGTCTGCCATCCGTCGTTTCTGACCATTAGATCTACATCTAACGATTTTGAGGTAAGTTGCTGCCTTTTCTCACCAACATCCCACTTGTCTACCAATTTGCAGAAAAACCCATAATTAGTATCTTAAAACCAACCACATCCCTCCCTGACCTCACCAAAACAGCCCAAGGAATATATTCTAATTGAAACATAATATATCTCTAGTGACATATGTATATCAAAATTAGAGTGTTTTGTACCAAGTTTGTGAATAAGTATTATTCTAATTATGATTCGTTGCAACGGACATGAACATTGCTAGTATTTCCAACCATGCATTTTTTTCCTAGTATTCCATAGTTTCGAGTTTTCCATCAAGATATTAGTCACTCATGGTTGATATTTACTTTCAATCATGTACACATATGCACTATGTAACTAGCCTTGCTTATTGGCTTCCAAAGCTTAACTTTCACTCCTACTTACAATATGTAGAGTATTTAACAAAAAAACTACCACTTTCAACCAGCCGTAGGAAGAATCTATTGTACAAAAAATAGCAAAAACATACCGAAAATTTCTTAATCCACGCCAAAAACTACCTAGTACTCCTACCGATTAGGTTCGTTTAAACCCATTTATGACAGGGTTGGCCCACACGTCCGTGCTGACGAGGCAGCTTAAACCAACACATTTTTTGACCGTTGACACGAGGGACCCACATCTGACCTTCTATCCTGTTATTCCCCCTCAAATTATTATTTTTCCTGAATATTACTTCAAACAATACTGATGCGTGTTCGTCGGTGGCGCCGGTGATGAGCGAGTTGGCCGCCGCTCCGCCGGACGGGCCGGACGCTGCGCTGGCCTCCGCACGGGTTGGCAGGCTAGCCCGAGCGTGACTCACGAGCGAGCAAGCCGCCGCGCTGGCCTTCGCTCGAGCCAGATGGCTGGCCTTAGCGCGGCGTGCGCGAGCAAGCCGCCGCGCTGCCATGCCAATCTAGCTAGCAAAGCTTGCAGACAAGCAGCTGGACGGAGCTATCTTGGCTAGCTAGCGGCCGCGAGCGCCGGACGGAGCTGGCATCCGGGCTGCCGCAACATGGGCTCCGCACCGCCGGCGGTTTTGACCTTGCCTTCTGCCGGCGGCGGTAGCTGCGTCCCATGGCTGAGGATGACTAGGTGGACGGGCCGGAGGTAGGAGGTCACTCGAGGATTTTTGTTGGTAAGAGCATGTACAATGGTTGATAAGGTAGTCTTATCTTAAGTCTGCCACGTATGCAAGTGGTAGTAGTTTCTTGGCATTTTAGTGGTTTCTTGCATTATTAGAGCAAGTACAATAGAGCTGAGTCAGCGGACTATAAGAAATAAACTAGTATATTTCTGCTTAGTTGGAGGAAAGAGAAGGTAAGCGGGCTCTTCTTGAAGAGCCAGCTCTAGCACGTGCTCCTAGGCACTTTGTGAGAATGAGAAGTGGGCCACATAATAAAAAAGTAGTGCACTCTTTTGATCTCTTATTGTACATGTTGGCTATAAGATGGGCTATACATGACATGGCACTGGCTTATAGCCAGCAGCTGGCTATACTATTAACCATGCTCTTAGGGGTTTCTTGTAAGGAACAATGTACGTACTACTAGCGACAAAAGGCGATTCTAGGTTGCGTTGTACTCCAACGAGTACTACTAGTGGTCGCGGGAGTGTATACCTTGTTTTGTGGGTTCGATCCCGGCCGAACGCACGGCGGCCTTTAAAAAAAATAGTACTACTACACCTCGCTGCGAGCCAATATTTTACACGGGTAGTTTGAGTTTTGAAGTCAAACGGACGTGCGGCCCCACAATCTGGGTGCACTGGACAGCCTAGCCACGTGAACGGGTTTTCCTTCCCAGCATCCCGTGGCTCGCGTGCTCGCCCTAGCCGCACCTCGCTTGCAGCTTCCAGCTAGTAGCATATTTAAACTAGCGCCTCCCAATTAAGCCTAAGGAGCCGGAAAAGCCTGGCGCGGCATTGGGAACTGTGCAATATGGCTCTGTATGTAAAGTGCTCTACTACTACTCTGTAGCTTGTGGAGTTGCACGCATGGACTTCAATCCATTATCGGCTCTACTATAAAAGAAATTCCTCTTGACGTGTTTTTTTTGAAACGGAGGCAAAAGCTTTGCTTCATCTCATTCATAAAGAAGGAACTACTAACAAAGTTCGACGAGATCCATTACACCTCCACAAATGGAAGCGAAAAGCCTAGTCTCGCTGTATCAAATAACTCAAATGTTCTGCCCCTGCAGTAACCGTCGCTGATAAACAGGCTGCTAGTGTGTGTGAGAGAGGAGCGGCTGAGTAGGCCAGCTACGTGAGAGGAGCGGCTGAATAGAGCATCGAGAGTACCCACTAGGCCACTACGCAGGTGTACTTCCCCTGCATTGATAGTACAGCGATGGTTCTAGAGAATAGTAGTACCCTCCACTTCCAACTGTAGCTCCTTGGCCCTGAGATTCAAGAGTTCAAAACTGGTGCACTATACTAGACTAGACTAGAAGTACAGTACATCGCACTACTAGTTGAGAAAAGTAGTACTAGTACTGCTACAGTACGAGTACGTACTCCTCCGTCACATAATGTAAGACGTTTTTTGACACTAGTTGGCGTGTACAAAAAATGGCAAAAACATACCCAAAATTTCTTAATCCACGCCAAAAACTACTACCTAGTGCCAAAAATTTCTTACTAGTGTATTATTTACAGTATAATCCAATCCCATAACGTTCCGTAATGCTAGTACAAGAAGTAAATAATAGCCTCACCCCTTCGCTGAGGAACGATCTACAGTTGGAAGGGACGAGGCCCTGCGGTTACTACGCTCTTATCTCCTCGCCAGTTCCCCTCCCCCCGAAGAGAAGGCAGTTCGTCGCTGCTCCCATGGATTCGCCAGGCGGTTCTCCTCCTCGTCGGGGCTGGGAGACCTTGGACGACGATCCTCTGGGAGAAATCGCACGCCGCTCCGACGTCCTCACCGCCACAAGACTCGGTGCTTCCTGCACCAACTTTTTCAAGACGCTGCTTAAACAGGCTTGGGAAATGGCCATGCTTGTTGGTCTTCCATGCGTCCTCGAGGAGAAGGTTCTTCTATGGGAAAATCCTTCGAACAGTCCACCGCTCCCTGTCCATGGTTGCACGTTGACTCCGCTAGAGTTGCCGACGTTGAGAGGTAGTCAGATTTTTTCCGATGAGCAGGTCAGTAATGGAGTTTGATCATGTAGTACTTAGTTATTCCATTTCCATCCCGTAATTTCTCCGCTGCCCACCGTCTTATATATAGGTCTGGGTCGGTGCCAACGAAGATTGGCTTGCATACCTCTGGCCGGATACCACCATCATTTTGCACAACATCCATAGCAGTGCGGCCGTTCCGGTAGACCCCTTCTCCACCATTGGGATCGGCCTTCCGGACTGGCTGGGCTTGAATACGTATGATGATGCCTACATGAGATTGAAGAAGATAGCAATTGCGGACCCGCCGACAAAGCGACGCGGCTACGACGATTACTATCTCATCGCGGTGTTCGACATAAGGATTGCCATCAATGCAAGAGGCAGTAACGGCAGAGGCTGGCGCATGTTGGCGGCGGCAGATTTGTACCCCTACACGTTCGAAGACACCGTGCGCCATCTAGGCCGCATCTTCGCGGTGACAAGCCAGGGGACTTGTTTCATCTGGTTGCCATCCTATGGTACGGGAGATTACAAACGGAATGCACAAACCATCATTTGCATCCCTAACGGTACTCCATTATTTTGCAGGGACCAGTCATCCCCCGATCAAAATAAGATCGCCGATCCTGGATGTGCATTTGCATCTGCGATTCGGTCTAACCTGGAACCTTGTAGCTGACTTTGGCATATTGGGATCAACTATCTTAGCAGGCGTTACCCATGGTACCACTGATGTGCAACATGATCACACAATCTACCACGATCGGACCGTCACCATCTACCCAGGTTTCCATTTTTTAACCCTCTCGCCTTCTCTTTCATTGTTGTACTAGTAGTATACTTTGTAGTACTAGTAGGAGTACTTTTTACCTTGGAGGACGCGTATAGCTAGCTAGGCCCTTGAAGACTTGAACCCACTAGCTGCCACCATTTTTGTTTTTCCATGTCTTACTATCTCATCCATGTAGCCAAGAGTGGCTATATATAATAAGCCGGTTATTTTACTTCCTCTATACCGGAGTAGTACTATTTGCTGCACAGTATTACTGACCGCCATATTTGAGCACAACATTATTATGCATGGACCTTGACTATGTACGTCACCATGTGTCCAGATCTGGGATGCCGCGTGTACCAGATGAACGGCGCCGAGTTCGACCCCCGTGATGCTACGTGGGTGCCGAGGAACACTCTTGGAGAGTACTCCCTTTTCGTTGGGGATAGCTACCCCATTGTGAAGCGGATGCCACCTTCCGTGCACGACACGGAAGGCCTGCCGTTCATGAAGCATGGTTGTGTCTTCAGTGCGCACCGCCGGATGAACAACATGTTGGGACACGCTATCCCTGATTTATGCCGCTTCAGCTTGGATGAGTCTCCATCGTGTGGAACCGGACTAGAAAGCTGTGACAATGATTCCCGTTGCCCACTGCTATGGATCGTGCCATCCATGAAGAACACCTGGGACTGGAACCTGGAGGAGGACATGTAGCCCATCTATAACGTGTAAGTGGAGTACGGTAATTGTGAATGGTAGCGCTGTGAATAAATGTAGACTAGTCATGCACAAATTTATCACATGAATTGGAGATGAACTTGTGTGGCATACTGGCATTTGTCCTTTAGAATTTATTACTAGTAAATGTGTTATGTGTACGTGCAACTTGTGTGGTTGTTGCACGGGCTCCAACATGCTCTTTGAGAAAAAAAAAGGTGGCACAGCTTTGGATATACGTGACGTGGCGGCATCATATAGTAGCATCGTCCGCTATAGTTGTAGTACACTCCTACTAGGACGACAACTCCTATAAAACCTTGCGCTTGGCTCTTTGCCTCTTCGGGAGGTTCAACAATTCGTACTCGTGTGAACCTTGCACTTGGCTCTTCGCCTCTTCGGAAGGTCCAACAATGATGATACTACAGTACAATATGCTTCTGGCAATCTGACACCGATTGAAGTGCTGCACGTCCACCGCGAGGGCGAGGGCGAGGGAGAGGGAGAGGGAGAGGGAGAGGGCGCTGTAGTCAAAACTCTCTCCTCGTCCTGCGAACCACCGCGCGCGTGGGCGAGGGAGAGGCGTAGTAAGCAAGCTTCTCCTCGTTCGGCGAGTTGACGGGACACATCAAAGCAGTACTAGTACTAGTAGTAGTAGTCCATACTGCGTCCTTTCCGATTAATATGGCTTAATTTGAAACGAGAAAAATACACTTGCGGTCAACGTATGTAACAATACGCTCTTTACGGTCACTATATATAGTTTTGCGGCGGTTATACGATAACTAGCTCATCGTAGAGCACCGTATTGCACCCTACTGACCGGCCACATAGTCGACGTGGCACTTTGTTGACTGGTTAAATTGTCACCTGGTTTCTGGGTCCCACCTGTCAATTCGCAGAGCAAAGAAATCAGTTAAACAAAACTTTACGCAGGCGCGACACGAGTCCAACCCTTGCGCGCGAACCGCCCTGGCTGTGTATGTGAGTGCATGCACGTGTCCTCCCTCGGTCTTCCAACAAAGAGCGTACATCGGCTATAAAACAAAGAGTGTAGTACATGATGTACATCTACACTTCCAATGCATTTAGCCTTTAATCTAAATCGATATTGATTGACTAATGCACCAACTTGTGCTGTAGGTATAGGCTACGTGTCTATCCTTAATTATAGCATGCAACGGCCTTCATTTAATCTTCTTATCTCAATGGTCGCATGCACACATAAGTCTGCTACTTTTGGGCGTTAATTATGCCCTGGTCAATGTGTAAATCTCTAAATGTACAGTCTTTCACGGACGTAGGGAGTAGGTTGAGCACTTGAGCGTGAGCGTGTGTGTTGCGTCGTGTGTTGTGTGCCGCATGGGTGCGTGAGTGTTGCGTGCGTCCATGTGTACGTGTGAGTGTTGCATGTTGCATGCATGCATGCATGCATGGGGCTTACTCCCTCCCATTGACATGTTCATATTTCAAGCTTCCTCTGTTCCCTCCATATGGTGATACTCCCTCTGTTCCCAAATAGTACGGAGTAAAAGCTTCCCTCTGTTCCCAAATACGGAGTATTTGTCTTTCTACAGATTTCAACAAGTGACTAGGTATGGAGCAAAATGAGTGAAGTGAGCGTAGAGGCATAGGGATACTGTAGAAAGGAAGTCCTCGCGATCCATTATTCCCCATCTCGGTCAGAGAGAACTATTCAACTAGTCTTCGCAGTGAAGTGACAATACACGCTGCAGCAAATGGGACACGTAATTAATAAGCTGAACCAGCGTGTTGGTGTTACTAAATCAGCCTTACCCAGTACTGCCATCATGTTTGCCGGTAGAGCACGCTTCCGCAAATACGCCTACGCACCTCTGTCCTCCATTGACTGACATATGGGCCCTATTGTGGTAGACCCACATGTCATTGGTGTAACTATTTACACTCCGAAGGACGGTATATCCTGGTAGTAGTACTAGTAGAATTGAGATTGAATGCACTTTCTTCCCCGTCTTCCACTCTTCTTCCTCCTCTCTTCTTCTTCCTCTTCTCTTCCCCATCGTCGGCCACACACCATTTACCCCCGCTCACTGCTCGCCCGCCCGCGCCATCTTCCTTGGTAGCTCGCGCGTACCATATCCCCCCGCTCACTGCACGGCCACACGAGGAGAAGCTTCTTCGCTCGCCCGCCCGAATCCACTTCCCTGCTGGCTCGCAGGCACCGAAAACCCCAATGGCAGAACCGACTGACACGCAGAGCCGCGATTGGAATTCCCTCCCCGATGTTCTCTTGGAGCAGATCTGTAGTCGTATGGACCTACTCAGCACCGTCCGTCTGGCCGCATGCTCGGTGTCTTTGTACCGTCTACTCGTCTGCAACCGGCCGGCTCTTTTCAAGACACCCTGCTTGCTGATGCCCGATCCTCGCAGGTGGCCCAGACACTGACTTGACGATCCTATGGAGGTTGCCGTGGTGCCCCTCGACATGCTACCACTACCCGTCCACCTGTCCTTCATGCGCGGCCACTACTGGGCGGGCATGAAGGCCAACTGGATCATCCTCATCCACCACAGCGGTAGTCTGTGGCGTCTCGTGGATATCTACACCCAGCGAGAGATCACCCTTCCATCGTTGGATACCGCCGCCATCGAGCCTCGCGGCCCGCCGGACACTCCTGCCTTCTACGCACGAGACGCGTCAAGCTTTTGGCTCGACCTCTGTTTGCAGAAAGTTGTAATCTGCGAAGTGCCCACACCATCAGAAGACTACATGGATTACAAGCTCATTGCCTTGTTCAACATGGGATTAGTCTATCTGGAATCCGGTCGCCATACATGGTTATGGCTCATCATCAATCCTGTTGAGGCAACATTTCTGTCTGATGCTATAGTGCACGATGGCATCGTTTACGCGGTCGACGCACAGATTGGCTGCCTATACTGGTGGAATCTATTGTTGTGTAGTTGTTCTATCTCATATCATCTTTACCTTATGAATACGACTGCCTGTTCATTTGTTACAAATTTAGACTGCATAGCATGTCTATAACCACATCATTGCTATATGTTCCTCTCATTTCCTAGATTTTTATGACCACACATGTTATTGTTAGAGTTGATATGAGAACAATTGGCATCTAATGATTGTTAGAATACATATTATGAGCATAACATCATGATTGCTATATGTTACTCTTGTTTACAAGATTTTTATAACAACGCATGTTATTGCTTAGAGTTGATGTGAGAACAGTAGTAGTAAGTGCTATGGTAGAATATGAGTAGGCGCTGTCATAGCTGTTTTCCTCTCATTGTTACATGATGTTTGAACCATGACATATTGCTAGAATATGAAAGCCATTGACTTATTTTTTTAACTTGGGGTATGATTATGACCACGGCATTGCAATTCTCTGTCTATGATATGTGTCACTGTTATAATAATCTTAATTCCACACATACTCTGAACATGATTGTTTATTTTTGTCCTTTTGGTCTCCAATTTGAATTGTTGCAGCAGACGTAAATGCGCTGGCCTTCATGATTCCAGGACCTCGAATCATACCAGCCGATGGGTGGTGGTTTATCACTCGTTCAGCTGACGGCGGTCATTTGATGCTCATTCGCACATACCAAATTGACCAAACCATTACATCAAACCACATGCAGTACAATGCGTGGGGCGTTCGTGACATTGATGGCTATGGCTGCTTCGTGTTCGAGAAAGATCCCAACTCCGTTGGGCCAGGCGTATTCAACTGGAGGCGGGTTTACAACCTCGGCAACCACTCCTTGTTCCTCGGGCTCAATTATCCGATCATCCAACCAATCATCGATCATATCACCGGCGATGATTACTGTGATATGCAACTTCCATTCGCGAGGGGGGGCTGTGTTTACACATCATACCATGGGTTTCATGAATCACCATATCCAGAGATTCGTCGACACAGCTTGTTGCCAGATAATCTTCAGTGTGTGAAAGGCATCAAGCTTCCATGCGATGGATGGCTTTTGCAAACCCGACATGCGGCGATATGGTTCATGCCAACAACAAATATGCACAACTTGATTCGTGCTGATATCTAGACTGAGCCATGTATTCTGCTGCTATAGCATGACCCTCTTTTGTTGGATATTATGTACTGTTGGTAGTTTGAAGCACTCCTCTGGTTTGAAGGATAGATACCTTCCTGGGATCAAGTGCATCCTAACTCACCTGCGTAGGATGTACTGCTAATGATGATGGAGATGCTGTGCAGAAGCCATATATATATATATATATATATATATATATATATATATATATATATATATATATATATATCAGTTAGGCTTCAAGTGCGTACTTGTTAGTTAAACCTATGTGTAAATTGTGACACTAAATACGACTAGTAAGTAGTACAGTAGCAGTACTAGTATACGTCGGTAAAATTATTCATCGTGTCCACACATTGAATTGACGTGACAACACGCTGCGCGTGAGGTGACACAAGAATCTCGGCGGCGTCTTCGGGTATTCTGGACTTCAGATTTGGAGTACCACTTATCTGTCGAAATCTTTCATCATTCACTTAAAACAGTCGATTGATCATACATTGAGTACCATATAACTGGAATTACCGATGCAAGTCGAAGAAGGATTGGCCGGTGCTGCCGGCTGGCGTCAAGTTCGATCCCATGGATCAGGAGCTAATCGAGCACCTTGAGGCCAAAGTGAGTGCTGACAGCGCGAGATTTCAGTCTCTCATCGATTTGTTCATACCAACCATCGACAGCGAGCACGGCATATGCTACACCCAAACTGAGAAACTTCCAGGTAAGACACCGATCGGCCGTCTACTTGCACAAACATATTCCTTTGTTTATAGCTCTATTTTTCTTTTTAGACGCAGACCTGGTGAAGCAATTACAATTTGACAGTTAATAAAAAGTGAAACAAGTGACTGCAACATGCCAAAGATGTTATGAAAATGCCAACTAGGTACACTAAAACCTGTATTCCACAATACTGCAGGTATCACACTGAGTGGCCTAAGGAAGCATTTCTTCCAGCGCAATTCCAGGGCTTTCAAAAGGGGCATGTGGACGCGTCGCAAGATACAGTCGGAGTGCGGCATGCACGCGATGTGGCACAAGACCGGCAATACCTTGCTGGTGATGGTCAACGGCCGGCAGACGGGCAGCAAAAAAGGTTTTGGTGCTGCACACCAACAAGAACTTCGACCAGCAGAGGACTAACTGGGTGATGCACCAGTACCACCTCGGGGACCTGGAGCAAGAGAAGGAGTGGGAGCTGGTCCTCTGCAAGATTTTCTACCAGACGAACACTAGGGCCAGGAGTAAAAAGATTATAAGTTAGTTTGGTATTGGTAGTTGTACTACCTTGTCGTCTGCTAGTTGGTATTGTTGTTAACGATCTTTTGGCATGAACTTGCATTTGCTTCCAACCATCATGCCGAGGGTCGACGTGGATATAAAGCTGAATCATTTGTTTCAAAACAAATTTTCAGGCACCTGATTTTTATTTGATGGGTAGCATAAGCACCTGCCGTTCGAATTCCCAGTTCTCCAATTTTTTCGAAACAAGTGCATGCACTTATTATCACGATAAAAAAACAATATCCGTGCTGCATCCCAGTTATCAGTCTGTACTTCCAGAATTCTCTCGTTTATTGAGCACGTATATTGTTTTTTTAGGTCGAGCAAGTTTCAACTGGGCTGTAGACTGCCCAGGGTTGGTTTTGTTTTTAATAGGCCCATCCCATGACGACAACGGGGCACAAAGATCCAGCAGGTATCTACTGGCCTCTGGCCCGCCAGCGTTAGTTATATTTTGTCTTACAACATCCGCAGGCAGTTTTTTTACTGAATCAAACACACAGCCGAGTTGTATTTTCCTCTTGAAACGCATGTCCTACATCCGTTTTCTAACCTCTACCTATAGTTTTACTAGTTCATATACACGTATCATTATATTGAAAACACATAAAATTCCCTTTTCATATTTACATCCTTATTTTTGTTGTTTTTTCCCACCCAGCGCTGATTTTTTTACCACTGGCTTTCCCTTAAACCAACTCAATTGTCCCACGTCTTATTTTCTTACAAAAACAAAACGATTTTTTGGCAAATCAATAAGTTCTTAAAAAAATGTTTATCATTTCGGGATTACAACAGTTCGGACTCCACCGAAATATGCAAAATAAGGTTGAACTTTTTGACCGTAGTCCTGGGCAGAAAATGGGCTGTAATAAATTACTTAAGAATTAGCAAATGGGCTGCAAATTATAAAAAATAGCAAATGGGCTTTATGTTGTCTGCCACAGATTTGGAGGCTGACTTGTGGGCCTACTAAGTTCATGCATACACAAGGTTTCTCAAAAAAGAAACTTAGTCAACAATCGACTCTACCAGTCTCTGATCTTCCTGCCCCAGCCGCCCAAACCAGCGCCGTCGGAACCGCCTGCTCCCGCCTCCCGTGGCCGGCAGTGCTGCCGGGCAGGCCTCACGGCCCCATCATACTCTCATCCCTAGCCTGTCTATCCCTCTACTCACCCACACCTCCTGTTATTTTCCGGCAAAGGCAGCCGAACCAGTCAACCCTCGTACTCTCCACCGCGTGGGCAACCACTGCCATGTCTTCCCCGGCTCCGTGTCGTTCCCTTCGTAGGCCTCGCCGTCGTCCACCACCCTGGTGCTCTCGGCGCGGCGTGGTCAACGATGTCCATCCAACGGCCGTAGTGCTTCTTCAACCTCTGGTCTTCTTGCCCCAGCCGCCCAAAGCAGCGCCGGTCGTGCCGCATGCTCCTGCCTCGCGTGGCCAGCTGTGCTGCCATGGAGGCCTCACCGTCCCCATACTACTCCCACCGCTGGCCAGGCCATCCCTCCACTCACCCACTCCCCCTGTTATTCTGCGGCGACGGCAGCCTCACACCGCAGCCGAACCAGTGAACCCTCGTACTCCTCTCCGCGTGGGCATCCACTTCCGCGTATTCCCCGACTCCGCGTAGTCCCCTTCCTAGGCCTCGCCGTGGTGCTCTCGGCGCGGCGTGGTCAATGTGGTCAACGACCGACTTCCATCGAAAGAGTACTGTACGTGGAGAGGCTGACAGCTGGGTCCATGGCAACCGCAAGGAAGTGCCTCCTTATTACGCACAAAATAATTATTCCTCCACCTGACAGCAGGGACCCACTGGACGAGCCACCAGTATTTCGCGGAAAAAATGTTTCCCCCCTGACTGCTGGGACCCACCGGACGGGCCACCGTATTTCACGAAAAAAAGTTTGCTCTGACTGCTGGGACCCACCGGACGGACCACCGTATTTCGCGAAAAAAACGTTCCCCCCGCTGCCAGCTCGGACCCACCGGAAGTGCCTCCTTATGACGCACAGAAAAATGAATACTCCCCCTGCTAGCTGGGACCCACCATGGTGGGAGGCTGACTTGTGGGCCTACTAAGTTGATGGGGACGGAGGGCTTTGTCAACTTAGTCAATATGAACGATTCTAGCTTCAGTGACCGTACGATGTCCATCCAACGGCCGTCGTGCTTCTTCAATCTCTGCTCTTCCTCCTCCACCCACTCAAACAAGCGCCGGCGGGACTGCCTGCTCCCTCCTCCCCACGGCCGGCTGTGCTGCCACGCAGGCCTCACCGCCCCACCGTACTCCCATCGCTGGCCTAGCCATCCCTCTACTCACCCACACCTGCTGTTATTCTCCGGCGACGGCAGACGAACCAGTAAACCCTCGTACAGTCGTACTCCCCTCCGCGTGGGAAACAACTGCCGAGTCTTCCCTGCCTCTGTGTCATTACCTTCCTAGGCCTCGCCGTCGTCCACCGCCCTGGTGCTCTCGGCGCGGCCTGGTCAACGTGGTCAACGACCGACATGCATCTGAAGTGGACTGTACGTGGAGAGGCCGACAGCTGGGTCCACGGCCGCACGCAAGGAAATGCCTCCTTATTACGCGCAAAATAATGATTCCTCCACCTGACATCAGGGACCCACCAAAAGGGCCTCTGTATTTCACGAAAAAAACGTTACCGCCGCTGACAGCTCGGACCCGCCAGCTATATCTTCGCACGCAAGGAAGTGCCTCCTTATTATGCACAAAAAAATGAATACTCCCCCTGTTAGCTGGGACCCAGTATAGTGGCAGGCTGACTTGTGGGCCTACTAAGTTGACGGGGATGGAGGGCTTTGTCAACTTAGTCAATATGCACGATTCTAGCTCAAGTGACCGTACGATATCCATCCAACGGCCGTAGTGCTTCTTCAACCTCTAACATCCCAAAATTCTAAGGAAGCAGTGAAAGAAGTCCTCAGGGAAAGTTTAAAAGAACCGGTGATGAAAGAAGATGTTGACGACCCTGATGGAGAAAAACTAAACAGATTTTACTCCAATGCTTGCTATTCATGTGGAGAAGAAGGACATTTTTCACAGTATTGCATGAAGGAAAACCAAGAGTATCTGGGAGACTTCCCGATAGAAGAAGTGGAGTTTGATCCAAATGAGATAGAAGAATTGATCGAAACAAAGAAGTCCAGGAAGAGAAAGAGCATGTGTCCCCAGAACAACCCAATTTCTGCAGAAAAGGACCTAAGTCATATCACTTGTTACAGATGCAAGGATTTAGGTCACTATGCTAGCAAATGCCCAGCAAGGAAGCCAAGAACCCAAGGAGCCAAGATAACCACCAGGAAGCCCCTGGATTTGTCTGAAGTCATTTGTTTACGCTGCAAAGGAGTAGGACATTTTGCCAGAGAATGTTCAGACCCGTGGAAAGCTTGAGCTGAGTAGTTGAGATCTTGATATTGGAATAAAGCATTTAATAAATGTGGAACACACTTTTATTTTCATTGGGGATGTTGAGTTGAGTTATGAAATGGGAATTGTAATAGTTCGTGAAGCAATAAAAGTTGAGGTGTTTGGAATCTCATATGAAATGTTATGAGTTGTTTGCTGATTGTGAGTGCCTCTCTCACTATGTCACCCAGACGTAAACCTTGAACCCATGGACAAGCTGACCCAAACCTTTCCCAGAAAAATAACCACATTTCACCCAAGGAAATACCTACAGTGTCCTGAGTACCCCTTCTATCTTATACCTGCAGATGACGACCCTTTACGAGTCTTTTCTCAAGGGCCCGGAAACGATCATGACCCTGACTAGTGATCAGGATTACCCGAAGATCTTGAAGGACATGATGAAGCATATTCATCTTGAAGGAGATGCAGTCTACAAAGGTTATCCTTTCATGGAGAATGGAGTTGAACTTTGGTACGTGGAGGTACACCTCCACCGTGTGAAGGGAGTTTGCCCAAAGACTATGGGTCAATACTTTTTCATTTCTCGAGTACCACAAGCAACATTCTTCGACTCTGTTCGTGAAGCTGCTATGGAAGCCATACGTCAGATTGGAGAAATACTTGAAGCAAGACTTCGTTATACTCAGGAATACCTGAGGGAGGTGCATGCAGCGATGATGGAGATGAAGCTCATGGCCACCACGATGAAGCAAAACATCGATGATTTGAAGGATCACATCGCACAATCCTATTGGGACTGAAGCATCTTCAAGTAGGGCAAATGAATAAAGATGGAAGTAATGCTTGACCATACCAAACTATGTGGATGGCAACATTTGTAATAAAATAGTTTTGGAACCTGAGTTTTGAGTAGTGGTTAAGGATGTAATAAAGGATTTGATATGAAGAGAATATGAATTATGGATGAACCAGTACATTTTGTTTTAATGGTAAAACCCTGTGTGACCACTAGACCGATGGAAAGGAAAATGTTGTTCCATAGGTGCAGTTTGGACAAAATAAGTTGGAGTTTTGTTTTAGTTATGATGGTTACCCCAACAGTAGGAAGGAATGAAGTGCTATTGGATTTAAAGGAGATGTAGTGTTGGTTTATGGAACAATAGTAACTCTAAGGATGAGTTAAAGATATACAATTGTTGAAGTGGGCCCATAACCCACAGGACCCAGGATTTAAAAGGGAGCAAGCACAACCTTGTTTCAAGAAGAATTATGGAAGAAGCTGTGATTTCATCAGCACACGTTTCATAGAAGGATACAAAAACCTGAGAGTTATGAAGTAACGATAGATGTTTCATTCAGCTTGCAGAATCAATGGATTTATTCAAACTCAGTTCGTCGACAAGAGAAATTCTGTAATGCTTGTGAGTATGCCCAAGTGTTAGAATACGTGATTCGATGTCTGCATATGTGGTAGTGGTTCAAGTACGGGATGGATTGGCCCCCATACCGGAGACTTCTATCATGAACTATCATATGTTGATGGAAAATCAGAGAGCCTTTAAAACCTTAGAAGAGTGTCGACGCGATAAGCCATAAAAACATAGAATGGTAGGACGATGGAACCCTTTACAGGCAACCGTTGCCAATCGTAGGATATACGGTGAGGTTCAGCCCAGACCCATTTCCTACAGGAGGAACCAATAATTGTTGACCACCATGAGATTTTTGATAGTTGTTTAGCATTGGCGACATACCTGACAGCTAAGAAGACCCAGTCTCAGAAGGATCATATTTGATGGAAGGACTCAAGATTTTGAGGAAAAGGTTATGCCCTACCGGAAGAGCCTCAAAGAAAGAGTTACTCCAGGGAATATGAGAAGACCGACACGGTCAACCCAAAGGACGGAGTACATGAGTTTTGTCGGGGACGAGATTCATTTTAAGGGTGGTTGTTTGTAACATCCCAAAATTCTAAATTTTGGAATGTTATATTAAATAAATAATTGTGTTTGTTTGATTGTTTGTTTGTTTGTTGAGTGAAATTTAGTGGAATTTGATTTTTTTTTTAAGTTGAATGAGAGGGAAAAAATGGACTTTCCCAAAAATTTCACCCTTACTTTTGGTCTCTAATGAATTCAAATTCATTTAATCACAAAACCCTAGAGTGAAGAAAATATGACTTCTTCCATTTAAAATGAAAAGGGTTTTCGAAAATATTTGAATTTCATTGGCAAACAATTCAAACCAGAAACTTTATGCAACTCAATGATTTTCATGAGAGAGGATAAGATGACTTCTTCAAAACATATGAAATAGAGTTGGAAGTGGTTTGAAATTCAAATCCAAAACCATTTAGGAGTTATTTTGGTTTTTATTCAAATTATTTTTATCCAAAAATAAAATATATGGAAATTAGGGTAAAATGATTCCCTACAGTATAAAAGTGGAGAAAAATAAATTTAAAATCATTTTGTTATTTTAAAAATGATTTTTATTGGGTTTTATTGCAACAGCACCAGTGTTTGACTTTTGGGAATTTGTTTTGTATTTTATTTAAACCAGAAAAATAGTTCATGTTTTAGGATTTCTTTTTATGAAATTTTCTATATATTATATGCCTATATTAAGTTTTTATTTAGTTGGTTTTCTTTGAGTTTACCCTCTGTCTTAAAATAAGAGCCCGCCAAGCTAGGCCAGGCGCACCGGCCGGCCCAGCCCAGCGCTGGCGCTAGGGCTAGCGCTCGCACGACACCACCGCTCCCTCTCACGATCTCTCTCTCCCTCATTTTTTTCTCTAGCGCATGGACCCCACCCCGCTCTTTTCTTCTTCCCCATGTACATGTACAGAAACAGAAACCTATACGTACGCGACGTCGCCGCCGCGTCCGATCTTCGTGGGAAACCTATCCCGGGTCTTCCCCTCGTCCAAGCAAGTTGTCCTATAAATAGCCACGACCTTCCTCGACCGATTCCATCCGAAACCCCACGCCAAAACCCACCGTATCGCACGCCCTTGCCATTTGGATCACGCCGCAGAAGCTCCAGTTCATCGCCGAATTACGACGCCGGTGAGCGATCCCGAGCCTTTTACTTTTATGTGTCAACTTCTCTCGATCCCAACAACCTTTTTGACATGCTCTTGCTGTTCCTCTCCATCTACAGAGGCTGTACTAAACTCGTTGTCTTCACCAGAGCACCCGGAGCACCGAGCTTCACCGCGCCGTTCCATCGCCGTGCGTCCTCGCCGACCATCTCCGGCTCCACCACCGGACGTGCCACCATCCGTCGCATCTGCTAGACACTCCCGCCGCCGCCCATGACCGCCGGAGCTGCCGCCACCACCACCTCCGAGAGCCACCAGAACGTACGTTCTTCTCTGTACGCTACAACACCTGTTCATTTTCAGTTAAAAAAAACCGTTTGGTTTAGTAGATTGGTTTGTTTTGGTAGTTAGGTTTTCTTCGGTTTAGATCGAACCGGTTCGCCGGTCTTCTGTTAATTAAACGCACGTCTACGTGTTAGTGATCTTACGACCGAGCGCAATATAGTTTCGGGTTGCACACTCCTGTAGAGCCCGCTACGTATCCCGTCTATTCGGAGAAACCAACGAAAAATACTTTTGAAAACTTTAAATTTTCGATTTTAAACAGATTTGTTACAAACACTAGATTGCTAATAACTTTTATTTAAAAATAGCTTTTTGATTAATTCTTTTTTCTAGTGATCACTTGATCTTTTTTCTAAACAATAGACTTTTGAAAATTTGTTTTTAGTTTATTTTAAATTAAGATTTTTGGCAAAACAGTATTGTTTTTGTTATAGTTTTTTTAGTCTTATCTTTATTGTTTTTTATTAGTTTTAAATTATTTCTTTTTGTCACTCTTGAAAAATTTAGTTTTGTTTCTGTTAGTCAACAAAAGAAAAATTTGTTTTTATTTTAAAAATTTATTTTATTTAGTTTTGTATGAAAACTTGTTTAGGTCATAGTTAGTGTTTCATAAAAGCTTTTTATTTGTTTCTTTTTGCAAATAAAATTTTATGAAAAATACCTTCTGTTAACTTAGTTGTTTACTTCGTATTTTCTGTTAATTTATTAGTTTAGTGTTTTAATTGTTGTTAAGTTTTTACTTGTCTTGTGTTATGTCTTAGAGTTTCTTTAGTAGTTTTGTTGTGTAGTTTTCCTTTGTTCTTTTTTTGGTGTCCCTTGTTGTTTTGCAATTTATTTGTTGGTTTTATTATGAGTGTTAGAATTGCTTGCTAGTATGTTTGCTTATATGAATGCTATGTTTGACTATATAGATTTTCAACGGAGTGACGAATAGTTCTACCAAGTCATTATTCTGAGAGTTTTGTTATCTTCATCAAGTAATACCAGGCAAGTTCACTTTGACCATGTTTTTCATACCTATGTTTTTATTGCATTTAGTGTCATCTTTGCAACAATCCTTCCAGTAGTGATATTGAATTCCTGTAGTTGATTAGTATGCATGAGGTAGGAACCCATCACCCTGTTACCAAGCCCGTGACGTTATTTATTTCAATGCTATGCTATAGTAGACGGGGTTTGGTACGAGTGCACGAGAGTGGTGTGAAGAAGGAGGACTCTACGTCAATGACGACAACTCCATGATGGCATCTGCAAGGACTGCATCTTCAAGGCCTCAAGATTTCAAGACTCGGGCCTCAAGACTTCAAGACTCGAGACAAGAATTCAATACACACTACTGGGTGAAGGACGGTTGACGGGCACCATGGAGAAACCAGTGGATGGCCGGGATGCATGGAGAAGCGCCATGACATCTTGCGGAAAGCTTCACCCAGACTCAAGGAGACGGAAGAATACTTCATGCCCGGAAGCTTACCTATGCAACCGCAAGTCACTATGGGCTCTGGCTTGGTTGACCTTAGTTGTGACTCTGGGTAGGACGGTGCTAGCAGATGTAGAACTACGGTAGGATTGGATGAGCACCGGACAGTGGTCAGGGGAACTCTTCGGAAGACTATGTTTTGGTCGTCTTGTTCTCAAACACCCTGAAGTGCGAGAACGTAAAAGAGGGATCGAATCTTGCGGGTAAAGTGTACAAACCTCTGCAGAGGGTTAAAACCTAATCGATTAGCCGTGTCCCCGGTTATGGACAACTTGAGCCTCTGGACTTGGATCTATCTCGGAACTCTCAACACTGGATCCAAAACTTAATTGTGGGCAACTTATGATTTGGGTTATGAGACATCGGTTGGCGGAACCATGTCATGATAGAAAATTCCATAGTACAGACTCCAGATATTCCTTTGATGTAGGAAAAATAAAACCAGCTTTTATGCAAAACAAAACTCAGACACAGAGCTACAAAGCCATATTGCATATAGAATAGTTTTATCATCTGTTTTCTCTTATTGTGATCTTGCCGGTACATTCAATGTACTGACCTACACGGCTGCAACGTATCATGTTGCAGATACTTTCTTTCGACGAGTAAGAGTACGGTACAGGGTTACGGTCTACACTCAACTTGCCGATGGCGTTGATGGGACTCCACACCCGATTGATTGTTTCTGCTGAGACTTATGAGGTATATATCAGATTTACGTTATTTATACATGTGATTGCACTTTGATATATACACTAAAGTACTGTGTGTGCCAGCATACTGATCCAAGGATGGCACGGATACACAGAGGCATGACCGTCTGAGGTCGGGTCGCTACAGAGATGGTATCAGAGCCCATGTTGACTGTAGGACGTGACCCTGGAAACTGGAAAGCCCTTAGGAAAGGATTTCTCTAAAACTTTATTTTCAAAAAGATCCGTTACCTCTCTTCTTTTCTGAGCTTTATCAAATCTTTCCTTTTACCCCAAATAGTTAGACAATACCCCTTTTCCCTTTGACCACATGGAGGATTAACTGATGAGACCACTACGAGAAGGACAAGGTATCATACTTCACCATACACTAGAAGAATAAATGCTACGACAGTCGAAGACTCGAAGAATATGAAGACACGGAAGAATTCCAAGATTTATATGACCTTTAGAAGACCAAACCCTTGTTGTATACTCACGTTAGATGCGATGATTTGTGAGCTTTCATATTTTGTATGTGTTTTCCGACAGCAACAAATAAAACCATTTACAAAACTATATTGTTTGTATTGTGTGTATCTCTCTCTATCCCTCTCCCGTATCTCATCCCAAAACCCTTGGACCCAATAGATGATGAATGAAGATGGGCTTGTATTCTCTGGACCGATCACTCAGTGGGAGGCAGAGCTATGGATTCAAAACATGGAGAATGACTTCGGGAGCAATTTAGTTGCAAGGAAGTATGAGGTTCAATACGCTCTTCAATACTTTACAAAAAGTGCTGCAACCTGGTGGAAAATGCATCAAGCCATACAAGGATGTAATGGAGCAAAAACTTGGGAGGAATTGAAGAAGACTCTGTTGGGATCCCGTCTTATCTGGAAGCACAGTGATAAACTGATGAAGGAACCTTGTGCCTGCAAGATATGCGGAGAAATAGGACACACCCATGAAGAACACAAGGATGGATGCCCTCATTGTGAAGGAAATCACCAATCTAAAGAATGCCCAACCGTGAAGGTTACTTGTTTCTTGTGTGAAGGAACTACGCACTACCCTGCCCAGTGTCATATTTATCCCAAGGTACAAGAAATTACGAAGCAGCAGAAGGAAGCAGTGAAAGAAGTCCTTAGGGAAAGTTTAAAAGAACCGATGATGAAAGAAGATGTTGACGACCCTGATGGAGAAAACCTAAACAGATTTTACTCCAATGCTTGCTATTCATGTGGAGAAGAAGGACATTTTTCACAGTATTGCATGAAGGAAAACCAAGAGTATCTGGGAGACTTCCCGATAGAAGAAGTGGAGTTTGATCCACATGAGATAGAAGAATTGATCGAAACAAAGAAGTCCAGGAAGAGAAAGAGCATGTGTCCCCAGAACAACCCAATTTCTGCAGAAAAGGACCTAAGTCATATCACTTGTTACAGATGCAAGGATTTAGGTCACTATGCTAGCAAATGCCCAGCAAGGAAGCCAAGAACCCAAGGAGCCAAGATAACCACCAGGAAGCCCCTGGATTTGTCTGAAGTCATTTATTTACGCTGCAAAGGAGTAGGACATTTTTCCAGAGAATGTTCAGACCTGAGGAAAGCTTGAGCTGAGTAGTTGAGATCTTGATATTGGAATAAAGCATGTAATAAATGTGGAACACACTTTTATTTTCATTGGGGATGTTGAGTTGAGTTATGAAATGGGAATTGTAATAGTTCGTGAAGCAATAAAAGTTGAGGTGTTTGGAATCTCATATGAAATGTTATGAGTTGTTTGCTGATTGTGAGTGCCTCTCTCACTATGTCACCCAGACGTAAACCTTGAACCCATGGACAAGCTGACCCAAACCTTTCCCAGAAAAATAACCACATTTCACCCAAGGAAATACCTACAGTGTCCTGAGTACCCCTTCTATCTTATACCTGCAGATGACAACCCTTTACGAGTCTTTTCTCAAGGGCCCGGAAACGATCATGGCCCTGACTAGTGATCAGGATTACCCGAAGATCCTTAAGGACATGATGAAGCATATTCATCTTGAAGGAGATGCAGTCTACAAAGGTTATCCTTTCATGGAGAATGGAGTTGAACTTTGGTACGTGGAGGTACACCTCCACCGTGTGAAGGGAGTTTGCCCAAAGACTATGGGTCAATACTTTTTCATTTCTGAGTACCACGAGCAACATTCTTCGACTCTGTTCGTGAAGCTGCTATGGAAGCCATACGTCAGATTGGAGAAATACTTGAAGCAAGACTTCGTTATACTCAGGAATACCTGAGGGAGGTGCATGTAGAGATGAAGCTCATGGCCACCACGATGAAGCAAAACATCGATGATTTGAAGGATCACATCGCACAATCCTAGTGGGACTGAAGCATCTTCAAGTAGGGCAAATGAATAAAGATGGAAGTAATGCTTGACCATACCAAACTATGTGGATGGCAACATTTGTAATAAAATAGTTTTGGAACCTGAGTTTTGAGTAGTGGTTAAGGATGTAATAAAGGATTTGATATGAAGAGAATATGAATTATGGATGAACCAGTACATTTTGTTTTAATGGTAAAACCCTGTGTGAACACTAAACCGATGGAAAGGAAAATGTTGTTCCATAGGTGCAGTTTGGACAAAATAAGTTGGAGTTTTGTTTTAGTTATGATGGTTACCCCAAGAGTAGGAAGGATTGAAGTGCTATTGGATTTAAAGGAGATGTAATGTTGGTTTATGGAACAATAGTAACTCCAAGGATGAGTTAAAGATATACAATTGTTGAAGTGGGCCCATAACCCACAGGACCCAGGATTTAAATAGGGGCAAGCACAACCTTGTTTCAAGAAGAATTATGGAAGAAGCTATGATTTCATTAGCACACGTTTCATAGAAGGATATGAAAACCTGAGAGTTGTCAAGTAACGATAGATGTTTCATTCAGCTTGCAGAATCAATGGATTTATTCGAACTCAGTTCGTCGACAAGAGAAATTCTGTAATGCTTGTGAGTATGCCCAAGTGTTAGAATACGTGATTCGATGTCTGCATATGTGGTAGTGGTTCAAGTACGGGATGGATTGGCCCCCATACCGGAGACTTCTATCATGAACTATCATATGTTGATGGAAAATCAGAGAGCCTTTAAAACCTTAGAAGAGTGTCGACGCGATAAGCCATAAAAACATAGAATGGTAGGACGATGGAACCCTTTACAGGCAACCGTTGCCAATCGTAGGATATACGGTGAGGTTCAGCCCAGACCCATTTCCTACAGGAGGAACCAATAATTGTTGACCACCATGAGATTTTTGATAGTTGTTTAGCATTGGCGACATACCTGACAGCTAAGAAGACCCAGTCTCAGAAGGATCATATTTGATGGAAGGACTCAAGATTTTGAGGAAAAGGTTATGCCCTACCGGAAGAGCCTCAAAGAAAGAGTTACTCCAGGGAATATGAGAAGACCGACACGGTCAACCCAAAGGACGGAGTACATGAGTTTTGTCGGAACCATAACCATGATTCTAAGGGTGGTAGCACCCCATACCTTGTGTTGTTGAATGGATTTTCAAGGAGACCCCCAAACCAAACCTTCTTTCTAGCCTCTCCGAATCTCGGGGACGAGATTCATTTTAAGGGTGGTAGTTTGTAACATCCCAAAATTCTAAATTTTGGAATGTTATATTAAATAAATAATTGTGTTTGTTTGTTTGTTTGTTGAGTAAAATTTAGTGGAATTTGATTTTTTTGAAAGTTGAATGAGAGGGAAAAAAAAGGACTTTCCCAAAAATTTCACCCTTACTTTTGGTCTCTAATGAATTCAAATTCATTTCATCACAAAACCCTAGAGTGAAGAAAATATGACTTCTTCCATTTAAAATGAAAAGGGTTTTTGAAAATATTTGAATTTCATTGGCAAACAATTCAAACCAGAAACTTTATGCAACTCAATGATTTTCATGAGAGAGGATAAGATGACTTCTTCAAAACATATGAAATAGAGTTGGAAGTGGTTTGAAATTCAAATCCAAAACCATTTAGGAGTTATTTTGGTTTTTATTCAAATTATTTTTATCCAAAAATAAAATATATGGAAATTAGGGTAAAATGATTCCTACAGTATAAAAGTGGAGAAAAAAAAATTTAAAATCATTTTGTTATTTTAAAAATGATTTTTATTGGGTTTTATTGCAACAGCACCAGTGTTTGACTTTTGGGAATTTGTTTTGTATTTTATTTAAACCATAAAAATAGTTCATGTTTTAGGATTTCTTTTTATGAAAATTTCTATATATTATATGCCTATATTAAGTTTTTATTTAGTTGGTTTTCTTTGAGTTTACCCTCTGTCTTAAAAAAAAGAGCCCGCCAAGCTAGGACAGGCGCACCGGCCGGCCCAGCCCAGCGCTGGCGCTAGGGCTAGCGCTCGCACGAGAGGAACTCCCCAGGAGCCGCCGCCACCGCTCCCTCTCATGATCTCTCTCTCCCTCATTTTTTTCTCTAGCGCATGGACCCCACCCCGCTCTTTTCTTCTTCCCCATGTACATGTACAGAAACAGAAACCTATACGTACGCGACGCCGCTGCCGCGTCCGATCTTCATGGGAAACCTATCCCGGGTCTTCCCCTCGTCCAAGCAAGTTGTCCCTATAAATAGCCACGACCTTCCTTGACCGATTCCCTTCGAAACCCCTCGCCAAAACCCACCGTATCACACGCCCTTGCCATTTGGATCTCGCCGCAGAAGCTCCAGTTCATCGCCGGATTACGACGCCAGTGAGCGATCCCGAGCCTTTTACTTTTATATGTCGACTTCTCTCGATCCCAACAACCTTTTTGACATGATCTTGCTGTTCCTCTCCATCTACAGAGGCTGTACCAAACTCGTTGTCTTCACCAGAGCACCCGGAGCACCGAGCTTCACCGCGCCGTTCCGTCGCCGTACGTCCTCGCCGACCATCTCCGGCTCCACCACCGGACGTGCCACCATCCGCCGCATCCTCTAGACACTCCCGCCGCCGCCCACGACCGCCGGAGCTGCCGCCACCACCACCTCCGAGAGCCACCAGAACGTACGTTCTTCTCTGTACGCTACAACACCTGTTCATTTTCAGTTAAAAAAACCGTTTGGTTTAGTAGATTGGTTTGTTTTGGTAGTTTGGTTTTCTTCGGTTTAGATCGAACCGGTTCGCCAGTCTTCTGTTAATTAAACGCACGTGTACGTGTTAGTGATCTTACGGCCGAGCGCAATATAGCTTCGGGTTGCACACTCTTGTACAGCCCGGTACGTAGCTAGTGCATCGATCTGTTTCTTTTTCGTTTTTGTTTTGGATTTAGATTCAGTTTTTTTATATCTTTAGATCTACAACTCCGATTTTGATGATTCTTTTTTCTACGGATTCAGAAAAATCCCATCTATACGGAGAAACCAACGAAAAATACTTTTGAAAACTTTAAATTTTCGATTTTAAACAGATTTGTTACAAACACTAGATTGCTAATAACTTTTATTTAAAAATAGCTTTTTGATTAATTCTTTTTGCTAGTGATCACTTGATCTCTTGTCTAAACAATAGTCTTTTGAAAATTTATTTTTAGTTTATTTTAAATTATGATTTTTTGGCAAAACAGTACTGTTTTAGTTATAGTTTTTGTCGTGGAATTGTCACGGCAGATGTCCTCAAGCTAGGACTTAGTCGTGGAGCCATCGCCGCTACGAAGCTTGAAGGGGTTAAACGGGACAAGGAACACGAGGGTTTATACTGGTTCGGCCCCTTACGGTGAAGGTAAAAGCCTACGTCCAGTTGAGGTGGTATTGATTATGGTTTCGATGACCAGGGAGCTTAACTGCTATGCCTGGCTCTCGGCGAAATCTTTCTTCCCCTAAACCGCTGCGGGTCATCCCTTTATATAGAGAGGTTGACGCCCAGCAGCTCTCAGAGTCCCGGCCGGCTCATAACAGTGTCCGGCTCGGACTCTCAACTATTCTCACCTTACACTACAAGTTCTACCATAATGACGTTTTGTAACTATGGGCCCTAGCCATCTCCGGGTCTTAAGCCCATCTTTGGCCCACCGTCTTCAAGCTTGGCGCCGGGCTTCAGGTGATGACCCTTATGAGTAACCCGGCCCCACCGGGCGGGTGACTCTAAGGTTTATATCCTCAACATTAGGCCCCAGATTGATTTGAGCCGGCTCATGTCAATCTTCAATTCTTTCGACAGAAAATCTCCGGCTTACAATTGTGTGAAGGCCATAACCCGGCGTGACGTCATCCTCTGGATTCCGGGTAATCCGCCGTGACGTCATCTTCCATTAAGTCCATTTTTTACTCCACCATATCCGCAACGGATCTTATCTTTACTGCCATCCCGAAAATTGAGGCATTTTTATGGTGAGATAACCGCGCCGTGGCCTCCTCGTTTCTCGCGCCTACTTATGAGCTTGCAGCCCGATGAGCCTCCAGCCACCCATCTTCCTCCTCGCGCCACTGTTCTTCCGCTCGAGCTCCATTGCCGTCGCCACCGCGGGTCTTCTCGTCCTCACCGACTCCGGCCGCTGCATCAACCTGTTGCGTCCAAAGAAAACGGCGGCGACCCCCGCGACTCACCAGCACCCGTAAGTTTTCGCCACTTCGTACAGTAGATCCACATTAGGCTCCTGCTGTTCTTCCCGTGTTCTTCGCCGTTGCTCGCGAGCTCTTGGTAGTTTTTATTTTTACCACCTTTCTTGATCTCTAACTGCATAGGACAGCTGCGGTAGTTGTTTCACGCCCATTCCAATGTTCATAGATCCCTTCTTACTGCGTACAAGCTCCGTTCAACCTTACCAACTTCCTCTGTGTCTGTTTTAGGTCTAGAAACCTTTCCTTTTATTCAACCATTTTGATCCAAAATTTTCACCACGATCTGTGAAACTTGTTTTCACCATACTTAGTAAAAAACTGCATCTGCTGAGCTATGGCGGCTTACCTTTCCGGCTCAAAGAAGCCACGCGCCGTAAAACTTTCCGGCTCAAAAGAAACCACGCGCCGTAAAAATTTCCGGCTCATTTACGACAAAGCTGTAGACAATTGAACCACTCTCAATACCTTCAACGGCTTAGATAACCCGACGCACTTAGCTATATGTCATTAGGCCCCTTCATAAGCCGCCACTTTAAACATTGAACTGTAAATTTCCTCCGGCTTATAATTAAACCGGACATTTCCTTTTATCATAGGCTTCCGACTTTCACCATGCCTCCCAAAGCTCCCAAAGCACCCATCACATGCAATTGGATGAGGTCCAACGTCACCGACGAGACCTTAGCGGATTTTGTGAAGTCGGGTTACCTGCCCAAGAAGGACGTCCTGTCCTACCGTGCCCCGACCCATCAGAGGAGAGACCACAGCCAAGGGACGGGGAGGTGGTAATTTTTGCGGATCATATGAGCCGGGGCTTCGCACCGCCCGGCTCAAAGTTCTTTAGAGATGTGCTGAATTTCTTTGACCTGCGGGCACAAGACATAGGACCCAATTCGGTGTCGAATATATGCAACTTCCAAGTATTCTGCGAGGTCTACCTTGGAGAAGAGCCCAGCCTGCTACTCTTCTGAGAACTCTTTTATCTGAACCGCCAGAACGAGTGCGCCAACGGGCCGAGCTTAGAACTTGGTGGAATCTCCATTCACCGACGGAGAGACTGCCTTTTTCCTTACGCCGAGCCGCCAAGCCACCCAAAGGACTGGAACCAGACGTGGTTCTACTGCCAAGACACTTCGCCGGCTGATGAGAGCCCGCTGCCCGGCTTTCGTCCTTCGTGTCTGGAACCAACTCACCCTCTATCAGACAAGTTATCTCAGGCGGAGCGCCAACCTCCGATTCCTACCATCAACAAAATCAAGGCTCTCCTGGGAAATGGCCTTAATGGCATTGATCTGTTCCGAGTCTGGATCTCATGGCGGGTGATCCCCTTAAGCCGCCGCCCCGGCTTAATGTGTGAGTACACGGGCCGGAAAGATGACCCCCTGAGACACAGCCGTAACGATCTTCCTAAAGACGTTGCTAAGGACATGACCAAGGCTCTCTTGAACGAGAGCTTGGCAGACCGCGGGAGGACCGGCTTAAGCCCCTTCTGCAAGACCAACCCGGCCCCTGCGGTAAGCCGCTGATCTGAACATCTTATTTTCTTCTGTAGATAGCTTTCATCTGAACCTTAAGAAATCGTCATTGTATTTTTCAGGCTGATGACAAATTCTGGAAGGTCAAATATGACCATGAGGCGGTAAAGAAAGCCAGGAAGGCTAAGAAAGCCGCCAAGAGAGCCGCTCCCCGCAAGAAGGGAAGTAAGCCTACTGCTTCAGAGCTGCTGCAACTAAGCGACAGCTCCGAGTCAGAGGTAACCCCTGAACCTGTAAGTTCTTGTTGTATTTGTTGTTTATTTCTGTCCACCTTATCAATACTGTTCATCAACAGGATGACACCGGAGCAAGTAACCCGGTGGTTGAAGAGGTAATGACACTTTCCTCCAACTCGGAGCCCTTGCCAAGGCTGAAAGTCCGAAGGGTAACCTGGAAAGTAAGATTTTCACATCCTTTAGCTTATCAAGATCCTCAATTTCTTTTTAAGCAACAGATTCATGAGAACCGGCGGCACACCCGGACCAACAAGGATGCTGACCTCTCCTCCGGCTTACCTGAGGCATCAAGGAAGCGCCAGACCGAGGTTATTTCCAACTTATATCCTTTTCATCCTCTGGCGGGTGTTATACGTCAACCTCTCAATTCTTCTGATTCAAATTATCAGGAAACGTCTCCTTCCTCTGGTGACTCGATGCAGTCGAATCTGCCGGCTTTCAAGACCGTACCCGGGTAATGATGATCATCTCTTGCTGTGCTTTATCTTTACTCATACTTTTGTACTAACCTTTTGTCCTTTCAGTGCTCAAGCAAAGCTCAGTAAAAGAGCAAAGAAGAATAAGCCGGCGGAGGAGTCGGTCGTGACGGAACCGGAAGTTTCCGCTCAAGAACCGCCAGCCGCCTCTGCTCCTGAAGCCACCGCTCCCACCGACGAACCAGCCATGGAGACTTCCACCAACCCGGATATCTCCAGCCCGGCTCAGCCGGCCGATGACCCGGACGTGGTAATCACCCGGACGGAGTTTGTTGAGCCGGGGAGACCCACTGCGTTGGCCAAGTGCTCCACCAAGGAAGAGTTGCTAGAGCGCAGCCGGGCCAATCTGGACCTCACCAATTATACGAACTTGAGCATCGGAGAGATCGTCTCCGGCTATGTGAGTCAGGTGCATAAGAGCCGGGATTTGGAGATCAACATGGTGAATCAGATACAGCAGAAGTCTGAGGTACCACTCTACTGCTTACTACATAGTTATCTTTACCATACTAGCCCCCAAGTCGATGACTTATGGTTGAATAGGTTGTAGACTTAAGTTCCGGCTTATTTCCATGAACCGGTAATTTGTAGATAGAAACGTTCGACATGCATTAGCCCCCAAGTGCCAAGTGTCTTTGCTTGGAAAGCGCTTGGGACTTTAAATTTGCATAGTAACTGTTCATATTATAACCCGGAAATTGTGCAGGCTGCTTGCAAGAAGCTTGAGGCTGACATCTCTGATCTGAAGACCCGCCTGAGGATGTAGGAAACTGAGACCCGGAATGCCAACGCCAAATTTGTGTCCAGTATTGCCGCTCAAAAGAAGCTGAAGAAGAACTTTGAAGCTGAACGGAAAACTTGGGCCGAAGAGAAGGCTACTCTGGTGAGCCGGGCTAAACAGGCGGAGAAGGCTCTGACGGAGAGAACCGCCGAACTCTCCGGCTTAAAGCGCCACGTGTCACAGATGGTCGCCGCCATCTTCGGTAAGTTATTCCACCGGCTTTCATCAAGTTTATAATCTTTATGTCTCGTAATTCCCATCATTGCCAGCGGCTTATCTTACTCTGTTAAACAGGCCCAAGAAGCGCGAACCTCAACCAAAGTGTGCTGACCAAGTTGAAGGCCGTGTACACTCTGGTGGAGCAACTCTACACCGGGTCACAGCGCGCCTTGGCCGTAGTGGCCCTATCCAATGAGGTGCCGACTCACCTGGTGGAAGTTCTTCGCCGGCTTGCCGTTCTTCCTTAGCGTGTCCAAGAGCTGCGACGGGCCTCTGCAAGAGCCGGAGCAATAGCTGCTCTGAGCCGGGCCAAGGCGTTCCTTCCAGAACTAGACCTGGCGGACATTGCCCTTGGCTACCCCAGCTTGAAGGAAGACGGCACCTCCTTCGACCAAAGGGACTTTGCAGCCTGCGTGAAGATCGTGCGCCCGATGGCCACCCTGATTGGAAATGACACGGATCTGACCAAGTACCAGCCGGGCTACGATGCAGAGAATCAGAGGATCCCCACTCCGCGTTATGAAGCCATCAGCTTAGTCCCACCGACTCGTAAGCACACCTTTGCCCCGGAAATTGACCCGGCCGGGTTAATTGACGAGGAAGCTCAATTTGAAGCTCTGAGTGGCATTGACTGGAAATCGTCAACTTTCTAGGTCTTGGGAACAGCCGGAGGAGCGGAGAGGGATGAGCCGGAAGCTTCAACCCAGCAAGCATCTTAACTCTGTAGGCGGCTTATTCAAACAATGCTTCGCCCTTTTGGACTCGATGAGTCTTGTAATAGAATAGGACCATTTTAACTTTGTCGTGCCATCGTGCACGTGCTGAATGCTTAATTCCTTTGAAGTTGTTTCCTTATATTCCTCCGGGTCATAAATGATCATTCATGTTCCTTAAGCTCAAATAGTTGTCTTTAACTATCCTGCATAGAAAAACAAATCACAAGTCTCTAGGCGGCTTACCGCACTGAGAATCATAGTCTTATACATATAACCCGGAATACGAATCACAAAAGACTGGTCCTCAATTATGTCCTTGATATAACCGTAATAACACACTTACCGGCCTTCAAGCACACTTCCGGTTTATATAACCCGGGTAATAAGGTTGGTACCTCAATTCCGGTTTACCAGTCTTAATAATGCCGATTGTGTTCGACTAGTACTGTGAATCAAAGTTAAGCCGGCAAAGTGAGACCCGCCGTGCACACTTGAAACAATCAGAAGAATTCGTTGCAAATCAGAAAAGCTTAGGGGCTTCCGGTTCGAATAGGACCAGAGACCCGTCCCAAATGGGTGATGCTAAGATTCAAATGCGATCATATAGCCCCCAGTGGGTGTGGCGATGCCAATCAAGAGGGTACCGACAGCTATGTTCTCTTTGGTTCGAATATGACCCATGTTTGAACAAGAATCCCCAAATGACCTTAGGAGTTGTTTAACGACGCTGATTTGAATACGATCCACGTCGGTTCCCAAAGGGGGGTTGAACTATGATTCAAATATGATCAAAGAAAACTCCCCAATGAGCTCGGCACTTTGCCAATCAAATGGGTATCGACAGCTATGTTCTCTTTGGTTCGAATACGACCTATGTTTGAACAGGAAGCCCCCAAGTGACTATATTGCGTATGGCTAGATTCGAATACGATCATAAGCCGGATCCTCCTTCAAGTTATCATGTGATCTTGCAATGAAAACAACACGTTCACCTTTGGAGGAGAAAAAAGGACAGAGGTCCTGCTTTATTGCTTATCATAATATATACATGGCTTAGAGAAATATGTACATTATGAGAGCCGGTGGCTCAAGTGTAATAAGGCCGAAGCTGAGCTATGTTCCACGGTCGACGGGTCTCTTCCTCTGACTTACGTGAATCTTTGTGCTCCCGAATGTCAATGAGGTAATATGACCCGTTGTGCAAATTCTTGCTGACCACAAAGGGCCCTTCCCAAGGCGGGGGTAGCTTGTGCGCATCTGTTTGATCTTGGATGAGCCGGAGCACCAGATCGCCTTCCTGGAAGACCCGGGATCTAACCCGGCGACTGTGATAACGGCGCAGGTCTTGTTGGTAAATCGCTGAGCGAGCTGCTGCCACATCACGCTGTTCGTCCAACAAGTCAAGAGCATCTTGGCGCGCCTGTTCATTATCCGCCTCAACATAAGCCGCCACTCGAGGCGAGTCATGACGGATGTCACTGGGGAGGACTGCTTCCGCTCCATAAACCATGAAGAAAGGCGTGAAACCTGTATACCTGTTAGGAGTAGTGTTGATGCTCCACAACACGGAGGGTAACTCCTCCACCCAACAACCCGGCGTCCGTTGTAAAGGGACCAAAAGCCGGGGCTTGATGCCTTTCAGAATCTCCTGATTAGCCCTCTCAGCTTGACCATTGGATTGAGGGTGAGCCACTGATGAAACATCAAGTCGAATATGCTCTCGTTGACAAAACTCCTCCATGGCGCCTTTGGATAGATTGGTACCATTGTCAGTTATAATGCTGTGTGGAAAGCCAAAACGAAAGATCACCCTTTTCATGAACTGAACCGCCGTGGCTGTGTCACACCTGCTAACTGGCTCCGCTTCAACCCACTTGGTGAATTTTTCAACTGCCACCAAGAGGTGGGTCTTCTTATCCTTGGACCTTTTAAAAGGCCCAACCATATCAAGCCCCCAGACCGCAAAGGGCCAAGTAATTGGGATCATCCTCAGCTCCTGAGCCGGCACATGAGCCCGTCGCGAGAACCTTTGGCAACCATCACATTTACTGACCAAGTCCTCCGCATCAGCATGAGCCGTCAGCCAATAAAAACCATGAAGAAAAGCCTTGGCCACAAGAGACTTTGAGCCGGCATGATGGCCACAATCCCCTTCATGAATCTCACGCAAGATCTCTTGACCTTCCTCAGGGGAGACACAACGCTGGAACGCTCCCGTAACACTGCGGCGATGCAACTCACCATTGATAACAACCATTGACTTAGACCGCCGGGTTATTTGTCTGGCCAAAGTTTCATCCTCAGGCAAATCTCCCCGGGTCATGTAAGCCAGATAGGGCACTGTCCAGTCCGGGATGATGTGGAGAGCCGCCACCAGTCGTGCCTCCGGGTCAGGGACAGCCAAGTCTTCCTCTGTAGGCAACTTAACAGAAGGGTTATGCAGGACGTCCAGGAAAATATTAGGCGGCACCGGTTTTCGCTGAGAGCCCAGCCGGCTTAAAGCATCCGCCGCCTCGTTCTTCCTGCGATCGATGTGCTCTACTTGATAACCCTGAAAGTGCCCAGCAATGGCATCAACTTCACGGCAATAAGCCGCCATGAGAGGGTCCTTGGAGTCCCACTTTCCTGATACTTGTTGAGCCACCAAGTCTGAGTCGCCGAAGCACCTTACCCGGCTCAAGCTCATCTCCTTAGCCATCCGAAGACCGTGGAGCAAGGCCTCGTACTCAGCTGCATTGTTAGTGCAAGGAAACATCAATTGTAGCACATAATGGAACTTGTCACCTTTAGGGGAAGCCAATACGACTCCAGCCCCCGAGCCCTCCAATTTCCTGGACCCATCGAAGTGAATAGTCCAATATGTGTTATCCGGCTTTTGTTCGGGCACTTGTAGCTCTGTCCAATCATTGATGAAATCCACCAAGGCCTGAGATTTAATAGCAGTGCGTGGTACGTATTTCAGACCATGAGGTCCGAGCTCTATAGCCCACTTAGCCACTCTCCCTGTAGCCTCTCTGTTTTGAATGATATCTCCAAGGGGGGCAGAACTGACCACAATGATGGGGTGACCCTGGAAATAATGCTTAAGCTTCCGGCTTGCCATGAACACACCATAAACAAGCTACTGCCAATGTGGATACCGCTGTTTGGACTCAATGAGTACTTCGCTGACATAATAAACCGGCCGCTGAACCGGATGCTCCTTACCCTCTTCCTTGCGCTCCACCACCACAGCCACACTGACGGCTCGTGTGTTAGCAGCCACATACAGCAATAAAGGCTCCTTGTCAACCGGAGCAGCAAGGACTGGAGGCTCCGCCAGCTGCCTCTTCAAATCCTCAAAAGCAGTATTAGCTGCATCATTCCAGATAAAGTCATCAGTTTTCTTCATCAACTGATATAATGGCAGGGCCTTCTCCTCCAAACGGCTTATAAACCGGCTTAAAGCAGCGATACGACCCGCCAAGCGCTGGACGTCGTTTATACACGCCGGCTTAGCCAGGGAGGTGATGGCCTTGATCTTCTCCGGGTTAGCTTCAATGCCTCTATTAGAAACCAAGAAACCCAAGTGCTTGCCTGCAGGAACACCAAAAACACACTTGGCCAGGTTAAGCATCATCTTGTAGACCCGGAGATTATCAAAGGTTTCCCTCAGATCATCTATCAAGGTTTCCTCCTTCCTGGATTTAACCACAATATCATCCACATAAGCATGAACATTGCGCCCAATCTGGTTATGAAGACAGTTGTGCACGCAACGCTGATAAGTCGCCTGTGCACTCTTGACTCCAAAGGGCATAGACACATAGCAGAAGGCTCCAAAGGGAGTGATGAACGTCGTCTTCTCCTGGTCCTTAACTACCATTTTAATCTGATGATATTCGGAATAAGCATCCAAGAAGCTTAAGCGCTCACAACCCGTCGTAGCATCAATGATTTGATCAATACGGGGAAGGGCAAAAGGATCAGCCGGACACGCCTTGTTTAAGTCCGTGTAGTCCACACACATCCGCCAGGTGCCGTTCTTCTTGAGCACGAGCACCGGGTTAGCTAACCACTCTGGGTGAAAGACTTCAACAATAAACCCGCCCGCCAAGAGCCGGGCCACCTCTTCACCAATAGCTTTTCGCCTCTCTTCGTTAAACCGCCGAAGGAATTGCCCGACCGGCTTAAATTTTGGATCGACATTGAGAGTGTGCTCAGCGAGTTCTCTAGGTACACCTGGCATGTCAGAAGGTTTCCATGCAAAAATGTCCCTATTCTCATGGATGAACTCGATGAGCGCGCTTTCCTATTTTGGATCTAGATTGGCACTGATGCTAAACTGCTGAGATGAATCACCTGGAACGAAATCAACAAGTTTAGTCTCATCAGCCGACTTAAATTTCATTGCCGGCTCATCCTCCGTAGTCGGCTTTTTCAGAGAGGTCATATCTGTTGGGTCAACATTGTCCTTGTAAAATTTTAACTCCTCTGTTGCACAAACAGATTCTGCATAAGCTGCATCGCCTTCCTCACACTCCAAGGCCACCTTTCGGCTGCCATGAACCGTAATGGTCCCATTGAGACCCGGCATCTTGAGCTGTAAATACACGTAACACGGCCGTGCCATGAACTTGGCGTAAGCCGGCCGCCCAAATATGGCATGATACGGGCTTCTTATCTTGACCACCTCAAAGGTCAATTTTTCCACCCTGTAGTTGTGCTCGTCTCCAAAGGCCACTTCCAACTCGATCTTGCCGAGTGGATAAGCCGACTTACCAGGTACCACACCATGGAAAATAGTGTTTGACTAGCTGAGGTTCTTATCAATCAACCCCATACGACGGAAAGTCTCATAATAGAGGATGTTGATGCTGCTGCCTCCATCCATGAGCACCTTAGTGAACTTATATCCTCCCACCTGAGGAGCCACCACCAAGGCCAAGTGACCCGGATTATCCACGCAGGGAGGGTGATCCTCCCTACTCCACACTATAGGCTGCTCAGACCATCGTAAATAGCGTGGAACCGCCGGCTCAACAGCATTCACAGCCCTCTTATGAAGCTTCTGATCTCGCTTACACAGACTGGTGGTAAATACATGATACTGTCCACCGCTAAGCTGCTTTGGATTGGTCTGATAACCCCCTGCTGCTATTGATGACCCTGGCCAGACTGCTGATTAAAGCCCCCTTGACCGTTCTGAGGATTAGAATTTGAGCCGCCGCCCGGGCTATGAAAGCCGCCGGCGCCTGAGCCACCGCCCGGGCCATTGTTGCCGTTAAAGGCGTTGGAATTCTTAAAGACCTTCATGATTGCACAATCCTTCCATAGATGAGTAGTTGGCTTCTCTCTAGAGCCATGCCTTGGACAGGGCTCATTCAACAGTTGCTCCAGCGTCGGGCCTGACCCGCCGGCTCGGGGAGGGGGCCTCCCCTTGCGTCTCTGGCTATTACCCTGTGAACTGGCGTTGGCCACGAACTCTAGGCTGCCGTCGGCCTTATGCTTGCCACCTCCTTGGTTCCCCGGGTTATGCTGAGGACCCTTGCCATTGTCGTTCTTCTTTCCCTTCCCTGTCCTTTCATCATCTGAAGCGGGGTCCTTGGTACTATCAGAATCGGCGTACTTGACAAGAGCCGCCATCAGCGTACCCATATCATTGCAGTCGCGCTTAAGCCGCCCGAGTTTCATCTTTAGGGGCAGAAAACGATAATTTTGCTCCAACATTAAGACTGCAGAGCCGGCATCCATCTTATCCGATGAATGTATGATCTCTTTGACCCGGCGAACCCAATGTGTGGTAGACTCACCCTCCTGTTGTTTACAGTTAGTCAAATCCACTATTGACATAGACTGTCTACAGGTGTCTTTGAAGTTTTGTATGAACCGGGCCTTCAGCTCAGCCCAAGATCCGATGGAATTCGGCGGTAGCCCTTTCAACCAAGTGCGGGAAGTCCCATCTAGCATCATGGTGAAGTACTTGGCCATCGCCGCTTCACTGATCTCCAGCAGTTCCATGGCCATCTCGTAACTTTCGATCCAGGCTCCGGGTTGTAAGTCAGCCGTGTAATTAGGCACCTTCCTAGGGCCTTTGAAGTCCTTGGGTAGACGTTCATTGCGGAGAGCTGGCACTAAACAAGGGACACCTCCAGTCCTCGTAGGGATACCCACGTCGACGGAAGTCGTCGGATAAGCTGGGGGAGTCTGGTAAGCCGTCAACTGAGGCACCTGCTCCGCCTCTTGCCGCGCTCTGTCTTGGTCTGCTGCGTTAAAGGCTCCGTTATGAGCTAGGCCATGGCCAGGGGGCGGGTCATGGCGTCGGACATTACTTGAGCCGGTCGCTGATACCATGTGTCTGCTGTAACTCAGGCTCCGGCCTGGACGAGGGGTCGAGTGGATCCTTTCCCGGCTGCAAGAGTACGCCTCTTGCTGCGCCAGCGCTGTCTGAAGGAGTTCCCTGACCCGGCGGGTTTCAATAGCCGTCGGAGAGTCGCCGTCAATTAGGAGGGCCGCCAGCCGTGCTGCTGCGGCGACCATGTTCTCCAGCGGGTTAGCATAATGACCCGGTGGTATTGGCACATACTGAGGCGGGGCAGGGTTCACCCGGGGAGGCCCGATCACTTGTGGCTGAACAGGGGTCCCAGACCCGGGCACTATGATCCCTGGCGGGTTACTAGACCCTGCACCTAGCGTGTTGAAGAGGTTTCGAGGATCGTAAACCGAAGGGAGTAGAGATTGGGCCTTTTGATGCCTCCTTCTCATGACCTCATTGGACGCGTTCTGATCCATCGTGAGCCGGAAGGACTGCGCCTGAATCAACTGAGTTTGGGCGTCGAGAGCCTCCCTCTCCGCAGCCATCCTGATCCCTTCCGCTGCCAGATCCTCTTTGGCTTTCACTAGATCTAACTTTAACTGCGCCACCTCCGCGTCATGCTGAGCTTGATCTACCGGGTCAACCGCGGCGGTCAACAGGGCCATCATCTTGTCCGTGAGATCCATCAGCACTTGAGCCGGCGAGGGCACCGGGTTTCCCGCCCCAGCAGCAGGGTTCTGAACAGGCTGCGCACCGGCCATGAAGATTCCAACCCGGCTTGGCGGCTCAAACGGGTCCGGAATACTGTCATCATCGGAACAACCCATTAGCCTGCCATCTTGAAGTTGATACAACGAGTTTGACTCATCTGTGGACGATTTGCTGTCAGAGCCGGCGGCCGTCTCATCACCAGATCCAGATCCATCAGAGAGCCCTCCATGGATACATCCCACAAAAGCATGCTTCAAAGCAGGCAGGGCCCGGGCGGGTCATGCGCGCTGAGCCGTCTCGATGAGATCGGCGCAGAGATCCGGCTCAGGGCCCGGCTCACCAATCTTGCCAATGAAAACATGAATTCCGCCGAAGGGGACCCGGTATCCATACTCAATTGAGCCGGCGTCGGGGCTCCAGTTTGCATCGTCGATGTAGAGCTTGCCGCGATGACCCTTGGTCATCTGGCCCACAGCGTATCCCTTGAGCCCTTCGAAGCTGCCCTTCAAGAACTCAAATCCACCGTGCGCTGGCCCCACGGTGGGCGCCAACTATCGTGGAATTGTCACGGCAGATGTCCTCAAGCTAGGACTTAGTCGTGGAGCCATCGCCGCTAGGAAGCTTGAAGGGGTTAAACGGGACAAGGAACACGAGGGTTTATACTGGTTCGGCCCCTTACGGTGAAGGTAAAAGCCTACGTCTAGTTGAGGTGGTATTGATTATGGTTTCGATGACCAGGGAGCTTAACTGCTATGCCTGGCTCTCGGCGAAATCTTTCTTCCCCTAAACCGCTGCCGGGTTGTCCCTTTATATAGAGAGGTTGACGCCCAGCAGCTCTCAGAGTCCCGGCCGGCTCATAAGAGTGTCCGGCTCGGACTCTCAACTATTCTTGCCTTACACTACAAGTTCTACCATAATGACGTTTTGTAACTATGGGCCCTAGCAATCTCCGGGTCTTAAGCCCATCTTTGGCCCACCGTCTTCAAGCTTGGCGCCGGGCTTCAGGTGATGACCCTTATGAGTAACCCGGCCCCACCGGGCGGGTGACTCTAAGGTTTATATCCTCAACAGTTTTGTTTTAGTCTTTTCTTTATTGTTTTTTATTAGTTTTAAATTATTTCTTTTTGTCACTCTTGAAAAATTTAGTTTTGTTTCTGTTAGTCAACAAAAGAAAATTTTGTTTTTATTTTAAAAATTTATTTTATTTAGTTTTGTATGAAAACTTGTTTAGGTCATAGTTAGTGTTTCATATAAGCTTTTTATTTGTTTCTTTTTGCAAATAAAATTTTATGAAAAATACCTTCTGTTAACTTAGTTGATTACTTTGTATTTTCTGTTAATTTATTAGTTTAGTGTTTTAATTGTTGTTAAGTTTTTACTTGTCTTGTGTTATGTCTTAGAGTTTCTTTAGTAGTTTTGTTGTGTAGTTTTCCTTTGTTCTTTTTTTGGTGTCCCTTGTTGTTTTGCAATTTATTTGTTGGTTTTATTATGAGTGTTAGAATTGCTTGCTAGTATGTTTGCTTATATGAATGCTATGTTTGACTATATAGATTTTCAACGGAGTGACGAATAGTTCTACCAAGTCATTATTCTGAGAGTTTTGTTATCTTCATCAAGTAATACCAGGCAAGTTCACTTTGACCATGTTTTTCATACCTATGTTTTTATTGCATTTAGTGTCATCTTTGCAACAATCCCTCCAGTAGTGATATTGAATTCCTGTAGTTGATTAGTATGCATGAGGTAGGAACCCATCACCCTGTTACCAAGCCCGTGACGTTATTTATTTTAATGCTATGCTATAGTAGACGAGGTTTGGTACGAGTGCACAAGAGTGGTGTGAAGAAGGAGGACTCTACGTTAATGACGACAACTCCATGATGGCATCTGCAAGGACTGCATCTTCAAGGCCTCAAGATTTCAAGACTCAGGCCTCAAGACTTCAAGACTCGAGACAAGAATTCAATACACACTACTGGGTGAAGGACGGTTGACGGGCACCATGGAGAAACCAGTGGATGGCCGGGATGCATGGAGAAGCGCCATGACATCTTGCGGAAAGCTTCACCCAGACTCAAAGAGACGGAAGAATAGTTCATGCCCGGAAGCTTACCTATGCAACTGCAAGTCACTATGGGCTCTGGCTTGGTTGACCTTAGTTGTGACTCTGGGTAGGACGGTGCTAGCAGATGTAGAACTACGGTAGGATTGGATGAGCACCGGACAGTGGTCAGGGGAACTCTTCGGAAGACCATGTTTTGGTCGTCTTGTTCTCAAACACCCTGAAGTGCGAGAACGTAAAAGAGGGATCAAATCTTGCGGGTAAAGTGTACAAACCTCTGCAGAGGGTTAAAACCTAATCGATTAGCCGTGTCCCCGGTTATGGACAACTTGAGCCTCTGGACTTGGATCTATCTCGGAACTCTCAACACTGGATCCAAAACTTAATTGTGGGCAACTTATGATTTGGGCTATGAGACATCGGTTGGCGGAACCATGTCATGATAGAAAATTCCATAGTACAGACTCCAGATATTCCTTTGATGTAGGAAAAATAAAACCAGCTTTTATGCAAAACAAAACTCAGACACAGAGCTACAAAGCCATATTGCATATAGAATAGTTTTATCATCTGTTTTCTCTTATTGTGATCTTGCCGGTACATTCAATGTACTGACCTACACGGCTGCAACGTATCATGTTGCAGATACTTTCTTTCGACGAGTAAGAGTACGGTACAGGGTTACGGTATACACTCAACTTGCCGATGGCATTGATGGGACTCCACACCCGATTGATTGTTTCCGCTGAGACTTATGAGGTATATATCAGTTTTACGTTATTTATACATGTGATTGCACTTTGATATATACACTAATGTACTGTGTGTGCCAGCATACTGATCCAAGGATGGCACGGATACACAGAGGCTTGACCGTCTGAGGTCGGGTCGCTACACAACCTCTGGTCTTCTTGCTCCAGCCGCCCAAACCAGTGCCGGTCGTGCCTCGTGCTCCTGCCTCCCCTGGCCGGCTGTGATGCGACGGTGGCCTCACCGCCCCCTACTACTCCCACCGCTGGCCAGGCCATCCCTCTACTCACCCACACCCCCTGTTATTCTGCGGCGATGGCAGCCTCACACCGCAGCGAACCAATGAACCCTCGTACTCCTCTACGCGTGGGCATCCACTGCCGCGTCTTCCCCGGCTCCGCGTCGTCCCCTTCCTAGGCCTCGCAGTCGTCCACCGCCCTGATGCTCTCGGTGCGGCGTGGTCAACGTGGTCAAGGAACGGCTTCCATCGGACGTGGACTGTACGTGGAGAGGCTGACAGCTGGGTCCACGGCCGCAGCAAGGAAGTGCCTCCTTATTACGTGCAAAATAATTATTCCTCCACCTGACAGCAGGGACCCACCGGACAGGCCACCGTATTTCGTGAAAAAAACATTTCCCCCCTGACTGCTGGGACCCACCAGCTACACCTTCGCACGCAAGGAAGTGCGTCCGGGCAAAAAAAATGATTCGCCCCCCTGACTGCTGGGACCCACCAGCTACATCTTCGCACGCAAGGAAGTGCCTGACAGTCAGGACCCACCTGGTCGAAGCGTACGTAGCGTTGTCATTCTGGTCGCGAACGTGTACATACATATATACTGGTGGATGTAGAGGCGCGCACGTGTCGTAGTAGAGGCGCGTATGTGTCGTAGTAGAGGCGCGCACGTAGCATGTACACGTACGTACAGCGGCCAGGGTGCAAGAAAGAAAATATGGCCACGTATGTGTACATACGGGCGGGGTCTCGAACGCCTACTCGCATATACGTACGGCCAGGGCTCGTGTACATGGCTGGGTCGGAACGGAGAAACAGCGTCGTCGTCGTGTTCATGGGGAGGCAACGGAATGCGTCGTGTTCATCGGGAGGCAACGGAACGCGTGGGAGCCAACCGGCTGGATCGGAACGGAATGCGTGGTCGTGTTCATCGGGAGGGCTTGGACGGAACAGGCGATGGAAACGAGGCCTGGCGTACCGCAGAACGGAGGAAACGGACCTCCTACGGTCAAAACGGGGGTCCTGTTGATCGGGAGGGGTGTGGCGTACCGCAAAACGGAGGAAACGGACCTCCTACGGTCGAAACGGGGGTCCTGTTGATCGGGAGGGGTGTGGCGTACCGCAAAACGGACGAAACGGACCTCCTACGGTCGAAACGGGGGTCCTGTTCATCGGGAGGGGTGTGGCGTACCGCAAAACGGGACTCCACGGGATACTGTTCGTCTCCACCGTCGACCTCCTCCAGCCTTCACGGGCTACCGTCGACCTCCTCCAGCCTCCACGGGCTCCTGTTCATCCAGCCTCCACCGCGCGCTACTCCACCGGCTACTGTTCAACCACCCCTCCACGGGCACCCCTCCACCGTCTACTGTTCATCCAGCCCTCCACACCACGGGGTCCTATTCAACCACCCCTCCACGGGCACCCCTCCACCGTCTACTATTCATCCAGCCCTCCACACCACGGGGTCCTGTTCAACCACCCCTCCACGGGCACCCCTCCACCGTCTACTGTTCATCCAGCCCTCCACCACACCACGGGGTCATGTTCATCCAGAGGCAACGCCACCGCTCACTGTTCATCCAACCCCCCCCCCCCCCCCGCAACGCTCACTGTTCATCCCAGAGGCAGCATCGATCGGCTTCAGTTAGCAGCAGTAGTGAAGGAACCACTCGATCGGGTTCAGTTAATAGCCATCGATCGATCGCTCGGGTTCAGTAACGCGTAGCCTGCAGTGCAATCGCTCGGGTTCAGTTAGAGCCCAACGCCTCGCACACACGCGCGTACGTGTACGAGAGAAACGCGCATCGCTCGGCCCCCGACCTCCCACCGTAACCGGGAACTCCCCGAAATTTTCCTCGCCCTTGCTTCTACCACGGTTTTTTTCGTCATGGACGGCCCAAAGAATGTCATGCAGCTGCGTCTCCGGCCTGCCCAGGACGAGAAGCCCATTTTCTGTCATGATTTTTTGTCATAGAAGTAGGAGCCCACCACATCTATGATGATACCAGGTTTTGTCACAATTATCGTCATAGAAGTGTCATATGTATGACAGAAAAAAAATTCATTCGGCCCAAAATGTCACGGATGTGTCTTTTTTACTAGTGCGAATTAAGGGCCCGGTTTATCCAGAATTTCAAGGATAAATGCAAGCAGCCCATGTCAATTGTGGACTTAGCTGCCTGTGTCCAGGAGGAAGGAGAATCAACAACCCGTTGGGTGCGCCGGGTTTTGGAGATTTTGCATTCGTCGGACCGCATCAACGCTGATACAGCAGTTTTAACATTGGAAGGCAATTGCCGGTTTGCACCCCTGAAGTTGAAGTTGGGACGGCTCAAACGTCATTGTAATGACATGGGAACGCTTATGGCAGCTCTGGTAAAGTATGCCGACTCTGATAGTACCAAGGACCCCGAGTCTGACGATGACAAGACAGGGAAGGGAAAGAAGAGCGGCAACACCAAGGGGCAGCAGCATAACCCGGCGGGTCATGGAAACAGCGGTAAGCGTAAAGCGGAAAACAGCTTAGATTTTGTGGCTAACACCAATACGCAGGACAAAGGCCAGCGGCGTAAGGGTAAGCCGCCCCAGCGTGGTGGAGGACCAATTCCTAATCCGGAGCGCCTGTCTTATCTGTTAAACCAGCCCTGCCCAAAGCACGGGACGCAGGACAAACCGTCCATGCACCTATGGAAGGATTGTTATATCATGCAGGAGTTCAAAAATTCCGACTTTTTTTGGTATGATCATGGACCGGGCGGCGGTTCAGGCCCCGGATCTCATGGGCCGGGTTACGGTGGAGGCAGATCCGGTTCAGGTTTTCACGGTAATCAGAGCGGACATGGTAATCAAGGCAATCAGGGCAATCAAGGTGGTTATAATCATTAGGGCAATCAGCAGCAACAGCAGCAGTCAGGCTACCAGAGCAACCTGAAGCAGTTGAATAGTGGGCAGTATCATGTCTTCACCACTAGTCTATGCAAGCGCGATCAGAAACTTCATAAAAGGGCAGTGAATTCCGTTGAACCGGCGGTGCCCCGTTACTTGCGCTGGTCTGAGCAGCCAATCGTGTGGAGTAGAGAGGATCATCCACCCCGGGTTGATAATCCGGGTCATCTGGCATTGGTGGTGGCGCCTCAGGTTGGAGGTTAGAAATTCACTAAGGTACTAATGGATGGGGGGAGTAGTATCAATATCCTTTATTATGAAACCTTCCGTCGCATGGGGTTAACAGATAAAAATCTTAAGCCGTCCAATACGGTCTTCCATGGTGTAGTGCCTGGTAAATCGGCATATCCTGTTGGTAAGATAGCTCTGGAGGTGGCTTTTGGAGATGAGCATGACTCGAGATCAGAGACATTGACTTTTGAAGTAGTGAAAATCAAGAGCCCGTATCATGCCCTGTTTGGACGGCCGGCTTATGCTAAGTTCATGGCGGGGCCCTGTTATGTCTATCTGCAGCTCAAGATGCCCGTATCATGTCTATCTGCAGCCCTGTTATGTCATGGCGGGTTGTGAGCGTTTGAGTTTTCTGGATGCGTATTCTGGTTACCATTAGATCAAAATGGCAGTTAAGGACCAGGAGAAGACAGCGTTTATAACTCCTTTGGGAGCCTTCTGCTATGTATCTATGCCTTTTAGGCTTAAGAGTGCCCAGGCGACTTATCAACACTGTGTGCAGAATTGTCTTCATGATCAGATTGGCCGCAATGTTCATGCTTATGTGGATGATATTGTGGTGAAATCCAGAAAGAAGGAGACATTGATAGGTGACTTGAAGGAGACCTTTGATAACCTCCGGGTTTAGAAAATGATGCTTAATCCAGCCAAGTGTGTCTTTGGTGTACCAGCAGGCAAACTCTTGGGCTTTTTGGTATCTAACGGGGGCATTGAAGCTAATCCGGAAAAAAAATCAAGGCTATAACTTCATTGGCTAAACCGAAGTGTATCAACGATGTTCAACGCCTGGCGGGCCGGATTGCCGCCTTGAGCCGGTTTATCAGTCACCTTGGTGAGAAGGCCATCCCTTTATATCAGATGCTGAAGAAGACGGATGACTTCGTTTGGAGTGACGCCGCCAATGAAGCATTTGAGGACTTAAAGCGGCAGCTGGCTAATCGGCCGGTCCTTGTTGCTCCTATTGATAAAGAGCCATTGTTGTTATATGTGGCTGCGAATGCCCAGGCCGTTAGCGTGGCTCTTGTGGTGGAGCGCAAGGAGGCTGGAAAGGAGTATCCGGTTCAACGGCCGGTTTATTATATCAGTGAGGTGCTTATTGAGTCCAAGCAAAGGTACCCACATTGGCAGAAGCTGGTGTATGGAGTTTTCACGGCGAGCCGGAAGCTTAAGCAATATTTCCAGGGTCATCCCATCACTGTGGTCAGTTCTGCTCCTTTGGGAGAATAATTCAGAACAGGGAAGCAACTGGTCGGGTCGCCAAGTGGGCTATTGAGCTTGGGCCTCACGGGTTAAAATATGTGCCCCGGACGACGGTCAAATCTCAGGCACTTGTGGACTTCATCAATGACTGGACGGAGTTACAGGCGCCAGAAGAGCAGCCGGATCATACTTAGTGGACTATTCATTTTGATGGGTCCAGGCAATTGGAAGGCTCGGGGGCTGGAGTCGTATTAACTTCCCCACGAGGTGATAATTTTGTTATGTTCTCCGTTTAATGTTCCCTTGCACTAACAATGCAGCTGAATATGAGGCTCTACTCCACGGTCTTCGGATGGCTAAAGAGATGAATCTAAGCTGAGTTAAGTGCTTAGGTGACTCGGACCTGGTGGCTCAACAGGTGTCTGGTACTTGGGATTCCAAGGACCCACTCATGGCAGCATATCGTCGAGAGGTGGATATTGTTGCAGGTCACTTCCAAGGGTATCAGGTTGATCATGTGGACCGGCGGAAGAATGAAGCGGCGGACGCTTTAAGCCGCTTGGGTTCCCAACGTAAACCGGTTCCACCCAATGTCTTTCTGGATGTGCTGCATAATCCGTCTGTCAAGCTCCCTACAGAAGAGGATTTGGCTGTTTCTGATCCGGAGGCTCAGCTGGTGGCGGCTCTTCATGTTAACCCGGATTGGACGGTTCCGTATTTGGCGTATATGAACCGGGGCGAGTTACCAGAGGATGAAACTTCAGCCAGACAGATAATCCGGTGGTCCCAGTCCATGACTATTATCAATGGAGATTTACATCATTGCAGTGTGACAGGGGCGTTTCAGCATTGTGTATCTCCTGAAGAAGGCCGTGAAATTTTGCGTGAGATCCACGAAGGAGATTGTGGTCACCACGCCGGTTCAAAATCTCTGGTAGCTAAGGCGTTTCGTCACGGTTTCTATTGGGTGACGGCTCATGCTGATGCTGAGGACTTGGTCAAAAGGTGTGATGGATGTCAAAAATTCTCACGATGCGCTCATGTACCTGCTCAGGAATTGAGGATGATTCCAATCACTTGGCCGGTTGCAACTTGGGGGCTAGATATGGTTGGGCCCTTTAAGTGATCCAAGGACAAGAAGACCCACCTTTTGGTGGCATTTGATAAGTTCACTAAGTGGGTGGAGGCAGAGCTAGTCAGTAAATGTGATGCAGCTACGGCGGTTCAATTCCTCAAAAAGGTGATTTTCCGGTTTGGCTTTCCATGCAGCATTATAACTGATAATGGTACCAATCTGTCCAAAGGTGCTATGAAGGAGTTCTGTCAACGTGAGCACATCCGGCTTGACGTATCATCAGTGGCTCACCCCCAGTCTAATGGTCAAGCGGTGCGAGCCAGTCAAGAAATCTTGAGAGGCATCAAACCCCGGCTTATGGTTCCTTTGCAGCGGACGCCGGGTTGTTGGGTGGAAGAGTTACCTTCCATATTGTGGAGCATCAACACCACACCCAACAGATCCACGTGTTACACGCCTTTCTTCATGGTTTATGGAGCGGAGGCGGTTCTCCCTAGTGACATCCGTCATGACTCGCCTCGTGTGGCGGCATATGTCGAAACTGACAATGAGAAGGCACGACAGGAAGCACTTGACCCGTTGGATGAGGAGCGTGACATTGCAGCAGCCCGTTCGGCCATTTATCAGCAAGATCTGCGTCGTTATCACAGCTGCCGAGTTAGAACCAGAAATTTTCAAGAAGGCGATCTGATGCTACGACTCATTCAGGATCAAACTGATATGCACAAGTTATCCCCGCCTTGGGAAGGACCTTTTGTGGTTAGCAAGAATCTTCATAACGGGTCATACTATCTTATTGATGTTCGAGAGCGCAAAGACTCACATAAATCGGAGGAGGAGACCCACCGAAGTGGAATATCGCTCATCTTCGGCCTTACTATACCTGAGCCATAGGCTCTGCTTATGTACATAGTTATGACAATGTATATATTATGATCAATATAATAAACCGGAGCCTCAGCTAAAGCGGGGTATCTGTTGTTTTCTTATATCATGTGTGGTTACATGGGGGGCTTCTGTTCATAAAGCGGCGTCCGGTTTACACCTTGATTCAGCTTATAAAGCTTTACATAAAAATCACTTGGGGGCTTGGTTGTATTTGAACCATAGCTACACCTCTTGATCGGCGCAAAGCCACCAGAAAAATCACTTGGGGGCTTGGTCATATTCGAACCATAGTCACACCTCTTGATTGGCTCAAAGCCAAATTAATTCGGGGCCAAAGAGAGTGTTGCAGAAGAATAACTCAAACATAGGCACCCACTGAGCACAGATCAAAATATTGCTTGGGGATTCTTTGCTATCGCAATGAACATAGAATCTACACTTGTAATAGGCTATCAAGCCACGGCTTGGAAACCTGGTGTATACACCTAAAACCCCGGGTTAGCCTGCCTTTTTAAGTAAGTCACTCCGTCCAGGTAAACCTGGTATGACCCGCCGAACTTCGACAAGTCAATTTGATAAGACCCTGAACTTGTCGAAGTTAAAACAACGATTGGTTAAGGATTGAGGACCATCTTAAAAGGCTTTGTGAAATGGTTTAACTCAGTGGCCTGGCAGCCCATGAAAAGCCTCGAATTTGGGGCCTGGCAGCCCATGAAAAGCCTCGACTACAAGTTTTTTCGTATGCTTTTATTTGCCAAGTTTTTTCTCTTTTGATGACATTTATAATGTTCTGATAAACCGGCGTTCATTAACCCGGCTTGACTTTCAACTACAATTTGTCAGTACATGATCAATTATAATCTGGCGCTTTTTAACCCGGTCTGGTTTCGACTATAAGTCGCCAGAACTGAATATGGATAAACCGGTGTTTATCACAACCCGGAACGGTTTTATCATAAACCGGCATAATATGACAGGAGTTACTGTTACTACAGATTAGGGTTATCACCCTCACTACAACAGTTGGTCAGCCAACATTATGACTCAAGGGCATAGGTATCAAGTATTTCCATATTTGATTATCTTTTTGCAGCCTTGGTTATAAACCCTGGCTATATATCTGGGCATCATGACCCGTCCGGCGGTAAACCACCAGGACACTTTCAACTTCTTATATGCAGGAGCAGCTACGGATTATGAATATCACATATCTTAAGCATGGCGAATTAACAAGTATCAGGCAAAATAAATATGCACGAAGGCATAACAGACCAAGTATTTGAACTAGCCTATTACAAGGCGTTTCAGTGCCCAAAAGAATAATTGTTTTTCAAACAAGTGTTGCGGCACGCAGAAGGCTAACCTGGTCTCCGGATCATGATTCGTCACCAGGTTGACTGGACGGCTGCAGATCATCTTGCACTGGTTCATCCTCCTCGTCTCTACCCAGCGACTGGAAGTCAATAGTTGCCCAGTCGATCCCATTTAAGGCTTGGAACACAGCTTCGTCGCTTATAAGGATGGAGGGTTCAATGTCAGGGGCATATGTGTGCTTACGAATTGGCGGGATGAGATTTTGAGCTTCCGGAGTTGGGGCAGCAACCCGTTTGTTGTTGACGTCATAATTCACCTGATAATATGAAAGATCAGCTTCTTTAGCTAATTGGCAAGCCAGTGGACGTACTTCCCGGTTTATGGCACGAAGGTCCTCATTGCCAAATTCCAATCCGTCTTCTTTTAAGCTTAGGTAGCCTTTAGCCACATCCACCGGATCAAGATCGGGCACCCATGCTTTTGCCCGTGTTAGTGCGGTCAGAGCACCAGCCCTTGCAGCAGATCTCTTTAGCTCTTCTATCCGGGCAGGCAGCATTGACAGTCTTTCTAAGGTCTCCTTGATTAAAGTTGGGGGCGGTTTGTTGTGAGAAGCGGTGCAGATGATTCGTTGTGCGCCGGTATATAACTGCTCTATAGGAGTATAGGCAGCCTTCAGCTTCTTCTGTACGTCAGAGCACAGATGACTAATACGAGTCCCTGCATAATTACAAGCATCAGTAAACCGGCTTCGTATGGGATGCTATGTTGAAAATGTGAGGTAAGGATGTTTAACAAATACAACAGCGGTCATGGCATGTATCTGCCGCTTTACGCCAGTCATTTCATCTGCTACCGGTTTAAGAGCTGCTTCTGCATCCTCGGCTCTTTTTTGCAAAGCGGATTTTTCTGTCTCCCAATCCGACCGCTCCTTGTTGAAATTCTCCTGCAGTTTTTCCATAGCAGCTAAAGCGATGGTCAGCTCATCCTTGGCCTTGGAGGTTTCGGCTTGCTGGGACATGAGGTTTTCTTGCAGATCGGCAGTTTGAGTTTCCTTTTTGCTCAGCTCAGCCTATAAGAGACAGACATATCATGAGTTGACGGTACATATTTGAAGTACCAAGTACATAACAAGTTATGCACCTGGTACTTGGGGGCTAATGCATATTTGCTTGTTCTCGAAAATTACTACAAGTCCCAAGCACAATACAAGTATTATTCTTGGCACTTGGGGGCTAATGTATGTTTGCTCAAAGTAACGGTATGGGAATTCTTCTAAAGTCCCGGTTCACCTTCATAAGTTAAACCGGCACTTGGGGGATACACCAATGAAAGATACAATGTTACAATTCTAAAGTACCGGTTCATCTTAAAGAGATAACCCGGTCCCTGGAGGCTAAGCATGCAAAGTTAAGATATTACACAGTCCCGGTTCAGATTAACATCATAAACCGGCACTTAGGGGGCTACTGGAGTTGACATTTGAAATTGGACATAAGAGAAACAGTTGTGTGGTTACCTCATATCGCTCCTTCATCAGATTTACTAAATCGGCTTCATAATCGCGACTGGTGTACAGACGGTTCAAGAAGCCAGAGTGAATGTCTTGGGCGTAGCTGGACAAACCGGTGTTCCATTTGCCTTTGCCCATAGCAGAAAGCTCATCCTTGGCGCTATGTTTGGATAAAGCGACCGGGTTGCCAGGAGCGCCGTGGCTGACGCCAGTAATCATAATGTCATCTTCTGTAGCATCAGCAGCCTTCATCGGAGTGGACGGTTTATCAGCAGCCTTGGCTGGACTGGCCGGTTTATCATCCGTGCGAGCCGCACTAGTCGGTTGGTCAGTGTGACCGGTGGTGTCAACTTCTACTTGTTCAGCGAAGAAGTCATAATCTTGTGGTGACGGATCATCAAGCTGAGCGTCCGCATTGGTCTCTACTAGATCTGGGGTTTTCTCCGGTTCAATAACCACATTTTTGTCTGACGGTTTGTTGAACCGAGCCTTCTTGATGGGTCTTGGCTTGGCACTAAGAAAGAACAAAAGTAAAGGTCAATACATTGTGTAAAACATAAGGCATGGAAAATAAATTTAAGGTATGACTCACCCAGGAACTGTATTGAGGGGTGGAAGCTGTGTGGCCGATGACTCGCCGGATGATGAGTTGGGTGTGCCCTGATAATTTGAATCAGACGGATTAAGAGGTTGACGGAAACAACCCGCCTTGGGACAAGAAGTGTCAGGAATATAAGAGACCTCTGATTTGCGTTTCCGGACTGGAGTATTTGGTAAACCGGCTGAGGTGACTACCTGGCCACTGTGCCGGGTTGTGCGGCGAGCTTCGTGTTGCTGCATCTTCAAAAGAAAGTTTGGGTCCAAGTGAGCGAGGGGGTGAGAAAATTTTACTTTCTGGTTTGCTCGATGGATTTTTGGTGTTGGCAGAGGATCTGAACTGGAGGAAAGGATAATTACCTCTACATCGTCAGCTTGGCTGCCTTCAGCATCGTCCTGATAATGGTCATTATCAATGAGATGTATAAAAAATGAACCAAGAGAGTCAAGTTCTACCTCTGAGTACGGATTAGCCAAATCGGCATCAGCATTTGGCTCGGAAGACGCAGTGGTCCTCTTCTTGGCAGGTTTTTTGACAAGCTTGGTCTTCTGGCGAAGTGGTTTTGCCGGTTTGTCTTGTGTTTTTGCCGGTTTATCCTGTGGTTTTTTCTTCCAGAACGGATCGTCACCCTATCAAAGATGGACAAAATTTTGAGAGAATATTTGAAATAAGTAAGTTAGATCAAAAAATTTATGGGATCCTTACAGTTGGCGGTTTGTTGGAAACACAGAAAGGACTTAATCCGGTATGGCTGCAGACAGCCTCCGGTTCATTCAGTATCTTCTTCACAGCCTCAGTAACTTCAGCATCTGTAAGCTGAATATCAATGTGTCGTTGAGGGTCCTTCAAACTCCCGGTGTATTCACACATTAAACCGGGGCGTCGGCTTAAGGGCAATATGCTCCAAGTTATCCAACAACGAGCAAAATCAACACCTGTTAAACCGTTCGCCATAAAGGCTCTAAGCGTTGACAGTTGTGGAGTATAGTTGGACCTTTCCTTTGCAGTTAACCTTTGAGGAAAGGGATGTGTATTGCTAAGATGGTGAGGGCGGTAACCCGGCAAAGGGTTTTCATCAGTTGGAGATGTATCTTTGCAATAAAACCAAGTCTGGTTCCACTCCTTGGGGTGACTATGAAGCTTGGCGTGAGGGAAGTTGACATGTTTCCTCTTTTGAACCGCCATTCCGCCGAGATCAGTATTAGGTCCATCTATGAAATCTGTACGACGGTTTAAGTAGAAGAAATCCCTAAACAATTCAACTGTGGGCTCCTCTTGAAGATAAGCTTCACAAAAGACTTGGAAATGGCAGATGTTGGACACAGAGTTTGGGCCGATGTCCTGAGGGTGGAGCTGAAAACTGGCAAGCACATCTCAGAAAAACTTTGAACCGGGAGGGCTAAAGCCTCGACCCAGATGGTCAACAAAAACAACTACTTCTCCGTCCTTGGGTTCAGGAGGATTTTCCGGACCAGGGGCCCTCCAGTGGATGACCTCTTTCTTGGCTAAAGCGCCAGTTGCGACACATCTGTCTAATTGTTCTTCAGTGACCCGGGAAGGAACCCAGTTGCACTCATAGACTTGTTTGGCCATTTCAATGGAAAGCTGAAACATGATTATTGCCGGTTTAAGGTTTATATTGAACAAGTATAAAGTGGTGCAAGAGCAGAGGAAGACAGTAGTATATACATTGTTAAACCAGAATCAGACATGGGAGATGATACAAAGGTAAAGCGGCTTGGCGGTTCAACAGGGGACTAATGGTACCTACCGGATCATCATTTTTCTATGAGATTAAACCGCCTACTCTGGTACAGAAGATACAGATCTAAGATGCATAAGTGAAGGAAAAACAAGTTTCACAGCTTGGCATGGTAATTTCAGATCTGCAGCGTGTTGATAAATCAAAATATATTCTGACCTAAAAGCACAGGCGCTTGAGGTGTTTAACAGTTCCAGATGAGTTTTTCTACAAAAAGCAAATGTTCTAATGAGGGAAACGGAGTTTTGACTACAAAGGCACTGGGAAATATCAGATCTAAATCGCCATTTGTACTACTAAAGAGGAATAGGAAGAACAACTCCAAGAACTTCGAAGAACTCCGACGAGTACAAACCCTAATGATAAGATCTAGGTGGAAGGAGAAAAGACTTACCAATGACGAAAGAACAGCGGAGAAGCGCTGCGGCTTTCTGGTACGATCAGGTTGATGCAGCGGCCGTTGTTGAGGCAGATGCGAAGATCGACGGCGCTGGCAGAACTCAAGGGTTCGATTGGCGCGAGGAAGAAGACGAATCAAAAAGGCACGGGGGAAAAATGGAAAGGACCCCCTGGTCTTATTTATAAAGGCAAAGGGATAAGTGACAGGCGCGAAAATCGAGGGGCCTAAAAATTGGATATGTGGCGAAGTTGTCGCCTCGATTGTCGTTGGCTCATTAATGAAGGTGAGCTATATGCAATTTCAAATAGCAGGTGATGTCATGGCGGTTTATAACGATTTTGGAAGATGACGTCATGGCGGTTTACAAGATTTCTGTGAAGACGATGAAGTGTTGAAAATTGACATGAACCAGTTCAAATCAATCTGGGGCCTAATGTTGGGGATATTACTACTGGGTATAAACCGGCCAGGAGAGGCCAGGTTATCCCCAAGATAAGTTATTATACTTGAAGCCCATGAAGACGAAGACGGAGGCGCTTTATGAAGGCCTAGGGCCCAAAGGCGAATTACGGCCTGTAAACATAAACCGACGTCGATATACAAACTTGTGTTGTAAGAAAGAGTAGAGACCGGGCCGGACACGTTTATGAGCCGGCCTCGGGATCCTGTAAACCGGCGGGCGTCAACCCATGTATATAAGGGGACGACCCGGCGGCAGTTTAGGGACAACAGACAACAACTCGAGACCCAGGCAAAGCGTATTCGCTCCCTGGTCATCGAAACCCTAGCAATCCCACACCAACTGGATCGTAGGCTTTTACGTTCACCGCAAGGGGCCGAACCAGTATAAACTTTCTGTGTCCCTTGTCCGCTTTAACCCCTTTAAGTTAACCCGTTGCGATGGCTCCACGACTAAGTCCTTTCTATAGGACATCTGCCGTGACAAAACCACGACAGGTTCCGCTCCATTGCATACAATGTTGGTTGCCCACTCATGATGAATCACAGCACCCAAAGAAATGCAATTCCATGCTGTCTCTCTATATGTGGCAATTTTGAACAAGAGTCATTAGGATCATATTCTGAACAAGAGTCAACAGGTGGGGAGCGTATGAGTTTCATTGCATCCACAATGGCACTCAATGCCTTGGTGCCAATTTTGTAAGTCATTGCAGTGTTTAGCTTCAAGAGTGGACTGCTGCTAGTGCGACACAAAGCAGCTACACAGATCATAGTGTAGAAATAACGGGAAAACCTTAACCATCAGAGTAAAACCAGCAAAGTGGAACTTGCTGGAATATATGTGCTAGTACTGCCGGTACGGCTAGAAAGGCTTCGGATACCAGCTCTCTTCAACTGAAGGTGCGGTATTGTTAACACCGCCCCCACCGCCTGTGTTCCTCCACCACCCCACCCCCACCCCCGCCCCCACCCGCGTCGAGTTTTCTTCGTTCGGCGAGGCCCCACCACCGCCCCCCACACAACCACCGTCCCCACCCGAGCCCCTTCGTTCGCACCGGCGAACTCTGAAAAATCGACTGACCAATTTTGAAATTTAGTCTACTGTGATTTAACTAGTGTGGAATATAAAAGGGGAAAACCATAAGCATTGGGAGTATAGTGTTGAGCGTGCCATGGCGGATCTGAAGGTGCAAACCGGACAAAGGCAACTTCGCAACCAATGTTTGCTTTCAACTAGCAAGTAAGTGATGGACAAGAAATCAGAGTAAAGCAGTGGCGATCTATTTTCTTGCTGCGATAACTAAGTTGAGCAGATACGAAAGAGTACCGCCTCTGGTGTGGCGTCGTGTATGCATCTGCTGAGAATTTGACGGTGCTGCGGTAGCGATGGCTGTCGGCGGTGTGGAAGCAGATCTAGGAGGGTAGACGGTGGCGGCGGGGCACGGTGGACGAGACGGTCATAGGAGCAGCGCCGGCAAGGTGGACGACGGTGGGGATGAAGCGAGAGGACGGGATGCAAGGATCCCGGTCCGAAGCCGTGGATGAGAGAGGTCGATCTCTTGTAATGGACGGCGGCGTCGGGGTATTAGCTCCAGCATGGTGGAGGAGGACAGCGGTGGATGGGGTGGCGAACGGAGGAGGGTGGGGTGGAGAGGGTGTTTTGGCGCCCACGGAGTATGAATGGGGAAATGGAGGTGGGGAGGAAGGGGGAACCATGTCTTCAGGGCACGCTTGTCTCAAATGCGAGGAAATTTACAAACTTAGCCCCCGTTTCAAATTTCCTACATCACAGTAATATTAGTCGGTTAGGAATAGGACGGTAATCTCGCATACACCAAATATTTGCCGATGAGAGTTTGTTTTTGGCGCCCATCGTGTATGAATCGGGGAGGGAGTCGATTTCGGCCAAGGACACACTGTGTTTTGGCGCCCACCGTGTATGAATCCGGGTGAGAGGCGGTTATGTCACGTTTGAGTGAAATTACAAACCTACCCCTATTGAAACCTATAGAAATCGAGCAGATAGGCTTTGCGTGGCAGGGATAGGCAGTAATAATTTCCATCTCGCAGATTTTGGGTTCAGGCGGTTACTGTGAATTTCCCCGCTTCGTTCAAATTTTGGAGAGTGCACGTTTACCATGCCAACTCAATTCGAATCCCGTTTGTATTCTATTTTTTTGGGCGGGATCCATTTTCGATTGGAATAAAATTCTATATACATCATTTTTTATATATACTTTCAAAAGCACAACACCCTTTATACATAAATATGGTTTACAAATGGCATGATCTCAGATTCATAAGGTTGTATCCATCAATTTGGATTTTCAAATATTTGAAACCACTTTATGTTGAAATCCAATGTATGCATTCCTCGCTAACTGTCTCCAATTAATGTGTGTTTCGTGCTGTTTTTTTTTACTTCTCAAACATGTATAATGTGTTTCACACACGCAACATGTAGTGTAATCCTGTTTAGACATTAATTGCATATAAACCATGCATTGTTTCTAATTAAAGAATCTATGGATCACCAATATTGATAAACTATATAACAATACACGTGCATGTTTGATACACCAATTTGCGTTATGATATTATCGATGTCGTGATCTCCAGTTTAAATATTTGAATCCCATTTAATCCAGATATTTGTCTCATATAACTATTACTCATGCTTATATAGGCTATCTCTCTAGACCTATACGCATTCATCGTCTCACGGGTATCTCTCGTGCTACCTGTATGTCGACAATGATCTTTTATCTTCGTAACACACTGACGGTACTCTCTCCCTCGACCTTCATCACTCTATCTCTCTCGAAGTATATCTCGCTCCCTGCTATGTGTCTCTAACTATGATTCTCCATGTGGAATCTCTTTCTCTCACACAAACACAAAACTTTGTCTCCCGGGGTCTCATTTCACTCTACTATTCCCCTGTGTGCCACTCGCACACCCCTCATACAGAGATGTCTTTCGCTCCTTAGCTATGAGAACCTACGACTCTTCCTCTTAAATATCTCTTTCTCACACACAAACACAAACTGTGTCTCCCGGGGTCTCATATTTCTCCACTGTTCTCTTGTATGTCGCTCACACACAGTCTCTCTCCCTAGAGATATCTTGCGTTCCCTCATATGTCTCTCTAGCTATCACTCTCGTTGTGAAATATCTTTCTCTCTCGCAGACACAAAACTCTGTCTCTCGGGATCTCATTTCTCTCCGATATTTGTTTGTATGCGAGTCACATGCACCCTTTCTTCATCTCTCTCACACCCACACACATAACTCTGATCCTCTCGACTCCTATCTCTAACACACACTAGCTAGCATCTTTCTCTTTCTATTTATCTATTTCTCCATCAACCTTCTTTCATTTATTGGTTGATCTCTTTTGCACAATTGTTGTGCCTCCCTCCCTCTGCTCGCCATAGATGCATGCTCCAGCCCACGCCACTATCTCTTAAAGACAAAAACACATGCTCAATTGTCGGTCCTTCTTCCCTCCATTCTCACATGCATGCATATTGTCATATCGATCCGTCTCTCCCATGTCATTGATCTTATGACTTATGTCTTCTTTCTTTTATCTCGATCATGCGCGCGCGCACACACACATCCCACGTATACATGTATACCTCTCACACATGCACGTTCAAGGTCTCTATGTCTCCATACGTAGTTAATTACCCTCAACCCTAATGCCACACCGAATGGTTCTCTTCTTGTGTGCACATAACTTCCGCCTGGATGGGTAAAACACACACTCACCCTTAACAATCTCCTTCTAGCTACACCCCCTCTCACTCTTCCCCTATATCCCCGAAACCAATCAGACCATCCCTTCGTTTAATTCCTGCCTACATGCACCATCGATATATAGTAGTCTTCCTCGGTGTCTCTCGAACAAACACGTGCTCTCGATGTCGACTCCTCTCACGCGCACACACCTTCTCTTCCCTCTCTATGGTCATTTTCTCTCTCGCACCCCATCGTTGGTGGCCTATGCCATACACATCACCTCTCTATGATGAAGCCATGCACACTTAAATTACATCCGCCACTGAGGACCCCGCGACACACACACACAAACACACACACACACCCACCCCCCCCACACACAAACACACACACACACACTAAGACTCCATCAAACACACACGCACACACACTAAGACTCCATCTCTCTCTCTCTCTCACACACACACACACACTAAGACTCCATCTCACACACACATGCTCTAGGTGGAGCATTTGTTCCTACCACCCTTCATCCAACCTTACCCGTATGATAAACAATCACCTTAATTTACTTGTATAACATGGACAAATTCCACTTTACTTTAGTATATGATAAACAATCACCTTAATTTACTTGTATAACATGGACAAATTCCACTTTACTTTAGTAGTTAGCAAACTTATCATCTGTACCCTTATAAAAAACCGAGTTGGCGATGATGGTGTGCCTGCCATCTTGTAATATAGACCGTCTGATCTATATCTGACGGATAGAAAGCAAACTATGATAATTTTACAAAAGATATACCCACACCTCTCTCCACATCCTTATCTCCCACAACCTCATTGCTGAGCAATTAAAAAAGAAAGTCTCTAGAACAATCTAGCATGGTGGCCGCTGCCGCCTGCCGGCGCCGGCCATCCCCATGCCTCCGCCCATTCCGACCACCAGTAACCACCACGCTCCACTCCTCCTCACCTTATCTCTCATCTTTCATTTTTTGATGACATTCTCGAGATACCAGTTTTCGGTAAAATTCTCGAAATATCATTAGTTTTTACACATGGGATTACTCCTGCATGGGTAAATCACAACAGGTGTTTTGTAAAAAAAATGCATATTGATGTTCCGTGCAATGCACGAGCATCTTGCTTGTAATTATATAACGCAAATCACGAGCAGGAAGTGACATTTTTTTTACACAACCACGTTAACATGGTAAATCACTAGCTAAAGTAAATACCATTATACTTATATCCCGATGCAAAAGGTTGAGTACATGTCCGAAGAGTAGAGTCGCACACATGCACTCTGTCTCTCAGAATCTCACACACACACACCAGTTACGTGACGCCCACTTAAGCAGACACGTATGTTACAATTTGTGCACCCGCGGGTACACGTGATGCTGCGCATTTATTTAAGCCGGACGGTGAACCCAAACATTAGCTGCATGCATTCCCCTCCCATCGCCTCTTCTCTAGTCACCGTCGCCCAGTAGCCATGGCCTGGCCGAAGGTAACAACATACGCCATACTCCCGCCGGAGCGGCGCTTTAATCTGGAAATTTTAGTGGTCATGCATGCATCTTTTTGTGCTAGCACTCCTATATAAGGGTTGACCGGTCGCTTCCCGCGGACGTGCGCGGGCGGTGGAAGAGGAAGGAGAAGGGAAGCGGGCTATGGAGTAATGTTTTTTTACCACAATTTCTTAGGAAACTGAGTGCAATAATTGAGTAGTTTTGCAAACTACCAGTACTACACCTGAAACGGTTCAAAACCAATACTCCCTTGCCAGCGCGGGCCTCCCGTGTGAAACGGTCAGCGTCGCCCTGGAGCGTCAGTGCCGCATTAATGCCCGGGAAGAGCGGAGGCGACCTCTCACTGGCGCCGGCTTTGAAGCGGCGCGACGGCCGAGAGAGCGCCGCTTCCCGGTGCACGTGACTGCTCCGCGTCGAGGCTGGCCATAGGACCTATTTGGATCCATGGGTTAGAGTTAGTTTGAGCTAGCTAGGGCTCAAATAACCCTAAAGTATCCAAGCATGAGGGTTTAAATTGGAGCGATTTGCACCGAACCCACCAAAAAAAACTATCCCACCCAAGAGGTGCTAACTGGAGATAGTTCTCATTGGGACCACTGAAAAATCACTTTTCTCTCTCCATCAAGTGCATTTATTTTCAATCTAACCCTATCACTCAAACACCTCTTTGGCTACAGTTAGTTCAGGGTTAGTCATGAGTTAGTCTAACCTTTAGCTAAGTTAGAGTATCCAAATAGGAGCAGTATAGGACATGCAAGTTGCTCAAAGCATACAGTCAAATTCGTACGTGAAAGGATTTTTTCTTTTTCCAAACGGAACGTGAAAGGAATTTTTTTTAGAATGCTCTTGGCATGTCGCTAACATGAGATGAGTTAACCGACTGCAATAGACGGCAAAAACGCAATCCCGCCGCACTTTGAGAGAGACGAGGAGGGAGAAGCGATACGGGCTGCTGGATTACTAGAGATAGGTGTCGCACGGAAGCCAAGAAATATGGTGATAGTGTGGGTTAGCCATGTACTAGTATGATGTAACTACACTGGGTTGCCGTGTTTCGTACTCTTCGAGTCCATTGTGGAGATGATTGGTTGATTTTATATCGCTGAATAATATAAAATATTATGAGTGCAGACGCTCCACCACGAGGTTCCTTGCTCCTTCTCGGTCGTCGGGAATCTATGTTCTTCCACTCTATTTTTTACGTGAGCTTTGTTCATCCTTTTGCCAACATGCGAGACATCTAGCATCAAGGTGCACGTGTCATGCAAGGATCGTTCCATCTATATGAAGAACACGTGGGACTGGAGCTACGAGACAGGCATGTACCCACTAGTGGACGTGCGAACCTGTGTAATGTAGCGCAGTAAGTGAAGTAGAAAGGCACAAATAGTATGAACATGCGTGGCATATAGGCATTTGTCTCTTACTACCACTAAATGTTGTACGTGCAATGCCCGGTGATGTTATGGAGTACGTGACTACTACTATATTAATTGGAGGCACATATTAGGAATGTGCAGTCATCTTGGCATAGTAGTATTTATAACCGTGTACTACTAATATGCTCCTAAGTGGGAAACCGTTTAGGTTGTGATCGGTGTGAACAGGTTTGCAATTAAATATAGTGTGGTACTACCTCCGTCCTAGTTTATTAGTCCCCTTTGTAATTTGGGCCAAATTTTGACTAAATATTTAACTTAAAAAATGTTAGTGCATGTCAACAAAAATTATACTATCGCTGTTCCGTTTCGAAAAAAAGCATATAAGCTGTTACTTCTTACCCAAAGGATCTTTATATCCAACAGACACAAAATATCCATTCGACTGTTCGACATTACTTTCACTGCTGATCTGATGTCGAGGTAATTGCTGCATCGCCACCAAAACCCACCATCTCTTAAGCTAAAGTAGACCGAGCTAACCCCTATATTAGCATATTACTAAGATAAACAGAAGGCACTGTAGAATCATTTAGGACGTCAGCTTGTCAATCTGAATGTGGAGGGACACCAGCTTAGCCCCGGCCAGCAGCTTGGGCGGAACTGTGAAGAAGGTCAGCTCCTGCACGACGACGTCGCCGGGATCCCTGCTGCTTGTCACCTCCATTTCCACCTTGACGGCGTCGGTCCTGCCTTTGGGCTCCCCCGGCGGGCCGTTCGCCCATAGCTTGGCCACGTAGTGCGGCAGTGGGTACACCGCCGCTCTGATGCAGACGACCCACACGACGATAGGCACACCGATGTCGAGCACGCCGCCGACCAAGAAAAACGCGCGGCCGTCCTCCTCTGCGAACAGCAAGAGCCGTGGCTCCGACAGTGGCACTTGCAGCTGGAGCGCCTTGCCGTACTGGATCCTGTGCACGGGCATGGGATGCACGGTGCTGATGTGGTGGGAGAGCACCGGCGGCGGGCCTTCGTACCCGCAGACGGGCACGGGGCATTTGCAGGGCGTGAGCGAACACACGGTCTGGTGATCGGCGAGCTTGCGGTAAATGACGTAGAGCCCACAGCCTTCGTGCGGGCACTCCACCCTCACCGAGGAGAGGACGGCGTCCACCGCCGTGTTCCGCACGTCAAAGCCACCGCCGCGCTCGCACTTCTGGAGCTGCCGCTGGTTCCCGGGGCGCTTGACGTGACAGTCCACGCAAGCCAGGTGCCCTCCTGTCAAGCCCACGATGCGGCTATATCTCCCACGTGTTAAGGCATGACTTAGAGGCATAACCGCATTGTGGTTTTATCGCAAGAAGGGTCATCTTCACACAATCCCATGTAATGAACAAGAATGGGATAACGAGAGTTGGCTTACAATCGCCACTTCATACAATACATAAATAAATTCATACATCATCCAAAATCCATAGATAGACCGACTACGGTCAAATCCAAATGAAAATAAGATAACCCCAAATGCTAGATCCCCGATCGTTCAAACTGGGCTCCACTACTGATCATCAGGAAAAGAAACATAGTAACGACCACGTTCCTCGTTGAACTCCCACTTGAGCTCGGTTGCGTCATCTGCACTGACATCGTCGGCACCTGCAATTGTTTTGGTAGAACCTGTGAGTCACGAGGACTCAGCAATCTCACACCCGCGAGATCAAGACTATTTAAGCTTATAGGAAAGGATGGTGTAATGAGGTGGAGCTGCAGCAAGCACTAAGCATATATGGTGGCTAACGTATGCAAATGAGAGCGAGAAGAGAAGCAACGCAACGGTCGTGAAGCCAGAATGATCAAGAAGTGATCCTCAACTACTTACGTTCATGCATAACTCAAACCGTGTTCACTTCCCGGACTCCGCCGAAAAGAGACCATCACGGTTACACACACGGTTGATGTATTTTAATTAAGTCAAGTGTCAAGTTCTCTACAACCGGACATTAACAAATTCCCATCTGCCTCATAACCGGGGGCACGGCTTTCGAAAGATATTACCCTGCAGGGGTGTCCCAACTTAGCCCATTATAAGCTCTCACGGTCAACGAAGGATAAACCTTCTCCCGGGAAAACCCGATCAGTCTCGGAATCCCGGTCTACAAGACATTTCGACAATCGTAAAACAAGTCCAGCAAAGCCGCCCAATGTGCCGACAAATCCCGATAGGAGCTGCACATATCTCGTTCTCAGGGCACACCGGATGAACACTACGTACAACTAAAACCAGCCCTCAAGTTTCCCCGAGGCGGCGCTGCAAGTGGCTCTAGTTTGGACCAGCACTCAGAGGAACACTGGCCCGGGGGTTTAAATAAAGATGACCCTCGGGCTCGCGAAAACCCGAGGGAAAAAGGCTTAGGTGGCAAATGGTAAAACCAAGGTTGGGCCTTGCTGGAGGAGTTTTATTCAAGGCGAACTGTCAAGGGGGTCCCATAAATCACCCAACCGCGTAAGGAACGCAAACTCAAGGAACATAATACCGGTATGACGGAAACTAGGGAGGCAAGAGTCGAACAAAACACCAGGCATAAGGCCGAGCCTTCCACCCTTTACCAAATATATAGATGCATTAATTAAATAATAGATATTGTGATAATCCAAAATATCCATGTTCCAACATGGAACCAACTTCAACTTCACCTGCAACTAGCAACGCTATAAGAAGGGCTGAGCAAAATCGGTAACTTAGCCAAACAACGGTTTGCTAGGAAAGGATGGTTAGAGGCTTGACATGGCAATATGGGAGGCATGATATAGCAAGTGGTAGGTAGCGCAGCATGGCAAATGAACGAACAACTAGCAAAGCCAAGATAGAAGTGATTTCGAGGGTATGGTCATCTTGCCTCCAAGGTTCTCAGAGTTGTCGAAAGCTTGATCCTCGTAAGCGTACTCAATAGGTTCCTCGTTCATGAACTCGTCTCCAGGCTCTACCCACAGCGAGAACACAAGCAATGGAACCACAATCAATCACGGGAAAAGCACAAGCAACATGATGCAATACATGCATGATATGTGATGCGTATGCGTGCTCCGGAAGCAAAAGGATGAACAAGGAAGTAACTTGGCAAACTAAGTATGCCACTGGAAAGATGAGATGATTTCGGTCGAAATCGATATAAAGATCACCGGAAACGGATGCACGGTTTGCAAATGGCAAGCAAAACAAGAATGACATAAATCTGCGATTAACAGCACGATAGCACTTAGAATACATCAAGTAACTATGCTACAGCACTCCAACATAGCAAAAAGGCATATGGCAGTAATATACAGGAGACGCTTGACAAAAGATGAACATTGAGCTATGGCTAGATCACACAATAACAGGTTCAAACAAGCATGGAAAAATGCAAAAGATATCAGCTTAACAGACTTGGAGAAAATACTGAACATGGCTGAAACAGCATCAGGTAGCAATGTTCAGAGCAAGCAAAACACATGCTACAGGAACTTAATATAGCAAAACAAGGGATGGAATGAATCAACTTAATGCATAGAACAAAAGTCCCTCACTGACCATGAGCAAAAAAGGATCAGAAGGTATGATGGCACCCATGTAAACATAGAAAGTTTCGTTAACAGGTTCCAGACTTGGCAGAAAACAGAGCATGGCATTAATAGAAATTATGAGGGCATCTTGGTGAGCTTGAGTCACTCATCACAAAGCCATGCATGACAAAACAAGCATACCTACAGCACGATGGTATGTTTATGAAACTAACCATGGCAAAAGCAAGTTCATAGCATGTATGGATCAACTACAACAACCTTGGCAAAATTGAATATCATGTTAACAATCTGCCAGGAATATTTTATAGCATAAGTAGAGCAATATTGAGACATGCTATGGCACTCCATAATTGCAAACAAGGGCATGAATGGATCGACCACAACTATATCTACAAAACAACCTTACTGAACATACTCAAAATAAGCATGGATCTCACTGTAGACAAATGGATACATGGCAACAAAATAACAGCAGTAACAGACTTAGCAAAATTCTAAGTCCCTGGAAACAGAAACATCACGAAGCCTAGTTTGCATTCTTGTGCTAGTCACCACATAGATCACAAAAATACATGGCATACACCTATGTAAAGATGGAATGGCATATATCAAAACACCTGTAGAGCTCATGCCCATAAGATGCACACATCAAATGTAGCAAAAATAACAAAACACCAAGTTCTGACAAGTAACAGCAGAAAACATCATATAGCATTCTTGCACCAGAGATTTGGGCATCAAGATGGACTCAAACGAGCATGGCATAATGGAACAAAATGAAGAGCATCTCGGGACGAACATTTCGATATATCATGCACGCAAAATGGAACAGTATGCGATGAGGTATGATGCGATGAACATAGAAACATAGTGTGAAAAATTCGGGACTTGGTGGAAACGACGGGAAAGTCAACCTCTCCCAAATCTGGCACGCGAACCGAGGCGGGCGGATCTCGCCGGAGATGGACGGATCCGGATGGAGGAGTGCTCGGGGAAGGCGCGCGTGGAGGCGGCGAGCTCCAGGCGCGGGCGTCGGCGTTCGCGGGCATGGGCGGGGCGGCGAGGCGCGCCGGCGACCGGAGGGAGCGGCTCGGGGCGGCGGTCAGCGATGGAAGGAGGCGGACGGGCGGCGGTCGGCGGGCGGAGCCGCGGCGGTGGACGGGAGGACGAGGGGCAGCGGCCCGGGTCGGAGTGGAGGCGAGGCGCGGGCCGCGGGGGCCGGCGGGCTTCGGCGGCAGGGCGGCGTACGGGCGCCACGTGGCAGCGGGCGATAGGCTCGGGCGGCGGCGGCGATGTGTCCGGTGGCGGCGGACGTGTCCGGTGGCGGCGGAGGGCGATTTGCTAGGGTTTCATCCGTGATTTTGGACGGTAAGGGTATATTTATAGGTAGAGGGAGCTAGGAAACTCCAAATGGAGTGCGGTTTTCGCCCACACGATCGTGATCGAACGGCCGAGAGCATGGAGGTGACTTAGAGGGGTTTTGCTGCAACACACAAAAGCCCTTTGCGGTTACCCGGTTAACCGTTGCAGCATCAAACGACCTCCAAATGGAACGAAACTTGACAGGTGGTCTACCGGTGGTGTACCAAGGCCACTTGGCAAACCTCGGTCCATTCCGAGAATGTTTAACACCCGCTCACGAAAAGAAACAAAAGGGGTGCGCCGGTGCGTGTGGGAGTGTCGGATTGCAAAACGGACAACGGGGAAAAATGCTCGGATGCATGAGACGAACACGTATGCAAATGAGATGCACATGATGACATGATATGAGATGCATGACGTGAACAAAGTGCAAAACTAAAAACAAAACCCGACCACGAAGGGAATATCATAACACATAGCCGAAAATGGCAAGAGTTGGAGTTACAAATATGGAAAGTTACATCCGGGGTGTTACAACACTCCACTTCACTTTCAGGAGATCTAGGACTGAAAGAACTCCGGATATTCGGAACGGAGGTGGTCCTCGCGTTCCCAGGTGGCTTCTCGGTCGGAATGGTGCGACCACTTCACTTTCAGGAATTTGATTGACTTGTTGCGAGTCTTGCGCTCAGTTTCTTTAAGAATAGCAACGGGGTGCTCATGATAAGACAGATCTTCTTGGAGGTCAAACTCTTCGAAGTTGATGGTGCGCTCCGGAGTCTTGAAGCACTTGCGAAGCTGTGACACATGGAACACATCGTGCACGTTCGCGAAGTTGGAGGGAAGCTCAAGTTGATAGGCGAGGTCGCCTCTTTTGCCAATGATCTTGAAAGGACCCACGTATCTAGGGGCAAGCTTCCCTTTGATACCGAAGCGACGAGTGCCTTTCATTGGAGAGACGCGGAGGTAGACATGGTCTCCGATCTCGAAAGCCAAGTCACGGTGCTTGCTATCATAGTAACTCTTCTGGCGCGATTGCGCGGCTTTGAGATTTTCACGGATGACTTTACACATTTCTTCAGCCTCTGTGATTAAGTCATTGCCAAGAAGTTGGCGTTCACCAGTCTCTGACCAATTGAGAGGTGTACGACACTTTCTGCCATAGAGAATCTCGAATGGGGCTTTGCCCGAACTCGCTTGGAAGCTGTTGTTGTAGGAGAACTCGGCATATGGAAGACAATCTTCCCACTTCATGCCAAAGGAAATGACACAAGCCCTGAGCATATCTTCAAGGATTTGATTGACTCGCTCGACTTGGCCACTAGTTTGAGGATGGAAAGCTGTGCTGAAACGAATGTTGGTGCCCATGGCCTTCTGGAAGGAGTCCCAGAACTCAGAAGTGAAGATGCTTGCATGATCTGAAGAAATCAATTGTGGAATGCCGTGCAAGGAGACAATCCTGGAGGTGTATAGCTCTGCCAACTGAGCTGCTGTGATAGATTCTTTCATTGGAAGGAAATGAGCCACTTTAGTAAGCTTGTCGATGACAACAAAGATAGCATCATTTCCGCGCTTGGACTTAGGAAATCCAGTCACGAAGTCCATTTCAATATGATCAAACTTCCATTCTGGGATAGCAAGAGGTTGGAGGAGACCAGCTGGTCGTTGGTGTTCTGCTTTGACCCTTCGGCAGACATCACATTCATTCACGAATTGAGCGATTTCTCTCTTCATTCGAGTCCACCAATACGACTGCTTGAGGTCATGGTACATCTTCGTACTTCCAGGATGAATGGAAAGAAGAGAATTGTGTGCCTCATTCATAATGACTTTCCTTAGATCACCTTTAGGAACCACAATCCGGTCCTCGAAGAATAAAGTGTCTCTGTCATCAATGTGATAGCACTTGTATTTGGAAAGACCCTTGTCAATACCACGTTTCACCTTCTTCACCATGGTATCCAGAAGTTGTGCCTCACGAATTTGATCTTCCAAAGTAGGAGAGACTAGGAGGTTAGCAAGAAAGCCTTGAGGAACAACTTGGAGATTCAGCTTGCGGAAAGCTTCACAAAGATCCGGTTGGAATGGCTTGAGAATTAAGCTGTTGGAATAAGCCTTCCTGCTCAAAGCATCTGCAATGACATTGGCCTTGCCTGGAGTATATTCAATACACGGATTGTACTCTTGAATCATTTCGACCCATCGAGTTTGCCTGAGGTTGAGGTTGGGCTGAGTGAAGATGTACTTGAGACTCTTGTGATCGGTGAATATGTCCACTTTTCTTCCCAACAAGAGATGTCTCCATGTTATTAATGCATGGAAAACTGCCGCCAACTCAAGATCGTGAGTGGGGTAGTTCTTTTCGTTGGGCTTCAACTAACGAGAGGTATAGGCCACAACTTTCTTCTCTTGCATTAACACGGCACCGAGACCTTGAAGAGAAGCATCACAGAAAACTTCAAATGGCTAGGATTCGTCAGGAGGAGTCAAGACAGGAGCTGTGACGAGTTTCTCTTTGAGAGTGTTGAAAGCAACGTCACACTCAGGAGTCCAGACATACTTCACATGCTTCTGGAGGAGGTTGGAAAGAGGCTTTGCAATCTTAGAGAAATTCTCAACGAATCTTCGGCAATAGCTTGCAAGACCAAGAAAACTGCGGAGCTACTTGACATTCTGAGGAGGTTCCCAATTCACAATTGCAGACACCTTCTCGGGATTAACAGCGATGCCCTTGGCAGAGATGATATGACCAAGGTAAAGAAATTCATCGAGCCAAAACTCACATTTGGAAAACTTCGCATAGAATTGATACTCTCTGAGCTTGTCGAGCACCAATCGCAAATGTTTGGCATGATCCTTCTTATTCTTGGAGAAGACCAAGATATCATCGAGATACACCAGGACGAATTCATTGGTATAGGGGTTGAAGATGAAATTCATCATTCGAGAGAATTTTGGAGGAGCATTGACAAGGCCGAAAGACATGACAGTATATTCATAAGAACCAAAGCTTGTTCTGAATGCTGTCTTGGGAATATCTTCTTCACGAATGCGAATATGATGATAACCCATACGGAGGTCAAGCTTGGATAATACTTTAGCACCCTTGAGTTGCTCGAATAGCTCATTGATGTTGGGAAGTGGATACTTGTTCTTGATTGTCTTCTTGTTCAATGGACGGTAGTCGACACAAAGTCGGTCCATGCCATCCTTCTTCTGGACAAAAAGAACACCACAACCCCATGGAGATGAACTCGGTCTGATCAAACCCAGACGCTCTTGTTCATCGAGCTGTTTCTTTAATTCCTTCAGCTCCTTGGGTCCAAGCTTGTATGGACGCTTGCAAACGGGTTCCGTGCCGGGCTCAAGATCGATAACAAACTCAACTGGCCAGTGAGGAGGCATACCCGGAAGCTCTTCTGGAAAGACATCTTGGTACTCACAAACGACTGGAATTTGAGAAATAGCATCCAACTCGCCCTTCTCATTGAGAGAAAACAACCGAATGGTTTCATCACGAGCGGCATAGATGATAACATCCTCAAAAGAGTGTGTCAATTGAATTTCCCTGGCAGCACAATCAAGTTGAGCCTTGTGCTTAGTAAGCCAGTCCATCCCGAGAATTAGATCAATATCCGAGTCACCAAGGACAATTGGTTTAGATAGAAATTTATAGTTTCCCATCTTGATGGAAACATCCGGGACACAATTATTAGATGACATTTGCTTACCTGGGGACACAATCTTCAACGGGATAGGAATCTTTTCTGTCACAAACTCATGCTTGGCAACAAAAGGTCTTGAAATGAAAGAAAGAGATGCACCAGTATCAAATAAGACTTTTGCAGGAATATCATTAACTAAGAGATTACCCATTATCACATCAGTAGATTCCTCCGCTTGAGCTGCATTCATCATGTTCACCTTTGCAGACTTGGGATTATGCTTGACCACTGCATTGCTGGAAGATCTCATAGGAGGAGGAGGCGGAAGGCGCCTTTGGTTGAAGCACTTGTTAGCATAGTGACCTTTCTGCTGACACTTGTTGCAAGTCACCTCTGAGAGTGGACGATGATAAGGAGCATTCGACTTTGGAGCTTGATTCTGAGACTTGTTCTGATAGCCAGGGTTGGGTGGGTGGGAAGATCCATGGCCACCTTTGTTCTTCTGCTGGAAAGGCTGACGAAATGGAGGAGGAGGAGGCAACCAGAACTTCTGTTGCTTAGCAGCCACTAGTGAGGAAGAAGAAGACTGAACTGCGTCCCTGACTCTCTTCTTAGAAGCCTCACACTTGAGCTGAGCAGCCTCTTGCTTCAGTGCCATATTGTAGAAATCATCATACTTGGTCGGCTCAAAAAGAACGAGAGGTAATTGCAGATCTTCTCTGAGGCCACCTCTGAATTGATAGATCATGCTCTTTTCATCAGGAATGTCTTGCTTAGCGAAGCGAGCGAGTTTCTGAAACTGGGTATTGTATTGGTACACGGACATGCTGCCTTGCTTGAGATTGCGGAACTCCTCACGCTTGCTCTCAACAACACTTTGTGGAATGTGGTGAGCTTTGAAGTCTCGGCGGAAATCATCCCAGGTAATCACACGACCTCCTCTGGAATCTTTGTATTGTTGATACCACTCGGCAGCTTGATCCTTGAGTTGAAAAGAAGCGAACTTGACAAAGTCCTCAGGCCTGACATTGCTACATTCAAAATGCTTGTTGATGTCCACGAGCCAATCATCGGCGTCTGTGGCCTCGGCACAGTAGCTGAAAGACTTCGGCTGATTTGCGAGGAACTGGTTGAGGGTAGCGAAGTGAGGCTGATTGTTGCCTTGGCCTTGATTTCCTTGATTGCCTTGCCCTTGGGTGCGTTCTTGCAAGAGTTGCAAAATCATCTGAGCATTGGCGTTGGTGGCTGCCATGATAGCTTGTCATGCCTCCGGAGGCGGAGGTGGTGGCGGAGGGTTCGCCTGACTCCCCTCATTGCGTTCTGGATTCTGACGCGTTGGCGGAGCCATCCTAAAGAGGGTGACATCTGTTAGCATCTTGATAGACAAACAGACAAGTTGAATCAACGGATAGAAATTGCAACATATAGTCTTCACAATAAACATTCGAACAAGGATGAACGGATGAATTCCATAGTAAATCATCACACTTCCATTAAGGTGAGAAGCCACTTGATAAGAGATTGATGAATAAAATAAAAAGGTACGACTGGAACAAATAAGTGGTAAGGATTACCCAATCACAAACCAAATATCTGCGGGAAGAAATGCTAAGAGCTACTTGAATCCCACCTATAAACTCCCGAAACTTTTTGGTTATGCAATCAGGTGTTGGAGATACAGGGGACAAAAAATATATCACCCAAACTAGCAATTCCTAGATCCAGTTGTATCCATCCGTCAACACATAACCAAGAAACCTTCGGAAATCGTGTACCTCAACCTTCGAAAAGCATTCGTTATACGAGTTATGGCAATACTCCTGAACTCCCGCCCCAGTACTGGGTGGCGTCGAGGTGATCTCACCAACAACTGCATAAAAGAGATTTTCGATGTCGGCGAAACTCAGGTATTCCAGAACTGCAATGATAAAATTGTGACGACAACACCTCGGAGCTCAACTCCCCGGAACACTGCCACAACCCCTAAATATCAGAAGGCACCAAGAACAATGTTCTCGTCACAAAACCATCGGAACGATTCCAAGATACCCTCGTGATCCTAAAAAAAATTAGTGAAATTTGAGGAGAGAAGAGTCAAAACTTCTACGTCAGGAGGCCTCACCAGAGCGACGAAGAGACTGAGGAGTAAAAACAATCCTACTCTCCGATATATATAATCCTAAGACTCAAAACATTTTTGTTCTAGACTCAACAACGCGATTCGATCAAGCAGGGGGGCTCCTAAGTCGGGGATGGCTCTGATTACCAACTTGTCACGCCCACGATGCGGCTATATCTCCCACGTGTCGAGGCACGACTTAGAGGCATAACCGCATTGTGGTTTTGTCGCAAGAAGGGTCATCTTCACACAATCCCATGTAATGAACAAGAATGGGATAATGAGAGTTGGCTTACAATCGCCACTTCACACAATACATAAATAAATTCATACATCATCCAAAATCCACACATAGACCGACTACGATCAAATCCAAATGAAAATAAGATAACCCCAAATGCTAGATCCCCGATCGTCCCAACTGGGCTCCACTACTGATCATCAGGAAAAGAAACATAGTAACGACCACGTTCCTCGTCGAACTCCCACTTGAGCTCGGTTGCGTCATCTGCACTGACATCATCGGCACCTGCAACTGTTTTGGTAGAACCTGTGAGTCACGAGGACTCAGCAATCTCACACCCGCGAGATCAAGACTATTTAAGCTTATAGGAAAGGATGGTGTAATGAGGTGGAGCTGCAGCAAGCACTAAGCATATATGGTGGCTAACGTACGCAAATGAGAGCGAGAAGAGAAGCAACGCAACGGTCGTGAAGCTAGAATGATCAAGAAGTGATCCTGGACTACTTACGTTCATGCATAACTCAAACCGTGTTCACTTCCCGGACTCCGCCGAAAAGAGACCATCACGGTTACACACACGGTTGATGTATTTTAATTAAGTCAAGTGTCAAGTTCTCTACAACCGGACATTAACAAATTCCCATCTGCCTCATAACCGGGGGCACGGCTTTCGAAAGATATTACCCTGCAGGGGTGTCCCAACTTAGCCCATTATAAGCTCTCACGGTCAACGAAGGATAAACCTTCTCCCGGGAAAACCCGATCAGTCTCGGAATCCCGGTCTACAAGACATTTCGACAATCGTAAAACAAGTCCAGCAAAGCCGCCCGATGTGCCGACAAATCCCAATAGGAGGTGCACATATCTCGTTCTCAGGGCACACCGGATGAACACTACGTACAACTAAAACCAGCCCTCAAGTTTCGCCGAGGTGGCGCTGCAAGTGGCTCTAGTTTGGACCAGCACTCAGAGGAACACTGGCTCGGGGGTTTAAATAAAGATGACCCTCGGGCTCGCGAAAACCCGAGGGAAAAAGGCTTAGGTGGCAAATGGTAAAACCAAGGTTGGGCCTTGCTGGAGGAGTTTTATTCAAGGCGAACTGTCAAGGGGGTCCCATAAATCACCCAACCGCGTAAGGAACGCAAACTCAAGGAACATAATACCGGTATGACGGAAACTAGGGCGGCAAGAGTGGAACAAAACACCAGGCATAAGGCCGAGCCTTCCACCCTTTACCAAATATATAGATGCATTAATTAAATAAGAGATATTGTGATAATCCGAAATATCCATGTTCCAACATGGAACCAACTTCACCTTCAACTACCAACGCTATAAGAAGGGCTGAGCAAAAGCGGTAACTTAGCCAAACAATGGTTTGCTAAGAAAGGATGGTTAGAGGCTTGACATGGAAATATGGGAGGCATGATATAGCAAGTGGTAGGTAGCGCAGTATGGTAAATGAATGAACAACTAGCAAAGCAAAGATAGAAGTGATTTCGAGGGTATGGTCATCTTGCCTCCAAGGTTCTCAGAGTTGTCGAAAGCTTGATCCTAGTAAGCGTACTCAACAGGTTCCTCGTTCACGAACTCATCTCCCGGCTCTACCCACAGCGAGAACACAAGCAATGGAACCACAATCAATCACGGGAAAAGCACAAGCAACATGATGCAATACATGCATGATATGTGATGCGTATGCGTGCTCCGGAAGCAAAAGGATGAACAAGGAAGTAACTTGGCAAACCAAGTATGCCACTGGAAAGATGAGATGATTTCGGTCGAAATCGATATAAAGATCACCGGAAACGGATGCACGGTTTGCAAATGGCAAGCAAAACAAGAATGACATAAATCTGCGATTAACAGCACGATAGCACTTAGAATACATTAAGTAACTATGCTACTGCACTCCAACATAGCAAAAAGGCACATGGCAGTAATCTACAGGAGATGTTTGACAAAAGATGAAAACTGAGCTACGGCTAGATCACACAATAACAGGTTCAAACAAGCATGGCAAAAATGCAAAAGATATCAGCTTAACAGACTTAGAGAAAATACTGAACATGGCTGAAACAGTACCAGGTAGCAATGTTCAGAGCAAGCAAAACACATGCTACAGGAATTTAACATAGCAAAACAAGGCATGAATCTACTAAATGCATAGAACAAAATTCCCTTACTGACCATTAACCAAAAAGGATCAGAAGATATGATGGCACCCATTTAAACATAGCAGAAAACAGAGCATGGCACTAACAGAAATTATGAGGGCATCTTGGTGAGCTTGATTCACTCATCACAAAGCCATTCATGACAAAAAAAGCATACCTAAAGCAAGATGGCATGTTTATGAAACTAATCATGGCAAAAGCAAGTTCATAGCATGTATGGATCAACTACAACAACCTTGGCAAAATTGAATATCATGTTAACAATCTGCCAGGAATATTTTATAGCAAAAGTAGAGCAATATTGAGACATGCTATGGCACTCCATAATTGCAAACAAGGGCATTAATGGATAGATCACAACTATATCTACAAAACATCTTTACTGAACATACTCAAAATAAGTATGGATCTCACTGTAGACACATGGATACATGGCAACAAAATAACAACAGTAACAGACTTAGCAAAATTCTAAGTCCCTAGAAACAGAAACATCACGAAGCCTAGTTTGCATGCTTGTGCTAGTCACCACATAGATCACAAAAATACATGGCATATACCTCTATAAAGATGGCTTGGCATAGATCAAAACACCTGTAGAGCTCATGCCCATAAGATGCACACATCAAATGTAGCAAAAATAACAAAACACCAAGTTCTGACAAGTAACAGCAGAAAATATCATATAGCATTCTTGCACCAGAGATTTGGGCATCAAGATGGACTCAAACGAGCATGGCACAATGGAACAAAATGAGGAGCATTTCGTGGCGAACATTTTGATATATCATGCACGCAAAACGGAGTAGTATGCGACGAGGTATGATGCGATGAACATAGAAACATATTGTGAAAAATTCAGGACTTAGAGGAAACGAGGGGAAAGTCAACCTCTCCCAGATCTGGCACGCGAACCGAGGCGGGGCGGATCTCGACGGAGATGGATGGATCCGGCCGGAGGAGTGCTCGGGGAAGGCGCGCGGGGAGGCGGCGAGCTCCAGGCGCGGGCGCGGGCGTCGGCGTTCGCGGGCACGGGCGGGGCGGCGAGGCGCGCCGGCGACCGGAGGGAGCAGCTCGGGGCGGCGGTCGGCGATGAAAGGCGGCGGACGGGCGGCGGTCGGCGGGCGGAGCCGCGGCGGCGGACGGGAGGACGAGGGGCGGCGGCGCAGGTCGGAGTTGGAGGCGGGGCGCGGGCGACGGGGACGCGGGCCACGGGGGCCGGCGGACGGGCCCGGCGGGCTTCGGCGGCGGGGCGGCGTACGGGCGCCATGTGGCAGTGGGCGATAGGCTCGGGCGGCGGCGGTGATGTGTCCGGTGGCGGCGGAGGGCGATTTGCTAGGCTTTCATCCGGGATTTTGGACGGGAAGGGTATATTTATAGGTAGAGGGAGCTAGGAGACTCCAAATGGAGTGCGGTTTTCGCCCACACGATCGTGATCGAACGGCCAAGACCATAGAGGTGACTTAGAGGGATTATTGGGCTGTTTGGAGGGGGTTTTGCTGCAACACACAAAAGGCCTTTGCGGTTACCCGGTTAACCGTTGGAGCATCAAACGACCTCCAAATGGAACGAAACTTGACAGGTGGTCTACTGGTGGTGTACCAAGGCCACTTAGCAAACCTCGGTCCATTCCGAGAACGTTTAACACCCACTCACAAAAAGAAACAAGAGGGGTGCGCCGGTGCGTGTGGGAGTGTCGGATTGCAAAACGGACAACGGGGAAAATGCTCGGATGCATGAGACGAACACGTATGCAAATGAGATGCACATGATGACATGATATGAGATGCATGACATGAACAAAATGCAAAACGAAAAACAAAACCCGACCACGAAGGGAATATCATAACACATAGCCGAAAATGGCAAGAGTTGGAGTTAAAAATATGGAAAGTTACATCCGGGGTGTTACACCTCCCTTGCACTGCACAAATCAATCGAACAACACATCAATCAAGAAACCTGCACCTTGCTCGATCAGCCGAACGGACGAGGTGTATTCGAACCTCATACACTGGAGGCTTCAAGGGGCGGAGGCACAAGGGGCAGTGGAGCAAGGTGAGGTCCATCGAGACCATAGAGAGCTCCATCGTAGGGTCCTGTTCCATCTGCATGATCTCGCCCTCCTCGTGCAGTACCATCTCTCGATTTATTAGGGCCGGGGCATTACAAAGCTTTACCATCACATATTCATACTACTTCAAGGTGCATTAAATCAACACATGCAAGTATCAAAAGGAGAGTCACGGCATGCATGCATGCATTGTGCAGTGCTTTGATGCGTCGCCTCAACTCGTGCAAGATCGAGAAGTTTGATTACTACAACACCCTCTCGCCTTAACCGCACCTGCCTTTGGCTGATGATATGTGGGCCACCGACCTATTGGGCCCGCCTATCATAGACGCAAAGGCAGGAGCAGTAAGTCAATGAAACTGCGTCCCTCCCTCGCCCATGAGCGTGGTGGCTGGTAGGACTAGGAGAAGCTTTCGTTCGCTACACGCTCTCCCTCCCACACGCGGTGGACATGCAGCAGTTCAATCGGTGTCAGATGGCCAGAAGCATACTGCAGTACTCCTCCACTGCAGTAGTACTCCATCATTGTTCGACTTCTCGAAGAGGCGAAGAGCCAAGCGCAGTCCGGACGCTCCTGTGGCAGTTTCATGTGTAGAGTAGTCTAGGATAGCGTGTACCGTGCCTGTAAGCTTAATATCGTTGGGGTCGGGTCCATGCTTTATTTTTTGATTAAAATAATCTTCTGGCCCTACCTGTCATCCTGGTGATTCTAGTTTGCACGCTCATCTGGTCAAGACAGGAATATATATTTTAATTTGTGGTCGGGTAAATGTTAGAGGTTGCAGCAAATGGAGTATTGTACACTGGAGGTCTTTCAGCCAAGTTTAGAGGCAACCATGCGGGGCCAGTGCTATGATGTCTCGCGTCAACTCGTACAACGAGGAGAAGCTTGATTTTACTACTACACGCCTTCTCCCTCGCCCATGCGTGCGATGGCTCGCAGACGAGGACAGGCTTTTGCTTATAGTACTACGACAAGCTATCCCTCCCGCTCGCGGTGGACGGACATGCAGCAGTGGATTCAATACTGTAGAAGTAGTAGTAGTAGTAACATCATTGTTCGTCTTCTCGAAGAGGCGAAGAGCCAAGTGCAACCCGAACGTGGCAGTTGCGAACCTTGGAGCACGCATATAGCCAGGCTCTTGCATGAGACAAAATTGCTATGTGAGCCCACTATTGTAGTACTTGCTAGTGTAGCCCTGTAAACCAGAAAGGAGTATTTGCCTTTCTAGAGATTTCAACAAGTGACTAGACTACACCGAGACGGAGCACATATGGAGCAAAATGAGTGAATCTACACCGTAAATAAATACGTAGTTCTCTCATTTTCCTCTCGGCCTTGGTTGTGGTGCACAATATTGAGTATACTAGTACTATCATCTTGAAATTTACGAAGTCACCATAGGCACCTCGTCGTCGACGGGAACGTCTCCTGACACGCGATAGACGCGAGTGGCAGTCGCCTCCATAGGTGCTTGAATGCCAAGGAGGGAGAGGGTAGCGGTTCCCGAGACATTGAACGGTTAATGATGCATCCTCAAATTACATGCAGAGGGAATTAATTGGAGAAGAAGAATAGAGCCAGCACGATGTGAATGCAACAGAGTTTGGATTCTCATATAAAGGCGCCCCACCACTCCAATCCATCTACTCCTTAGTCTCTGTGCAACACTGCTCACTCCAATCCAAGACCAAGTGACCAGAAGCCAGAAGCACCTATGGAGGCGATGGACGCGAGCGGCAGTCAGCTGTGCCAAATCATCCAAGGCACCGTCCTGCGGCCCCGCACCGCGTAGTGTTTCCAAACGGTGCTGGCGACCGCCAGCATCGTAGCCCTCGCCAACGCCGGCTTCGCCTCTCGCATGGACGACATGATGGTCAACTCCATCCGCAAGTTCGCCGCCGTCAAGAAGCGCGCGGACGACCTTGCCGTACTGCTCCATCCCGCGCGCCCAGGCTCCTCATTGCCTGCCACCCTCATCGGCCTCCATGGTGACGAACTCTTTCAAGCCCTGGTGGCCCTGCAGGTGCCGGAGGTCGCGATGAAGAATGTGCACCTCAAGGCCGCGCTCGTCGCGCAGCGCCTCGCCATGCAACAAACCGTCGACCTGCACATCCACGTCTACTAGGAAATCGTCTACATAGGCCACTACAAGGCCAGCGAGGACAAAAAGACGTTGGCCTTCTTCCAGCGGCTGGAATCTTTGGACGCTGTTGAGGATATGACCATTAGAGTCACCCGCCCAGGAGGGGCCGGGTTACTCATAATGATCATCACGTGAAGCCCAGTACCAAGCTTGAGGATGGCGGATCAATAATGGGCTTAAGACCCGGAGGCGGCTTAAGGCCCGTAGTGATAACCCGCCGTTATGGCAAGAGTAGTTAAGAGTCTGAGCCGGATACTGTTATAAGCCAGCCGGGACTCTGAGAGCCGCGGGGCGTCAACCTCTCTATATAAAGGGATGACCCGGTGGCGGTTCAAGACGAGAGACAACAGATCGAGAGCCAGGCATAGCGATTAAGCTCCCTAGTCATCGAATCCCTAAGCAATACCACCTCAACTGGACGTAGGCTTTTACCTTCACCGTCAGGGGCCGAACCAGTATAATCCTCGTGTTCCTTGTCCCGCTTAACCCCTTTAAGCTTCCTAGCTGCGATGGCTCCACGACTAAGTCCTTGCACGAGGACATCTGTCGTGACAATTCCACGACAGTTGGCGCCCACCGTGGGCCCAGCACACGGTGGATTTGAGTTCTTGAAGGGCAGCTTCGAAGGGCTCAAGGGATATGCTGTGGGCCGGATGACCAAGAGTCGTCGCGGCAAGCTCTACATCGACGATGCAAACTGGGGCCCCGACGCCGGCTCAATCGAGTACGGGTACCGAGTCCCCTTCGGCGGAATCCATGTCTTTATTGGCAAGATTGGTGAGCCGGGCCTTGAGCCGGACCTCTGCGCCGATCTCATCGAGACGGCTCAGCGTGCACGACCCGCCCGAACTCTGCCTACCTTGAAGCATGCTTTCATGGGATGCGTCCATGGGGGACTCTCTGAAAGATCTGGATCTGGCGAGGAGACGGCCACTCGCTCTGACGGCGAGTCATCCACAAAGGAGACCGACTCATTATACCAACTTCAAGATGGCAGGCTCAGGGGTTGTTCCGATGGCGACAGTATTCCGGACCCCTTTGAGCCGCCGAGCCGGGTTGGAATCTTCATGGCTGGCGGACAACCTGTTCAAAACCCCGCCGCCGGGGCAGGAAGCCCTGTGCCCTCGCCGGCTCAGGTGCTAATGGATCTCACAGACAAGATGACGGCCCTGTTAACCGCTACGGTCGGCCCAGCGGATCAGGCTCAGCATGACGCGGAGGTGGCACAGTTAAGGTTGGATCTAGCAAAAGCCAAGGAGGATCTGGCGGCGGAAGGGATCAGGACGGCTGCGGAGAGGGCGGCTCTCGATGCCCAGACTCAGCTGATTCAGGCACAGTCTTTCCGGCTCACGATGGATCAAAACGCGTCCAATGAGGTCATGAGAAGGAGGCATCAAAAGGCCCAATCTCGACTCCCTCCAGTTTACGATCCTCGAAACCTCTTCAACACGCCTGGTGCAGGGCCCAGTAACCCGCCAGAGATCACGGCGCCCAGGGCTGGAACGTCAATTCAGCCCCAAGTGATGCGGCCTCCCCGGGTGAACGCTGCCCCGCCTCAGTACGTGCCAATACCACTGGGTCATTATGCCAACCCATTGGAAAACATGGTCACCGCGGCGGCGCGCCTGGCGGCTCTCCCAATCGATGGAGACTCTCCGACGGCGGTTGAAACCCGCCGGGTCAGAGAACTCCTTCAGACGGCTCTGGCGCAACAGGAGGCATATTCATATAGCCGGGACAGGATTCATTCAACCCCTCGTCCAGGCCGGAGCCCGAGTTATAGCAGACACATGGTCTCAGCGACCGGCTCTAGCAATGTCCGACGCCGTGACTTGCCTCTAGGCCACGGCCCGGCTCATAATGGAGTTTTTAACGCGGTAGACCAAGACAGAGCACGATAAGAGGCAGAGCAGGCGGCTCAGTTGACGGCTTACCAGCCACTCCCGGCTTATCCGACGGCTTCCATCGACGCGGGTATACCTACGAGGACTGGAGGTGTTCCTTGTCTGGTGCCGGCTCTCCGTAATGAACGGCTGCCCAAGGATTTCAAAGGGCCTAGGAAGGTACCTAATTACACGGCTGATTTACAACCCGGAGCATGGATCGAGAGTTACGAGATGGCTATGGAGTTGCTGGAGGTTAGTGAAGCGGCAATGGCCAAGTACTTCACCATGATGTTAGATGGGACTGCCCGCACTTGGTTGAAAGGACTGCCACCGAACTCTATCGGGTCTTGGGCTGAGCTAAAAGCCCGGTTCATCCAAAACTTCAAAGATACATGTAGGCAGTCTATGTCAATTGTGGATTTGACTAACTGTAAGCAGCAGGAGGGTGAGTCTACAACCCATTGGGTTCGCCGGGTCAAAGAGATAATACATTCATCTGATAAGATGGATGCCGGCTCTGCAGTATTAATGTTAGAGCAGAATTGTCGTTTTGCGCCCCAGAAGATGAAGCTCGGGCGGCTCAAGCGCGATTGCAATGATATGGGTACGCTGATGGTGGCTCTGGTCAAGTACGCCGACTCTGATAGTACCAAGGATCCCGTGTCGGATGATGAAAGGACGGGGAAGGGAAAACGGAACGGCAATGGCAAGGGCCCCCGTCATAACCCGGCGAACCAAGGAGGTAACAAGCGTAAGGCTGATGGCAGTATGGAATTTGTGGCCAACGCCAATTCATAGGGTAACAACCACCGGCGCGAGGGGAGACCACCTCCCCGAGCTGGCGGGTCAGGCCCGACGCTTGAACAATTGTTGAATGAGCCTTGCCCAAGGCATGGCTCTAGGGAAAAGCCGGCCACTCATCTATGGAAGGACTGCGCAATCATGAATGCCTTTAAAAATTCCAATGCTTTCAATGGCAACAGTGGCCCGGGCGGCGGTTCAAATTCCAATTCTCAGAATGTTCAAGGGGGCTTTAATCAGCAGTCTGGCCAGGGTCATCAGCAGCAGCAGGGGGGATACCAGACTAATCCAAAGCAGCTCAATGGTGGGCAGTATCACGTATTTACTACCAGTCTGTGCAAGCGAGAGCGGAAGCTCCATAAAAGGGTTGTGAATGCTGTTGAGCCGGCGGTTCCACGCTATTTAAGATGGTCTGAGCAGCCTATTGTGTGGAGTAGGGAAGAACATCCTCCCCGGGTTGATAATCCGGGTCACCTGGCCTTGGTGGTGGCTCCTCAGGTTGGGGGGTATAAATTTACTAAAGTGCTCATGGACGGAGGCAGCAGCATCAACATCCTCTATTATGAGACCTTCCGTCGTATGGGGTTAACTGATAAAAACCTCAGCCAGTCCAATACTGTTTTCCATGGCGTGGTGCGCGGCAAGTCGGCATATCCGGTCGGTAAGATCGAGCTGGAAGTGGCCTTTGGAGATGAGTACAACCACAGGGCGGAAAAACTAACCTTTGAGGTGGTCAAGATAAGAAGCCCGTACCATGCCTTGTTTGGGCGGCCGGCTTACGCCAAGTTCATGGCACGGCCGTGTTACGTGTATCTGCAGCTCAAGATGTCGGGTCACAATGGGACCATTACGGTTCATGGCAGCCGAAAGATAGCCTTGGAGTGTGAGGAAGGTGACGCGGCTTATGCAGAATTTGTTTGTGCAACAGAGGAGTTGAAGTTTTACAAGGACAATGTTGACCCGGCAGATATGACGTCTTTGAAAAAGCCAACCACCGAGCATGAGCCGGTAATGAAATTTAAGTCTGCTGATGAGACTAAACTTGTTGACTTTGTTCCAGGCGACTCAACTCAGCAGTTCAACATCAGTGCCAATCTGGATCCGAAATAGGAAGGCGCGCTCATCGAGTTCATCCGTGAGAACAGGGACATCTTTGCATGGAAACCTTCTGACATGCCGGGTGTACCTAGAGAACTCGCTGAGCACACTCTCAATATTGATCCGAAGTTTAAGCCGGTCAGGCAATTCCTCCGGCGGTTTAATGAGGAGAGGCGGAAAGCCATTGGTGAGGAGGTAGCCCGGCTCTTGGCGGCCGGGTTTATTGTTGAAGTCTTTCATCCAGAATGGTTAGCTAATCCGGTGCTCGTGCTCAAGAAGAACGGCACCTGGCGGATGTGTGTGGATTACACGGATTTAAACAAGGCTTGTCCGGCTGATCCTTTTGCTCTCCCCCGTATTGATCAGATTATTGATGCTACGGCGGGTTGTGAGCGCTTAAGTTTCTTGGATGCTTATTCTGGATACCATCAGATTAAAATGGCAGTTAAGGACCAGGAGAAGACGGAGTTCATCACCCCCTTTGGAGCCTTCTGTTATGTATCTATGCCTTTTGGGCTCAAGAGTGCACAGGCGACTTACCAGCGTTGTGTGCAGAATTGTCTTCATAACCAGATTGGGCGCAATGTTCATGCCTATGTGGATGATATCGTGGTTAAATCCAGGGAGGAGGAGACCTTGGTAGATGATCTTAGAGAAACCTTTGATAATCTCCGGGTTTACAAGATGATGCTTAACCCGGCCAAGTGTGTTTTTGGTGTTCCCGCAGGCAAGCTCTTGGGTTTTCTGGTTTCTCACAGAGGCATCGAAGCTAACCCGGAAAAGATCAAAGCAATCACCTCTCTGGCTAAGCCGGCGTGCATAAACGACGTCCAGCGTCTGGCGGGCCGCATCGCTGCTTTGAGCCGGTTTATAAGCCGGTTGGGTGAAAGGCCATGCTACTGTACCAGTTGATGAAGAAAAGAGACGACTTTATCTGGAATGATGCTGCTAATGCTGCTTTTGAGGATTTGAAGAGACAGCTGGCTGAGCCCCCAGTCCTTGCTGCTCCTGTTGACAAGGAGCCCTTATTACTGTATGTAGCCGCTAACACACGAGCCGTAAGTGTGGCTGTGGTGGTGGAGCGTAAGGAAGCGGGTAAGGAGTATCCGGTTCAGCGGCCGGTTTACTACGTCAGTGAAGTACTCATTGAGTCCAAACAACGGTATCCACATTGGCAGAAGCTTGTTTATGGGGTATTCATGGCAAGCCGGAAGCTTAAGCATTATTTCCAGGGTCACCCTATCACTGTGGTTAGTTCTGCTCCCCTAGGAGATATCATCCAAAACAGAGAAGCCACAGGAAGAGTGGCTAAGTGGGCTATAGAACTTGGGCCTCATGGTCTGAAATACGTGCCACGCACTGCTATCAAATCTCAAGCATTGGTGGATTTCATCAACGATTGGACAGAGCTGCAGGTGCCTGAAGAGAAACCAGATAATACATACTGGACTATTCACTTCGACGGGTCTAGGCAATTGGAGGGCTCGGGGGCGGGAGTTGTATTAACTTCCCCTCGAGGTGACAAGTTTTGCTATGTGCTACGGTTGATGTTTCCCTGTACTAACAATGCGGCTGAGTACGAGGCCTTGCTCCATGGTCTTCGGATGGCTAAGGAGATGAGCTTGAGCCAGGTAAGGTGCTTTGGCGACTCAGATTTAGTGGCTCAACAAGTGTCAGGCAAGTGGGATTCCAAGGACCCTCTCATGGCGGCTTATCGCCGCGAAGTTGATGCCATTGCTTGACATTTTCAGGGTTACCAAGTAGAGCGCATCGATTGCAGGAAGAACGAGGCGGCTGATGCATTAAGCCGGCTGGGCTCTCAGCGAAAGCCGGTGCCGCCTAATACTTTCTTGGACATTTTGCATAACCCTTCTGTTAAGTTGCCTACAGAGGAAGACTTGATTGTTCCTGACCCGGAGGCACAGTTGGTGGCGGCTCTCCACATTACCCCAGACTGGACAGTACCATACTTGGCTCACATGACCCAGGGAGAATTGCCTGAGGATGAAACTTTGGCCAGACTAATAACCCGGCGGTCTAAGTCAATGATAATTATCAATGGCGAGCTGCATCGTCGCAGTGTAACTGGAACTTTCCAGCGTTGTGTTTCCCCTGAGGAAGGTCAAGAAATTTTACGTGAAATTCACGAGGGGGATTGTGGCCATCATGCCGGCTCAAAATCCCTTGTGGCCAAGGCTTTTCGTCGTGGTTTTTATTGGCTGATGGCTCATGCTGATGCAGAGGATTTGGTCAGTAAATGTGACGGTTGCCAGAGGTTCTCGCGACGGGCTCATGTGCCGGCTCAAGAATTGAGGATGATTCCAGTTACTTGGCCATTTGCGGTCTAGGGGCTTGATATGGTTGGGCCTTTTAAAAGTTCCAAGGATAAGAAGACCCACCTCCTGGTGGCGGTCGACAAGTTCACAAAGTGGGTTGAAGCAGAGCCAGTTAGTAAGTGTGATGCAGCCACAACGGTTCAGTTTATGAAAAGGGTGATATTTCGCTTTGGTTTTCCACACAGCATTATAACTAAGGAGTTTTGTCAACGAGAGCATATTCGGCTTGATGATTCATCAGTGGCTCACCCTCAGTCCAATGGTCAAGCTGAGAGAGCCAATCGGGAAATCTTGAAGGGCATCAAGCCCCGGCTTTTGGTCCCTTTGCAACGGACGCCGGGTTGTTGGGTGGAGGAGTTACCCTCCGTGTTATGGAGCATCAATACTACTCCTAACAGGTCTACGGGTTACACGCCTTTCTTCATGGTTTATGGAGTGGAGGCGGTCCTCCCTAGCGACATCCGTCATGACTCGCCTCGAGTGGCGGCTTATGTTGAGGCGGATAATGAGCGGGCGCGCCAAGATGCTCTTGACTTGTTGGACGAACAGCGTGATGTGGCAGCGGCTCGCTCGACGATTTACCAACAATACCTGCGCCGCTATCACAGCCGCCGGGTTAAGTCCAGAGTCTTCCAGGAAGGTGATCTGGTGCTCCGGATCATCCAAGATCAAACAGATGCACACAAGTTATCCCCGCCTTGGGAAGGGCCCTTTGTGGTCAGCAAGAACTTGCACAACGGGTCATACTACCTTATCGATGTTCGGGAGCACAAAGATTCACGTAAGTCGGAGGAAGAGACCCGTCGGCCGTGGAACATAGCTCAGCTTCGGCCTTATTACACTTGAGCCACCGGCTCTCATAATGTACATATTTCTATAGCCATGTATATATTATGATAAATAATAAAGCAGGACCTCTGTCCTTTTATCCTCCAAAGGTAAATGTGTTATTTCCATTACAACATTACATGGTCACTTGGAGGTGGATCCGGCTTATGATCGTATTCGAATCTAGCCGTTAACAACATGATCACTTGGGGGCTTCCTGTTCAAACATAGGTTGTATTCGAACCAAAGAGAACATAGCTGTCGATACCCACTTGATTGGCAAATTGCCGAGCTCATTGGGGAGTTTTTCTTGGTCATATTTGAATCATAGCTCAACCCCCTTTGGGAACCGACGTGGATCGTATTCGAATCAGCATCGTTAAACAACTTTTAGGGTCATTTGGCGGCTTCCTGTTCAAACATGGGTCATATTCGAACCTAAGAGAACATAGCTGTCGGTACCCTCTTGATCGGCAACGCCAAAGCCACTGGGGGCTATATGATCGCATTCGAATCTTAGCTTAACCCCTTTGGGACGGTTCTCTGGTCGTATTCGAACCAGAAACCCCTAAGTTTTGATCTTTTCTGTTTGCAACAAGTTCTTTTGATCATATCAATAGTGTGCAAGGGCGGTTGTTATTCCGTCGGCTTACCTTTGATTAACAATGTTGATAGCACACAACACGCATTATCGATGCTGGTGAACCGGAGTTGAGTTCTCAACCTCATTATTTGAGTTACATAAACCGGAAGTGTACTTGAAGGTTTGCAAGTATGCTATTATGGTTACCTCGAGGATACAATTGAGAGCCGGTCTTTTACCGCTTTGGTTCATATTCTGGGTTATATGTAAAATATATGACTCTCAGTGCGGAAGGCCGCCTAGAGACTTGTGATTTGTTTTCTATGCAGGACAATGAAAGACAGTTCTTTAAACTTAAGGAAAGTAAATGATCAAACATAACCCGGAGGAATATAAAAGAGCAGCTTCAACGGAGTTAAGCATTCCACACGTGCACGATGGCACGACAAAATTAAGTGTTTATCCTACTCTATTACAGGACTCCCCGAGTCCAAAAGGTGAGGCATTGTTTTTAAGGCGTAGTCATGAGCCGCCTAAGAAATCAAGGTGCTTGTTGGGTTGAAGCTCCCGGCTCATCCCTCTCCGCTCCTCCGGCTGTTTCCATGACCTAGAAGGTTGATGATTTCCAGTCAATGCCGCTCAAAGCTTCAAATTGAGCCTCATCATCAATTAACCCGGCCGGGTCAACTTCTGGGGCGAAGGTATGCTTACGAGTCAGAGGGATCAGGCTGACTGCTTCATAGCATGGAGTTGGGATCCTCTGATTCTCCGCGTCATAGCCCGGCTGATCCTTGGTAAGGTCTGTGTCATTCCCAATCAAGGTAGCCACCGGGCGCACGTTCTTCACACAAGCGGCGAAGTCTTTCTGGTCAAAGGGGGTGCCGTCTTCCTTCAGGCTGGGGTATCCAAGAGCGATGTCGGCCGGGTCTAGCTCCGGCGGAAACGCCTTGGCCCGGCTCAGAGCAGCTATAGCTCCGGCTCTTGCAGAAGCCCGTCTCAGCTCTTGGAAGCGTTGAGGAAGTACGGCAAGCCGCCTGAGTACGTCTGCCAGGTGAGTGGGAACCTCATTGGACAGAGCCACAACCGCTAAAGCACGCTGTGACCCGGTGTAGAGTTGCTCCACCAAGGTGTAAACAGCCTTCAGCTTGGTCAGCATGTTCTGATTGAGATTGGAGCTTCTGGGGCCTGTATAACAAAGTCAGGTGAGCTGATAGCAATGGAGGGGCTTATGAGACATGAATGATGTAAACTTATTTAAAGCTTACAGAGTAACTTACCGAAGATTGCGGAGACCATCTGCGATACATGGCGTTTTAAGCCAGAGAGTTCGGCGGTTCTTTCAGTAAGAGCAGCCTCCGCTTGTTCGGCCCGGCTGAGCAAGGCATTCTTCTCATCGGCCCAGGCTTTTCTTTCTGTTTCAAATTTTTTCTTCAGTTTTTCTTGTGCAGAGACACTGAACTCAAATTTGCATTGGCCTTCTGGGTCTCATTTTCTTGAGTCTTCAGGCGGGTCTTCAGATCAGAGATTTCCGACTCAAGTTTCTTGCAGGCAGCCTGTACAAGTTCCGGGTTACAGTTTGAGTGATTATCATGCAACATTAAAGTCCCAAGCACTTTGCAAGCAAAGACACTTGGCACTTGGGGGCTAATGTAGGCTGAGAAGCTTTATTTACAGTGTCGGTTCATGAAAATAAGTCCCAAGCACTTTGCAGGCAAAGGTGCTTGGCACTTGGGGGCTAATGGGCAAAGTTGCTCAAGTACTTGATTAAAACATAAGGTAAAAGACCGGTTCACCTAGGCTGTTTAACCCGGCCCTTGAGTGTTACCAGGTAAGCTAGTATTAAGTCTACAACATATTCTATCATAAGTAATAGACTTGGGGGCTAGCATGGTAAGGATGACTATGGAGTAAGCAAGAGAATTATACCTCAGATTTTTGCTGTATCTGCTTCACCATGTCAATTTCCAGGTCCCGGCTGTTGTGCACTTGACCAATATAACCAGCGACAATATCTCCAATGCTCAAGTTAGCATAGTCAGTGATATCCAGTCTGGCCCTGCGGCGCTCCAGCAGTTCTTCCTTAGCAGAGCATCTAGCCAGCACAGTGGGTCTTCCCGGCTCAACAAATTCGGTCCGGGTAATCACCACATCCGGGTCATCGGCCGGTTGAGCTGGGCTGGGAATCTCCGGGTTGTCAAAACCATCCATGGCTTGTTCTTCAGTTGGAGCGGTGGTTTCTGGAGCTGGTGCAGACGGCGGCTCAGAGGCAGAGGCGTTGGGTTCAGTCAAGACTGGCTCTTCGACTGGGTTACTTTTCTTTGCCCTCTTGCTGAGCTTTGCTTGTGCACTGAAAGTCAAAAGGTTAGTGCAAAAACATGAGTAAGATGAGCACAAAGTAAGCTGGTCATCATTACCCGGGTGTGGTCTTGAAAGCCGGCAAGGTAGATTGCATGGAGTCCCCGGAGGAAGGTGAAGTTTCCTGATAGTTTGAATCAGAAGAATTGAGTGGTTGACGAGTGAGGCTTGCCAAATGATGAAAAGGATATAAGTTGGAGATAACCTCGGTCCGGCGCTTCCTTGATGCTTCAGGTAAGCCGGAGGAGAGGTCTGCTTCCTTGTTGGTCTGGGTTTGCCTCCGGCTCTCATGAATCTGTCGCTTCAAAAGAAATTGAGGATCTTGATAAGCTAAAGGATGTGAATATCTTATTTTCTGGGTTACTCTTCGGACTTTCAACCTTGGCAAGGGCTCCGAGTCGGAGGAAAGTATAGTTACCTCTTCAATCACCGGGTTACTCGCTCCGGTGTCATCCTGCTGATAATCAGTGTCAATGAGGTGGTTAAAAACAGACAAAAAAACAAAAGAAGAGCCTAAAGAATCAAGGGCTACCTCTGACTCGGAGGTGTCATCCAACTGAAGCAGGTCTGAGGCGCTAGGCTTACTCCCCTTCTTGCGGGGAGCGGCTCTCCTAGCGGCTTTTTTAACCTTCCTGGCTTTTTTAGCAGCCTCATGGTCATACCTGACCTTCCAGAACTTATCATTAGCCTGAAAAATACAACAAAGGTTTCTTGAAGTTAAAGATGAAAATTGTTAAAATAGAAAGTAAGGTGCTCACATCAGTAGCTTACCGCTGGAGCCGGGTTAGCTTTGCAGAAGGGGCTTAAGCCTGTCCTCCCGCAATCTGCTAAGCTCTCATTTAGAAGGGACTTGGTCATGTCATCAACGACGTCCTCAGGTAAGTCGTTGGGGCTGTGCCAAAGAGGATCATCCTTCCGGCCCGTGTAATCACACATTAAGCCGGGGCGGCGGCTTAGAGGAATCACCCGCCAAGCAATCCAGACCCGGACCAGGTCAACGCCGTTAAGGCCGTTTCCCAGAAGAGCTTTAATCTTGTTGATGGTGGGGATAAGTGGTTGACGCTCAGCTTGAGATAATTTGTCTGGCAGGGGGTGATTTGATTCCAGACGCAGGGCGCGAAAGCTGGGCAGAGGGTTCTCATTAGCCGGAGAAGTATCCAGGCAGTAGAACCATGTCTGGTTCCAGTCCTTTGGGTGGCTTGGCGGCTCGGCATAAGGAAAGAGGCAATCTCTCCGTCGTTGGATTGAAATTCCGCCAAGTTCCAAGCTGGGCCCGTTGGCACACTCGTTCTGGCGGTTCAGATAAAACAGCTCCCTAAAGAGCAGTAGGCTGGGCTCTTCTCCAAGGTACACCTCACAGAACACTTGGAAGTTACAAATGTTCGACACGGAATTGGGTCCAATGTCTTGAGGTCGCAGATCAAAAAAGTGCAGAACATCTCTGAAGAATTTTGAGCCGGGAAGTGCAAAACCCCGGCTCATGTGATCAGCAAATATAACAACCTCTCCGTCTCTTGGTTGAGGTCTTTCTTCGGATGGGTTAGGGGCACGATAGGACATGACCTCCTTCTTAGGCAGGTAACCTGTCTTCACGAAGTCATCTAAGGTATTATCAGTAACGTTGGATCTCACCCAGTTGCACGTAATGGGTGCCTTGGGAGCCTTGGGCGGCATTGTGAAAGACGGAAGCCTATGACAAAAGAAAAATTTCCGGTTCAAATTTAAGCCGGAGGAAGATTTCAGTTCAGCATTCAAGATGGCGGCTTATGAAGGGGCCTAATTATATATGGCTAATTGTGATGGGTTATCTAAGCCGCTGTGGATACCATAAGCAATTCAGGTTGTTTAAAACTCTATTATGAATGAGCCGGAAATTTCACAAAGCATGGCCTCTTTTAAGTGTTGCACAAACAAGTTTCACAGATTGCAGGGATTATTTTGGATCAAACGGTCGTTTAGAAAGGAAAACTTTCTAGACATAAAAACTGATACAGAGAAGTTCATAAGCTCAAAATGAGGTCTTGTTGCGGACGAAGGGGATTTACTAGCATAAAAATGAGTGAGAAACTACTACCGCAGGGAGTCTATACCGTTTTTGGATCAAAGGGAACCTCGGTGGCGGAACTGTGAAGAAATCACGATGAACTACGAAGAACACAGAGAACTTGCGGGCTCTAATGCGGATCTAAGGTACGGGACGGCGAGGACTTACTGGTGCTGATGAGCAGCGGAGGCGCACCGCAGGATTCTGGTCAAGACAGGTTGATGCAGCGGCCTTGGTCGGTGAAGACGAGGTGCGCGGCGGCGGCGGCGGAGCTCGGGCTCTGGAGCGTCAGAGGAGGAAGACGATGGAGGGAAAGAGTGACGAAGACCTATGGGCCGGGCCTATTTATAAGGGCCGGCTAGTAAATGGGCGCGGGAAAAGAGGAGGCGGAACACATGATTATATTGCCGCAGAAACGCCTCGATTTTTGGGATGGTCTTTAAAGATAAGATCCGTTGAGATATGACAGAATAAAAAATGAATTTAATGGGAGATGACGTCATGGCGGGTTACCAAGAATCCAGAAGATGACGTCACGGCGGGTTATAACCTTTGCACAAGCAGAAGCCGGAAGATTTTGAAGATTTTGAAGATTGACATGAACCGGTTCAAATCAATCTGGGGCCTAATGTTGAGGAAATGACCATTAGAGTCACCCGCCCAGGAGGGGCCGGGTTACTCATAATGATCATCACGTGAAGCCCAGTACCAAGCTTGAGGATGGCGGATCAATAATGGGCTTAAGACCCGGAGGCGGCTTAAGGCCCGTAGTGATAACCCGTCGTTATGGCAAGACTTGTAATGTAAGGCAAGAGTAGTTAAGAGTCCGAGCCGGATACTGTTATAAGCCGGCCGGGACTCTGAGAGCCGCGGGGCATCAACCTCTCTATATAAAGGGATGACCCGGCGGCGGTTCAGGACGAGAGACAACAGATCGAGAGCCAGGCATAGCGATTAAGCTCCCTGGTCATCGAAACACTAAGCAATACCACCTCAACTGGACGTAGGCTTTTACCTTCACCGTAAGGGGCCGAACCAGTATAATCCTCGTGTTCCTTGTCCCGCTTAACCCCTTTAAGCTTCCTAGCTGCGATGGCTCCATGACTAAGTCCTTGCACGAGGACATCTGCCGTGACAATTCCACGACAGACGCCATTGTTCAGAAGCACGTTGACCTGGCCACGAAAGCCGCTGCTACTTAGCCGCCGTTCGGTGGGCCGGCGCCCTGAGTCGAGGAGGTGGACGTCGTTGATGGATGCATCTCTTCTTCTTGCCTCCTATAACCAGCACTTCATCGCCTCATGGCCTTAATGTTTTATTACTATAGGAGTATATGGCATTTTTATTCCAGTAGTAACGTTTTCACTGTGAGGTGGGGCCGCAGTTGAGCAAACCAACCATCGGCAAATCCCCATCCCGCCCACCGGGCGTCGGCTGAGTTTAGAATTAGAAGAGAGAAACGAGGGAGAAGAGCTGGTGCGGGCAGGGGAGATTTTAGTGGGCCTAAGGAGAACTAACTGTCGGGGATATACCCCGCGGTATGACCCGGCCGAAAGTATGACCCGGCCGGACTTGGTGCTTCATCGTAACCCGTCGGAGGATTGGCGACTCACGGGTCTGGCGGTTCACAGGTGTGACGACTCACGAGCTTGGCGAGTTAATGATGGCCCTGATGGCGGGTCATACGGATGACAAGGGCCCAGGCCCAGTAGGCCGGCTCATGTTATTGTGGGCCGGCTTAAGATGGAAGGCATGAGGAATATTTCCTTTACGAGGAAGCAAGATCCGTACGTGTATCCGACTTGTAATAGAGAATAAGTTAGTTCTAATCCTACTAGGACTCTACATGTAAGCCATCTCTTCAACTTATATAAGGAGGGGTAGGACTCCCCAAAGGGGGACAAGCAAGAAACAATCTCTAGGCCTAGACACAAAGAGCCGGCTTACCGGCGACTCCCTCATGATCATAATCAGACCTAGCCACAAACAGCATGTAGGGTTATTACCGGATGATGTTTCCCGGGGCCCGAAGCTGTCTAAACCCTTGTCTTGTGTTGCGTCTCTCGATTCCGCTCAGCCTCGCGACTAAGTCCTCACACTAAGGACATCTGCCGTGACAATTCCACGACAGTTGGCGCCCACCGTGGGGCCTGCGCACGGTGGTGATGAGTTCTTGGAGGGATCTACCTTGGGATCGAGGAGTTTGCAATTTTTCAGATGATGATTTTTAAGATTGAAGTCGAGGAAGAAATTAGGGTTTGGCACTCTGTGTGCCGCCGACGCTACAGGAGCTGTCGAATCGGATAGGAGATCGATTTCTACTGCTGCTGTCGCGAGTCGCCGAGATCAATAAGAATCACGGAGACAATCAAAGTTTTGCTGCCCGTGCACTATTACGTTGTCTTGAGTCCAGACGGCGTCGAATCATATTTGGTATTAATTCCTTCGCGAGAAAGCCGTCGGGCGACTAGTACTACCGATTTCAGATGTGAAGGCAAAAAGTGATCCATCCAATAATCCATCAGCACGAGAGAAAAAGTCAAACCAAGAGCGACCCGGATGAGGACATGGACGGGATTGGATTCAGACTCCGCGGTCGTGGCTTTGTTCCGAGCCGGTTGTACGTCGACCCGCCGCTGCATCGGGCCAGCTTTGCCGTTTTGGCTGACACCCTATCCGCCCCGCCTCGAGCCTCCGTCGTCGCGCCTCGTAATGAGCCGCCCGTAGCCGCCGTTGAGCCTCCGCCTTGGCCTGCTCCCAAGTTGCCGCTGCCGGTTGTGTTAAAGCCGGCCTCGCCTTTGAGCTGCCATTCCCACGGCCTTGACTCTGCCGCGAGCCGCCTGCGCGCCTCCGCTTCATCCGCCAGCCCGCTTGCGCCGCCTCCGTCCCTCGCGCCGACGAACGCCTCTTGTTGCTCCCGCATCGCGGCGCCGCCTGAGCACCTTTGCTCCTGCCGCCAGGCCACCCTGTATGAGTCGCCCCGTCGCCGGCGCCGCCCTGTGCTTGTCCCTGGCTACAGCGCCGCCTCGCCTCGGGTCGCCGCTCCCGCCGGAGTCCGTCTCTAAGCCGCCGGCCGTCTCAGCTTGTCTCGAGCACCGGCTATCTCCGCCGCTTTGGCCGCTTCAACACAGCAGCACCTGCAAGCTGTTCCCGCGGCCTCGAGTCGTCGACCAGCCTCACTCATCCACCATGGTCAGGTCCCGAGCCGGCCCTCACCCGATAACGGCCGTCAGTTGCCGAGCCGGCCGTGCCGCACCATTGCAGAGCCCCCCCTGTCCAAAGAAGGTTTCGCCTCTGTTGTGCCCATGGAAACTCAACGCCCCTCTGCTATGAATCAAGCTCTCTCAAAGATCCACGCATAACAGTCTATGCTCCGGTCAACACGATGGCGCTACCAGCAAGGCAAATTGGAATTTGTCCAGGGAGTTCACAATATTGATGAGGTCAGATTTTTGAGAGAGTTTGATGCCTTGCTGTAGCCCAAGTGGTTTCTCACGTCAGTTTTCAGTTTTCAAATGCCGTACCTAATGTGCCCGGCGTTTAAAGAGTTCAGAGAAGATTTCCAACTAAGCCCTATACATCGATCTACTAGCCGCAAGTTGTTGCTATTGTTTTCTACATATTCGTGGCCGCTACTACTCCTGAGAAAAATTGCAACAGCACACGTCTGGACAATTGCTACGCTCTACATGGAAGAGATACATTCTGTCTACTCAAGCCCTGAGTAAATTAAAGGAAAAGAGGAGACCTCCCATTGCAGTTCCATCGACTGGATTAAAACAAAAATAAAGTGTGCCACGATGGCGTATCTGGCCAAAGCGTCATGGGTGCATGTGCCATGGGCGGCCACTAGGCCGGTGAAAATTGCTAGTATCACTGTTGCAGCCCACACAGGGCCAAGAGTTATAATTTTCTACTATTTGCGTAAAGTGACTTGGGCATGGAATCCTAGGCTTTGGAAGAACAAGCCTAATTATGTGGAAGACCATGTACTATCACACAAGGCCAACTGAAGTCCAAAGAAGAGACAATTGATTGCAACAAGTAGTGTGACGGCCAGTCAAATCCATGGCCGCGATCTAGCAGACGCTGCGTCCATCATCGGAGAGCATGTACATGCATACGTTGCAACCAGCGTCTGTGTTCATCCGACAAAAGTTTCAGGTGCTATTCGCCCTATTTATTTTCAGTACATATTAAATTGTTTGAGAACAATTACTCTGGTATGTGGGTTTTTTTTTGCAGGACCATTATTTATTATAAAGGTGGTGTCATGCCGTGCCTATGGAGTGTGCGTCAGCATCATCATGCACTGGCGTCTGCGCCCGCTTGCTGTTGAGCGGATGTCCGCAAGCCGCCTCCCGTACAGCTCGATCTGCATCAACTCGCCGGTACCGCCCCCGTGGTCGACTCACCCGTCTGTCCGGATTACGACGCCGCGATTGACTCGCCGTCTGTGTGGCTTACCGTGCCTGTGATTGACTCGGCCATCCGCACTGGCTTACAACACCACGGCCGACTCATCTGTTCGTGCCAGCGGCCGACTCGGCCGTGGTTAATTTCAGCTTCACCAACTCCGTGGTAGATAATTTCTGACTTAACATATCAGGTGAAATCTATCCAGTATATTTTTATATTATATTGCTTTTTTTAAAAGAGCAATTACTCTGGCTTGCAAGTTCTCCAATGCAGGACGAGTTATATCACTGAGTTGTTGAAAGACTCATACCGGTTTATATCATGGTCAAATATGGGGAATCTCAAGCCAACTCCTCGAGTTGTCTTGAGACTCGGGGGCTACAATGACATGACTCGGCAGAATTGGCCAGTTTCAATGCATTCAAGAACTCCGGGTCATTGGAGGGAAAAGTAACACGACCCCGGAGATTACTTCTCTATCGATGAAAATTTAAAAGGCCGTCAGAAAAATTCCGGCTCACGATGATGCTTCCGGTTTAAAAATCCGGCTCAGGAGAAATCTTTCTCCCACAAAGCACTGAAGCTCTTAATATCCGGTTCAAAAACCGGTTCAAGGGAAATTTATTTACCACAAAGCTTTGAAGCTCTCAAATCCGGTTCAAGGTAAATTTACCTCTCACAAAGTTTTGAAGCTTTCAAATCCGGTTTAAAGTTCTGGTTCAAAAAGAATTAATCTCTCTCAAGTTCGAGTTCTCAGAAAGATTAAAGGGTGCCAAAAAGAGCTTGCTGCCATGATGCGTGGTTCAAACATGGGTATCCTGCCTTATGGCTTATCTTATTATGGTCACTTGGGGGCTTCCTGCTCATCGAGCATAGCTGTCGGTACCCTCTTGATCGGCGCCATGCCAAAACTTATATGGTCACTTGGGGGCTTCCTGTTCAAACATAGGTCGTATTCGAACCAAAGAGAACTTAGCTGTCGGTACCCTTTTGATCGGCACACTGCCAAACTCGCTAGGGGGCTTCTTGATCGTATTCGAATCATAGCTCAACCCCTTTGGGTCCAACGTTGGTCGTATTCGAATCAGCATCATTAAAAAACTCTCAAGGTCATTAGGGGGCTTCCTGTTCAAACATATGTCGTATTCGAACCAAAGAGAACATAGCTGTCGGTACCCTTTTGATCGGCGCAACGCCAAAGCCACTGGGGGCTACATGATCGTATTCGAATCCTAGCTTAAGCCCTTTGGAACGGTTTACTGATCGTATTTGAATTAGAAGCCTTGATTTTCTTCTTGTTTGGCTAAGTTTTTTGAACACAATCTTTGATTTTGTCTTGAGACTTTTTTGATCATATCTGAAGCATATATGAGTAGTTTCTATTTAACCTGGCTTGAGTTTGGACGATAAGTCCCCAGTATATGACAATCGTAAACATTTGGAAGTTTTTTCTTCTAAAGATTGGGTTATCACCCTTACTGCACAGGTATCATAAGCCGGCGGTACGATTCAATATCACCGGTATGATATTGTTTATACATGATTATGTTTAAGCCGGCCCTGGCTTTTGACTTTAAGTCGCCAGGGCATATGTTGTTTAAACTCTGTGCATGATTTGCAGGACTATGACTTATATAAATGCTTAAGTCCAAGCTTAGCATTTAAATTGATGCTTCAAAATGATTATCCATTCTGGATTTTCTCAAAGGCTATAAGCAGCCGGGTTATAAAATTCTGGCTTACAATGGAGGTGTATTAAATCGCCATCGGCCAAGAGCCGCCGGATATTTAAAACTCCAGATTTACTTGTCAACAGATAAGGTATTTGAATCTTTAAATAGCCAAACTTGGCTGGATTTTCATTATGATATTGAATGATTGAGGTTTTCAAACCGGGTTATTCAAATCTTTAATGGCCAACATGGCTGGATTTTTATTATGGTTATCAGTAACTAATATTATGATTGAGGTTTTCAAAGTCGGTTCAGCGTAATGGCTATTATTTTATCAATGGATATGATTTCTTCTACAATGAAAGGAATAGTCCCGAGTGGCTGCAGGCTTACGACCCGGCACTTGGGGGCTACATTATTCAAATTGAGATTACATCGAATATGCAAGTCCCATGTCACTGCCAGCATGCACCATGGCACTTGGGGGCTAATGCAAAGTCATTTTTTGCTCAACTTACTGAAGACCCGACTCATCACATTCTAAATGAGCCGGCCCTTGGGGCTACCAATTGCTCCTGTAAAAAATTCAAGGTACACAAGCCTTAATCCATTATATTGAAAGATCCACTACTCAGTTGGTAGAGTACAAAGCTCTTAACCTTGTGGACGTGGGTTCAAGCCCCATGGTGGAGATTACATCATATAATGTTATTATCAATGAATCATGTACAAAGTCCCAGCTCAGTAATATCTTACTGAGCCGGCCCTTGGGGGCTACACGCTGCTGCTCAAGTTTACATGATCATATTTACAAAGTCCCTGCTCATTATTGCATAATGACCCGGCCCTTGGGGGCTACACTGGTTGAAATTTTTATGAGCATAAGGCAATTACAAGTCCCAGGTTGCTGGAAGCATGACAACCCGACACTTGGGGGCTACAGGTGATATGCATATAAGTGAGGAATAACTTCAAATTCTCAGTTTTGAGCAAATCAGGTATTATATTATTATCGGAGAAATCTGCAAAGTTTATGACCCGACGTCATCATAAGATTAACCTGGCATCAGCAACAATTACATGACCCGGCATCATTTGTTTATCACCCGACAATTTTGGCAATCATAAATCGGCAAGATCTACATCTTTAAGCCGGCTGAATATCAGATGAGTATTTCAAAGACCAATATTTTTTAAACCGGCGCTTTGGAAGCCGACTCAAGTGGATTATTTCTTACAATATTTTCTCTATAAGAGCCAATGTCAGCAAATTGGTTATGAAGCTAGCCTATTGACCCGGATTTTTCAGAAGAAGTGCTCGGATTTTTTGCATTGATAATGTTTGAAACACATCTATTAAAGGAGATTTGCTATGAGATCATGAATGTGTAGCTAGGAGGAAATGACAAGGACTTAAGGATGATCAGGTGCCGGCTTACAAGAATATTTAACCCGGAGCACAACCTATCAAAATTGTTCTTGTGTTTATTTTACAGGATCAGTTTAATATGGATAAATCCAAATTAAACTGGGGGCTAATGTCGGGGATATACTCCACGGTATGACCCGGCCGGAAGTATGACCCGGCCGGACTTGGCGCTTCATCGTAACCCGCCGGAGGATTGGCGACTCATGGGTCTGGCGGTTCACAGGTGTGACGACTCACGAGCTTGGCGAGTTAATGATGGCCCCAATGGCGGGTCAGACGGATGACAAGGGCCCAAGGCCCAGTAGGCCGGCTCATGTTATTGTGGGTCGGCTTAAGATGGAAGGCATGAGGAATATTTCCTTTACCAGGAAGCAAGATCCGTACGTGTATCCAACTTGTAATAGAGAATAAGTTAGTTCTAATCCTACTAGGACTCTACATGTAAGCCGTCTCTTCAACTTATATAAGGAGGGGTAGGACTCCCCAAAGGGGGACAAGCAAGAAACAATCCCTAGGGCTAGACACAAAGAACCGGCTTACCGGCGACTCCCTCATGATCATAATCAGACCTAGCTACAAACAGCATGTAGGGTTATTACCGGATGATGTTTCCCGGGGCCCAAAGCTGTCTAAACCTTTGTCTTGTGTTGCATCTCTTGATTCCGCTCAACCCCTCTCAAGCTACCACATAGATGCGTTAGCCTCGCGACTAAGTCCTCACACTAAGGACATCTGCCGTGACAATTCCACGACACTAACCCAATTAGAACCTCTCCACCGGGCTAGTTTTTTTAGATGGGTTAGAGCAAACTAGCTCAAACTAACCCCTCCTGTTTGGATAATTTGAGGATATTTCAACCCAAACTAGCTCTAACTCAGGGATCCAAACAAAGAGGAATAGTACTGTACATGCTACAGTCTGCACCGTGGCACATTGTTTTTATGGCCATATCAGCACATTGTTTTCTACTGCTAATTCACTGGGCTGCTGTGGTTCGCACTCCTCCGATGTGAGTAGTAGTACTACTACTCCCTCCGTTCCTAAATATAAGTCTTTTTAGACATTTCAAATTGACTACAACATACGGATGTATGTAGACATATTTTAGAGTGTAGATTCACTCATTTTGCTCCGTATGTAGTCACTTGTTGGAATCTCTAGAAAGACTTATACCGCATGATTCTTTGCTCCTTCTTACTACTACGTACTACTTCGCCGGCATGTGGCATAGCCAGCAGCATCTGGGTCAACGTAATACGTGTCATGCACCAGATTAGAGTGCGGAACGGAAGGGGGCATCACCCTGATCGTACCGCCAGTAATTCATGACTATAGTGAGTAGTCATATCACAAGTCTTTCCAGCAGTAACGCGCCATCAAATCGCATAGCCCGACCTTTCCAGCAGTAAGTAAGTTGAATCCGCTACTCCCTCACCCTCCTCGCCTCTCTGTCAAACCGCCTACGTGAAAGCTGCCGCGCGTACTGCCCGGGAAAAGCCCCGCCCTCAACTTTTAACTACGCGAAAATAGTTCGAGCTTGTTCGTTCTATATAAATACTTGTATTGTATGTTTATTCACCCGTGGGGTTGTTCAATGAATGGAGGGCCGGGGAGCACAAGTGAACAATACTACTACTAGTAGTAAGTAGGAGTCGTACAGTTAGTCACCTTAAATAGAGAGTTTCTTTTCTTTAATGCCACGTACACAAATTGAAACACTTGTTGTGGAGAGAAAAAGATAATCACTCCACTATATATGTACGCCGGGGCCTGAGTGCTTGCTTTTCTAGGGTTGCTCTCTTCATTCTCTCATCCTCTCCAGATATAAACAAGACAGCGGTAGCGACATTTTCTCTCTGCTCACCGCTGGTCACAGATCCAGTCGGATCCCTTCGGCTGGTGTGTGTAGAGGACTAGGTGCATCGTTCACGCAGCTACCGGAGGGGCCTGATCCTCTGCCCATGTCGTTCTCTCCGACATAGCGCTGGCTCGGGAGGTCCTCCGACTCTTCTTCCTCCCTGCCGTATTGTCCGCAGATCCGACCTGCCGCTGCCGCCATCCCGACGACCCTCAGGTATAATTTCTTCAAAAGCGACCTTGCTCTAGTGCCCCAGCTCCCCATGTGTCTGCATGTGCATCTTTTTCTACTCCCATCAGCTCTTCGAAAGCCACCTAAATTTTTAGTATTATTAGAGGTAAAGCTACTTCATGCATTCGAATCTAGGACTTTGTTCAAACAACGAAGAAAGGGGGGAAAGTTGTAGCATGAATCTAGGACTTGATTCAAAGAGGAAATAATATGGTGAAAGTAGTAGAGACTGGATACCCAACCGGTCTCTTGGTTGAAAAGGGAAATAATGGGAAACGCAGTACAAACTGGATAAGGAACAGATCTATTATTGGTTGAAAAAAGCATAGAAAGTGGTGGCTGGTGGACAAGTCAACAGAGTATGTCCAGGATTAGATTTGTTGCCCTCACATAGTAAAAGGTCTCCAGGATTAGAATTGCTGCCCTCACGTAGTAAAAGGTCTCAGGATTAGATTTGCTGCCCTCACATAGTAAAAGGTCTCCAGGATTAGATTTGATGCCCTCACATAGGAAAAGGTCTCCATGATTAGGTTTGCTGCCCTCACATAGTAAAAGGTCTCCAGGATTAGATTTCCTGCCCTCACATAGCATGAACAAACTCGGCATCACCACTTTATGCCTCCTTGTAGGTACATTGTGCTGATGCGTCCACTATCGCATGTCCTTATACCAACCTTTTGGTGTTGTTGTAAGGGCGCGTGTAAAATGAAGCGATCACACTGTTACCGTAGGGACATGTCTAACCAGTGTTATTGTTAATCTAATGCATCCAGTGATAAGATGCAATTAAACTGTGTTACATATGGTACTCCTACTGTTTTCCCTAGTATGATAAGTAAGTTGCTCCTTTACGCAGCTGAGTGTCCTGGTGTCTCCACGGTCCCATGCCCTTAAACCAACTCTTTAGCTGCTGTTGATTTACTATATCTGGTAAACAAGCAATGCCACCATTAAAGTAATCCCATATTTGACGAATGTCATTGTTGTCGTAATGCTTCCGGTAACATGAAGCATTGCTGACGTTTTAAAATTTCTACTGTCCTTGCGTGATTGCCATGAACATAATTAAGATGCTTCTTTTCATTTCGTGTATGTTTCGTATATTCCTATTGACCAGCAACTGTTTACTTTCTATCTTTTTTTGCAGATAGGGATATCCATTTCACCTTGTTGCTATTGTGACCTTTTGGTGAACTACACAAAACACTTTTTTTGGAATGAGTGTCTTGTGCAGTTCAACTAAAATGTCACGTGGGCAACATCTCTCAATTTTGGTGGAACTGCACAAAATGGTGATTGGAGTTTCCAAAATCTCCGTCAAGTTCTGCTGGTAATCTCATGCAACATTTTATTAGCCTTTGCAAGATGAGTCGTCACTGTCACCACAATGCCACTTTATTTTAGTGGAACTGCACAAAAGGATAAGCAAATTATAGTTGCACCTTACATGAGCCAGACAGCCAACCTTAATGTTCCTCAATTTTAGTGCAACTACTAAAGAAGAACCTACCAGCTCACGAGAGCAAGTACTTCTTGCTAGCTGAATGATGCAATCTTTGCTTCATTTCAGGTGAACTGCAGAAAAAGGCGCATGAATTGAATCATGGAACTCAAGGCAGGCCTCATCCGAGTGGAGCTTCAGGTTGAGTTCAAGGAGTGCCACAATTATAGTAATCATGCTCTTCTTGTTTGTGTTGTGCAAATAGGAATACTCAACTACAGTTGTTGTGACGGTCAAAAGCATTCGCCAAGTTCTTCGGTTGTATGACATGGCTAGCCAAGATGGATTTAATCTCGATATTCACTTTATCAAAAGGCTCTAATGGGTTGGTTCTGAATCTTGCAAGCTAGGAATCAATGAGATGTGTAGGCATATTTTTGCACTTATTATTTGAATCTTATTTGTTGGTTATGAATCTTGCAAGCTGGGAATCAATGAGATGTGTAGGCATCTTTGTTGTACTTATTATTTGGATCTTATTTGTTGGTTCTGAATCTTGCAAGCTGGGAATCAATGAGATGTGTAGGCATCTTTGTTGTACTTATTATTTGGATCTTATTTGTTGGTTCTGAATCTTGCAAGCTGGGAAACACGGCATGATGATACAGAGGACAACAACCAAAACAAACAGTTCAAACTTGGTAGTATTATCTGTGTGAAAGTGCGACAAATGTGTTGATCGTGTGCGTCCTGAGAATAATAATTCTAATTGTTGTGCATGTTGATCCTGTGGCACTTATAGAACGAGCCAATGCATTGCTTGTTTTAAGTATAAATTTCTATTAAAGCTAATTAAATTGAAGTAAAGTGACCACTAACTCCTGTTATGATAGTACCAATACAGACCCGCTCGTGAACCGACGTGTGGCCGGAGTAGGTTTCTTAATGGAGGCGTTTGAATGCGCCGAGGGTGCATCTTCTGCCGGGCGTGCAGCGGACGAGGGAGGGGTAGTAACTGTTGTCGCCTGCACACACAGTTTACTGTTGAATCCAGTTCGCCAAGAGCTAAAAAACGAACTGCTGCCGCCGCCTACCCACTCGTTCACTTGAAGAGACTCCAATGGCGATCCGAGTGGTGAGCCTGCTGGATATGGACTTCAGCAAGGAGTTCCCCTTTGAGTTCGTCGTTCAGTCCTATGGCTGCACCAAGTTGAATGTGGTGTACACCAATGATCCGGCCTCGGTGAAGCTTTGCCTCGCCGAGTTCAAGCAGTACCTACAGGACGAGAAAGCACAAGGTTGCAGGACTAGACCTTGTGCCCATCCATTCGTCTCCTGACAGGGACCAGCGGATCGCCGTCGCCCAGGTATCTGTGCGGGACGAGGTTCTCATCTACCACTTCTGTAGGGCCATCAGAGGTTCTGGAGCATTTGCCCGTTTCATCGGTAGTGCCGACTACACCTTCGCTACGGTGGAGAGAAGGAAGAATGCGATGATTCGGCCATCTGGTGCAACAAGCTTGTCGACATCCAGAAGCAATACAAGATCATCAGCAACGGGCAGGAGAAGGACTCCGTGGTTGACCTCGCCGAGACCATCATCGAGCCCTGATACGCCAACATGAAAGAAGACAATGATACCAAGGACCCGAACACGTGGGAGGTACCTCTGAATCTAGCCTACATAACCTACGCGGCCAAGGACGCATACGCATGCTACGGCATGTCCAGGCAGATCTTGGACATGAGGGCGTGTCTGCTTCCCATAACCGACGAGTACACGGACAGCCACAGCGTCATGATCATGCGTGCCAGGAAGGTCTAGATGTTGTACTTTATTTGTTTATAAGCACCTTTATCATCTGAGTGTTTCATGCATTAGCCTATGTGTCGTAATTATCTATTTTGTCCGAAATATTTCTTTTAAGAACCCATTAATCTGTTTGCTATTTTTAGTGGCTATTTGCTTATGTATGTAACTAGTTCACTTGTCCGTTTAAAAAAACTAGTTCACTCGGCTGTCGTGCTTTGAATCTCCTTCCTCCCAACATATTCCCCTCCTCAGGTGGACCCAGCAGGTCTGGTACACAGACATATGGGACCAACCACCTATCCATTTGTATTTCTTTACTTTGCTCAATCTTTCGTCCTCTTCCTATACAGTGGCTGGCCATCATAGCCTATGGCATTGGCCAGGCCATCCCTCTACTACCACACATTGTCCGGCGGCGGCAGCTCCACCGGCCCACCCTGCACCCGAACAAGTCAACCCTCGTACTCCCCTCTGCCTGCGTCTTCCCCCGCTCCGGTTCGTTCGGTCCGAGGTCTCGACGTCGTCCTCCGCCTTGGTGCTCTAGCCGCGGCGCCACCGTCTGTCGTTCCGAACATGGTCAGCAAAACAAGCGGAATCGGGAGACAACTGTTCGTCGAGAGGCTGACAGTCCCGGGCCCACCAGGTCCATGGCCTAGGTTTTGTTGTTTAACATGGGCAGCCCACGACATGTTTCAACATTTTTTTTGGATCCAGCAGGTATCAAGCAGCCTCTGGGCCTCCCAACCTAGCTTGACTATAACATCAGCAGCCAAAGTTATGTTTGTTTTTTCAAGACGACGCACAGCTCAGTTCTATTTTTCTATAAGAATGCAAAACTGAACCTATGTTTTCTATAAGAATGCAAAACTGAACCTATATTTATATCTTATTTTATTACATCTATATATATAGTGTTACTATTCATCACCCAGGGTGCAGAATAAATTATTCTTCACCCGAGGTAATCTTACGATCATTTCATAATTAAATTACGTTTGGAATTCAAATAATTACATCCTTATTGATTCATTACGTAAAATTTGGCATAAAAAATAAAAATATAGGGCATAAGACAAGAAAATTTGCAGTTTATGTGTATTTTACACTATGTTTTTACGTTTGTAATTTTACATAACATAAAATATTTTTTACGACGATTATATATTTTCTTACGGTCTCTTTTTACGTCAGAAATAAGACAAAACTTATGAAACGTAAAATTACGATGCATTGATGGTAAAATAGAGGGGGGGTGAAGAATAACTATTCCTCACCCAGGGTGACGAATAGTCAATCCTTATATATATATATATATATATATATATATATATATATTAGAAAGAACATAAGTTTCCGTTAAACCTGTCGTTCGTCCAACCATTTTATAGACCTTCCCACTTCCTTTATTTTTTGTTTTCATTAATCCTATATCTGAATTTTCTCCCACTTTCTTTTTCGATGTAAACTGAGTTTTCTCCCAGTACTTTTCCCTAGAACCAACTCAACTATCCCACGTCTAGCCTAAAAAGTAATAATACCCCACGTACTATTAACTCATCAAATTAAAATGATATTTTATTTCGTAAGTTGAAAGTTCTTACAAAATAATAATAATAATTGTTTATATATAACTTGGCAAGTTAACTCTTAGTGATTGCATACATAAGCTTGCAAAGATTTTACTGACCAATGTAGTAATACACTTGCAATCATGTGTTTATGTTTTTATAACATTTCTCCGTCTAGCCCAACATGATATTTTCACCCAGCCCAGCAAGTCCGCGGATTTCGAGAAAAATGCAAATGGGCTTTAAATTCTACCATATATATAAACGGGCTGCATAGATGCTACATCATTGTTTCACCCAGCCCACCAAATGGACTAAAAAACAAATGGACTGGCTGACATGTGGGCCAGTAGGTCGAAGCCTAAGAAGGTGTTGGATTTACATCCAACAGCCGGCATTCTTCTTCAATCTCTCGTCTTCTTCCCCCAGCGCTGTCGGGACCGCCTGCTCCAGCCTCCGGCGTCCAGCGGCGTTGTTTTGCGCGCCTCAGCGAAACGCTACCCCGCCGACGGCCAGGCCATCCCTCCACTCCGCACCTCCTGTTATTATCTGCCGAGTGTAGGCCCACCCCGCACCCGAACCAGTCAAGTTTCCCACTCCCCTCCGTCTGCGACTCCACTGCCGTGTCTTCCCCATCTCCAGGTCGTTCCAGTCTAGGGCCTCGCCGTCGTCCACCGCCTCGGTGCGCTCGGCGCGGCGTGGTCAACATACGAGAGTCATCAGAAGAGGACTGTACATGGAGAGCCTGGCGGCTGGGACCCACGAGGTCCATGGTCGCACGCAAGGAAAGTTCCTCCTTATTAAGCTGTTTCCTCCCCCTGACAGCTGGGACCCACCGGCTGTATCATCGCACGGAAGGAAGTGCCTCCTTGTTATGCAAAAAAATATTCCTCCCGTTGACAGCTGGGACTCGTCAGATTTGGTGGCTGACTTGTGGGCCTACTAAGCGGACGCGTACGCAGGGCTTTGTCAACTTAATCAACCAAAGATTCTAGCAGCTGGACCGTTGGATGTTAATCCAACAGCCGTGCTCCTTCTTCAACCTCTGTTCTTGCTCGTGCCTCCCATGGGCGGCACCGCGGCAGTGCTGCCGCGCACCCGAACCAGTCAAGTTTCCCACTCCTCTCCATCTGCGACTCCACTGCCGCGTCTTCCCCATCTCCGGGTTGTTCCAGTCTGGGGCCTTGCCGTCGTCCACCGGCCTTGGTGCGCTCGGCACGGTGTGGTTAACGTGGTCAACAACCGAGAGTCATCGGAAGATGACTGTACATGAGAGGCTGGCAGTGGGGACGCACCACGCCCATGGACGCATGCATGCAACTGCATCCTTTTTACCCTGAAAAATAATGTTTTCTCCCTTGACTGCTGGGACCCACCAGCTACATCTTCGCACGCAAGGAAGTGCGCCCATATTACGGGCAAAAAAATGATTCGCCCCCTGACTGCTGGGACCCACCAGCTACATCTTCACGCGCAAGGAAGTGCGACCATATTACGGGCAAAAAAAATGATTCGCCCCCTGACTGCTGGGACCCACCAGCTACACCATCGCACGCAAGGAAGTGCCTGACAGTCGGGACCCACCCGGTCGAAGCGTACGTAGCATTGTCATTCTGGTCGCGAATGTGTACATACATACTGGTCGATCGGTCTGTCTGCAGGCTGCAGCGATGAACCGTGGTCGTGCAAGGAAGGGCACGTGTGGTAGTAGAGGCGTGCACGTGTGGTAGTAGAGGCGCGCACGTAGCATGTACACGTACGTATAGCGGCCATGTTGCAAGAAAGTAAATACGGCCACGTACATACATACGGGCGGGGTCTCGAACGCCTACTCGCGCATATGTACGGCCAGGGCTCGTGTACATGGCTGGGTCGGAATGGAGAAACAGCTCGTCGTCGTGTTCATGGGGAGCCAGCCGGCTGGGTCGGAACAGAATGCGTCGTCATGTTCATCAGGAGGGCTTGGACGGAACAGGCGATGGAAACGAGGCCTGGCGTACCGCAGAACGGAGGAAATGGCCTTGTGTTCGACCGGCCACGGTGGAAAGTGGATCCTATTCATCGGGAGGGGTATGGCGTACCGCAAAACGGAGGAAACGGACCTCCTACAGTCGAAACGGGGGTCCTGTTCATCGGGAGGGGTGTGGCGTACCGCAAAACAGAGGAAACGGACTTGTGTTGGAGCGCTACTGTCGAAATGGGGGTCCTGTTCATCAGGAGGGGTGTGGCGTACCGCAAAACGGGACTCTACGGGATACTGTTCATCTCCATCGTCGACCCCCTCCAGCCTCCACGGGCTACTGTTCATCCACCGTCGATCTCTTCCAGCCTCCACCTGCGACTGTTCATCCACGGGCTCCTGGTCATCCAGCCTCCACCGCACGCTACTCCACCAGCTCCTGTTCAACCAGCCCTCTCCACGGGCTCCTGTTCAACCACCCCTCCACGGGCTACTGTTCATCTAGCCCTCCACCATCTAGTGTTCATCAAGCCCTCCACGGGGTCGTCCTGTTCATCCAGCCCTCCACGGGGTCCTGTTCATCCAGCCCCAACCGGCTCGATCGATCGGGGTCCTGTTCATCCAGAGGCAACACCACGGGGTCCTGTTCATCCCCCCCCCTCGGGAACTATTCATCCAAACCCCCCAGCAACGCTCACTGTTCATCCAGAGGCATCATCGATCGGCTTCAGTTAGCAGGAGTAGCGAAGGAATCGCTCGATCGGGTTCAGTTAACAGTCATCGATCGATCGCTCGGGTTCAGTAACGCGTAGCCTGCAGTGCAATCGCTCGGGTTCAGTAGGCGAACGCCTCGCTCGGTTTCAGTTAGAGCCCAACGCCTCGCACCCACGCGCGTGCGTGTACGAGAGAAACGCGCAAACCTCCGTGCATCGCTCGGTCCCGATCACCCACCGTAACCGGGAACACCCCGATATTTTCGTCGCCCTCGCTTCTAGCTACCACGGTTTTTTCCGTCATGGACGGCCCAAAGAATGTCATGCAGCTGCGTGTCCGGCCCACCCAGGACGAAAAGCCCATTTTCTATCATGATTTTTTGTCATAGAAGTAGGACCCCACCACATCTATGATAATATCGGGTTTTGTCACAATTATTGTCATAGAAGTGTCATAAGTATGACAGAAAAAATTCGTTCGGCCCAAAATGTCACGGATGTGTCTTTTTTTGTAGTGAAAGTGTGCAAGCTCCAGCGATCCATCTATGGACTGGTGCAAGCATATCGGAGTTGGAATATACGCTTTGACGAGGTGATCAAAGCATATGGTTTTATACAGACTTGCGGTGAAGCCTGTATTTACAAGAAAGTGAGTGGGAGCTCTATAGCATTTCTGATATTATATGTGGATGACATATTCTTGATTGGAAATGATATAGATTCTCTGGATAGCATAAAAGGATACTTGAATAAGAATTTTTCAATGAAAGACCTCGGTGAAGCTACTTACACATTAGGCATCAAGATCTATAGGGATAGATCGAGACGCTTAATAGGACTTTCACAAAGCACATACCTTGGCAAAGTTTTGAAGAAGTTCAAAATAGATCAGTCAAAGAAAGGGTTCTTGCCTGTGTTGCAAGGTGTGAAGTTGAGTAAAGACTCAAAGACCGACCACGACAGAAGATAGAGAGAGAATGAAAGTCATTCCCTATGCCTCAGCCATAGGTTCTATAAAGTATGCCATGTTGTGTACCAGACTTGTAGTGTGCCTTGCCATGAGTTTGGCAAGGGGGTACAATAGTGATCCAAGAGTGGATCACTGGACAACGGTCAAAATTATCCTTAGGTACCTAAAGAGGACTAAGGAAATGTTTCTCGGTTATGGAGGTGATAAAGGGTTCAACGTAAAGGGTTACGTCGATACAAGCTTTAACACTGACCCAGATGAATCTGAGTCTCAATCCGGATACATATTGAACGTGGGAATAGTTAGCTAGAGTAGCTATATGCAGAGCATTGTAGACATAGACATTTGCAAAGTACACACAGATATGAATGTTGCAGACCCGTTGACTAAAACCTCTCTCACACAAAAAACATGATCACACTCTAGTAAAATCTTTGGGTATTAATCACATGGCGATGTGAACTAGATTATTGACTCTAGTAAACTCTTTGGGTGTTAATCACATGGTGATGTGAACTATGGGTGTTAATCACATGACGATGTGAACTAGATTATTGACGCAAGAGGGATACTGGTGGAAATATGCCCTAGAGTCAATAATAAAATGGTTATTATTATATTTCCTTAATCATGATAAAGGTTTATTATTAATGCTAGAATTGTATTGGTCGGAAACATAAATACATGTGTGGATACATAAACAAATATTGTGTCCCTAGTGAGCCTCTACTAGATTAGCTCGTTGATCAAAAGATGGTTAGGGTTTCCTAACCATAGATATGAGTTGTCACTTGATAACGGGATCACATCATTAGGAGAATGATGTGATGGATAAGACCCATCCGTTAGCTTAGCATATGATCGTTCAGTTTATTGCTAATGCTTTCTTGAATGTCAAATACATGTTCCTTCGACCATGAGACCATGCAACTCCCGGATACCGGAGGAATACCTTGTGTGCTATCAAACGTCACAACGTAACTGGGTGATCATAAACATGCTCTACAGGTATCTCCGAGGTTGTTTGTTGAGTTGGCATGGATCAAGATTGGGATTTGTCACTCCGAGTATCGAAGAGGTATCTCTGGGCCCTCTCGGTAATACACATCAAAAGAATCTTGGAAGTAAACTGACTAAGGAGTTAGTTACGAGATGATGTATTACGGAACGAGTAAAGAGATTTGCCAGTAACGAGATTGAACTAGGTATGAAGGTACCGACGATCGAATCTCGGGCAAGTAACATACTGACAAACAAAGGGAATTACGTATGTTGTCATTACGGTTCGACCGATAAAGATCTTTGTAGAATATGTAGGAACCAATATAGGCATCCAGGTTCCGCTATGGTTATTGAACGAAGAGGTGTCTCGGTCATGTCTACATAGTTCTCGAACCCGTAGGGTCCGTACGCTTAACGTTCGTTGACGATATAGTGTTATAGGAGTTATATGATTTGGTGACTGAATGTTGTTTGGAGTCCCGGATGAGATCACAGACATGGCGAGGAGCTCTGGAATGGTACGAAGGTAAATATTGATATATAGGACTATGATATTCGGACACTGGAAGAGTTTCGGAGTGCACCGGGTAGTCATCGAGTCACCGGAAGGGGTTCCGGACACCCCTGGGAGGCCTATGGGCCTAATGGACCAAGGCGAGAGACACACCAGCCCACAAGGGGGCTGGCACGCCCCTCTCCCTGGCTGCCGGCCCTAGGGAAGGAAAGGTGGAGGGATAGCCCCTCCTGCCTTCCCCTCCACATGGGAGAAAGGAAAGGGGGGCGCCACCCTCCCTTGCCTTTCCCCGCGCGCCTAGAAAGGCAAGGGGGCGCGGCAAAGGGGCAGGACCCCAAGTGGGATTCGTCCCCACTTGGGGCGCCTCCTTGGCTGCTCCTCCCTCCCCCCACCTATATATATGTGGGAGGGGACGCCACACAAGGCCACGACAATCTGTTAGCCATGTGCGGCACCCCTATCCACAGTTTCGTCCCTCGGTCATATTTTCGTAGTGCTTAGGCGAAGCCCTATGGAGATAGCATCACCATCACTGTCACCATGCCGTCGTGCTGCCGGAACTCATCCACTACCTTGCGGTCTTGCTGGATCAAGAAGGCGTGGACGTCACGGAGCTGAACGTGTGCTGAACGCGGAGGTGCCGAACGTTCGATACTTGTAACGCCCACGATGCGGCTATATCTCCCACGTGTCGAGGCACGACTTAGAGGCATAACCGCATTGTGGTTTAGTCGCAAGAAGAGTCATCTTCACACAATCCCATGTAATGAACAAAAATGGGATAAAGAGTTGGCTTACAATCGCCACTTCACACAATACATAAATAAAACATACATCAATCAGAGTACACACATAGGTCCGACTACGGAACCAAAATAAAAGAAGACAACCCCAAATACTAGATCCCTGATCGTCCCAACTGGGCTCCACTACTAATCTTCAGGAAACGAAACAACACAACGAACAAGATCTTCATCGAGCTCCCACTTGAGCTCAGTTGCGTCACCTTCACTGGTATCGTCGGCACCTGCAACTATTTGGAAGAATCTGTGAGTCACGAGGACTCAGCAATCTCACACCCGTGAGATCAAGACTATTCAAGCTAATAGGAAGGATGGGGTAATGGGGTGGAGCTGCAGCAAGCACTAAGCATATATGGTGGCTAACATACGCAAATAAGAGCGAGAAGGGAAAGCAACGGAACGGTCGTCAACTAGTAATGATCAAGAAGTGATCCTGAACTCCTACTTACGTCAAACATAACCCAAAAGCCGTGTTCACTTCCCGGACTCCGCCGAAAAGAGACCATCACGGCTACACACGCGGTTGATGTGTTTTAATTACGGTCAAGTGTCAAGTTCTCTACAACCGGATATTAACAAATTCCCATCTGCCACATAACCGCGGGCACGGCTTTCGAAAGATAATACCCTGCAGGGGTGTCCCAACTTAGCCCATTATAAGCTCTCACGGTCAACGAAGGATATTCCTTCTCCCGGGAAGACCCGATCAGTCTCGGAATCCCGGTTTACAAGACATTTCGACAATGGTAAATCATGACCAGCACAGCCGCCCGATGTGCCGACAAATCCCGATAGGAGCTGCACATATCTCGTTCTCAGGGCACATCGGATGAGCAAGCCGTCGGGTTGGCATAGACCCTGGTTGCCCAGGGGGCGCCGGACATCGCTCGGTTTGGACCAGCACTCGAAGGAGAACTGGCCGGGGGGGTAAATCAAGATGACCCTTGAGTCTGCAGAACCCAAGGGAAAAAGGCTTAGGTAGGCAAATGGTAAAACCAAGGTTGGGCCTTGCTGGAGGAGTTTTATTCAAAGCGAACTGTCAAGGGGGTCCCATAAATCACCCGACCGCGTAAGGAACGCAAAATCAAGGAACATAACACCGGTATGACGGAAACTAGGGAGGCAAGATTGGAACAAAACACCAGGCATAAGGCCGAGCCTTCCACCCTTTACCAAGTATATAGATGCATTAATTAAATAAGAGATATTGTGATATCCCAACATATGCATGTTCCAACAAGGAACAACCTTCACCTGCAACTAGCAACGCTATACGAGGGGCTGAGCAAAAGCGGTAACATAGCCAAACAATGGTTTGCTGGGAAAGGTGGGTTAGAGGCTTGACATGGCAATATGGGAGGCATGATATAGCAAGTGGTAGGTAGCGTGGCATAGCAATAGAGCGAACAACTAGCAAGCAAAGATAGAAGTGATTTCGAGGGTAGGGTCATCTTGCCTAAAATCCCGCTAGGAAGAAGAACGAGTCCATGAAGAAGACAAACGGACGAAGTCGAACAAATCCTCACAACTCCGGAACGAAACCGAAGCTAACGAGAGAAGCAAACCGGAAAGAAGCAAACAACATAGTAAACAACCACCGCATACACATGGCATGATGCGCAAACAAGTATGATTCATGTCCGGTTTAAAGAGGCATGGCATGGCAAAGTGCAAGAAACAACACTACAAATTAAGTGGAGCTCAATATGCAACGAGTTGCATATTGACGAAACACCACATCAGTTATTTAGTTCTCTCTCGGTTATGAACCCAACAATATTAAATGTTGATTAACATGGCAAGAGGTGAAGCCTAAGTAAACTATCTATTTAGGCAAGTTTAAATGAGGCCGGAAATAACATACAACAATTCCGAAAAATCCCCATATGCATATTTTAGATTTGGTACAGTTCTGCCATAAACATAATTTTAATGTTGTTAAACAGCAAAATAAACTGCACCAAGTTAATCTATGCATTTTTCCACCCCATTTGCATATGAAGTTTATTTAAATCCGAGCTACGGTTATTTAGTTAAGAAATAAGTCATTTTAGCATGTTATTTATGCAAAATTAAACAAACAGCAAGTTTAAACATATTAAACATGGAGGAGAGCAGCATATTGTGAAACTAGATGAAATTCTGAGCATTTTTTATATATAAAGTTTTAACATATGATGCACTGTTAAAGAGTTATTATATGCATGATGTTTGAGGGTTTTTCTGTAAAACAGGTAAATCACTGGATAATAGACAAATTCGTCCCGAGCAGGAAAAAACCATATCGGGCCGAAACTGAGGGAACTGGGCTGCTCACCATGGGCTGAGGCCCAGGTCAGCGGAGAGGGAGGCCGGCAGGGGGATCTAGCAGCGGGTGGCTGGGCCGTGGCGCGGCCCATGAGCGCGTGGGAGGCTGGCCAGTTGCACGACGAGGAGGAGCGCGGTCAACGCGCACGGTCGCGCGGGGCTCGAGCAGTTTGAGCTAGCGGCGGCACGAAGCAGAGGAGTCCATGGCGCGGCTGTGGACTTGCGGCAAGCGTCAGATCCGGACAAGGAGAGGCATGGGGACGCGGATCCGCATGGGGCGACGAGGCAGGTTGGGGCGCCGGTGTCCCGTGGCGGCGATGAAGCGGCGGAACGGCGCCATGGCGCGGCGAAGGGAGCTCATGTTCCTCCTGTACAAGGAGAGGCACTAGACTGAGAGAGAGAGGAGGAGAAATCGAGAGGAAGGAGGGGACCAAGGCAAGGGTCAGCGGAGCACGGGCCTGGGCTGCCGTAGTCGACCTCCGGCGAGGCAGGAGGCCTGCTGGTTCTTCCGACGAGCGGCGCGGGGACGAGGCCGGCTGGATCGAGGGCTCGAGGAGCTCCTCTCCTTTGCTGCCGGACACGCACGGGAGCCGGGAGGGGAGGCGGCTGCGAGCAGTGGGGAGCGGCTGGTGCTGCTCCGGTAGGGAGGTGGAGGTGCACGGGAGGCTCGGGGTCGAGCCTTTGCTCTCCCGAGCAAGGAGGCGGCGGGATCGAGGGGAAACTGCGGGATGGATGGATTGGATCGATGGGGAAAACAAGGAAGGTGGCGGCGGCATGGAGATTGATGGATGGGACAGCTCCCCTAGATTTTACGATTAGGCTAGATTAGGTATGGGGTTGTTGTTTAAATAGGCAGGGCAGAAAACAGAGGGGGGTTTAGGGGCGTCCGATTATAATCGGGCGGTCGAGAATAAGTAGGCTAGAGCGTCCAATTAAGAAAACGGAGATGTTTTGTAGATGTTTGGGGATGATCCGAATGCAACGGTAACAACAAACCGGGTCGGGTACGGGACAACTTTCGGACGCGCGGGAGGGGATCGCGGGCTGACGAGAGAGGTTAGTTGGTTTGACAAGAGGGAACCGAAAACACGGTTGGTCTTGGAACGGTCAACGAACGCAACGGAGGGAAGCGAGGAGCGGCAACTACGAGCGGATGCAAGCTTTAAAAAAATGACGGCAACGAGGTGCCGATGCAATGCGGATGATGCCATGATGAAATGCAACCAACAAATAAATACACACAACGATCACAAAGAACATGGAAGGCATCTGCAGCGTCGGTCTTGGGGCGTTACAACACTCCACCACTACAAGAGGATCTCGTCCCGAGATCTAGGATTGCACCGGAGAGAAAACGAATAGGGCAGAGGTAAAACAAAGTTGCTTCTTTGACAAACAAGTGAAACCAAAGAACCTTGAGAGGTTGAAAACTTGAAAGAAGAATACGACAGAGTTGAACAAAATTGAGAAGACTCCGGTAGAAAAGAGAAACAAGGAACACCATGTGAACTTTGGAGTTTGCAAAGCTATGAATGACGAGAACAATGGACGAGAAGTACATGCAAGCACTCCGGTTGAAACGAGATGTACAAGGAACGATAATGATCAATTACGATAACGCTCCGGTTGGAAAATGGAAGGGGTAGAATATGGACTTGGCAAAATGAAAGCACTTGGATTAGACTCCGGTTAAAACTAGATAGAGAAGGAATCAGATTGATATAATTTGGACATCACTCCGACTGTAAATGGAAGGAATTGAACATGATCTTGACAAGATGAGAGGATACTCGATGAAATTAACAACACATTGCCTCCGGAACTAATGAAAGAATGGCACAAGGGGTAAGAAAGATTTCAGACAGCACTCCGGTTGAGAAGGGAGGCAAAACTTGACAGAATGGGAAGAACTTGAAAAGAGGGCACGACACTCCGGCTAAATGGATAAGAAAGGAAAAATTACATGATCTTGACAAAACAAGATGATTGGTTGAAGAGAGCGATATCACAATGCCTCCGGGACGAACGAATAGAAGATAGATCGTCGGAATAAAGAATGGAGAAGAAAATGCCAACTTCTTCCACCAATGATCTTGGAAAGCACCCTTCCAAGAAGGTTAGAACAGAGTTGTTGGAAAAAAACCAACAACGAAACGAATAAGCTTGTAGTGGGCTTATAGAAAACTTCTCAAGATAGAGGTGAAATTCTGCCACTACGGAAACAGTTGATTGGATTGAGATCAACAAGGAGAAGAAAACTTCTTCACCAAGATGAGAAGGAGAAAATTTGATCATTGATAAACACCACAAATAGCTACATTCCTTAGGGAAGGCTATAGGTGAAATATAACCCAATATAACTCCAACAAAAAGATTGATTGGTTGAAAAGATCTCTTGAACGAAGATAAAATGATGGATTTAAATATGTCACTCTTGAAAACTTTGTGAATCATGAACCCGAAGGGAAATTATCCAGAATGACATAGCACCACCTCAAAAGATAAGGTAGAAAGAATTGCACTTCGGAATGCGAGATGAAGAATGCTTGTACTCCACAAAACAAAACATGTGTTGAGCACCATGTTTATTTTGGAGTAAGCTTGACGGATCATAACTTCGAGAGAAATCTTGAAGAACAATTGAAGAACGAAAAAAAATCCTTGATGAACCACCATGTAGAGCCTCCATGAAGAACTCCGGTAATAAAAGAATGATCAAACGAAAGGGAAAGTTGAAAAGAACTCCGGGAGAAGCCTTGCAATGATTAGTTGAAGCTTTGAAATGATATAACCAAGAAAAACTTGGAACTCCAGAAAGAAAAATGAACAAATGAGATCAAGAATTTTGATGAATCTCCAGAATAAGGAATTAATCACTTGGATGAAACAAGAATAAGAATTACATTATGCTTAGCCTTCACCAATTTAGATTGATGACAAGCAACGGATTTTGCATACTACTTATTCTCGTAGAAAGGATTAAGATAGATATTGCTCAAACTTGAGAAAAGTCTTCAACAAACCACTGGTAGGATTGAAACAACGGATAAATTTATATGATAACCAAGGAAGAGAACTCTTGAACGAACCACCGTAAGAATTGGAAATGAAAGTAGCAAAGGCGCAATTCATCGGGAAGAATTAGAAAACGAATAAAGATACTTGACAAAATTTAGACACATGAGAACGAAAAGATCATGAACTGATTAGAGGATATTTGAACGATGCACCGGAAGAATATGGAGATGAACGAAGAGACATCAATTTAGAATAATTGGAGAACAAGGCTGAAAACTTAGAACGAAGAAATCTTCTGAAATGATGGCCTTCGGAGAATCAAACTGAAAAGACTCCTGAAATGCTCCGGATGGGTGAAAAGAATTCTCACAATCAAAAACAATTATGAGAGGATGGCATCAAGCTAGAACCATGAATCTTGAAGAGAATGGAGCAAGATTTAAGAGAAACTCTTCTTCGGTCTTCAAATGTTGAGAATGACGATGAGAAACACCACCATGAATTATTGAGACACTCCGGAACAATGGATAATAGAAATGATGAACCAACGATGAAAGAATTTGAAAGATCTTGGAGAAAGACATATGACTGATGAAAATTCATTCTTACGTCAAACTTTTAAATAAATTTGAGAATAGCTCCGGGAAAAGTTAGAAGAGTCAGGTAAGATCCTGGGAAAAGACCTGTGGGTTAGGGCCCACTCAAAAGATACACCGTTGAATGATTAAAAGAAAGATTGCGCCGGTTGAATTAAATGGCTCAAAAGAGATAACAACCTCGAGATAGCTTGAACGGATTGGGAATGGAATGCGAATCTTCTGAGATATCTTCAGCACTCCAGATAACATGAATAGCAAGAGGTGGATGATTAAGTGATGCACCGACATGAGAAAGCATTTGAAATGAGGAAAAGAAAAAGATCAACACTGAAAGCTTGACTTGAGTCCACCGGAGAAGAAAAAGAACGAAGAATAATAAACTTGAAACTCCGTTAGTATCTTCATGGGAAATCACCGGATAAGAACATTGATGGAAAAGAATGGAGAAACTTCACCTCCATAAGATGGATACATGAATAAGAAATCTGAGTCCTTGAAGAAAGAGGGTGGGAGGGTGGGAAAACAAAGGCAACTTGGGTCGGATGAAATGAACACCGTTGAGAAAAAGCTTAGAACTGATCTTGCGAATGTTGGAATGACTGGATGCACTTGAAGAGAAACACGCCGGTTGGAAAGAATTGGGATGACAATCTCGATGATCGAAAGGATTAGTATTCACATAGAAATATGAGAACACCGTTTAGGAAAGGTATGGAATCAACACTTGTCATTGAAGCAACTCGAATACCACAAAACAAAACAAAAAACAAAGGATTTGGCTTGCAAAATAAGCCGGAACAAACATATGATAGAGATTTCGTCCGAAGTTTTTGTGGTGGGGCCCACACGGGCTCAATCGTACAGCACCATCATGTACAAGGCAGTGCACATGACATACGAAGCGTCCCCGAGTCGGCATAGCCAAGGACTCTTTAAGACACTACGAGACCACTGTAAAACCAACCGTGGAAAGGCGGACCACTAGACGTCGAACCCCAATCTCATATCATGCATCTGTCGGAAAGATATCCTAGGAGCTACTTGAATTCCCACTTATAAACTCCCGAAACTTTCTGGTTATGCAATCAGGTGTTGGGGATACAGGGGACACAAAATATATCACCCAAACTAACAATACCTAGATCCAGCTGTATCCATCCTTCAACACATAACCAAGAAACCTTCGGAAATCATTTACCTCAACCTTCGAAAAGCATCCGTTATAAGAGTTATGGCAATACTCCCGAACTCCCGCCCCATTACTGGGTGGCGTCGAGGTGATCTCACCAACAACTGCATAAAAGAGATTTTCGATGTCGGCGAAACTCAGGTATTCCAGAACTGCAACGATAAAATTGTGATGACAACACCTCGGAGCTCAACTCCCCGGGACACTGCCACAACCCCTAAATGTCAGGAGGCACCAAGAACAATGTTCTCATCAAAAAACCATCGGAACGATTCCAAGATACCCGCGTGATCCTAAAATTTTTTTTTGTGAAATTTGAGGAGAGAAGAATCAAAACTTCTACGTCAGGAGTCCTCACCAGAGCGACGAAGGGACTGAGGAGTAAAAAGAATCCTACTCTCCGATATATATAATCCTAAGACTCAAAACATTTTTGTTCTAGACTCAACAACGTCAGCGATTCGATCAAGCAGGGGGCTCCTAAGTCGGGGATGGCTCTGATTACCAACTTGTAACGCCCACGATGCGGCTATATCTCCCACGTGTCGAGGCACGACTTAGAGGCATAACCGCATTATGGTTTAGTCACAAGAAGAGTCATCTTCACACAATCCCATGTAATGAACAAGAATGGTATAAAGAGTTGGCTTACAATCGCCACTTCACACAATACATAAATAAAACATACATCAATCAGAGTACACACATAGGTCCGACTACGGAACCAAAATAAAAGAAGACAACCCCAAATGCTAGATCCCTGATCGTCCCAACTGGGCTCCACTACTGATCTTCAGGAAACGAAACAACACAACGAACAAGATCTTCATCAAGCTCCCACTTGAGCTCAGTTTCGAACCAACTGTTTGGAAGAATCTTTGAGTCACGAGGACTCAGCAATCTCACACCCGCGAGATCAAGACTATTCAAGCTAATAGGAAGGATGGGGTAATGGGGTGGAGCTGCAGCAAGCACTAAGCATATATGGTGGCTAACATACGCAAATAAGAGCGAGAAGAGAAAGCAACGGAATGGTCGTCAACTAGTAATGATCAAGAAGTGATCCTGAACTCCTACTTACGTCAAACATAACCCAAAAGCCGTGTTCACTTCCCTGACTCCGCCGAAAAGAGACCATCACGGCTACACACGCGGTTGATGCATTTTAATTATGGTCAAGTGTCAAGTTCTCTACAACCGGATATTAACAAATTCCCATTTGCCACATAACCGCGGGCACGGCTTTCGAAAGATAATACCCTGCAGGGGTGTCCCAAATTATCCCATTATAAGCTCTCACGGTCAACGAAGGATATTCCTTCTCCCGGGAAGACCCAATCAGTCTCGGAATCCCGGTTTACAAGACATTTCGACAATGGTAAAACAAGACCAGCAAAGCTGCCCGATGTGCCGACAAATCCCGATAGGAGCTGCACATATCTCGTTCTCAGGGCACACCGGATGAGCAAGACGTCGGGTTGGCACAGACCCTGGTTGCCCAGGGGGCGCCGGACATCGCTCGGTTTGGACCAGCACTCGAAGGAGAACTGGCCGGGGGGGATAAATCAAGATGACCCTTGAGTCTGCAGAACCCAAGGGAAAAAGGCTTAGGTAGGCAAATGGTAAAACCAAGGTTGGGCCTTGCTGGAGGAGTTTTATTCAAAGCGAACTGTCAAGGGGGTCCCATAAATCACCCGACCGCATAAGGAACGCAAAATCAAGGAACATAACACCGGTATGACGGAAACTAGGGAGGCAAGAGTGGAACAAAACACCAGGCATAAGGCCGAGCCTTCCACCCTTTACCAAGTATATAGATGCATTAATTAAATAAGAGATATTGTGATATCCCAACATATCCATGTTCCAACAAGGAACAACCTTCATCTGCAACTAGCAACGCTATACGAGGGGCTGAGCAAAAGCGGTAACATAGCCAAACAACGGTTTGCTGGGAAAGGTGGGTTAGAGGCTTGACATGGCAATATGGGAGGCATGATATAGCAAGTGGTAGGTAGCGCGGCATAGCAATAGAGCGAACAAATAGCAAACAAAGATAGAAGTGATTTCGAGGGTAGGGTCATCTTGCCTGAAATCCCGCTAGGAAGAAGAACGAGTCCATGAAGAAGACAAAAGGACAAAGTCGAACAAATCCTCACAACTCCGGAACGAAACCGAAGCTAACGAGAGAAGCAAACCGTAAAGAAGCAAACAACATAGTAAACAACCACCGCATACACATGGCATGATGCGCAAACAAGTATGATGCATGTCCGGTTTAAAGAGGCATGGCATGGCAAAGTGCAACAAACAACACTACAAATTAAGTGGAGCTCAATATGCAACGAGTTGCATATTGACGAAACACCACATCAATTATTTAGTTCTCTCTCGGTTATGAACCCGACAATATTAAATGTTGATTAACATGGCAAGAGGTGAAGCATAAGTAAACTATCTATTTAGGCAAGTTTAAATGAGGCCGGAAATAACATACAACAATTCCGAAAAATCCCCATATGCATATTTTAGATTTGCTACTGTGCTGCCATAAACACAATTTTAATCTTGTTAAACAGCAAAATAAAATGCACCAAGTTAATCTATGCATTTTTCCACCCCATTTGTATATGAAGTTTATTTAAATCCGAGCTACGGTTATTTAGTTAAGAAATAAATCATTTTAGCATGTTATTTATGCAAAATTAAACAAACAGCAAGTTTAAACATTTTAAACATGGATGAGAGCAGCATATTGTGAAACTAGATGAAATTCTGAGCATTTTTCATATATAAAGTTTTAACATATGATGCACTGTTAAAGAGTTATTATATGCATGATGTTTGAGGGTTTTTCTGTAAAACAGGTAAATCACTAGATAATAGACAAATTCGTCCCGAGCAGGGAAAAAAACATATCGGGCCGAAACTGAGGGAACTGGGCTGCTCACCACGGGCTGAGGCCCAGGTCGGCGGAGAGGGAGGCCGGCAGGGGGATCTAGCAGCGGGTGGCTGGGCCGTGGCGCGGCCCATGAGTGCGTGGGAGGCTGGCCAGTTGCACGACGAGGAGGAGCGCGGTCAACGCGCACGGCCGCGCGGGGCTCGAGCAGTTTGACCAGGCGGCGGTGCGAAGCAGAGGAGTCCATGGCGCGGCTGTGGACTTGCGGCAAGCGTCAGATCCGGACAAGGAGAGGCATGGGGACGCAGATCCGCATGGGGCGACGAGGCAGGTTGGGGCGCCGGTGTCCCGTGGCGGCGATGAAGCGGCGGAACGGCGCCGTGGCGCGACGAAGGGAGCTCATGTTCCTCCTGTACAAGGAGAGGCACTAGACTGAGAGAGAGAGGAGGAGAAATTGAGAGGAAGGAGGGGACTAAGGCAAGGGTCAGCGGAGCACGGGCCTGGGCGGCCGTAGTCGACCTCCGGCGAGGCAGGAGGCCTGCTGGTTCTTCCGACGAGCGGCACAGGGACGAGGCCAGCTGGATCGAGGGCTCGAGGAGCTCCTCTCCTTTGGAGCCGGGAGGGGAGGCGGCTGCGAGCAGTGGGGAGCGGCGGGTGCTGCTCCGGCAGGGAGGTGGAGGCGCACGGGAGGCTCGGGGTCGAGCCTTTGCTCTCCCGAGCAAGGAGGCAGCGGGATCGAGGGGAAACTGCGGGATGGATGGATTGGATCGATGGGGAAAACGAGGAAGGTGGCGGCGGCATGGAGATTGATGGATGGGACAGCTCCCCTAGGTTTTAGGATTAGGCTAGATTAGGTATGGGGTTGTTGTTTAAATAGGCAGGGCAGAAAACAGAGGGGGGTTTAGGGGCGTCCGATTATAATCGGGCGGTCGAGAATAAGTAGGCTAGAGCGTCCAATTAAGAAAACGGAGATGTTTTGTAGATGTTTGGGGATGATCCGAATCCAACGGTAACAACAAACCGGGTCAGGTACGGGACAACTTTCGGACGCGCGGGAGGGGATCGCGGGCTGACGAGAGAGGTTAGTTGGTTTGACAAGAGGGAACCGAAAACACGGTTGGTCTCGGAACGGTCAACGAACGCAACGGAGGGAAGCGAGGAGCGGCAACTACGAGCGGATGCAAGCTTTAAAAACAATGACGGCAACGAGGTGCCGATGCAATGCGGATGATGCCATGATGAAATGCAACCAACAAATAAATACACACAACGATCACAAAGAACATGGAAGGCGTCTGGAGCGTTGGTCTTGGGGCGTTACAGTACTTGATCGGTTGGATCGCGAAGAAGTTCGACTACATCAACCGCATTACTAAAAGCTTCCGCTTACGGTCTACGAGTGTACGTAGACACACTCTCCCCCTCGTTGCTATGCATCTCCATGGATAGATCTTGCGTGTGCGTAATTTTTTTTGTTTTCCATGCCATGCTTCCCAACACAGTGACTGGCGGGACGTCCGGTAACTATTGGTTGTCTAGTGAACTAGAGACAAAACAGAACAAGCCCTAGGAGAAAAATGACAGTATGGTGGAGAGTCTAGGGCAGTATTGTGTGTGTAAGAGCGGAGTATCTGTGGGTTTTGAGCAAGTCATTCACGAGTACCGATGATGTCCTCTTAATAGTGCGGGATCCCTATACTCAAGAGCAAATAGGAAAAATCCTAAGCTATTTGTCTTGTATCTTCGTTCTTGAGCAATACACACTTGGTAGTCATGATCCACACATCATTCCTTGAGGAATAAAACGTGAGATATACTTGACAAACGTGATTAGTCCCCTATATGTATATTATCATCAACATTCAAATATAATTAAGGGCATGATTGCACTTTCATCACCTACCCTCTGGTTTATATAGATATAGGGGAGGTCTATCATTACAGTAAGGTCGGCTACATATAAGGTAACTGTGTTATAGACGACATCTAAGTCTTGGAGTATGCGCCAAGTCTTCAAAAATATTATTTCTATGCGCCATAGGCTGCCTTGATGTGGCCCACTAGTGAACCGTCATGGGGTCCTAGGCCTGGCCCACCTGGCCGGGAGACGGCTTGGTGAGTTACCCCTAATCTGGGACACCATCGGTAGCCCCTAAACCAGTCTTCAAGTTGGAGACGCTCCTTGGATCTTCCGCATTGTTCTTTGTCTTGGGTCGTCGTTCTTGAAAGCTGGTTCAACGAATCCGTGACAGCCTGACTTATTAGGGATGATAGACTACTCATATCAATAAGGAATTCCTTCTTTTCCGAGAACTCATTCAAAAAGAACTCTCAAGTTAAGCATGCTTGGCTTGGAGTAATTCTACGATGGGTGACTGTCACGTCCCTAGCCTTGCTATGCACTTGGACTAGCTTGGTTGCTGCATCATGTCTAAATTTCATTTAAAGTTGAATTGGGGATTGTTAAACCCTAGCACCAAATGAATTCAACTAGGTTCAAAATAAAAATATTTTCAATGAACCCAAAATGCCTTTCAAAAATGTTCATTATTTATGGAAAAAGGTTAAAACCTTTACCAGAGGTCATGCACATTTTTCCAAGCCATTTATGGTCTTTGAATTAATCCATATTGTATTTGAATTGGGGCATTTAAATACTATCAATATTTTCTAATGCTCCAACAATTCTGAAAATAGTTAAGGGCCTCTGTAATAATTCATTTAAATGCCCACAATTATTTTCAGGATTTATTAAAATGATTTGGGCTATAAACTAAATCAAAACAAAATAACAGAAATAGAAAACAGAAACAAATGAGAGAAAAGAGAGAGAAAGGAGTCTTACCTGGCCTGGCCCAGCACGGCCCAGCCCACTGGCCTGGTGCCAGTCATCGCCTACCTCTGCCAGTAGGCAGAGGAGGGACACCGCGACGCCGCCGCGCGCGCCACGGCGTCACCTGCTTGCCGCCCGCGCCTCTGGAGGATCCGGACGACGCCCACGTCGCCCGCTCGACCCCCTCGCTCTCTCCCTGGACCCCCTCCCCCTCCTCTGCTCCCTCTCGCGCGCACTCACCCGAGCACAGCCGCAGCCGCCGCTCGCCGTAGCCATGGCCACCGGCCACCCCTCGCCCTGCCGATGAGTCCACAAGCTCTGCCTCGATGCCTTGAAGTTCCCCCTCAACGCGAGCATCGCCGGACGCCCTGTCGCCTCTCCATCGACTCGTCGTCCCCGCGCACGGCCGTGCATCCCCGCCGTCAAATTCCGACGCCGTCAAGCCTCCCCCGAGCACGCTGAGATCACCGTCGACCCCGCCGTGAGCTCCTCTACCGAACCCCTCTCTCCCCGCCGTCGATTCCCTGCTCTAGCCCCGCTAACCATCAGAGCCGTCAGCTCCTCGCCGCCGGCCATGTCGCCACCGCGGCTACGGCCCTGCAAGCACGCGTTCAAGCTTACCACTGAACTCACTGCACCCCCACGGGTCTAACGCGCCCACCCGCGGCTCTTGCCATGCCCTGCACCGTCGATTCGTTCGACGCCCGAACGCCGGCCGCCACGCTTGCCATCGCCGCCGTCGTTCTGGGCCATCTCCGGCGAAGCTGAGAGCACCACTCGACGCACGCGAGCTCCAGCTACTCGTAGATGGGCTCCGCCGTTGATTTGGTCGCCGGAGGAAGATTTTCGAGCCTCGCCGCCGTGTCTGGCCTCGCCGGCGTCGAGTCGCCGGCGAGTTTGACCTGTTCGACCCGGGGTTTGACCTCCCCTAGCTCACTAACATGCGGGCCCAGCCCGCCTAATTAACCCAGGTTAGCTTAAGCTAAATGCTAATTAACGCAGCTAGTTAGGTTAGTCACTGACACGCGGGGCCCACAGGTCAGTTTGACCTGGGTCGCCCGTTGACCTGCTGACGTCATGCTGACGCAGTAAACTCTTTTCTGGAATTAGTTTAGTTCTAAAATAGCCAGGAAATTCCAGAAAATGCCCAAAACTTCTAAAATTCATAGAAATTCAACCGTAGCTCCAAATCAAATAATTTATATATGAAAAATTATCAGAAAAATCCAATCTATCCATTTATGCTACTTTCATGCATGAAAAACCAACTTATACCTGCTGTATAAGTGAAAACATTCAAATGGCATTTTAAATGCTCAAACTAGAGTTTGCATTTGAACCTTTGGTTCAAATGGACTCCTTTGCACTTGTTGCTAGCTGCATTAGCTCAATTCACAGCATATTGCCATGTCACATTCATGCATCATATTGTTGCATTGCATTGATTGGTTTTCCTTGTTTGCCGGTAATTGTCCCCTCTCGGTCGACGCTGCTCCGACGCTGTGATCGTTGACACTAATGAAGACTCAATGTTATCTTCAGAAGTGCCAGGCAAGCAAAACCCCCCTTGTTCATTCCGATACAATCCCACTCTCTCGCTCCTGCTCTCTTTTACTGCATTAGGAATACAACGTTTCAACTGTTACATGCTGCGGTAGCTGAACCCCTTTATCCTCTGCATGACCTGTCATTGCCACAGTAAATAGATGAAACCCACTAGCATGAGTAGGAGTTGTTTGAGCCCTGATGTGCCTACTCATTCATGCTTGTTTGTCATGCCTGCTATTGCTTAGAGTTGTGTCAGGTCTGATTCATCGGGAATGAATTGGAAAGTTGTGAACATGTCCTACTGTGTGAGAGCTAAGTGTGTGAAACGGATTTGGTAAAGGTTGCGGTGAGAGGCCATGTAGGAGTACATGGTGGGTTGTCTCATTGAAACCGTCCTCGGGAACTGAGTTCTGTGTTTGTGATCCATGAACAGTTACTACCACACATTGGGCTCCGGGCGCTCCAAGCTCTCTCGACTTATTAATCAACCTGATCTCTGTCCAGGAGTTGCAACTAGTTTCTGGTGTTTGTAGGTAGTGTTAGTAGTCTACCAAGTGGCACCCGGTACAGGTGGGCTTGGGACAGACTAGGCACACGTGGCCTGGTGTACCGAGTGGCACCCGTATGGTGGGCTCGGGAACCCTGCACACATCGTTTGGGGCCGTGAGCGACACCCCGGCTGGATCTCCTTGCGGATGGAACCCGAATAGGCGATAAACCTGGACTAGAGACTTGTGTGGTTAGTCAGGTCGTGGTCGACTCCCTCGCCAGGCTTCCGCTTGAAGGTTGCCGAGGTACATGACGTGTACATGGTGGTATGTGGCGAGAGCGTGTGTGACGAAGTACACCCCTGCAGGGTTAATATGATCTATTCGAATAGCCGTGTCTGCGGTAAAGGACTTCTGGGTTGCCTATAACAGTTCATAGACAAGTGAAAGTGGATACTCTAAAATGCGCAAGATAAGCGTGAGTGCTATGGATGGCGTCCTCGTAGGGAGACGGGAGCGGATCCATAGTGGTGTATTGATATGGTGAATATGTGGACTCGTGTGCGCCACCTCAAAAGAGTTGCTTGCAGTCGTAGTTCAGGTTAGCCACTGAGTCAAAGCTGGCTTGCTGCAGTTAAACTCCACCACCCCTTTTGTTGATACCGATGCATATGTAGATAGTTCTGATGTAAGTCTTGCTGGGTACATTTGTACTCACGTTTGCTTATTTTATGTTTTGCAGAGAGACGTCAGTCTCGCTAGTAGTCCCGTGTGGACTTCGACGGATACCTTAGCTACGATCTTGTGCCCTCGGCAGGATCTAGTAAATAGTCAGGCTTCTCAGCCTTTTTCATTTGTAGATGTCTGTACTCAGACATTTTAAGCTTCCGCATGTGCTTTGACTTGTATGCTCTGAATGTTGGGTCATGAGACCCATGCTTGTAATATCTGGCTCTTCGGAGCCTAATGAATAAATACTCTGAGTCGTAGAGTCTTGTTGTGATGCCATGTTGTATTTGCACATATCGAGCATATTGTGTGTATGATTGAAATGCTTGGTATGTGTGGGATCCGACAATCTAGTTGTCTATCCTTAGCAGCCTCTCTTATGGGGAAATGTAGTCTAGTGCCTCCTTGAGCCATAGTAGTCCGCTACAGCCCGGATCACCGGAGTCCTGCTAGCCCAGCACTACTGCTCTGGACACTTGACTGGCCGGCATGTGTTTCATATCGTTCCTGTGTCTGTCCCTTCGGGGAAATGTCACGCGGTGACATCCGGAGTCCTGCCTAGCCTGCTACAGCCCGGGTTCCCGGAGTCCTGTTAGCCCAGTGCTACAGCCCGGATTCGCACGCTGCTGACCGACACGTTCGACGTTGATTCATGTATGCCTGTCCCCATACGTTAGTGCCGCTTTGGGTTCACGACTAGCCATGTCGGCCCGGGTTCTCTGTCATATGGATGCTAGCGACATTGTCATATACGCGAGCCAAAAGGCGCAAACGGTCCCGGGCCATGGTAAGGCGACACCCGTGGGAGTACCGTGCATGAGGCCGCAAAGTGATATGAGGTGTTACAGGCTAGATCGGTGTGACTTGGAATCGGGGTCCCGACAGCTTTGGTATCAGAACCTGACTGCCTGTAGGTTTACGAAGCCAAACTGGTCGAAGTTGAGTCTAGAAATGCTTTAGTTATATAAGGGAATTGATTGTGGATGGGAACGTAAGGCTCTTTTTACTCCTTTACCTTATAGCCTTCTGATCTGAGTCACCCTCTTCTCTTCTACGGGGATTAAGAACTAGGATCCTTGTCTTTCTATCAGGATCACGTGTTACTAATCCGTAGAATCTTAGGATTGATGGATTCAAGCCCCAGTTCAGTTTCTACTACTTCCATGTGTAGACCGTTGATCTCGGAACCTTGATATTGTGATTCTGAGTGGTTATGCCACCATTTTGCAGGATGTCTCAAACCCTTTTTGAGCATTTACAGCCGTTATGTTGTTCGAGTCATCCCAGGTTCCTAAATAGTCTGATGCATTTGCAAATCCTTTCCGTCCGTTCTCGATGTTCCTTTGGGCCAGATTAACCACACTAATCGGTCTGTTGAGGTACTCCATTGCCTCGACATATATGTTGGAGCTATTATTATGACCCTAGGTGTCCTAGAGGATCACCTAGTAATCTAGCCATGTTTTGTGTTCCCGGTGTGATGATTCTGGCCACCATTCTCGAAAGCATCTCGTGGTGCTATTTAGTAGTAGGCATTCTATTTCTGGGTTCTTGAGCCCAAGATTCACTCCACTTACCTCCTGTTGATAGTGTTTGCTCTTTCCTTTAGGTTATTAGTAACCTTTGCGATAGTCCTCGAGGTCCGTGGTATATCCTTCTTCCAAATACCATGAACTGCTTACGGCAGAAGTTCTTGAACCAAAAGATCACAATAAGAGTGCTCTTGATGAGTCCTCCATTCTGAATTGTGAATCTGCCAGTCCTACCTTTCTGCATGGATTATCCGAAAGAAATATGTTGAACTTGTTGACATACTAAATCTATGCATCCGCAACTCAGAAAACCATATGTCCCTTTGAGTTGTCTCTCTTTAGTTGTATTCTGACCTCTGTCTATCAATTGATAGTCAAGACTAGTTGTACATCCGTGTTATCGATGTGTACTACCCTTGTGGTCCGTCAAGCCGTTCTATTCCAGAATGACTCGGAGAAACAAACTCCGGTACCTTGTCCATATCTAGGATTGGGTGAAAGCAATTGTATTCCGCAGACCAAAATGCCAATCCAGCTTTTGCTCTACTCTACCTTGGAGCGTTACCATCCTTATGTCAAGAGTGTCATGAGAATTGCACCACCTCTTATGGATTCTTGATTTAGTGATACTCCTCGCCATCATCGTTCATTCCTCGGTCCCCGTGTTATTACAACCGGAATACCAACAAGTGAACCGTGATGTGTGAAATCAATACTCTGAGCAACTCGTTGGTTGGTAGTTAATGGCAATACTCTCATTCTTAGCGTGCTGGTTATTGAATCATCATTCTAAGGTTGATCGTGCTACCTAGTCCTTATTCCCGGTGCACCTTTCGATCAATGAGTTAGGATGGTGTCAGTCCTTGCTTATTCGGTCATATCGTCTTGCCCTGAAAAGCAAGATTGTTCTCGAGCTTAGTAACATATCGGTGGTTCGTGATTTTCCGAATATCTTCTCAGAGGTATCACCAGGTTGCCACCTGACCGCTATGTTGAGCTCGTGGTTAAATGGTTTTCCTATAAACCACTCTTTCTCCAAGAATCTGTGTTGGATACCTTGAGCTAGTTGGTTAAGCTAAACAACAACTTGGAGAGTTGGAAGATAAAAGCTTGCCTGACTTAGTTCTTTCCAAAGGATATCTCTTGTATGTGTGTTGAAGAAAGATGTTATATTCTTTGATTGATCCTCGTGATTAATTGTTGGATCTATTGTCTTGTCCAAACTTTGATTTGAGTATGGGCTATCGTCAAATCAAATCAGAACCAACGATGTTCATAATGTTGTCTTACTCGTGGTTGATCCCTCAAGCATGCACCATTATACCTTTTGGTTCTGACCAATGCTATCACTTGTTCACATAATTATGGAATTCCATCTCCATGGAAACCTGGATGAATTGTTGTTGAGCCCATCAGCAACACTGCTACCTTCTCCATGACTCGTGTTGAACATCCAGCTAGTATTGGAAACTTTATAAGCAGTATCTTCGTGTTCCGTTCACGAAGCATATGTTAGGTGTAAAAGTGACTTCCTCTATTCACATGTATCTGAAGTAAGTTGCCACCGTGAATTTGAGAAGGTTTGTTTTGCTTCCTATGGAATCATCCCAAGTCAGTCATGCAGATGCGAAGTATACCATGGCATGAGAGATTAGCTACCTCCATCCCATCGGTATTTCCTAGCACACCAAGCCACTGATTGATTTGTTCAAAGAAAGGAGTTCATGCGCTACTCCTGAAGGGCCCGGACGGACATGCACAAGACTTCGTTATCTTAATGATGGTTCCCAACCAGAGCTCGGCAGTGTTTTCTTGTAAGACTACTATGTGGTCATGCTTGTCTGGGACAGCGTGTTCACATGTTGTAGCAGAACCAGCTCATGTTTTGGAGCTTGCTATCGTAGTTCATCCCCTGAGAATCTCGCAACGTCATCTCGTCAATTTGTGTTGCAAACCTTCATTTTTCTTCCTAGACTCGATGAGTCTGGAATATCCTACCACCAACCAGATCTGAATCTCGGGCAGATGTGATGGTTGGAACGTTTCCCAAGAGCTATAATATTGGTCTCTCGGTAACCGGTAGAGTGGATGTCGTGGCCAACACACCCAACCGGAAGACCTATTATCATAGTATCTTGATTGAGGAAGTTGGCCACCTCTCCATAAGGATTTCATAAGATTCTACTTAAGTAGATATTCCTTATGGACTCTTGTGCTCCCGAAGTCCGACCTTTTACTTGATGTTCTACGTACCAAACCATTTTAATAAATGGGTTGCACTAGCACATCAAGGAGAACATTAGAAGCGGAGTGCTAAATGTCTCTCGGTCGATCATCCAGATTCTGTTTCCTTAGCCTCGCTAAGGGGAAGTCTGAGAAGGTGTTATCTTCCTTTGTATCCACATTGTCCATCACTATTCATCATGGAAGTAAGATATGATGCCAGGATCCTCGGCACGGATATTGGTAAAACTTGAAGAATATGGAAATGCTCAAGTTCTTGAGAGCACGCGCAAGCATTAGGTGTCATCGTCAGCACTAACTGGGATTGGCCCCAATTTCCTCGGTTATGTTATAACCTTTCCAATAGTGGAATCACTCTCTACTGTTGGGTTTCTCCCCAGTTACTAGAATCACTCCCATCATTTGCATTTTGTTCCCAGCTTGCACCGCCATTGTGCCATCCTTCGTACTCCGCCAAACGATTGTTGTGTTTTGCCTTGGGCTGGTATAAAGAGTTTCAATGATCTCTGAATCAAAAGTAATTCTTTTTGCCACTTAAGGGAAGAATTCTACGAGTCACCTTTCCTAAGGTGCCCCGTTATGGAGTCATGGCAATTAACTCCTCGCTGCTTTGGAACCCATGCACCATATTATCTAAGCGTGGGATTGTTGCCCACCAAATCAAACCTCATCGTTTGTTCTTCCATCCCTCTCGATGTGTTTCGTGTCTCAACTCGAGATGTTTCAACATCTCATTCTGCAAGTTGATCTTGTATAGCTCGATCTTCGAGAAGATCAATCCTGTAGAGTTTCCCTCTTTTCCGTCATCATAGTTGGATGAAGCTCTCGAAAGAAATGATGTCAAGATCAAAATGATGCAATGAATCAACATCTCCGAGAAGAACAATTGGATCGTGAAGATTATGTTAGTTTGCGTTCCCCTTTCACCTTACCCTACGCTTGAATCTCGGGACGAGATTCTTGTTTTAGTGGGGGTGAGTTGTCACGTCCCTAGCCTTGCTATGCACTTGGACTAGCTTGGTTGCTGCATCATGTCTAAATTTCATTTAAAGTTGAATTGGGGATTGTTAAACCCTAGCACCAAATGAATTCAACTAGGTTCAAAATAAAAATATTTTCAATGAACCCAAAATGCCTTTCAAAAATGTTCATTATTTATGGAAAAAGGTTAAAACCTTTACCAGAGGTCATGCACATTTTTCCAAGCCATTTATGGTCTTTGAATTAATCCATATTGTATTTGAATTGGGGCATTTAAATACTATCAATATTTTCTAATGCTCCAACAATTCTGAAAATAGTTAAGGGCCTCTGTAATAATTCATTTAAATGCCCACAATTATTTTCAGGATTTATTAAAATGATTTGGGCTATAAACTAAATCAAAAAAAATAACAGAAATAGAAAACAGAAACAAATGAGAGAAAAGAGAGAGAAAGGAGTCTTACCTGGCCTGGCCTGGTGCCAGTCATCGCCTACCTCTGCCAGTAGGCAGAGGAGGGACACCGCGACGCCGCCGCGCGCGCCACGGCGTCACCTGCTTGCCGCCCGCGCCTCTGGAGGATCCGGACGACGCCCACGTCGCCCGCTCGACCCCCTCGCTCTCTCCCTGGACCCCCTCCCCCTCCTCTGCTCCCTCTCGCGCGCACTCACCCGAGCACAGCCGCAGCCGCCGCTCGCCGTAGCCATGGCCACCGGCCACCCCTCGCCCTGCCGATGAGTCCACAAGCTCCGCCTCGACGCCTTGAAGTTTCCCCTCAACGCGAGCATCGCCGGACGCCCTGTCGCCTCGCCATCGACCCGTCGTCCCCGCGCACGGCCGTGCATCGCCGCCGTCAAATTCCGACGCCGTCAAGCCTCCCCCGAGCACGCTGAGATCACCGTCGACCCCGCCGTGAGCTCCTCTACCGAACCCCTCTCTCCCCGCCGTCGATTCCCTGCTCTAGCCCCGCTAACCATCAGAGCCGACAGCTCCTCGCCGCCGGCCATGTCGCCACCGCGGCTACGGCCCTGCAAGCACGTGTTCAAGCTTACCACTGAACTCACTGCACCCCCATGGGTCTAACGCGCCCACCCGCGGCTCCTGCCATGCCCTGCACCGTCGATTCCTTCGACGCCCGAACGCCGGCCGCCACGCTTGCCATCGCCGCCGTCGTTCTGGGCCATCTCCGGCGAAGCTGAGAGCACCAATCGACGCGCGCGAGCTCCAGCTACTCGTAGATGGGCTCCGCCGTTGATTTGGTCGCCGGAGGAAGATTTTCGAGCCTCGCCGCCGTGTCTGGCCTCGCCGGCGAGTTTGACCTGTTCGACCCGGGGTTTGACCTCCCCTGGCTCACTAACATGCGGGCCCAGCCCGCCTAATTAACCCAGGTTAGCTTAAGCTAAATGCTAATTAACGCAGCTAGTTAGGTTAGTCACTGACACGCGGGGCCCACAGGCCAGTTTGACCTGGGTCGCCCGTTGACCTGCTGACGTCATGCTGACGCAGTAAACTCTTTTCTGGAATTAGTTTAGTTCTAAAATAGCCAGGAAATTCCAGAAAATGCCCAAAACTTCTAAAATTCATAGAAATTCAACCGTAGCTCCAAATCAAATAATTTATATATGAAAAATTATCAGAAAAATCCAATCTATCCATGTATGCTACTTTCATGCATGAAAAACCAACTTATACCTGCTGTATAAGTGAAAACATTCAAATGGCATTTTAAATGCTCAAACTAGAGTTTGCATTTGAACCTTTGGTTCAAATGGACTCCCTTGCACTTGTTGCTAGCTGCATTAGCTCAATTCACAGCATATTTCCATGTCACATTCATGCATCATATTGTTGCATTGCATTGATTGGTTTTCCTTGTTTGCCGGTAATTGTCCCCTCTCGGTAGACGTTGCTCCGACGCTGTGATCGTTGACACTAATGAAGACTCAATGTTATCTTCAGAAGTGCCAGGCAAGCAAAACCCCCCTTGTTCATTCCGATACAATCCCACTCTCTCGCTCCTGCTCTCTTTTACTGCATTAGGACAACAACGTTTCAACTGTTACATGCTGCGGTAGCTGAACCCCTTTATCCTCTGCATGACCTGTCATTGCCACAGTAGATAGATGAAACTCACTAGCATGAGTAGGAGTTGTTTGAGCCCTGATGTGCCTACTCATTCATGCTTGTTTGTTATGCCTGCTATTGCTTAGAGTTGTGTCAGGTCTGATTCATCGGGAATGAATTGGAAAGTTGTGAACATGTCCTACTGTGTGAGAGCTAAGTGTGTGAACACGATTTGGTAAAGGTAGCGGTGAGAGGCCATGTAGGAGTACATGGTGGGTTGTCTCATTGAAACCGTCCTCAGGAACTGAGTTCTGTGTTTGTGATCCATGAACAGTTACTACCACACATTGGGCTCCGGGCGCTCCAAGCTCTCTCGACTTATTAATCAACCTGATCTCTGTCCAGGAGTTGCAACTAGTTTTTGGTGTTTGTAGGTAGTGTTAGTAGTTTACCAAGTGGCACCCGGTACAGGTGGGCTTGGGACAGACTAGGCACACGTGGCCTGGTGTACCGAGTGGCACCCGGATGGTGGGCTCGGGAACCCTGCACACATCGTTTGGGGCCGTGAGCGACACCCCGGCCGGATCTCCTTGCGGATGGAACCCGAATAGGCGATAAACCTGGACTAGAGACTTGTGTGGTTAGTCAGGTCGTGGCCGAATCCCTCGCCAGGCTTCCTCTTGAAGGTTGCCGAGGTACACGACGTGTACATGGTGGTATGTGGCGAGAGCGTGTGTGACGAAGTACACCCCTGCAGGGTTAATATGATCTATTTGAATAGCCGTGTCCGCGGTAAAGGACTTCTGGGTTGCCTATAACAGTTCATAGACAAGTGAAATTGGATACTCTAAAATGCGCAAGATAAGCGTGAGTGCTATGGATGGCGTCCTCGTAGGGAGACGGGAGCGGATCCATAGTGGTGTATTGATATGGTGAATATGTGGACTCGTGTGCGCCACCTCAAAAGAGTTGCTTGCAGTCGTAGTTCAGGTTAGCCACTGAGTCAAAGCTGGCTTGCTGCAGTTAAACTCCACCACCCCTTTTGTTGATACCGATGCATATGTAGATAGTTCTGATGTAAGTCTTGCTAGGTACATTTGTACTCACGTTTGCTTATTTTATGTTTTGCAGAGAGACGTCAGTCTCGCTAGTAGTCCCGTGTGGACTTCGACGTTTAGCTTGATACCTCAGCTACGATCTTGTGCCCTCGGCAGGATCTAGTAAATAGTCAGGCTTCTCAGCCTTTTTCATTTGTAGATGTCTGTACTCAGACATGTTAAGCTTCCGCATGTGCTTTGACTTGTATGCTCTGAATGTTGGGTCATGAGACCCATGCTTGTAATATCTGGCTCTTCGGAGCCTAATGAATAAATACTCTGAGTCGTAGAGCCTTGTTGTGATGCCATGTTGTATTTGCACATATCGAGCATATTGTGTGTATGATTGAAATGCTTGGTATGTGTGGGATCCGACAATCTAGTTGTCTATCCTTAGCAGCCTCTCTTATGGGGAAATGTAGTCTAGTGCCTCCTTGAGCCATAGTAGTCCGCTACAGCCCGGATCATCGGAGTCCTGCTAGCCCAGCACTACTGCTCTGGACACTTGACTGGCCGGCATGTGTTTCATATCGTTCCTGTGTCTGTCCCTTCGGGAAAATGTCACGCGGTGACATCCGGAGTCCTGCCTAGCCTGCTACAGCCCGGGTTCCCGGAGTCCTGTTAGCCCAGTGCTACAGCCCGGATTCGCACGCTGCTGACCGACACGTTCGATGTTGATTCATGTATGCCTGTCCCCATACGTTAGTGCCGCTTTGGGTTCACGACTAGCCATGTCGGCCCGGGTTCTCTGTCATATGGATGCTAGCGACATTGTCATATACGCGAGCCAAAAGGCGCAAACGGTCCCGGGCCATGGTAAGGCGACACCCGTGGGAGTACCGTGCGTGAGGCCGCAAAGTGATATGAGGTGTTACAGGCTAGATCGGTGTGACTTGGAATCGGGGTCCCGACAGTGACCAACAGGGAAGTTGGTCCCGGGTGCGCATGAGTGAGGACAAAGTGCGCAGGAAAGACTAGTATTGATCTGTGGGACCAGTCTGGATCCCGCCAGGAGTAACGACCACCGGTGGTTGCCCGACGAGGACATCTGCTCCTTTGAGTGGGAGGTGTATGTGATAGGCTGACTTATTAGGGATGATAGACTACTCATATCAATAAGGAATTATTTTCTTTCTGGGAGCTCATTCAAAACGGGAAAAACTAGTATTGATCTATAATGCCAGTCTAGATCCCGCCAGGAGTAACGACTGTCGGGTATTTTCCTGCGCAACCTTGACTCAACCCCGCGCTTAGCCGGTGATGATATCCTAGCCTAGCTATGACAGCACATGCCGGTCTCCATCCCCTTGTCGTTGGGGCATCATGTTTGGCTTGTAAATCCACTGGGTGGCATCTAAGTAAGAAATGAGAAAGTTTGGCAGAAAATGTGAAATTTGATTTTAGAATATATTATTTCAATTTTGTGTATATAATTACAAAAGGTGAAAAATAACATTGGTGCAACAAAACAATTCATGACAGTCGTTCAATTTTCAAAGTGTTCATGCATTTTAGAAATGTTCATGCAACTTTAACAAATGTTCACATATTTTCAGTAAATGTTCATAAAGTGTTCACATATATTCCAAAAATATTCATATAAAAAGTTCCATACAGTTTTAAACATGTTCATGCAATTTGGAGAAAGTGTTCACGACTTTAGAAAAAAAATATAGATATACTTGTAAAATGTGTCAAGTTATTTTTGCAAAATATTCATGTAATTTTTAAAAAGTTTTCATGCATGTTAAAATGTACGTCTAATTTTGAAAAGGCATTCACGTGTTTCTAGAAATACCCATATAGTTTTAAAAGGTGTTGATGCATATAAAATGCTTATGTACTTGTCAAAGTCAAGAATATAGAAAAAATGAATAAAAGCACAAAGCAAAAAAAGAATAAGAAACAATAACAATATGAAAATAGAGAAATGGGAAATGAAAAAATAAATTGAAATATAGAAATGATTACTCTTTAAAAATAGGCAAAAAAAGAATAGAGAGAGAGAGAGGAAAAGCTAGCAGAAATAAACAACCACTATGACTGGAGAAAACTGGTACAACCCAAAAATGGAGAAAGAAAAAACAACCATTATGACCCGAGAAAACCGGTACAACCAAAAAAAGATGATGCACCGTGACAAAACCAAATACTGCCACCATAAAACCAAAGCTGACCTGATGGAAAAATAAAACCAAGGCCAAGTTGGGCCGGCCCACTAAGCATGCATCATAGGCGTTGGATGACAAAAAAAATCTGGGCAGTCTGGTCCGAATTTTAGAGTTGGTTTGGTGAACCGCGTTGGAGTTGCCCTTGTCTCCAAAGAGCGTGACTATGTCTCGCTTGATGCGAGACAGTAGAACGTCTCGCGTCAAGCAGTCACCATAATGAGCCCCTAGCGCGGATCACAGGCCTTCAATGGTCTCTTTTTTCATCCTTTTTCATGTTTCTGCATTCGTTGTTTATTTTTTTACTTTTCCTTATATTTTGAAATATTCCAAATATATCTACTATAAAAAAATACTTTGTGTACTATTTTAAAAAACGTTAATCGCGCATTTGAAAATTGTTAAACGTGTCTATCATATCTTACCACAAAACTTGTTAAGGCTTCCTAAGCTTTTAATGGTTTAAAAGTTATCAAAGAAATGAATAAATAGTAGAGCATCACTCCAATGTAATAAGATGATAAAATAGAGTGATTGTCAAATATACATTTATGTGTTATCGGCAAAAAACACAATCATTTCAGCACACTGCGACATAAATATATATTGAACTATTTTTTTGTCCAGGACACACATACTCTTATTTTTTTCAGTCGCTCCATTGGATCATGTTATATTATAGGTGTGTTGTTTTAGTATTTTTTTGTTAGGATTTTTGGGAACTTGTACACCATCGAAAACCTTAACTAGTTATGTGGTGAGCTATGATAGAAAATCCGACAAATTTTAGCTACCACCAGTGATAGTTACCATCACTTGAGTTTTTGTATGTTGTATGTACTATCTATCAAATCGAAGAGTATGTACGTGTAGTATGTAGTATATAACGATGTTTAGGTCGTATATATACTACCTTTTAGGTAGTATGCATCATATTTTAAGTATGCTCTTTTTTACATACAAATATATCCGTATTTTGCAAATATAATAAAAAGCATGGGCTAACTTACAATTTTTTCATGTAACTCACTTTGAAATATGTTATATATAATATATGAACATATTTATAATGATAAAGTAGTATATATAATACTATATTGTAGTATATGAGACATATGGATTTTCCCTATATATGTATATATATATTAATACTATTCATCACCCAGGATTCATAATAAGTTATTCTTCACCTGAGGTAATCTTACGATCGCTTCATAAATAAATTACGTTTGGAATACAAATAGTTACATTCATATTGATTCACTACGTAAAATTTGGTATAGGAAAACAAAAAAAATAGGTTATAAGACCAGAAATATCACATTTTATGTATGTTTTACACTATGTGTTTACGTTCGTAATTTTACATAACATAAAATATTTTTTATGTCGAGTATATATTTTTTTACGTTCTCTTTTTACGTATGAAATAAGATAAAATTTACTAAACCTAAAAATACGGTGCATTGACGTCAAAATAGAGAGGGCATGAAGAATAACTATTTCTTATCCAGGGTGACGAATAACGATGTACTTATTCTGCATCCTGATATATGAAAAATGTACAATGTGTGTGAAAAACAGTAGACATAAAAAGAAATACTCCATTCGTCCCATAATGTAAGACGCTTTTTGACACTATGCGTCTTACATTATGGGATGGAGTAGTATGTTTAAAAAAATGTTCTTAAAGTATATACAAAATGTACAATGTGTATGAAAAATAGACATAAAAAATATATGTTTTCAAAATATTTAATCATATATTTGAAAAATGTTAAACTTTTATGTAAAAACTCTTCCCAGTGTATATGACAAATGTAGAATGCATATGAAAAAAATGGCATCAAAATACATGTTTAAAAAGCTGTTAATAATATATTTGATAAATAGTTCATCATGTACCTAGTTTTTTCATACAATATAAAAAATTGTTTGCATAAGTTAAAGAAAATGTTTATTGCCATTCAAAAAAATGTATGTTGCATTTAAATAAATATTCACGTGTTTCCAAAATATGTCTGTGAAATTTTGGAAAAATATTTATAAAATGTCTCTGTAGTGTTAAAAAATGTTTATTTCCATTGAAAATTTCAATGTGTAGTTGAAAATGTTGACCATGTATTATAAAAAAGTGTTCAAGACCATATGTTAAAATAAAAATGTACATTGTGTATTTAAAAAATGTTCAATGTGTATCAAAACAATGTTGCATGAGTATATTAAAAATGTATATTGTGTACTGAAAAAATTTGACATATGTTTAAAAAAACTATGAAAACTGACAAAAGAAACAAATAAAAGGAAAACTGAAGAAAAAATAAAAGAAAAAACCAATGAAAACCGAGAAAGAAACAAAGAAAATATGTGAAAAAAGAAAGAAAAAAAGAACCAGTGAAAACTGAGAAGGAGACGAACAAAATATGTGAAAAAGGAAGAAAAAAAGAAAGAAAAAAGAACCAACGAAAACTGAGAACAAGATAAAGCAACCAGGTGAAAAACAAAGAAAACCGGAAACCGGAAAAAATGAGTGAAGAAACATAGAAAAGAACAGAAAAGGAGAAAATCTACAAAATACAGAGCCAAAGCCAGCGACAGAACAGAACCACTAGTGTCTCGATTGAAACCCAGTAAATGAATAAAATACGAAAAATGGGTCAGCTCTGTAGCTACACGCGGGCGGAATACTTCAGGGGAGACGCACGCCTCACGTTCTCCAAGTGGCATATAGCACCTTGGAAGAATAAGAGGTCCCGTTGCAAACTACAACAATCTTCCTACAATTGGGCTTAAAGCAAGACAATTTGTAGTCTTCCCTTGTAGGGATGAGCACAACCATTTTCTTGGTGTATCTATTATGGTGATTGAAGAACTGCTTGATCCGGTCAGTTTAGAGGTGATGACATGCAATGAGGCAATTGCTCCAGCTCAAGATCTTAATAGCACGACTGTTCGCGCATTTCATAGGCTGTTCGCGCATTCCATATGCTGGACGCTCGCGGCATTGCGGTCGGCAGCTGTCCGTCTGTCAATGTGATGTTGCGCGACTACTTGTGTCACAACGATGGCGGCTTCGGGCGGAGTTGGATGGCTGCTAAGCTTTGGTAGTCGGTCTCATCCGGCGTGTTCGAGGGGTCGCCGTGCCTCACTTGTCTTCCTGAAGTCGGAGCTGCAGAGGGGGTGTCTCCGCATCGACGATGACACGAGACGGGTGGTCGGTTCCGGTGCCGGCTCGGTGCAGGCCTAGTGCTTTTCCCTTGCTTTGCTCGTCGACAGAGTCGGAGCTGCTTGGTCCTCGGCGCGTGCGGTAGACTGTTTGGCATCGACCGACGCAGGCCTCGGCGGTTGCTTGCGGTGAGGGCTACTTCGATGGTCGTTGATGGTGGAGTCGCAGTCGCCCACGCGGAGGTGTGATGACGATGACGCCACATTGCAACCTCGACGGCGTGTGTGCGTTCTTGTGTGGGTTGTCATGTCGCCTTGTGTGCCTTGTTTTTATGGGCATGTTGTGACGATTTTCGCCCGGTTTTCCGTTAATTAACTGGGCAATTCTCTTCGACCTTTTTTAATGAATCAGGCCCTAAGAGACTGCGTTTCAGAAAAATAAAAATAGCACGACTATTCTAGTTGCTTCAAACTATCTCGAAATGGTTACCAATCTTCATAACAAGGCCCCATGTGCGTATGTGATGATTTTAAGGGAGATCGATCATCATTTTAGGGCACTTCATGAGGTGTCAATTGTCCATGAGAATGATTCAAATGATTCAAATGATAATAGTAAAAAAATGATTCAAATGATGAGGCTCATAGCCTAGTTATGACAGCAACTGCCCTCAATTCAGGCTGTCATATTTGGCTTGGCATACTGAATGAATAAAAGCCCATTTTCCACTCAAAAAAATTTATGTTAAATCTTCAAGAGAAAAACCATTGTAGGAAAAGAAACTTTGTAGGAATACATTTTGCTTGACTAGTCGAAACTTCGGATATGAAACATAAGAATATGAAAATAATGTTCTATTTTTGGCCCTTGATTTATGCAGTTTTTTTTTATTCACCTAATTGACTCCGGGCTTCCGTCCAAAGATTGGATTCTACAACTAACTACTTTCTGATTTAAAAGTCCCACCTGTATCCTTGGATCGGTAATTTGACCAACGTAACACAAGTTATATATTACAACAAATATACTATTAGAAACATTTAATGTTATATTTTCTATTGGTTAACTTTTGCGACATATAATTTATATTATATTGGTGGAATTGTGATCTGGGATAGGCATGGGCCTTTGAAACTGGAAAGGAGGAAATTGATTTAAGGATTTTAAAATTTCTAGCAGAATCCCTGCAAACCAAATGGCCCCTCAAAATAAAATTTTCGTACTCACAAGACACTTCTACTTTTCTATACAACAAAAGTTTATTGAGTTTTTGAAGAACAGCTCACTATGAGTAGCCACTTCGTGTGGAGGACAGATGACCCATGGATTTTGGTTGCAACCTAGTGTGGATGTTTCTTTAACCGGGCTCGATGATGATCCAATGATAGAATATGTGATTGCATCATTTTATCTTGTTAGTTCATGGTTATTTTGAGCTCTGTGCTCCTTTTACTGTTAATTTGTTTAATACTCTAACTTAATCAATATGGTTGTATGCATCATTTCATGGAGAGGCTAGGGTAGACCCTCCTTTAGAAAACATATGTATGCATAATAACCAGAAAACATTTAGACATATGAAATGACATCACAAAGTACCAAAATATATTATAGTACTGGCAAAGTAGCTCACAACCAAAGTCATAGCAGATCATACAATACAATACACAGTCGAGCACTACGGCGTTAATTACACATTGAACTGACTCATGTGCACGAGACCGAGATAAGGCATCATCGATCACAGCATTTCACAAATACAAACACACAGAATTTTTTTCTTATTGTGGTAACTTGATCGATCACTTGATATATAAGCTAGTAGGAGCGATCGAAGTGATCGATTAGCCGAGGCGCAGGTCGTGGGAGCCGCCGTAGGCCATGCCGTGCAGGTTGGGCTGGCTGGGCACCACGCGGAAGGCGTACATGTCCGCCGCCGAGCCGCCGCCCATCGCCACCGCTGCCACGCCGTCCCACCCGCCCGCAGCCGGGTTGTCCACGAACCCGTACGCCGGGTCCTCGCGCATACCCTGCATACACATGCGTGCACAGTCATCATGGTCAGCTCGGATTCATGCATGACCGTGGTTACATAGCTGTACTAGCTAGCTAGGGAGCGAGAGAGCACACCAGCTCCTGCTGCAGATTCTTGTATGCCTCCTGGGAGTGCTTCACCTGAATATATGCAATGGATTCGGAGAGAAGCATGAATTAGTACACGAATGCAACAAGCTGCAGGGTAAATACATGCGTATATTTATCGTACAACAGGAGGCACCGAATGACAAAAGCCAGAGTCTATATCTACATATAGAAGATATTACAGTCTTAGACATGTCGCGGATACACACAATTTGACATGGGTTTGTTGCCTGACTAACTGCATTGTCACTGAGAAACCTCTCAAGTAAAAAGACGTGTTCAGAATGAGTAGGAAAACTTGGCCAGTTTATATGAAGGACCATGGCATGCAAGCAAACTAAGGGCTGGGGGTTTATCCTATAGGTTGTGCTCTTAGTTTTGTCCCTCTAGCTATAGGTTCCTCCATATACCCATGTAGAATATAATGGTGCTACCACATATGCATGCATGCCATGTGTCCATGCTGACGAGATGTATAGTTCCAACTAAGCATTGTTTCGAGGGGAATTGTCGAAAATCCCTATGGATAAGTAGGTAACTTCAATTACAATAATCTTTACGTCACGCAATTATTTCTTCAAAAAGGAGGTTAAACCTCTGGCCTTTGCATTATTGTGAAGCACACAACCATATATATTAATTATTAACCAGAGTAAAAAAAAGGGGCAACTACGGCTAAACCACTAGCTACAAGATAAATCACGCAAATAAAAGCTACAAAAAGGAAAACTGTAAGTCACAGGCAGTATAAACTAAAAATAAAGAACAGATTCCGCACCCAACAGGTAAGTTTGTACCTCTACTTCCCACCAAAATTAGTTAGACTTAATTGCTAGGTCCAGATGCAATTTCAAGGAAAAAGAAGATAAGTTGAGATACAATTGAACCTACAAAATAAAGTTCAAATACAATCATCACTCAACAAAAACCTTCCATATACATTCACGACTTGTACAAGGTTTTTTTGTATTTAATCCATACTTAGCCAAAAAAAAAGGACTTTGTTGGAAAAGGGGAAGTTTAGGGGTGTATTATCTACTCATACATACTCTATGTACACATATCAAGATCAAAACACACATGAAATTCCACAAAGAAAGAACAAACAAAAAGCGGTGTCAAAATAAGAAGGATGGAAAATAAGATTGTAGTTTATCTTTTTTTTCTTGAGAACAAAAAAAAAATGTTTTGAATATTTTCACATATGTGCATGCATGGTGTGAAGTAATGCAGCAGTATTAAAATTCACCTGGAGGAATCTTGCATGCACATAAAATTACGAGTCGTTTCACGATGAAATAACACCTTAATCTATATATCTTCACATATATCTATTGCCTCTGCTCAATAATACATGATGTTTTGGATCTTGCATGGTGTAAAAGTGCAAGTATTACTGTTACATTGCTATCAACATGTTATTAAAAATTCCATGAAATTTCTAATGATAGTATTTCCAGTTGGTCAAGATGATTCATATTCTATATATTCATGATCGAAGTTAAAGAAGTTTGAGTACACCCATTCTGGGTTGTCATCTATTTCGAATGGAGGCCACCAGTTTTAACTACCAAGTGTGGCTAGCTTGTTTGTTTGGCTACTAGTTCCCTGCTGCAAATCGATTGTTGTGGATATACTCCTTGTCAATCACGCTCAATTTACATGAACTTGCAGAAGTTAAACTTATATTTAAACTATGGTAGTCAGTTCATATCATATTAACTTAAGTGTTGGTCTTTACTATGGCTTTAGGAGTAGGCGGTGACTAGAACATGTAGGCTGGATCTCCTTTTTTGGTTATTGATGGTACTGGAACCCGGTCTAGAACTGTTGCACAAGAAAAAATGTCAACAAAAAGAAAAGGCAAGAGAAACCATCTTTCTCAAATACGGAGTACATTATACTCGCTGCAGTCTTAAGTATACAGCATTCTGTACATAGGAATGAGGAATGATATTTAAACTTTGACTGCCATCATTACATGAATATATAAAGACCTATTTTAATTATTTTATTTTTACATGACTAACATTTTTCTAGCTTAGTCACAGTGAATGTTGCAGAAACTTAACTGACTAAAACATTGTGCATATTTATATCACCTAACGATGGTACCCCCTCAGTTTCTAAATATAAGTCTTTTTAGAGATTTTCATATGAACTACATGCGGATGTATATAGACGTATTTTAGAATGTATATTCACTCATTTTGCTCCGTATGTAGTCCATATTGGAATCTCTAAAAATACTTATATTTAGAAACGGAGGGAGTAGTACTAATCAAGTACATGCATGTATATTTGATGGGACAACATGTATTTAATTTAATTTAATTAGGTTGGATGATTGAAGAAAAGAACTATATATGCACTCATCAAATACTCCCTCCGTTTTTATTTACTCCCCATATTAGTTTTGACCTAAGTCAAACTTTATAAGTATGACCAAGTTTATCGAAAACAATCTGAACTTTCACAATAAAAAATTTATATGGTATGAAAATAGTTTGTTTGATGATTCTAATGGTATTGACTTGGTATTTTGGATGTTAATTTTTTATATAAACTTGATCAAAGTTTAAAAAGGTTGACCCGAGACAAAACTAATATGTGAAGTAAATAAAAACGGAGGGAGTACCCATCATGTAAGACTAGTGTCATCTAGTGCGAGGACCAATTGTTTTATCGTTTAGATTAACATTGTAGATCTCATATGTCTAAGCAATTGTTCATCCAACACCACTACAAAAGCATCCAGCCATATAATCCCAATGGCTATAAAAGAAACTAATGTAGTTGAGATAAGTTTAACATTGTTAGAGTTCCAATTTTTTTGCCAATTACCCGCAGGGCTACTGACTAATATATGTGTATATGGTCCTTACTTCAGTAGCAGAAGTACGCTCCGGGGCAACTATATGGAGATGACTGCGGGCTTTGTTCAACAGGTTTGAATGGCAGTCTAGTCATGGGATCATTAAAACATAGGAGTATGTGCTTTATTTGTTCGATGTGGTTGTTTCCTTGTCATATCATCTTTATAATAAAATTTAAAAACTTTGCAATAAGGATTTGTGCATCACTCAATCTAGAGGCCGGGGGTTTAACCTCCTTTTAAAAAGGAAAAACACACACACAATCCTTTCCCTAAGCGCCTATATTAATGCCACACGGACCTAGAACATGAACGGATCATGAAACCAATTTTAGCTTCACATTGACGACTGGTATAAAGCATTACACCCAGGACTACGCAAAGCTGAAGACCGGATCATATGTCAGTACGTACGCAAAACAAAAGAAAGGCGAAAGTTTTCTACCATTCATTCAGATTGAAAAGCCAGCAGGCCGTATAACTAAAGGCTTCGTTTCCATAGTTCCGCAAACCATAAAGCCTCGTCGCCGGTCCTCATCTACAAGGGGTATCATGGCACTGTGCAATCTCATAAAAATCCGTGTTTGACATGCTACCCCCAGATAGCCGGGGGACCGAACAAAGCAGCCATGCACGCTCATGCACCCATGCATCTCTAGGCAGCCAGCTACTGATCGATCATCTAGCTAGGCTTAGCAGGAGATACGTGTAGTGCATGAGAGATATAGCCCCAAGATTATTGTCCTTCGCTCTTTCTCAATTCCAGCTTATGTGTTTCTGTCAAAAGGAGACAGATCACTGCATCTATTGCTGTTCGTCTACGTGTGTGTGCATGCATGTAAGCACATGACATGCATATATATACTCTACACCGAGATTTCTCCAAAGGCTCTATAGCTAATTAGCTACGCCAAGATTTGGATCTAGAATTGTAGAGTGTAGAATCTAGAGTTGTCGAAGTGAGGGGGTTGAGTGTGTAAAGTGCAGACACGCATGGCAGTGCACCGTGTACATTGGCATGCAATGTGTTTGTTTGAGGCGTGGAGGTGTCTGTCAGATCTTTGCTTCCATCGGTCACTAGCTAGGTTGAATGTTCAACCATATAAGGGTTGGGAGATGGATGTATGTTTGGGGCTCTAATCTAGCTAGCTAGCTAGGTTATGAGAGTGGTTAATATGTAACGCCATGCATATGATGCAGCTCATTAAGTGCAATAATGGTCATACATATCTAGCTAGACGGACTTTCTCAAACAAAGTTAATGTGGCCGAATGATTGTACAATACAGAGATCTGGTGAACACATGGTGTTCGAACAGTGGCATGGAGAACTAGCTAAATAAAGAAACTGTAACAAGTGGCAGCTGACACAAGGCAAGGTAAACGAATTGGGGAAAGATCTAGTTTTGTGGAGATATGTGTGCGCCAGAACAGTCATGTACACCAAATTGGGCAACGTACTCCTGAATTTTTCGAGCTACGAAAAAACTACTTAATTCACATAGAACAGTTTACAATAATTGTTTAGAAAATGTCTCACCTTCTTCTTGTAGGTTTCAGTCTGCGTGGTGATCACATGATACTGCAAAATTAAAACGAAAATAACAGACAAAAGAACAGAAGATTAATTAAGATGCTATATAAGTTGTTAAAGGAAGCAATATAATACATGAGATGAAATTAAACAAGAAAAACGCAACCAATTCTTTGGAAATAAGAAAAACAATCTCTTGTTAATTAGTATATCCTAGAGATCGAGAACTGTATAGATCTACCACTTGTTAATTCTATCCTAGAGATAGAGAACTCGTGTAGATCTAGGACCACAAGGAGCTAGCTACTCAACATGAAATATGCACGGATTGGACAGCAGATGAGCGAGCAGAAACAGACAGATCCAGCTAGGAATCGAAGGCTAAATCAGTTAATCTGATAGCTAGGGTTTGTACGTGCATGCCTTCCTCTGGCGAACCTCCTTGAGAGCGGCATCGACATTTTGCTCAAGGTCGCGCAGCTCCTCGAACTCCAGCGCGTCCAGATCTTCACCCATCCTTTGCCTGCCATCGACATACGAGCAAACAGTATGTTAATTCAAGTCGATCTCGGCATCAAATCAATCTAAATTGCCGGTGCTGGAGAATCCCCATGAAAGAAGTAAAGAAGGAAAGAGGAAAGTGATTGACCTGATCTCGGTGCGCAGGTTCCGATTGATGTCCTTGAGATGGCTCAGCGTGCGCTGCATATTCTGCGATGAAATCAAATCAAACCAAAACGAATCAGCCAAAGCAAAAGAGCAGTGAAGCACCGGAAGATGGAGCCTGGACTCGATTAGATCTCATGTCAAATCACAAGAAAACAGCGAATGAGTAGCTATCTAGCAATTAAAAGGGAAAGGAGAAAGCGTTGCAGCTAAAGAAAAAGATGGATTGAGGCAAGAAAGAGGAGCAGCAACCTCATACTGCTCGATCCACAGGCTGGTCCCGATGGCCTGCTGGTAGCGGTCAAAGATCCCCTTGATGCTGCAAGTACGTACATACATGGAGAAGAACAAGACCAAGCTGGCTTATGTTAGAGATGATTAAGCAGGCAGCTAGCGATGGAATGGAATTGATAATTAACTAAGCAAGAGAGACATGGATGGAAGCAGTGAGTTGGTAGTTCTTACTCGGTGCCGGTGCTGCAGAACTCGTGGTACTTGCCGGTGGAGGAGAACATGATGATGGCGACCTGGGCGTCGCAGAGCACGGTGAGCTCCCGCGCCTTCTTCATGATCCCCGACCGGCGCTTGGAGTAGGTCACCTGCCTGTTTGTGGCGTTCTCGATCCGCTTTATCTCGATCTTCCCCCGCCCCATCTCCGCCGCCCGATCCACCTCCTCCGACCCCGCAATCGCGCGCGCCACCGCGAGCGAGCGAGCTGGCTAGCTAGGTCGGCCGACGCAGCGACGGGTGGAGAAGAAAGAGTATGGGGGGAAGGAGGGGAGATCGGCTAGCTGCTGCTGCTGCTGCTTCTCGAGCTGCTGGTTTGGTTTAGTAAAAGAGGTGGGATGGAGGTGGTGCCGAGTGTGCGTGTGCATTTCGGGGTGGCGAGGACGGTGGTGGGTGGCGCCGATGGACGGGGACGGTTGCCGAATCCGTGAAAGGCGTGGGGAGCCGCGCCGTGCCTGCCCTGCCCTACCCTACCCCGCCCGCGCGCACGGGCCGTACGACCACCACGTAGCCCCGTAACGCGCCGTATGGTTTTGAGCGCCGTTGCGTGCGTGCGGGGCGGCCGGCCGTGGTTTTGAGTGCCGGACGGATGCGGGCGCGGGCGTATGCCCGGGGGGTATGCTGCTGTGGCATGGCCGTGGCCGGGCAGCGCTCGGCACAACGGTTAGCACGGTTCGGGCTCTACGGCCATCATTGCTTCGCTGCTTGGCCTAGCTTGCCGGTCTCTCGACTTGAGGCATGCGCATGCAGAAAAGAGGCCCTATGGCTAGATACCATTCTCTCCTGCATTTTCGGCTTAAGGAATAAAGTATTTTCACCCTCTTTTCTTCTTTTGTGTGGATAGAAGGGGCATTGTCTCATCTTAATTCTTAGTTAACATTTCTCTGTTTTCAGGTTATTAGGTTAACATTTCTATCATTTTGTACATAAAGCTAAAATTTCTCTTTTCGCAAAAAAAAGGCTAACATTTCTCTTAGTATCCTCTCATGCACAAAAAGTATTTGTTGAATTGCCAGAAAGAGATAGGAGGAGGAAGAAGGAGGTTGTTGTTGGCCCCACATGTCATAACGGTCAACTTAATGATTAAAATAAGCGAAGTTGACTTTCATGCCACGTCAGCCCTGACAAACGGGCCCCGCTTGTCATAAACACGTTTAAAGTATCTAAACTGTCCACTTCCAAAAGAGGTAGTTGTTAGTAAAAAAAATAAGAAATTTTGATAGTTTTCTGTCACTTTTTAAAGGTGTTAGCTCTATGGGATGCATACCGCTAAAGTGGTAGTGTTTTGTCTAACACTCGAAAAGAGGCCCTATGGCTTAGCTAGCGTTCTCTCTTGCATTTTCAGTTTAAGAAAAAGTATTTTCCCTCTCTTCTGTTCTTTTTGGTAAGAAGAAGAAGGGGCATTCTCTCATTTTAATTCGTAGTTAACATTTCTTTGTTTTTCAGGTCAGGTTAACATTTCTATCATTTTGTACATGAAGCTAATAAAATTTCTCTTTTTGCAAAAAAGGTTCACATTTCTCTTAGTATTGCTCATGGCAGATCTAGAAATTCAAGAAAGATGGATCCGGTGGGATGGTGTACCTCGTCGGTTCTGTAATATGTGTCACGTCGGGTCGCGGATTCAATCTGCCAAGTCCCGGGTAACTTTACCATTGGATTGAAAATGGACGGTAGCACCGTGTAACACATGACACTGTAGAAAATATCGTGCAGCACATATAACTATCCATGTTAATCAAACCACTAATTCTAAACGATAGGTGGCTAAGTCGCTATACATAATCCAAGTCACCGTTTCATCATTGGTCGTGCAGGGTAGGTGCCCGGCCAAATCATGTGCCAGGTTGGTGGATTGGCACTAGTTCTTTGTTGGTGTGCGACGTTGGCTACGTATGCTTCTTCTCTGCATCCTCGTGGCGCGGCGGCTGCCTTCAATTTGTGGATGGGGCTTCAGTGAAAGCCTTGCATGGCAGTGGCCATTGTTATGCCTTGGAGTGTTGTTATCCTTCTTGGAGATCCAGTATCGTCCCGATTTGGGTCCGCCTCCCCTTTTTTAACTACAATTCCCAATGATCTTGTCGTGTCATCGGTCGATGTGTGATGGTTGCTGGTAGCAAGGTCGATTTAGCTTTGCGGCGTTCCTCTCCTTGGAAGCATTTCTTGACACCCCCCCACCACCACCACCACTGCAAGACCCATGAACCTACTAGGTTTTTTGGCCATGCGTCGGGTCACTATTCATGTTTTTGTTGATGCGTTTGGGGATCGATGGTTTGTACAGTTTCCGTGTCACTGGTGTGCAATTGGAATCTTAGCTCAGTCGATGGGATCAAGTGAACGTAGGTTCTCATAGTTCTTATACTACATTTGCTTGTTTCGTGCATATTTTGAGGTTCTTTCCCTTTTTCAATGCATGCAATTTTGGAAACTTCTCGTCGCTGGTTATGGTATTATTATTTCAAAATCAAGGCTCATTTGAGCATTCCATCTGAAGGGTCAAACAATATGTAGTGAAGACCAAACAATAACTAATTTTCTTGGGAATTTAGAGGATAAGCATATGCATACATGCACTTGTGTGATCATGTTGGGTGGGTGGCGGGGGGGGGGGGGGGGGGGTGTGGCTTGCGAGTCCTTAGTCCCTCTGGCCTCTACCACTGGTGTTGCTTGTAAATACCAACTTAGAAACAATGCATTTCTCAAATACAAAATTGCAGGAACTGCATTTCTCAAATTGATTGCTTTAATAAGTGGATAACTAATTTTCTTGGGAATTTAGAGGATAAGCATATGCATACATGCACTTGTGTGATCATGTTGGGTGGGTGGGGGGGGGGGGCGGGGGTTGTGGCTTGCGAGTCCTTAGTCCCTCTGGCCTCTACCACTGGTGTTGCTTGTAAATACCAACTTAGAAACAATGAATTTCTCAAATACAAAATTGCAGGAACTGCATTTCTCAAATTGATTGCTTTAATCAGTCATTTCTTGTCTGACAATTTTTTTCCAAGTTTCATATCAATTTCTTTTGGAACGAAAAGATCTTACGGTTGTTTTGTATATACCTATCACCAACTATGGAGGCGAACTCGCGATCCCTGTGTGCAATCTTGTGCAACTTAGACCCCTCCGCCTAGACTGCCGCCGGCCTCCCGGCCGCGGCGGACCACGATCCTCGCCGCGCCGTACTCCACTCCGGACGCGGCGGCCACCATAGACAGTCTGATGGCTCTTGCAGACCTGAACTTCGACAAAGGACAAGATTTTGCGGCTGAGGAATGGAGGAAATGGGGTGTACCCATTAACTATGAAGAAGGTAAAGACATGCAAGAATTCATTCTAGTTGCTGAGTTCACCCGCTCAAGGATCAGACTCACGGTGGAATCTGTAGCCACCATCCTCCTCTCATGTTTTGGAGGCCGTGCTTTTCTATTCAAGGTCCAGTTGCTGCAAAATTGGTCTTTCTGATTTTCGATCTCATCTAAAGAAGTGGGTTTCTCAATGCTAAAAGGAGGTAACATCTCTCTACCTGATCTCAATGTTAACTTTCTCCTTTGGGGCTCAGGAGGTCCCAATTCTCGCTGGGAACTCGACCAATATCTCCAAGAAAAAGAGGATGAATGGACTCATGTCTTTCGCAATCACCCTAGGAAATCTTACCTACAAGCTCTTAGATCACCCACCACATTCGTTCCACATGCATCAGCCCCAATTTGCCGACACGATCACTCACAGGATCCTCGAAGATCTCAATCTTCGGACCATGATCGTCGCCCGGAGTCATTTCAGGGCAATAATGCGGGAGCGGGTAATTCGCCCATTCAAACCGCTATTAATGGGCTTTATTGCGTCCGGTGTTTGTTGCATGGCCATCTTCGGCCCAACTGCACTAACCGAATCAAGTGTAGATGAAAGGATCGAGAAGAGGTGTCTAGAGGGGGGGGTGAATAGACTCTAATCAAGAAAAGTTGCAGTTTTTAATTTTTCTTAAGTTGATGTGGAGTTTTAGCACAAGTTTAAACATTTACAATACATATCAAGCAAGCATGCAAGCATACAAAGAGTATATGAGCAGCAGAAAGTAAAGCATGCAAGTTGCAAGAATGTAAGAGAAGGGATTGGAGTGTGCAAACGCAATTTGGAGACACGGAGATTTTTTTTATCCGTGGTTCCGATTGGTGGTGCTATCGTACATCCACGTTGATGGAGATTTCAACCCACGAAGGGTAACGGTTGCGCGAGTCCACGGAGGGCTCCACCCACGAAGGGTCCACGAAGAGGCAACCTTGTCTATCCCACCATGGCCGTCGCCCACGAAGGACTTGCCTTACTAGGGTAGATCTTCACGAAGTAGGCGATCTCCTTGCCCTTCCAAACTCCTTGGTTCAACTCCACAATCTTGACGGAGGCTCCCAAGTGACACGTAGCCAATCTAGGAGACACCACTCTCCAAGAAGTAACAAATGGTGTGTTGATGATGAACTCCTTGCTCTTGTGCTTCAAATGATAGTCTCCCCAACACTCAACTCTCTCTCGTAGGATTGGATTTGGTGGAAAGAAGATTTGAGTGGAAAGCAACTTGGGGAAGGCTAGAGATCAAGATTTATGTGGTTGGAATGGAATATCTTGACCTCAACACAAGTGTAGGTGGTTCTCTCTCAGAAAATATGTATTGGAAGTGTAGGCATGTTCTGATGGCTCTCTTCACGAATGAAGAGTGGGTGGAGAGGTATTTATAGCCTCCACACAAAATCTAACCGTTACACACAAATCACCAAACTCGGTGGGACCGATTCAGAGAACTCGGTCAGACCGATTTGGTTCATAATGTGACCGTTAGGCATTTCGGTGGGACCGACTGGATTAACTCGGTGGGACCGATGTGCTAGGGTTAGGGTAAATCCAAATCTCGGTTTGACCGATTACTCAAACTCGGTGGGACCGATTTGGGTAATAAGCGAAACAGAGTGTTGGCCAAGCAAACTCGGTGGGGCCGATTGCATATCTCGGTGGGACCGAAATTATTGCAACGGGCAGCAGAGTGTTTGCAAGCCCATCTCGGTGAGACCGAGATCCCATCAGTGAGACCGAATTGATTAGGGTTTCCGGCAGTGGCTATGTCAACTGAACTCGGTGGCGCCGGATAGAAAGAATCGGTGGGTCCGAGTTTGACTTTAAGGTTTGGGACAACTATGGACATGAGAAAGTGGTTGAGGGCTTTGGAGCATATCACTAAGCACTTTGATCAAGCAAGCCATTAAGCAACACCTCATCCCCTCTTAATAGTATTGGCTTTGCTATGGACTCAATGTGATCTTGGACCACTAAAATAGAAATGTAGAGTCCTGAGCTTTGAGCTTGAGCCAATCCTTTGTCCTCACAATCTTGAAGGGGTTCCACATCCTCTAGTCCATGCCACTCCATTTTTGAACTCATCTGAAACATACTAGATAGAAGCATTAGTCCAACAAGAGATATGTTGACATTAATTACCAAAATCACCCAGGGAGCACTTGTGCTTTCAATCTCCCCCTTTTTGGTAATTGATGACAACATACATCAAAGCTTTAGATAAAGATATAGAGAACAACAAGTAAAGCTTTGGAAAGACATGTAACATGCATAGGCTCCCCCTATATGTATGCACTCATGTAAATATGGAACATAGGAGCATGTGAATGCATAAGCATGACGGAGTAAGCAATGTGTTACATGTATCTTTGTTATATGCATCAGAGCAAATGATGTGAATGTGAGAAATGTGCCTTCATGCTCATGAGTCCTTCTTGCAAACAATATGTACATCAGCAAGAAATCCTCATGCACATGACTGTGATGCATATACTTACCTTGTGATCTTGAGTTGGCTTAGGAAGAAATGAACCTGGGTAAACAAGGTTAGATAACACAGATACATCTACTAGCCAAAGCAAACAAAAGAAATCACAAGAGTACCAAGACTGGGATGACATGTAGAGAGTGAGTACTGAGTACTCTGTTGATATAAACATGTCCCCAAAAGTAAAGATGTGCAATAAAATCAGAGATTTCCTTCCCTTAGATGTATTGCTCCCCCTGAATCTTGCATGGGATATTGGGAGAAGATAGGGAACAGAAAATCAGAGCAAAGAAAAGAAACAGAGCTAATGCAAACAATCAAATATGAACATGTCTTGCCCCTCTTAAAGACATGTGACTTCTCTCCTCTTGAACACCAGGCATCTGGGGTTTCTTACACTCCCCCCTGAGTATTCTCTCCTGCTTTGATGTGATCTCTCTTTAAGCTTTGATGTGATCTCTCTCTCCCCCTTTGACATCAATTTCCAAGAAGGGCTCTTCTGGATTTTTATTACAAAAGGGTTTGGTCCTTGAGTCACAAAGCAAGTCGAATGTGATGCTGGTAGAGGACAAGAGTCATTGAGTGGAGCTGGAGAAAAAGTATGCAGGAACAAGTGGCAAGCTGTCTTTCCTGTAGTGAAATCGGTAGCACCGAGTTGTGTGCTTCGGTGGCACCGAGAGAATTTGGTTGGACCGAAAGAAACAAACTGGTGTGACCGAGTCCATCACAGAGAAAACACTTGTCACCTCAGCTCACTAGGCACTTAAGATCTCGCAAGGATTTGCAAGGAATTTGCTGAAAGATTTGCAAAGAATTGGATGCAAAAAATGCAGAACAAGAAGAAATAAAAAGATCTAGATGAAGTTTTTTTTGAGAAAGGGGAAACACATATGCATGAGACCAATGCAAGAGGAAACACAGGAGAACTTCATCTAGAATTGGGCGGTGATAAATTCACCTATGTTAGAGTATATTGACATAAGAGTCAAGTGAGGTCACTTGATCTTTGGTCATACTCATCGTTTAAGCTCAAAATGGGGTTACCATTTTTTGTTTAAGCATCTTGATGTATTCACATCTTGTTGAGTTGCTTTTCCCCATGATTTGGAGTAAAGCTTCTCTAAGATGGAATAATGTACCTTGGGTGATGGTGTTGATCTTGATCATGTAGTTGAACTTGTGTGGGTTGCTCAAGGTTGATGTAGATCATCAAGAGTTGGGAGCACCACTTGGAATTTGAGTTCATCTTCCTACATGGGTTAGCTTTGCAAGGAAGAGCACTTGTGTATCCAAAATGACAATCATAAATCTTAATGTAGAATTTGTCAAAGGATATGTTTGAAGAGTTTTGTGTTTCCTTGTCTTCAACCACCATTGTGTAGAGACTTGATGATGTAGAGATTGCTCAAGATGTGAGTGAGTTGCAATCTCATGGATTTAGGTTCATCCAAGCACCTACAAGGTTTAGATAGCATGCAAGGGTGCATAAATATCCAAGACATATAGATAGCATCATGAAAGAAGTATCAAGGATTAGTCAAAGGCTCATGCCTTGCATGTATCCAAATGGAGTTCCTACTCCAAGTTTGAAGCATCAATAATGTGCAATTCACCTCTCAAACGGCAAAAGACTTTCTCATCAAGCGGTTTGGTAAATATATCCGCTAATTGCTTATCGGTACGAACATGCTTAAGATCAATGTCCCCTTTGGCAACATGATCTCGAATGAAATGATGACGAACTTCAATATGCTTAGTTCGAGAATGTTGCACGGGATTGTGAGCAATCTTAATAGCACTTTCATTATCACAAAGCAATGGAACATGTTTCACATATATCCCATAATCTTTAAGAGTTTGGGTCATCCAAAGTAATTGGGCACAACATGATCCAGCGGCAATGTATTCCGCTTCGGTGGTGGATAAGGATACCGAGTTTTGTTTCTTGGAGGACCAAGACACAAGAGATCTACCAAGAAATTGACAAGTACCCGAAGTGGACTTTCTATCAACCTTGTCTCCGGCATAGTCCGAATCGGAGTAACCAACAAGATCAAAAGAAGACTACTTAGGATACCAAATGCCAAAATTTGGTGTGTATATTAAGTATCTCACTATCCTTTTCACAGCCTTAAGATGACACTCTTTAGGGGCCGCTTGATATCGTGCACACATGCACACACTTAGCATAATGTCAGGACGGGAGGCACATAGATATAACAATGAACCAATCATAGAGCGGTAAACCTTTTGATCAACCGGTTCACCATCCTTAGTCAAGTCAAGATGTCCACTAGTAGGCATGGGTGTAGACATACCTTTGCATTCTTGCATATTGAACTTCTTGAATAAGTCCTTGGTGTACTTTGTTTGAGAAACAAAGGTACCTTCCTTAGTTTGCTTGATTTGCAAACCAAGAAAGAAGGTGAGTTCACTCATCATAGACATCTCAAACTTCTCCGACATTAGCTTTGCAAACTTCTCACTAAAATGAGGGTTAGTTGAACCAAATATAATATCATCAACATAAATTTTGCACACAAATAGTTCTCCATTAACCCTTTTAGTAAAAAGAGTAGAATCAATTTTACCAATTTCAAAGCCTTTTTCAATAAGGAACTTGGTCAAGCATTTATACCACGCTCTAGGAGCTTGTTTAAGACCATAAAGGGCTTTGTGAAGTTTGTTAACATGATTAGGTTTCTTAGGATTGACAAAGCTGCGAGGTTGCTTAACATAAACTTCCTCCTCAATTTCACCATTTAGAAAAGCACTTTTAATGTCCATTTGGTACAAGGTGATATCATGGTGATTAGCATAATCAAGTAAGATGCGAATGCACTCAAGTCTAGCAACGGGAGCATATGTCTCACCATAGTCCATACCTTCGGCTTGAGTGTAGCCTTGGGAGACTAGGCGTACTTTGTTGCGGACGACTTGACCATCTTCATCTTGCTTGTTGCGAAACACCCATTTGGTACCAATGATGTTGTGGTTTTGTCGGGCTTCTCGACCAATGTCCATACTTGATTTCTCTCAAAGTTGTGTAGCTCTTCATGCATAGCATTTATCCAATCCGGATCTTCCAATGCTTCTTCAACCTACATAGGTTCAATGCTAGAGATGAATGAGTAATGTTCACAAAAATTAGCCAAACGAGTTTTAGAGCGAGTGATTCTCCCGGTTTGGATATCATTGTAGATTTGCTCGACGGGATGATCTTTGGCGATTCTTGCTCGAACTCGTGGGAGCTTTGGCTTGGCTCGGGGTGGAACATCTTCTTCATCTTGTTCTTCTTCTTGGCCTTCTTCATTGTTGATGTTGTCATTCTCTTGTCGTGGTGGAGAAGGAGGTTGTTGATGTTCATCTTGGTGTACTTCCTCGTTTTCTTCGTCTTGGTGTGTCCCACTTGTGGATGCTTCCGTATCAATTCTTGGTTCACCTTGTCGTGAGGTAGAAGCTTCCACTTGGACGGACGAGGTACTCTCCTTCACCTCCGTTGGACGAATCTTGCCAATAGACAAGTCTTGGATTGCTTCCGAAGGGTCTTTGTCTCCTACATCAATTGCCAATTGCTCTACTTGCGAGCCGTTAGATTCATCAAACTTCACATCTACCGTCTCTTCAACCTTTCGGGTGAAATTGTTGTAGACACGGTAAGTGTGAGAGTTTGAGCCATAACCAAGTAGGAAACCTTCATGAGATTTATGAGCAAATTTAGAACGACGATGCTTATCAAGAATGTAGCACTTTCAGCCAAATACTCGAAAGTATCCAACTTGGGGTTTGTTACCAGTGAGGAGCTCGTATGCCGTCTTGCCGAGTATCTTGTGAAGATACAAGGGATTTGTTGCATGACAAGTTGTCTCAACCGCTTCCGCCCAAAAGTGTTTTGGAGTCTTGTACTCATCAAGCATCGTTCTTGCCATCTCAATAAGAGTCCGGTTCTTTCTCTCAACAACTCCATTTTGTTGAGGTGTGTACGTAGCCGAGAACTCGTGTGAAATCCCCTCTTCGTCAACAAAGGTATCCACATTTGCGTTCTTGAACTCCGTTCCGTTGTCGCTCCGAACCTTTTTGATCTTCACGTCAAATTGATTTTGGGCCTTCCTAGCGAAGTTTTTGAAGATCTTTTGGACCTGTGATTTGTCATCAAGAAAGAACACCCACGTAAATCTTGAAAAATCATCAACTATGACTAGACCAAATGAGTTACCACCGAGACTCTTGTAGGCATTTGGACCAAAGAGATCCATGTGAAGTAGCTCGAGTGGTCTTCTCGTGGTCATGGTGTTCTTCGCACGATGACTTCCTCCAACCTGTTTCCCTGTCTGACAAGCACTACAAAGTCTATCCTTGTCAAATATGACATCTTTTACTCCAAGGATATGATCACCTTTAATAAGCTTATCAAGATTTCGCATGCCCACATGACCTAGTCTTCTATGCCACAACCAGCCATTAGAAGATTTAGCAATTAAGCAAGTTCTAGGTTGAGCCTTTTTAGTGAAATCAACAATGTAAAGATCACCTCTACGTATGCCGGTAAAGACCATTTTACGATTGTCTCTACGAAACACTTGGCAATCTACCTCAGTAAATAGAACATTGAAACCGAAATCAGCAAGTCTAGATACTGAAAGTAAATTGTACCCAAGAGATACAACGAGCATGACATTTTGTATGGAGCTATCATGTGAGATGGCCACCTTACCGAGGCCAACTACCTTACCCTTTGATTTATCACCAAAGGTGACATACTTTCGAGGGCCGTCGTTTTCAGCAAGCTCATGGAACATATCTTTATCTCCGGTAATATGATAAGTACATCCACTATCAAGGACCCATTCCTTTCCTCTAGCCGTGTAGCCGCGAAGATTTGCCATAAGACCAAAGTGTCTCATTGCATCATCAAGATCATAGTCACTATCATCATCATCCTCATCATAGTATCCATGTTCAACATCATCTTGTGATTGATCAACTCCTAGAGAGGGTAATTCATTAGATAAATGATCATTCCTATGGTTATCTTTATGAATTCTAATAGCTTCGGAAATGATATTGCTAATGATTCCAACATCTCCTTTGGCACGCATGAGATTGGTAAGCTCAAATAGACAATCACCAAAGCTAGGATCAGTAGAATTCATCTTACTCAAGGAGATAGATTTATGAAGGATTTCGTCCAAATTTTTCAAGGAATAATCTGGAAATCGTTCCTCAAGAAATCTCCATATAGTATAGGCACAATCAAGAGTAGGTAAATTAGTAATCAAATTTTTGGGCAATCCCCTAATGATAAGATTGATGGTTCTAAGATTGCGAATCATGTCAAGAACCTCTTCGGGTGTAGGATGCAAAGGATCAATATGAGGTGCACAAGGGCTAGTAATGTACTTGTTCAAATGATATTCATTGAAAATCTCAAGCATTTCATTTTTCCACTCATAGAAAAACTCTCCATCGAGAATAGGCACTCTACGTCTAAGACTCCCCAAAGTAGACACATCCATCTTCCTCTAAAGGTGTTTAAACCAAGGCAATGGAGACCAAAGCTCTGATACCAATTGAAAGGATCGAGAATAGGTGTCTAGAGGGGGGTGAATAGACTCTATTAAAGAAAAGTTGCAGTTTTTTATTTTTCTTAAGTTGATGTGGAGTTTTAGCACAAGTTTAAACATTCACAATACATATCAAGCAAGCATGCAAGCATACAAAGAGTATATGAGCAGCGGAAAATAAAGCATGCAAGTTGCAAGAATGTAAGAGAAGGGATTGGAGTGAGCAAACGCAATTTGGAGACATGGAGATTTTTTTATCCGTGGTTCCGATAGGTGGTGCTATCGTACATCCACGTTGATGGAGACTTCAACCCACGAAGGGTAACGGTTGCGCGAGTCCACGGAGGGCTCCACCCACGAAGGGTCCATGAAGAAGCAACCTTGTCTATCCCACCATGGCCGTCGCCCACGAAGGATTTGCCTCACTAGGGTAGATCTTCACGAAGTAGGCGATCTCCTTGCCCTTACAAACTCCTTGGTTCAACTCCACAATCTTGACGGAGGCTCCCTAGTGACACGTAGCCAATCTAGGAGACACCACCCTCCAAGAAGTAACAAATGGTGTGTTGATGATGAACTCCTTGCTCTTGTGCTTCAAATGATAGTCTCCCCAACACTCAACTCTCTCTCATAGGATTGGATTTGGTGGAAAGAAGTTTTGAGTGGAAAGCAACTTGGGGAAGGCTAGAGAACAAGATTTATGTGGTTGGAATGGAATATCTTGACCTCAACACAAGTGTAGGTGGTTCTCTCTCAGAAAATATGTATTGGAAGTGTAGGCATGTTCTGATGGCTCTCTTCACGAATGAAGAGTGGGTGGAGAGGTATTTATAGCCTCCACACAAAATCTAACCGTTACACACAAATCACCAAACTCGGTGGGACCGATTCAGAGAACTCGGTCAGACCGATTTGGTTCATAATGTGACCGTCAGGCATTTCGGTGGGACCGACTGGATCAACTCGGTGGGACCGATGTGCTAGGGTTAGGGTAAATCCAAATCTCGGTTTGACCGATTACTCAAACTCGGTGGGACCGATTTGGGTAATAAGCGAAACAGAGTGTTGGCCAAGCAAACTCGGTGGGGCCGATTGCATATCTCGGTGGGACCAAAATTATTGCAACGGGCAGCAGAGAGTTTGCAAGCCCATCTCGGTGAGACCGAGATCCCATCGGTGAGACCGAATTGATTAGGGTTTCTGGCAGTGGCTATGTCAACTGAACTCGGTGGCGCCGGATAGAAAGAATCGGTGGGTCCGAGTTTGACTTTTAGGTTTGGGACAACTATGGATATGAGAAAGTGGTTGAGGGCTTTGGAGCATATCACTAAGCACTTTGAGCAAGCAAGCCATTAAGCAACACCTCATCCCCTCTTAATAGTATTGGCTTTCCTATGGACTCAATGTGATCTTGGACCACTAAAATAGAAATGTAGAGTCCTGAGCTTTGAGCTTGAGCCAATCCTTTGTCCTCAGCATCTTGAAGGGGTTCCACATCCTCTAGTCCATGCCACTCCATTTTTGAACTCATGTGAAACATACTAGATAGAAGCATTAGTCCAACAAGAGATATGTTGACATTAATTACCAAAATCACCCAGGGAGCACTTGTGGTTTTAGTAGAGCATGCAAGAGATGGGGCCATATTGCTCGGGACTGTTTCTCCTCTAAGCAGCCCAACCCAAGCCCTGTCATCCGGCCCACAGCCCAATCGACACCGAATCAAGTGATTCCGAGGCAAATCTGCACTGTTGCCGCGAATGTGACTAATCAGCCGGTCAGAGGGGTGGTCATTGCCTCTACCAACCAAGGAAACAGAGGGGACGCCTCGATATCCGCCGGAGTGGGTATCCGCCATTACAACCCCTCCTCTATTTCCATACCTCAAAGATTGAGATAATCAATTATCGGAGATAGAGCTCAATCCCCTTCACTCCGCCTCGCCATTCACCCTCCCTCATCCTCAATGACTCAATCCATGGCCTCCTCCCCATTCGACCCAAGCCCCTTCATCCCAGCTGGCCACCACAGCGTCGACGTTGCGGGCAGACCAGCCCGCATTTGTATCCTTGCAGGTGCGGTCCCGACGGCGCATGAAGAATGGGCCATCACAACCATCGTCCCGATGCCCAATCTGCCGGTTCAATTCTCTACTATTCGTGAGGTACTTGCTGAGTTTCTTACTGATGTCAAGCACCTGGGGCTTTCTGAGATCTCGCCCTGCCCTTTTGGCCAAGCTTATGTCAAGCTCAATAGTGTTTTTGATCGAGATGAACTAGTCAACAATAGTCCACATCCATTTACGGATGTGCATGTTATTTTTGAAAAGCACAATCAAGGTCTGAACTGGCGTAAACTGAATCTTAGCAAAGAAGTTTGGATTTTACTGTGCGGATTTCCTTTGGACCACCGCAGTATTCATGAGATCAACAATGCAGTCTGCAAATTTGGCAAATTTGTGATGTGGGACAGGAATAAAAGCTACAGAGCTAATCTCATGGTTAAATTCATAATGGAAGAACTTAGAGACATTCCTGCTAGCATTGTTATTGGGGAAGGAGATGATTCTGCTACCCTCTCTGTTCCTGTGGTGATTTTACAAGACACTGCTTTGGGCAGGGAGGCACCTGATGAGGACCCAATTCCCCCTTATGGAAATCCCCACCCTGTCCCAGCCCAGACTCATTTCCACCAAAACCAACACAACCACTTCATTGGTCCCCTTCAATTCCATGAAAAAGAAGCAGTTCAGGCACCTGTTCAGAATCCACTCTTAGATAACCAGTTGGGCATACAGGTTGAAGATGACGACGACATGGATGACCTACCTAGTTGGGGTCACTTGGCCATGCAAGTAGATCAGGAACTTATAGACCAGGAATTGCATGCAGGGGAGTTTATGAATTTGAATGAGTTGGTGGAGCCTTTGGAAGAAGATCTAGAGCATCTAGGTGAGGAGCAACAAGTGGCTAATAGCAATTGTCACTGACTCTATAGAACCACCTGATCACAGTGTTGAGACCGCTACTTCTGTTGTTGGGCCTTTGGCGCCAATCCTTCCTATCATTCCTGATGTAAATGCTGATATTGGGCCAGTTGGGCCATTGGAGCTTGTAGAGCCCATTTTGGCCCAGGAGGCCCATATAGTGGTCTTACAGGCTGAGAGAAGGCTGGTGGAACCAGCACTGGAAGATCTAAATCTAATAGCTATTCCGAATGTCACTCCAGAGGATCACGCTCTCCATTCAGTGGACCCAATGCAGTGTGAATGCTCACTGACCCCCAGACTCAAGACTGTTTTTGGTATTGACAGCACAAATGGACGGATCAAATCCTCAGTAGCTCCTGACACTTTGGAGGCACCACAACTTGAGTCCACTCTTCAGGTTTTACTAGCTCAGTCTGATCCAATTCTCAGTAGGGACAAGTTTGTCCCCCTAGAACAAGCAGCATGTGAACCCCCTCCTACCGTAATGCAACAGAATGAGGTTCAAGATCCTGATCTGATTTCTAATGCTGTTGATCCCATGATTTTTACTGAAGGTGAAGGTGAATCCTCCTCCTCTGATGACACTGCTCCACCAGGTTTCCCTGTTCCTATATTCATGCCTGATAATCTTAATGACACAGGGAAGAGACAGATCTCATCTGATGAACAAGGGGTTGAAATCAAGGATGAGGAGAAATACCTTGGCAAAGAAGGAGCTATTGTTGGGGAACATAGCAGAAATTCAAAATTTTCTACGCATCACCAAGATCAATCTATGGATTAACTAGTAACGAGAGAGAGGGGAGTGCATCTTCATACCCTTGAAGATCGCGAGCGGAAGCGTTCAAGAGAACGGGGTTGATGGAGTCGTACTCGTCGTGATCCAAATCACCGATGATCCTAGCGCCGAACGGACGGCACCTCCGCGTTCAACACACGTACGGAGCAGCGAGGTCTCCTCCTTCTTGATCCAGGAAGGGGGGAGGAGAGGTTGATGGAGATCCAGCAGCACGACGGCGTGGTGGTGGAAGTAGCGGGATTCCAACAGGGCTTCGCCAAGCGCTGCGGGAGGAGGGAGATGTGTCACGGGAGGGAGAGGGAGGCGCCAGGGCTTAGGATATTGCTGCCCTCCCCTTCCCTACATATATATAGGGGCAAGGGAGAGGGGGGCGCAGCCTTGGCCCTTCCTCCAAGGAAGGGTGCGGCCAGGGAGGAGTCCATCCTCCCCAAGGCACCTAGGAGGTGCCTTCCCCCTTTAGGACTCTCCCTTTCCCTTATCTCTTGGCGCATGGGCCTCTTGGGGCTGGTTCCCTTGGCCCATATAGGCCAAGGCGCACACCCCTACAGCCCATGTGGCCCCCGGGGCAGGTGGACCCCCGGACCCCTTTCGGCACTCCCGGTACAATACCGATAATGCGCGGAACTTTTCCGGCGACCAAAACAAGACTTCCCATATATAAATCTTTACCTCCGGACCATTCCGGAACTCCTCGTGACGTCCGGGATCTCATCCGGGACTCCGAGATTCAATCGTCGGTATCCCAATACCTCGTTCAATCTCGTTACCAGCAAGTCTCTTTACTCGTTCCGTAACACATGATCCTGTGGCTAACTCCTTAGTCACATTGAGCTCATTATGATGATGCATTACCGAGTGGGCCCAGAGATACCTCTCCGTCATACGGAGTGACAAATCCCAGTCTCGATTCGTACCAACGCAACAGACACTTTCGGAGATACCTGTAGTGCACCTTTATAGGCACCCAGTTACGTTGTGACGTTTGGTACACCCAAAGCATTCCTACGGTATCCGGGAGTTGCACAATCTCATGGTCTAAGGAAACGATACTTGACATTAGAAAAGCTCTTAGCAAACGAACTACACGATCTTGTGCTATGCTTAGGATTGGGTCTTGTCCATCACATCATTCTCCTAATGATGTGATCCCGTTATCAATGACATCCAATGTCCATGGTCAGGAAACCATAACCATCTATTGATCAACGAACTAGTCAACTAGAGGCTTACTAGGGACATGTTGTGGTCTATGTATTCACACATGTATTACGGTTTCCAGTTAATACAATTATAGCATGAACAATAGACAATTATCATGAACAAGGAAATACAATAATAACCATTTCATTATTGCCTCTAGGGCATATTTCCAACAGATAGATCTTGCGTGATCGTAAGAATTTTTTTGAAATTGCATGCTACGTTCCCAACAATAACATGAAAAGTATATCACTATCTTCCATTTTATGGCATTAATCAATCTTGAATGTAATGAATTTCTTTTTAGGTTTTTCCTCTAGGGCATATTTCCAACAGTCTCCCACTTGCACTAGAGTCAATAATCTAGTTCACATCACTATGTGATTGTAATGAATCCAACACCCATGGGGTTTGTTCATATCTCGCTTGTGAGAGAGGTTATTAGTCAACGGGTCTGAACCTTTTAGATCCGTGTGTGCTTTACAAATCTCTATGTCATCTTGTAGATGCAGCTACCACGCGCTACTTGGAGCTATTCCAAATAACTGCTCTACTATACGAATCCGGTTTACTACTCAGAGTCATCCGGATTAGTGTCAAAGTTTGCATCGACGTAACCCTTTACGATGAACTCCTTTTACCACCTCCATAATCGAGAAAATTCCTTAGTCCACTAGTTACTAAGGATAAGTTCGACCGTTGTCATGTGATCCATTCCTGGATCACTCTTGTACCCCTTGACCAACTCATGGCAAGGCACACTTTAGGTGCGGTACACAGCATAGCATACTGTAGAGCCTACGTCTAAAGCATAGGGGACGACCTTCGTCCTTTCTCTCTCTTCTGCCGTGGTCAGGTCTTGAGTCTTACTCAATACTCACACCTTGCAACACAGCCAAGAACTCCTTCTTTGCTGATCTATTTTGAACTCCTTCAAAATCTTGTCACGGTATGTATTCATTTGAAAGTACTATTAAGCGTTTTTGATCTATCCTTATAGATCTTGATGCTCAATGTTCAAGTAGCTTAATCCAGGTTTTCCATTGAAAAACACTTTTCAAATAACCCTGGATGCTTTCCAGAAATTCTACATCATTTCTGATCAACAATATGTTAACAACATATACTCATCAAAAATTCTATAGTGCTCCCACTCACTTCTTTCGAAATACAAGTTTCTCTTAAACTTTGTATAAACCCAAAATCTTTGATCATCTCATCAAAGCGTACATTCCAACTCCGAGATTCTTACTCCAGTCCATAGAAGGATTGCTGGAGCTTTGCATACTTGTTAGCATCTTTCAGGATTGACAAAATCTTCTGGTTGTATCACATACAACCTTTCCTCAAGAAAATCGTCGAGGAAACAATGTTTTGACATCCTATCTGCAAGATTTCATAAATAATGCAGTAACTGCTAATATAATTCTAACAGACTCTTAGCATCGCTACGAGTGAGAAAGTGTCATTGCAGTCAACTCCTTGAACTTGCCGGAAAACATCTTAACGACAAGTCGAGCTTTCTTAATGGTGACACTTACCATCATTGTCTGTCTTCCCTTTAAAATCCATCTGTACCCAACAGCCTTACGACCATCAAGTAGTTCTTTCAAAGTCTATACTTTGTTTTCATACATGGATCCTCTCGGATTTTATGGCCTCGAGCCATTCATCGGAATCCGGGCCCACCATCGCTTCTCCATAGCTCGTAGGTTCATTGTTGTCTAGCAACATGACTTCCAAGAGAGGATTACGTACCACTCAGAAGTAGTACGCATCCTTGTCGTCCTGCGAGGTTTGGTAGTGACTTGATCCGAAGTTTCATGATCACTATCATAAGCTTCCACTTCAATTGGTGTAGGTGCCACAGGAACAACTTCCTGTGCCCTGCTACACATTAGTTGAAGTGACGGTTCAATGACCTCATCAAGTCTCCACCATCCTCCCACTCAATTCTTTCCAGAGAAACTTTTCCTCGAGAAAGGACCCGTTTCTAGAAACAATCACTTTTGCTTCCAGATCTGAAATAGGAGGTATACCCAACTGTTTTGGGTATTCTATGAAGATGCATTTATCCTCTTTGGGTTCGAGCTTATCAGCCTGAAACTTTTTCACATAAGCGTCGCAGCCCCAAACTTTTAAGAAATGATAGCTTAGGTTTCTCTAAACCATAGTTCATACGGTGTCGTCTCAACGGAATTGCGTGGTGCCCTATTTAAAGTGAATGCGGTTGTCTCTAATGCCTAACCCATAAACAATAGTGTAATTCGATAAGAGACATCATGGTATGCACTATATCCAATAGGGTGCAGTTATGATGTTCGGACACACCATCACGCTATGGTGTTCCAGGCGGTATTAGTCGCGAAACAATTTCCACAATTTCTTAATTGTGTGCCAAACTCGCAACTAAGATATTCATCTCTATGATCATATCATAGACATTTTCATCCTCTTGTCACGACGATCTTCAACTTCACTCTGAAATTACTTGAACCTTTCAATAATTCAGACTTGTGTTTCATCAAGTAAATACACTCAGCATCTACTCAAATCATCTGTGAAGTAAGAACATAACGATATCCACTGCGTGCCTCAGCACTCATTGGGCTGCACACATCAAAATGTATTACCTCCAACAAGTTGCTCTCTTGTTCCATCTCACTGAAAACAAGGCCTTTCAGTCATCTTGCCCATGTGGTATGATTTACATGTCTCAAGTGATTCAAAATCAAGTGAGTCCAAATGATCCATCTGCGTGGAGTTTCTTCATGCATATATATCAATAGACATGGTTCGCATGTCTCAATCTTTTAAAAAACGAGTGAGTCCAAAGATCCATCTACATGGAGCTTCTTCATGCGTTTTATCCCAATATGACTCAAATAGTAGTGCCACAAGTATGTGGTACTATCATTACTATCTTATATCTTTTGGCATGAACATGTGTATCACTACGATCGAGATTCAATAAACCATTCATTTTAGGTGCAAGACCATTGAAGGTATTATTCAAATAGACAGAGTAACCATTATTCTCCTTAAATGAATAACCGTATTGCGATAAACATAATCCGATCATGTCTATGCTCAACGCAAACACCAAATAACAATTATTTAGGTTTAACACCAATCTTGATGGTAGAGGGAGCATGCTATGCTTGATCACATCAACCTTGGAAACACTTCCAACACATATCGTCATCTCACCTTTAGCTAGTCTCCGTTTATTTTGTAGCCTTTTATTTCGAGTTACCAATACTTAGCAACCGAACCGGTATCTAATACCCTGGTGCTACTAGGAGTACTAGTAAACTACACATTAATATAATGTATATCCAATATACTTCTGTCGACCTTGCCTACCTTCTCATCTACCAAGTATCTAGGGTAGTTCTGCTTCAGTGACCGTTCCCCTCATTACAGAAGCACCTGGTCTCGGGTTTGGGTTCAACCTTGGGTTTCTTCACTAGAGCAGCAACTGATTTGCCGTTTCATGAAGTATCCCTTCTTTCCCTTGCCCTTCTTGAAACTAGTGGTTTTACTAACCATCAACAATTGATGCTCCTTCTTGATTTCTACTTTCGCGGTGTCAAACATCGTGAGTTGCTCAAGGATCATCATGTCTATCCCTGATATGTTATAGTTCATCACGAAGCTCTAATAGCTTGGTGGCAGTGACTATGGAGAACCATCACTATCTCATCTGGAAGATTAACTCCCACTCGATTCAAGTGATTGTAGTACTCAGACAATCTGAGCACATGCTCAACGATTGAGCTTTTCTCCCTTAGTTTGCAGGCTTAAGAAACTTGTCAGAGGTCTCATACCTCTTGACGTGGGCATTAGTCTGAAATCCCAATTTCAGTCTTTGGAACATTTCATATGTTCTGCGACGTTTCAAAACCGTCTTTGGTGCCACAATTTTAAACCGTTAGCATCACACACTGAACTATCACGTAGTCATCAAAACGTGTATGTCAGATGTTTCGTAACATCTACAGATGACGCTCGAGGTTCAGCACACGGAGCGGTGCATTAAGGACATAAGCCTTCTGTGCAGCAATGAGGACAATCCTCAGTTTACGGACCTAGTCCGCATAATTGCTACTATCAACTTTCAACTAAATTTTCTCTAGGAACATATCTTAGTAGAACTAAAGCGTAAGCTACGACATTATTTGCAAAGACCTTTTGACTATGTTCATGATAATTAAGTTCATCTGATTATTTAATGAACTCCCACTTAGATAGACATCCCTCTAGTCATCTAAGTGATACATGATCCGAATCGACTAGGCCGTGTCCGATCATCACGTGAGACGGACTAGTCGTCATCGGTGAACATCTCCATGTTGATCGTATCTACTATACGACTCATGTTCGACCTTTCGGTCTCTTGTGTTCTGAGGCCATGTCTGTACATGCTAGGCTCGTCAAGTCAACCTAAGTGTTTTGCTTGTGTTCCGAGGCCATGTCTGTACATGCTAGGCTCGTCAGCACCCGTTGTATGCGAACGTTAGAATCTATCACACCCGATCATCACGTGGTGCTTCGAAACAACGAACCTTCGCAACGGTGCACAGTTAGGGGGAACACATCTCTTGAAATTTTAGTGAGGGATCATCTTATTTATGCTACCGTCATTCTAAGCAAATAAGATGTAAACATGACAAACATCACATGCAAATCATAAAGTGACATGATATGGCCAATATCATCTTGCGCCTTTTGATCTCCATCTTCGAGGCGCGGCATGATCACCTTCGTCACCGGCATGACACCATGATCTCCATCATCGTGTCTTCATGAAGTTGTCTCACCAACTATTACTTCTACTACTATGGCTAACGGTTAGCAATAAAGTAAAGTAATTACATGGCGTTTTTCATTGACACGCAGGTCATACAATAAATTAAGACAACTCCTATGGCTCCTGCCGGTTGTCATACTCATCGACATGCAAGTCGTGATTCCTATTACAAGAACATGATCAATCTCATACATCACATATATCATTCATCACATCCTTTTGGCCATATCACATCACATAGCATACCCTGCAAAAACAAGTTAGACGTCCTCTAATTGTTGTTGCATGTTTTACGTGGCTGCTATGGGTTTCTAGCAAGAACGTTTCTTACCTACGCAAAAGCCACAACGGTGATATGCCAATTGCTATTTACCCTTCATAAGGACCCTTTTCATCGAATCCGATCCGACTAAAGTTGGAGAGACAGACACCCGCTAGCCACCTTATGCATCAAGTGCATGTCAGTCGGTGGAACCTGTCTCACGTAAGAGTACGTGTAAGGTCGGTCTGGGCCGCTTCATCCCACAATGCCGCCGAATCAAGATAAGACTAGTAACGGTAAGCAAATTGAACAAATCGTCGCCCACAACTACTTTGTGTTCTACTCGTGCATAGAATCTACGCATAGACCTGGCTCATGATGCCACTGTTGGGGAACGTAGCAGAAATTCAAAATTTTCTACGCATCACCAAGATCAATCTATGGATTAACTAGTAACGAGAGAGAGGGGAGTGCATCTTCATACCCTTGAAGATCGCGAGCGGAAGCGTTCAAGAGAACAGGGTTGATGGAGTCGTACTCGTCGTGATCCAAACCACCGATGATCCTAGCGCCGAACGGACGGCACCTCCGCGTTCAACACACGTACGGAGCAGCGACGTCTCCTCCTTCTTGATCCAGCAAGGGGGGAGGAGAGGTTGATGGAGATCCAGCAGCACGACGGCGTGGTGGTGGAAGTAGCGGGATCCAACAGGGCTTCGCCAAGCGCTGCGGGAGGAGGGAGATGTGTCACGGGAGGGAGAGGGAGGCGCCAGGGCTTAGGATATTGCTGCCCTCCCCTTCCCCACATATATATAGGGGCAAGGGAGAGGGGGGGCGCAGCCTTGGCCCTTCCTCCAAGGAAGGGTGCGGCCAGGGAGGAGTCCATCCTCCCCAAGGCACCTAGGAGGTGCCTTCCCCCTTTAGGACTCTCCCTTTCCCTTATCTCTTGGCGCATGGGCCTCTTGGGGCTGGTTCCCTTGGCCCATATAGGCCAAGGCGCACACCCCTACAGCCCATGTGGCCCCCCGGGGCAGGTGGACCCCCGGACCCCTTTCGGCACTCCCGGTACAATACCGATAATGCGCGAAACTTTTCCGGCGACCAAAACAAGACTTCCCATATATAAATATTTACCTCCGGACCATTCCGGAACTCCTCGTGACGTCCGGGATCTCATCCGGGACTCCGAACAACTTTCGGGTTACCGCATACTAATATCTCTACAACCCTAGCGTCACCGAACCTTAAGTGTGTAGACCCAAAGGGTTCGGGAGACACGCAGACATGACCGAGACGCCTCTCCGGTCAATAACCAACAGCGGGATCTGGATACCCATGTTGGCTCCCACATGCTCCTCGATGATCTCATCAGATGAACCACGATGTCGAGGATTCAATGAATCCCATATTCAATTCCCTTTGTCAATCAGTATGTTACTTGCCCGAGATTCGATCGTCGGTATCCCAATACCTCGTTCAATCTCGTTACCGGCAAGTCTCTTTACTCGTTCCGTAACGCATGATCCCATGGCTAACTCCTTAGTCACATTGAGCTCATTATGATGATGCATTACCGAGTGGGCCCAGAGATACCTCTCCGTCATACGGAGTGACAAATCCCAGTCTCGATTCGTACCAACCCAATAGACACTTTCGGAGATACCTATAGTACACCTTTATAGCCACCCAGTTACGTTGTGACGTTTGGTACACCCAAAGCATTCCTACGGTATCCGGGAGTTGCACAATCTCATGGTCTAAGGAAACGATACTTGACATTAGAAAAGCTCTTAGCAAACGAACTACACGATCTTGTGCTATGCTTAGGATTGGGTCTTGTCCATCACATCATTCTCCTAATGATGTGATCCTGTTATCAATGACATCCAATGTCCATGGTCAGGAAACCATAACCATCTATTGATCAACGAGCTGGTCAACTAGAGGCTTACTAGGGACATGTTGTGGTCTATGTATTCACACATGTATTACGGTTTCCAGTTAATACAGTTATAGCATGAACAATAGACAATTATCATGAACAAGGAAATACAATAATAACCATTTTATTATTTCCTCTAGGGCATATTTCCAACAGCTATGATCTGGACCAGGCACTTTGCTCCTAAAAAAACAGCAAGGACATCATTCAGGTACCTATAGACTAGGTAAATTTTCTGTCTGTTACTCTTCTATCACCTGAAAATTTTGACTGGGCCATAAAATTTGTAACTTCTAAAGTCTAGGAAATTATCTCTCAAAACAAGGATGAGGAGATCTATTTACCTTTTTCCTTGCCAGTATCCTGTCCTGTCAGCTCAAATCTTACTTGTCCCTTGGATAATTCTCACGATCAGGAGAACACCCCTAACTCTATGGGTGGATCACAAGAGATCACTTCCTCCTCCACCTCTGCTATGCATCAGAACAGAAAGAGGAAGGACAAGGGACCACTGGTGGAAATAGAGGTAAGGAGGAGTTGTAGACTCCAAAAGATTAATAAAGGTTACAAAAAATCAGTTTGAATGGATAAAGACTGCATGGCCTGTCATTCTTTCCCTCCACCATTACCTGCTAAGATTATTAAGAATCTGAACACTGCTTATTGCAAGGTCAATGCTCAGGATACTACAGAAGATAAAATTACCACCAAGATCAAAAAGCCCAAGGTATGCCCCAAAACAAAGGATGGTGCGAGCAAAGCTAAGGAGGGGTCCACTGGTGGGAAGAATGCCAAGTAGCAAGCCTTTTCTTCTATCTTCTGTAATAGTACCTGATCTTTTGGTGACATGAGTCCACATGTTTATGTGGTGTATGACTGGGTTCTTTCCCTTATGGATTCTGTGTGGCAGACTTGTTATCCCTTATCTCAGTGTGTTATGAAACTCTGGGTTGATCTGTGCTGTGTTATTCTGCTTGTTATGGTTGCTCTGGTCTGTATGATGTGTTATTGGCTCTCCAAGTATCAGTCTCACCCACTCCTCCCTCTAGTTTACTGTAATCCTTATGAAGAGAAACTGGAATATTCTGAACTAGAACATTAGGGGCATCAATGACCCCAAGAAATGGGATGCTCTATCCAATAAAATTGCTGAATCTGCTTGTTCCACCATCTGCCTCCAAGAGACCAAAAGAGACCATTTCGCCACTGCTTATATTAGGAAATTCTGCCCAAAGAACATCTCAAAATTTGAGTTTCTTCCCTCTAATGGTGCTTCTGGTGGGCTGTTGATTGCCTGGAATGAGCAATTATTCTCTGGGTTGCTGATACATCAGAATGACTACTCCTTGACCATCAATTTTACTTGTAAACTCTCTGGGACTGCATGGAAACTCACCAACATCTATGGACCTTGTCAACAGGATGCAAGAGTTGATTTTCTTGATTGGTTCAAAAACTATCAGGTGGGGGATGATGAAAATTGGCTTGTATTGGGTGATTTTAATTACATAAGATATCATCACAACAGAAACAAAGATGGTGGCAGTATAAATGACATGTTCTTGTTCAATGAAGCAATCAGTAATCAAGCACTTGTTGAAATTCCTCTAAAAGGCAGAAAGTTCACCTGGAGCAATATGCAAGAAGCCCCTCTTCTGGAAAAGCCGGGTTGGTGTTTTACCTCTGAAGCATGGACACTCATGTTTTCTTCTACTCAAGCCATCCCTCTTGCCAAAACCACTTCAGACCACATCCCTATTGTTATCAAAGTGGGCACCTGCATCCCTAGATCCCAAATATTCAGATTTGAGAATTTCTGGCTCAAGCACCCCCAGTTCGAGGAAGTAGTCAAAAATAACTGGGAGCAAGAGGTGCATGAAACTGATAGTGCAAAATGCATTGCTGCTAAATTTAAGAGGCTTAGGAAGGGCCTAAAGATCTGGGCCAAAACTATTTCAAACCTGAAAGATACTATCCAGAACATCAACTTCATGATTCTGTTCTATGATGTCATTGAGGAATATAGGGACTTGTCCGTGGAACAATCTAATGGCAGGAGGATACTCATTGATCATTTGAGTCTTATTAATGAGCATCAGAGGATTTATTGGAAGCGAAGGGCTACCATCAGAAACATCAAGATGGGGGAAGCAAACACCAAATACTTTCAAGCCAAAGCCACCATTAAGCACAGATTTAACCACATTGCTATGCTGAAAGATGAAGAAGACCATGAGCATGCTGACCATAATGCAAAAGCTGCTATTCTTTTCAGAGCTTTCAAGAAGAGATTGGGCTCAGTTTCCAAAACTGAAAACCCACTTCTTCTCCAGTCTCTACTCTTGCAACATGATGACTTGTCAGACCTAGAGATACCTTTTACTAAGAAAGAAATTCATGATGTTATTATGAAGATGCCTGCTGATAAAGCACCTGGACCAGATGGATTTAATGCAACATTTCTTAAAGCCTGTTGGGATATTGTGGCTCCTGATTTCTACAGGCTTATTGAAGATTTTTATTTGGGGACAGTAAATCTATAGAGTATTAATTATTATTTTATTACCTTGATCCCCAAGAAAGATGATGCTGCACAACCCAATGACTTCACACTAATCTCTCTCTTAAATTGTACTTTGAAGATCTTAACCAAGTTACTGGCCAACAGACTGCAAAAGAAGATTCTCAAGTTGATCCACCCCAACCAATATGGGGTTTTATCCAACAGATGTATACAAGATTGTTTGGCCTAGTCTTTTGAATACATACATCAGTGTTACCAGTCAAATCAAGATGTGATTCTCCTGAAATTGGATTTTGAGAAGGCCTTTGATATGCTTAACCATGACACTATTATTGAGATTTTACAAGCCAAAGGTTTTGGCTCTAAGTGGATCAATTGGATTAAGATGATATATGGCACTGGGTTTTCTTCTGTTCTTCTCAATGGGGTACCTGGAAAATAGTTCTTATGTAAATGTGGGTTGAGGCAGGGTGACCCCCTATCACCTCTCATTTTTGTGCTTGCTGCAGATCTGCTACAATCCATGATGAATGAAGCAATGCATAATTCTCTGATACAAGCACCTTTGGTACATCAAACAAGCCCAGACTTTCCTATCATTCAATATGCTGATGATACCATCCTCATTATTAAAGCCGAGGCCTCCCAACTGATGCATATCAAGAACCTACTTCTCCACTTTGCAGCCTTCACTGGTCTGAAAGTCAACTACAACAAGTCAATTATGATACCTATCAACACTTCTGATGAACAGATGCAATACTTGTCTTCTATCTTCGGCTGCCAGACTGGAAAACTTCCTCACACTTATTTGGGTTTACCTCTCAGCCTGCACAAACCTAGAATTGAAGACTACTCGCCTCTGCTGAAGAGAGTAGAAAACAGACTGCTGGGATGTTCAACTCTGCTTTCCATTGGAGACAAATTGACTCTTATTAAATCAGTGTTCTCCAGCTTGCCCATTTTCTTCATGTGCTCCCTCGGGCAGCCGGCAACAGTGGTCAAGCAATTGAACATTTACCTAAAGAACTGTTTTTGGAGGAAATTTGGATCAACTAAGAGAGGAGCAACACTCATAGCATGGGACACATCATGTCAACCTAAAGCCAATGGAGGACTGGGGATATTGGATATTGAGACTCACAACAAGGCTCTTCTCATGAAGCAACTTCATAAATTTTTGAATAAGGTTGATATACCAGGGATCAATATCATTTGGGAATCATACTACTCTAATTCTCTCCCTGGTGAGAGACTGGTGGGATCATTCTGGTGGAAATCATTACTCAAGCTGCTGCCAGTCTATAAACAATTTACAGTCTGCAAGGCACACTCTGGAAATACTACACTATTGTGGTCTGATACCTGGTGGGAGCAACCACTTGTAACCAAATTCCCTGAGCTTCAATCTTTTGCAAGAAATGAATTTGAAACCTCGAGGACAACTATTTGTGGCCAAGACTTATCAGAACTTTTCCACACACCAATGTCACAGCAAGCCTACCATCAGTATAACCTACTTCTTCAACATCTGCAACTCAGACCTGCTTCCAGTAACTCAGATGAATGGTGCATTCTTGGGTCAAACAAAGGCTACTCGTCCATCAAAATGTATCACTACATGAGAGGACCCAGCCTGATACATCCGATCTTCCAACAGATATGGAAAATATCTTGTAGGCCAAGACATAAGATTTTCATCTGGCTACTCCTCCATGACAGGATCAACGCAAGAAATCTTCTCAACAGAAAGAGTATGCATCTTGATGACTATAATTGTGCACTCTGCTCTGACAACACTGAGGAAACTCTCCTCCACCTCTTCTGGAACTTCCCTTTTGCACTCCAATGCTAGGAATCCATCATTCCTTCTAAACTTAGAGGCATCTCGATCTTTGATGATTTCCAGCTGGCTATGACACAACCGCCCCCAGACATTGCACTAGATATTGTCTCTATGGGCTGTTGGGGTATTTGGTCCATCAGAAACGATAATCTTTTAAGCAGCAGCTCCACACATCCAGGGATGGAAGTTTTACCTCCAAGAAGGTCTTTGGGCAGCACAGATCAAAGCAAAGCATTCTAAAGCGGATAAGATTAGGTCCTGGGTCACACAGAACATTTAATTTGTTTCCATGTTTTTTAAAACTGGTATTGGGTGATCACTTTTGTATGAACGTTTGTATGTATATATATATTTAATATAATTTACCGTAGAACTATTGTTCTATGGTTTTCCGGTCAAAAAAACAACAACTATGGAGGCAATATATCCCTAAAAACATATATTATGACGCATATTAGTTAAAATGGGAGGGATCTAGTTAGTGTTCGATCAGTGAGTTGTAAGCCTCATCGCAAATCCCTCCAATTTTGAATGATAAGAATCATAAGATGTTCTAATGTTTTCTGAATCGGATGCATATAGACGCATTTGTGTGTGTTTGTTTCACTCATTTCAGTCCGTATGTTGTAATTCATAATATTGAAATAGTATCCAAAATGTCTTATAATTCGGAACATGGGTGATAGCATTGAGTGGTAGTTTTTTATATAAAAAATCAAGTAGATCTCCCGGCTCTATTATTCAGAAAAGAAGCCTGTAGATCAGGTCGTCAGTTTTGCATGCAGTTGGTAGTGGACTCATAGTCACGGATGAGGAGCAGTGTGCTTGTGATTCACAGCCGATGAGGAGCTTTGTATGTGTCCATGTACTAGTTTTTTTTAAACTGGGCACAAGATTTGTCACTTTCATTGACTAAGAAGACGGTTTAGAGGTTTTTGGCCAATGACCGAATTACACCCTCACGGCACTACATTACTCAAATACCTGGCCCATGCAAGGCAGCATAGCTTTGAAACATCTTTAATTCTAGCAACAAGAATCCCAACCGGCACCGCGGTGTCACAGAAGACGCGTGCATTCCTCTCGTTCCAAATTTCCCACGAGATAAGCATAATAAAAGACATCATCGCCCGTCGAGATTGCGACATGTTGGTGTCAATGAGGTTCCACCATGCCTTCACCGAATGGACCGCCACCCAAGCCGTAGGGTGCACATCAACCAAGCCAAGCCAAGACTTAATCATTTTCCAAACTCGAACCGTGTAGCGGCATTGGAAAAGGAGGTGAGCCGCGTACTCTTCAACTTGCTTGCATAAGGGGCATCGATTGCAAGTTAGGCCAACCCCGGTGTTGAAGCCTGTCGGCTGTCCATATCCTATTATTGATCACAAGCCAAGCAAAGAATTTGCATTTTGGAGGAGCCTAGATCTTCCACACCAACGGTTGCATGTTGGAGTCCACTAAGCCCAGGAAGTGGGCTTTGTAGGCCGAGGACGCAGAGTAAGAGCCATCGGTAGAAAGCTTCCATGAGATAGAATCGGGCACATCAGGGTTGAGGTATACCAAAGATAATTTCTCCCAAAGGTTGACGAACTCGGTCAGATGTGTAGCGGAGGTGATCCCATCGGTATTGACTTGAGAGACCCAGAAGTTATTATTCAATGCCTTTTGGACCATACATCCCCTTCTTTTCGATAGGTCAAAAATCTTCGGCGCGATGTCTTTGGGCCTCATGCCATCTAGCCAAGATGAATCCCAGAAAGAAGCACGAAGACCGTTGCTAAGAAACACCTTGGTGGCAGCTGCATAAATATTTTTATCATTCTCATCGCAAGGGTTATCCAAGCGAACCAACGGTTTCACTGGATCCAACCATTCTGCCCAAAGCCACCGGATATGAAGTGTAGGCACAAACTTCCTCAGATTTAGGATACCCAGACCCCCATGAACCTTGGACTTGTAGACCTGCACCCAGTTGATCTTGCATTTGCCACCAGTGACCTTGTCACAACCCGCCCAGAGGAAAGCACGCCGAAGAGAATCAATCTTTTCCAGAACCTCAATCGGAAGGTTTAATGATGTCATATAATATATGTCAATGTCCGCGATGACAGACTTGACCAAAACAGCCCTTCCCGGAGATGCCATTAGCAAGCCCAACCATGGAGAAAGCTTTGATGCAATCTTGTCCTCCAGGGGCTGGAAGTGGATTGTATTCAACCTCTTGACCAACAAAGGCAATCCGAGGTACTTCATCGGGAAGGAAGATCAGTTGACCAGGAAGGAATGTAGAATATCATCAAGGTCCAAGTGCTCACATCGGATGGGGGCAACCATGCTTTTAGAGCAGTTCGTGGTCAGGCCAGTGACCTCACCGAAACATGAAAGGATTTCCGCGAAGAATTTGAGTTCAGATATTGGCGCAAGAAAGACCGCATCATCATCCGCGTATAAGGAGGAACGGGTCACCATCGCATTTCCATCAAGAGGGAGTAACTCGTCTTGCTCGGTGGCCTTCTGTAGGATATGATGCAGAGGATCTATTGCAAGCACAAAGAGGAGGGGGAGGGAGGGGGGGGGGGGGGGCTGCCTCAAGCCACAACCTGTGGCTATTGGGCATCCAGGGACACCATTGAGAGGAACCCTCGACGAAGCTGTAGATAGGAGGGCCGAGACCCAACCTCGGAAGCGAGGTGGGAAGCCGAGGTGGTTCAACAACTTGAGGAGGAAGTCCCATCTAACCGAGTTGAAGCCCTTTTTGATATCAAGCATAAAGAGCAGAGCCCTTTTTTTTTGTTTTTTGTATTTTTTTTGCGGTGAAAGCGTCGGGTAAGGTTGCGAACGTACATAATGTTATTATGGATACATCTTCTTTTGATGAAGGCGCTTTGAGCTTGGGAAACACGATCATTGATGTGGGGAGCCGGCATGACTTTGGCTATGATCTTCATGATGGCATGAATAAGACTGATGGGGTGAAAATCGGAGTCCATGTATAATGTTAGCCTGTCGACTCTTCACTACATATATGCTGTAGCAACGTGACAGGTACACGTAAATGCGTGATTTCTACCATGGAGCGTTTACATGTATTACTCCGAAAAAAGAAAAGAAAAAAACGTTTACATGTATGTGTACGCACGTAGGAGTACTGTCCCATGTACTACACGTACAAGTCGGTCAGACAAGGCTAGAAAATTTCCTGGTTTGCAATTTTGTACACTATCTAGCAATCTTCTTGGAAACCTTTGCTGAGGAAGGTGTTACCAATCCTCGTTCCTTTGCATGCATCAGGCAATGTCGTCAACTGATCGATCGGGTAGATGCAAGATCGATCGGGCCGGAACTCGCCATCCACCGAGGAGAGACGAATGAATGCTCATGACCGATCACGTCCATCCAATCGCTCACGGTAATATCGATCGATCACCGGACATCCATCCATGCATGCATGATCCATCATCAGTGGCGCAGGCGGAGGCAGAGGCCGAGGCTGGGGATGCGAGAGTTATTCTCGAACTTGACACGAGACGGGGACAGGACGTGATGGGCGCATGATACTGTTGATTTCATTTCATGCGGTCCGCCGATGCGCCCGGGTCAGTCAGTCAGTCGGCCATGGACGCGAGCGGAAACGCTCCGCGCGGCTTTCCTAGTCCAGGCACGCGTTAATGTGTCCGCGGTGCCGTTTCCGGCGCTTGGACGTGACCCATCACTGCACGGACTACAGGGATGTGCGAGCTCGCGCAGAGCGTGAGCCGTGAGGAGAGAAAATTGCCTCGCTTTTTTCCTTTGTTTTGCGTCAGTGGGTACATGGGGGTAGCGCAGGTGCGACTTTTGGCTAGGGTTTTGGCTTGTTGCTCGGAAGGCAGTTAATGGATGTTCCTGGTTGAGATGTCATCGATGGTCAATACGTGGCGAGCTTGTTAAGCTAGGCAACGGTTAGCCAGATCTTACCCTGGATTGTTTGGGGAGATTTGCATTGGTCAACGCCACTTCAGAGGATGGAAGTATGTGTGTAAGGATAACTGGAAGTAAAGTTTAGTAGAACGTCTGATTTTTTTGAAAAGGAATTTTTTTTAGGAGTAGAACGTCTAATAGGAGGAAATGGCACGAGAATGACGTATACTGAGGTGGCGCATATCACCGTTGAGGACATTGGGTAGAGAGATTTAGCTTATAGACCTAGAGGTAACTATACCCATGAGTAATTCGCATGCGGTGCGGTTCCGACATGTCTCCAAACATGTCACTATGTAAACATTCCACCCTTCTTTAATAAAAAGACGACGTTCTTGCCGATTAATAAGAGAAAAGCGGGTCCCCCCTCCCCCTCAAGGTAAGAGTAGAACATGTGTCATCGTGAGCATGCAGAGAGAGAGAGAGAGAGAGAGAGAGAGAGAGAGAGAGAGAGAGAGAGAGAGAGAGAGAGAGAGAGAGCAATGTTGAAGATGCCAACTACAGCAGACGCCACCATCCAAATCCACTAGTGTGGCAACATTACTGCACATTAGAGAGAACGTGTGTCGTGGCACAAAGGCTACAATCGGGGCAACCATAAAAATCTACTAGGGCCACCCTCTCCTTTTATCGCTGCCCAACGGTGTGGCACTCCTCCTCGTTAGAGGTGAGTTAGGTGTCTCCTTTGGACATGCGCTTGAGTTGGCGCATGATTAGGAGTTCCACAGCGATGGTGATTGAAACATCGCTTTTATGTCTAGGGTGAAAACTATTATCTGGCCTTGATAAATTGGACTCAACAGTGTCAAACTTGTGGCATTACCATGTTGAAGATGTTGTCTCCATGTTGATGTTCTGGTCTTGATTGGTTGGTCTCGACATCATGAATGCAAACCCTTGTCCTGGTCGTCTTGGCTGGATGCGGCGACGAGGACAACAATGTGCTATGCCTCTTGAAGGTGTCGACGTCAAAGAAAATGACTTAGTCATAGGTGTTTACTTCATACTTGTAGTGTTTTTCTCTAGTACACTACTAGGAAAAACTCTATAGGCATAGTAGCGCAGGGAAAAACCCAACGCTGTAGGTGAAGATTAGCGGTAGCGTGGGTTCAACACGCCAACGCTAATACTAAGTGGTCCCCACCATGCCCCCCCCGGGGTTGGCCACAGTAGCAGTGCGGGGAATAAAACCTGTGCTACAACTAACTAAATAGCAGTAGCGCCGACTTTATAACCCGCGTTGCTACTGTGGATACACGGGCCCAGCTCCTGGGCCCCGCCTAGTAGCAACGCCTGTTATGTGTCCCACGCTACAGCTAATCGGTTTAGCAGTATCGCAGACCCCGTGCCCCGCGCTACTACTAAGCCACCCTTATCCTCTCCCTGCCGCTCATTGCTCACTCTCCACTCCTCACTCTTTCTCCCTCTCCCACTGTCGCAGCCTCTCCTCCTCCCGCCGTCGCCGCATTGCCACCGTCCCCGGCCTCGGTAATTCTCCTCCCCCTCCTCCTCCCTGCTCCCTCCTCCCTCCTCCTCCCTCCCGGCGCTGCCCATTTATCCCTAGTAGTGTTTGTTGCTTATGATCACAAATGATTGCTAGTAGAAGTATCAAAAAATTTAAGATAAATGAGAAACTTTTTATGAATGCAATGGACAATAGTCTTTCATATGTCAGATATCAAAAAATAACCCTAGATGTGAATTGGTAAGAGCTTTGAAGAGTTTTAGAAAATGATCTTTGAAGAGGATGGAAGGAGTTTGGAATTTAGTTTTGGACATCAATGTAATTTTTAGTAAATGAATTCTTCCAAAATCATTTTCTGTTAAGGGTTCCGTTAAGGGTTCCTTTCCCTGGGGAACATGCGTTGATGTGCATGCCCGAACTGTGATTGAGAAATCGCAGTATACGTAACATCTGGAGGTCCATAGTGTAATTAGTGTGAAAACATCTTTAGTCCGCTGACCGAATATTCCCTTAAGAACGCTAGCTTTCGGCTTCACCCAATCTCAGGTACACATCCGGATGACCCGGCAGTAACAATCGCAGAAGTGCTCCCTTTATGCCCTAGCCGAACAAACATGAACGTAGGGCATAAGCACAGGAGCCAGGCAACCCAGCTTGGCCAAAACTTAAGTCATAACGATGCATATAATGGCGAAGAAAAGATAAATATGAGGAAAAGACACATATGTGGTGGGCTTGACGCCCGGAAAATAATAATAAAAAGCTTCTGTACAAGAAGCCCCCAGGTATTATTGGCGTACATATTTAAGAATGTGTACGTCACAGGTGCACGGTTTAGTCGCACGAGAGCTTGAAGCTAAAAAACGAAAAGAGAGAAAAAAGTAATGGAAACAAAAGGGAGAAGAAGACGAACAAAGAGTTCGGCTCTAGGCGTAGAATCTTGGAGTCTGGCCGCGTTCCATGGGTTCGTCTCTAAGCGATTATCTGATGCATCACGCAGGCGGTACGCTCCTCCGGTGAGAACTTCGTCAATGATGAAGGGACCCTCCCACTTGGGCTTGAGTTTGTTCTTTTTCTTCTCTGGCAAGCGTAGAGCGAGTTCGCCAACATTATAAGTCTTGGCCCGCACTTCTCTGCTTTGATATCTGTGAGCCTGCTGTTGATAAAATGCGGAACGGGCTTTTGCGACGTCGCGCTCCTCCTCCAGGGCATCTAACCTGTCCTGCCAATCAAGCTCGGCCTCTCTCTCTTTATACATGCGCACTCGAGGTGAGTCATGAATAATGCCGCAGGGCAACACAACCTCTGCGCCGTACACCATGAAGAAGGGTGTGTATCCGGTAGTGCGATTGGGCGTGGTCCGTAGCCCCCAGAGTACGGAGTCCAGCTCCTCAACCCAGTGCTTGTCTGATTCTTTCAAAGACCACACTAGTCTAGGTTTAATGCCGCTCATAATAAGACCATTAGCTCGTTTGACTTGACCGTTTGTTTGCGGGTGATAGACGGAGGCGTAATCGAGCTTAATGCCCAGATTAGCACACCAGGTTTTCACCTCATCGGCTGTGAAATTGGAGCTGTTATCGATGATGATGCTGTATGGGATGCCATAACGGTGCATGACGCCGGATATGAAGTCTATCACTGGTCCGGCTTCGACCGTTTTAACTGGTTTGGCCTCTATCCACTTAGTGAACTTATCTATCATGACCAACAGGTATTTTTTCTTATGGCTTCCTCCTTTAATGGGTCTGACCATATTAAGCCCCGAGACCGCAAAAGGCCAAGTAATGGGGATTGTTTGTAGAGCGGTGGGAGACATATGGCTTTGATTGGCGAAAAGCTGGCATCCGACACAACGTTGGACAAGGTCATGCGCATCTGCTTGGGCCGTCGGCCAATAGAAACCTGTACGGAAGGCCTTACTTACAAGGGCCCGAGCGCGGCATGGTGCCCACCGAGACCGGCATGAATTTTAGCCAAGAGCTGCCGTCCCTCTTCTTCGGAGATACATCTTTGAAGTACTCCGGTAGCGCTTTTCTTGTAGAGCTCTCCGTCATGGACCTTGTAGGCTTTCGAACGCCGGACAATGCAGCGAGCCTCATTCTGATCCTCAGGGAGCTCTCGCATATTAAGGTAGGCCAAGAAGGGTTCGGTCCATGGGGCAATTATTGCCATGATAAGACGGGCCGATGGTGTTATTTCGGTGGCTGAGCCACCGATGATATCGGTATTGCGTTCGGAATCTGGGGGGTATGATCGGATCTGGACTGGTGTTGCTGCTTTCCCCTTGCCACACCACGGATGGCTTGAAGAGCCTTTCCAGGAATATGTTAGGCGGGACGGGGTCGCGCTTGGCGCCGATGCGAGCAAGGACATCCGCCACTTGATTACTTTCTCGAGCCACGTGATGAAACTCGAGCCCCTCAAACCGAGCCGACATTTTGAGAACGGTGTTATGATAAGCCGCCATCTTCGGATCTTTGGCGTCGAAATCTCCATTTATTTGGGATATTGCGAGGTTTGAATCCCCGCGCACCTCGAGGCGTTGTATGCTCATGGAGACAGCCATCCGAAGACCATGCAATAAGGCCTCGTATTCGGCTGCTTTGTTGGAGTCTGTGTATAATATTTGGAGTACGTACTGGACTGTGTCTCCGGTGGGGGACGTTAAGACAATGCCTGCTCCTAAGCCCGCCAGCATTTCGGAACCATCGAAGTGCATGACCCAGTTGGAGTATGTGCCATACTCTTTAGGGAGTTCGGCCTCTGTCCATTCGACGACGAAGTCGGCCAGTACTTGGGATTTGATGGCCTGACGCGGTTTGTATGTTATGTCGAATGGAAGGAGCTCAATGGCCCACTTGGCAATCCGGCCCGTGGCATCGCAGTTGTTTATTATGTCATTGAGTGGTACTTCGGAAGCCACCGTGATTGAGCACTCTTGAAAGTAGTGTCGTAGCTTCCGGTATGCCATGAAGACCGCGTATGCTATCTTTTGGTAATGAGGGTATCAGGATTTGCATGGTGTGAGGACAGTGGATACGTAGTATACCGGCTTCTGAAGTGGGAATTTGTGTCCGTCCACCTCTCGTTCAACGACGGGCACCGCACTCACGACCTGGTGTGTTGCTGATATGTATAATAACATGGGTTTGCCGATGTTCGGTGCGGCCAGGATTGGGTTGCTCGCTAAAAGAGCCTTTATTTCTTCCAGTCCGGCCGTTGCCGCATCTGTCCACTCGAAGTGGTCGGTGCGTCGGAGAAGGCGATAAACTGGGAATGCTTTTTCTCCTAGTCTAGAGATAAAGCGGCTTAAACCTTCCACACATCCGCCTAGTTTTTGGACCTGTTTAAGGTCTGTTGGTGTAGCCAACTATGACAAAGCTCAGATTTTGGCTGGTTTTGCCTCAATTCCTCTATTGGAAACGATGAAGCCCAGCAGTTTTCCAGCGGGAACGCTGAAAACACACTTTTCCGGATTGAGCTTGATGTCATATGTACGGAGGTTATCGAATGTGAGACGCAGATCATCTATCAATGACTCGACATGCCTAGTTCTAATGACGACGTCATCCACATATGCTTCGACTGTCTTGCCGATCTGTTTCTCCAGGCAAGCTTGAATCATGCGTTGGTAGGTGGCGCCGGCATTTTTAAATCCGAAGGGCATAGTGTTGAAGTAGAACGGTCCATATGGGGTAATGACTGCCGTTGTGGCTTGGTCGGACTCCTTCATTTTGATTTGATGGTATCCGGAGTAAGCGTCGAGGAAACACAGTGAATCGTGTCCTGCAGTAGCATCAATAATCTGATCGATGCGAGGGAGGGGGAAGGGATCCTTAGGGCAGGCCTTGTTGAGGTCTTTGAAATCGACGCATAGGCGCCAGGATTTATCCTTCTTTGGCACCATCACCAGGTTTGCTAGCCAGTCCGGGTGTTTTATTTCTCTGATGAATCCGGCCTCGATTAATTTGGCTAGCTCCTCCCCCACAGCTTGCCGTTTGGGTTCAGAAAAGCGCCGCAGTGTTTGCTTGACCGGTTTATATCCCTTCAATATGTTGAGGCTGTGTTCGGCCAACCTGCGTGGGATTCCTGGCATATCAGAAGGATGGAAGGCGAATATATCCCGGTTCTCGCGCAGGAACTCTCGTAGCGCGGCGTCAACCGTTGGGTCTAGTTGTGCCCCGATGGATGTTGTCTTCTTGGGGTCCGTCGGGTGGACTTGAAATTTGACTATTTCATCTGCTGGTTTAAAGGAGGTGGATTTGGGTCGCTTGTCCAGGATTACGTCGTCCCTGTCCATCATGGAGCGTAGCGCGGTTAACTCTTCGGCCGCGAGGGCTTCAGACAGTGCCTCGAGGGCCAGGGATGCGGTTTTGTTTTCGGCGCGGAGTGCTATGTACAGATCACTGGCAAGAGTGATAATACCATTGGGCCCGGGCATCTTGAGCTTCATGTACCCGTAATGAGGTATAGCTTGGAAGCGTGTAAATGCATCTCGCCCCAATAGGGCGTGATATCCGCTGTTGAAAGGGGCCACTTGGAAGGTTATCTCTTCGGACCAATAATTCTCCGGCGTGCCGAATACCACGTCAAGTGTGATTTTTCCCGCGCATCGCGGCTCCCGACTGGGAATGATTCCTCAGAAGGTCGTGCTACTTTGCTCGATGCAGCTCTTCTCTATTTCCATTTTATTGAGTGTGTCCTCGTAGATGAGGTTTAATCTGCTGTCGCCGTCCACGAGTAGTTTGGTGAGCTGAAAACCGTCCACAATTGGATTGAGGACCAAGGCGGCTGGTGCCCGGACTGTCCGGAATTTCGGTTCATCACTGGCATTGAAAGTTATGGCCATGTAGTTCCAAGGGTTTATTGCTGCGACTTGGCAGACTTCGGCGAGGTCGCGGAGGGCCCTTTTGCGCCGATTGTTTGAAGCGAAAGTCTCGAAGACCGTCAATACCCTGAGGTCGTCGTCATCCGGGGGGTGTTGCTCTGAGGTATTTTTGGTGAGGATATCCTCACCGCTCTTGGCCACTTGCCGGAGTATCCAACATGCTCTAAGGCTGTGGGTTGGTATGGTATCTGGTGTTGTGTGTATTTTGCATGGCCTATCAAGCCATCCCTCCAGAACGGTTCCGCGCCCCGTGATGGGCTTAGATTTCTTTACTACTGGGTCGGGCGCCCCGCGAGGGTGCATCCTTTTTGCCCGAACGGGGGGTTGAGTGGAAACCGGTGGTTCCCAACGAGCTGCCTGAGTTTTCCAGGCGCTTTCCATTGCGCAGTACTTTTGCACTATGGCTGCCAAGTCAGCGAAGTGTAATAAGCGACGGCGGCTGATGGCGTTGAGGATTCCTTCGTCCATGCAATTATTGCAGAATACCGAGATCGCGTCTTCATCGCGGCAATCTTTAATCTTGTCTTTGACAAGGAGGAATCTGGCCCAAAAGTGATGGACTATTTCCTGAGATTGCTGTTGTATGTACATGAGATCGCATATGTCTGGGTGGCTGGGTGGCTTTAAATCTAAACCCTGACCTAATTTGGGATCCGGAGTTTGAGAAACTTCCGAGCTTAATAGTTCGGGCTCCGGGATGTCAACCGATTTTTGAGGTCCACCGCCCGATTCTAGGTTCGGAGGACAGGGCATGTCGTTCCATGGACAGGTATCCGGCTCTTCGAGCTCGGAAATCCGAACATAGTCCGTCCTCAATATAGAGGAAGAGTTGTTGTTTTGCTCCTCTACTACCGCTATCTGATGGGTGATCGGCGGAGATTTGATTTCTCTCTGCTCGGGTTTAAGCCCAATCCGACCGTAGTCTGTAGCGACCCCCGAGGCGGCGATGCGATCCAGGGGTTCGTTTAAAGACGACAACTCCGTTGGATCCATCCGTTTGGAGTATTCGGAGTCAACACGGAGGCGATTTTCGATGACACAAGAAGTCATCGTCGGCTTAACAGCCGGACGGGCGGTCATGGTAAAGCCGCCCAGTCGGAGGGTTTGGCCTGAGGCCAGAACTCCTCCGGAGGTGATACAGTCCTTATAACAAGGCGAGCCATCAGTCCTGTCTTCGACGTCACAGCGGAACTCTCAATGAAAGCACCAATGACGGTGTCAGAACTGGCGGATCTCGGGTAGGGGGTCCCGAACTGTGCGTTTAAGGTCGATGGTAACAGGAGACAGGGGACACGATGTTTACCCAGGTTCGGGCCCTCTCTATGAAGGTAATACCCTACTTCCTGCTTGATTGATCTTGATGAATATGAGTATTACAAGAGTTGATCTACCACGAGATCGTAATGGCTAAAACCCTAGAAGTCTATCATGTATAATTATGATTGCCTCTATGGACTAAACCCTCCAGTTTATATAGACACAGGAGGGGACTAGGGTTGTACAAAGTCGGTTGCAAAGAAAGGAATCTTCATATCCGAACACCAAGCTTGTCATCCACGCCAAGGAGAGTCCCATCTGGACACATGTGAGAGTCTTCGGTCTTGTATCTTCATGGCCCATCAGCCCGGCCCATGTCACATGGGCCAGGCGCCCGAGGACCCCCTAATCCAGTACTCCCTCAGGGGGGGGGAGTTTCCCCGGTAGAACAGCTCCGCCGGAGCCCTAGATTGGTTCTGCCCAAGTTCCACCTCTAGACGGCGGCGCTTCATCCCGAAAGCTTCCTTCTGATTGTTTCCAGGTCAAAACACACTATATAGCAGAAGATGGGCACCAGAAGCCTGCCAGGCGGCCCACAAGGCAGGGGGCGCACCCCCACCCTCGTGGATGGCTGGTGGCCCCCCTTTGTTGCTTTCTTCGCCCAATATTTTTTATTAATTCCAATATGACTCTCCGTAAATTTTCAGGACTTTTGGAGTTGTGCAAAATAGGTCTCTAATATTTGCTTCTTTTCCAGCCCAAAATTCCAGCTGCCGGCATTCTCCCTCTTTATGTAAACCTTGCAAAATAAGAGAGAAAAGGCATAAGTATTGTGCTATAATGTGTAATAACAACCCATAATGCAATAAATATCAATATAAAAGCATGATGCAAAATGGACGTATCAACTCCCCCAAGCCTAGACCTCCCTTGTCCTCAAGCGAAAGCCAAAATCAAAAAATATGTCCACATGTTTAGAGATAGAGGTTTCGATAAAATAAAATATGGACATGAGGGCATCATGATCATCTTTAGAACAACAACATATATTGTCATATAATTTCTTACACTAAAGTAATGATTCATTCACAAGGTAAAGTATGAATCAAAAACTTCATTGAAAACTAACAAACTATGATCTCAATCATTGAAGCAATTGCAATTTATCATAACATCAGAAAGAGTCAATTTAAGAGCTTTTTAGCAAGTCCACATACGCAACTATCATTTAGTCTTTCACAATTGCTAACACTCACGTGATACTTATGGGTTCAAAGCCTCAGTCGGACACAGAGAAAGATAGGGGTTTATAGTTTCGCCTCCCAACCTTTTACCTCAAGGGTAATGTCAACAATAATACTTTATGATAACCGACATCTGAGTGGATATATATATATATCTGGATCTTTCTCCAACACATAGTGCTTGCCAAAAGGAAAAAAAGTGTAAAAAGGAAAGGTGAACTTCACCATGACTCTTGTATAAGGGTAGAAGATAAAAGTAAAAGATAGGCCCTTCGTAGAGGGAAACAGAGGTTGTCGTGCGCTTTTATGGTTGGATGCACAAAATCTTAATGCAATAGAATGTCACTTTATATTGCCGCTTGTGATAAAGAACTTTATTATGCAGTCCTTCGCATTTATTTCTTCCATATCACAAGTTCGTATAAAGCTTATTTTCTTTACACTAACAGATCATACATATTTAGAGAGCAATTTTTATTACTTGCACCGATGACAACTTACTTGAAGGATCTTACTCAATCCATAGGTAGGTATGGTGGACTCTCATGGCAAAACTGGGTTTAAGGGATGTTTGGATGCACAAGTAGTATCTTGTTGGAGATATGCCCTAGAGGCAATCATGTATGATGATATTTCCTATGTGTTCATGAATAAAGATAGTCCTTGGACATTATCAATGATGTATATCAACAAGTACGTGACTTGTTTGTGGGACTATGCATTTTATGATTACTGTCCTAAAAGTTCCCTAGTCGAAAGGGTTGTGTGGACGCGCAGCCGACTAGACTAGCATATGACATGGTCAATGGCTTGGTCTCACCAGCCATGGAGCATTGGTTGCTAACCGGATAATATGGACTCGAAGGGATCTGGTCAGATTCGACATAGTTGGACCCGAGTCAAGATAAGGTCCGAGTTGGACAGACCCAACTATGAGACGCAGCAATATGTCATCTGTGAGTCTCTAGTACAACATACGTTCTATGTCCTAAGACCTGAGCTGGCGCATGTACTCGGGAAGGTGACATACCTTCTTTGGGCCGACCAAACGCTACTCCATGACTGGGTAGTTACAAAGCTAGGTTTCAGGCTTGTCCAGACCCATGCTGTGAGACATGGTCGAGCAAGATGGGATTTACCCCTCCGATCAGGAGAGATATACTCTGGGCCCCTCGTGTGATCCGACCAGGATATGCATGGCCATGCGACAAGGATTATGAGATAATCCGGTTTGTGGTCGGATCACTGGAATGAGAAAGAGGTTGGGCTAGCACAAGGATGACAGACTCGCCTTGAGCCCAACAACATATATCGTGTGGCAAAAGGAATGGAAGTGTGATGTATAGGTTCGCGAACCGGCTTCATTGTCTACTTGGTGGTCGGCACGCCTTGCTAGAGGCCTCTACCAGCCGAGCAAGTCGGAGGTGATCCGACCTGCGACCAAGCCGACTTGAACCAAAGGGGTCGCACGCTTAAGGGAAGGAACCTATGAGGCCGGATCGGACTCCACGAGTCAGATATCATCCTACTCGCACTCGGATCCCGGCTGAACAGATTTTGGGCTTTAGGGTCCGTGCGAGGCCCAAGTGTGGAGCCCACGACGGACGCCTATATAAAGTGGAGGTGCGGCACACTCATTTGGTTGATCGCTTCGGCGCTGTCACTAGGGTTTCCATGTGTTGCGAATAGCCACCTCCACTCGCCGCCGACTGTGTGATCGGACCTAGCAGTCCGCCGCACAGTGTTCCTCCCGCACACGCGGATACCGTTAGAGGCGGTGCACCTACGCCGCTCCAGCGAACCTGGTCGTGGGATCCGATCAGCTACGTGGGAGATCAGACAAGGAGGACACGACTCTGGACATGCTGCCCCAACTCTACTTCCGCTACACGACACTGCGCGTCTAGTGGTAACGATCTGTGCTCCATATCCCATAGCGTGATCTTGGTTGTTCTGCGCGTAGGGAAGTTTTAATTTGCAGTCGACACACCCTACCGTAGAACCCAACATATCTCTACTTGGTGCAAAAGATTTGGCTAGAATAAGAGGGAAAAGCGAGCTCAACATGTTGGAGGATCCATGACAATATAACTTCTATTCGGATATAAGAAAACATAACCCATTATGTTGTCTTCCTTGTCCAACATCAACTTTTTGGCATGTCATATTTTAATGAGTGCTCACAATTACAAAAGATGTACAATATAGTATATTTATATGTGAAGCCTCTCTTTCTTTATTACTTCCTATTAATTGCAACAATGACCAAAACTATGTTTGTTAACTCTGAACAAATTTTATTCATCATACTCTTTATATGTGAAGTCATTACTTTCCATAAGATCAATACATGATATTTTTATTTCTTTTTATTCCTTTCTCTTATTTTATTCCCTCAAGATCATAGCAAGAAAGCAAAGCCCTCAACTCAAAACTAGTCTTTATTATATAGCTCATGGACTTGATTACATAGATAGATCTCGAAACATAACTCAAAGCTAGATCATACTAAAAACTTTATTCTACTAGACCAAAAGGATCGAACTAAGAAAAATGATAAAAGTAAAGGTGTGATGGTGACACGATACCGGGGCACCTCCCCCAAGCTTGGCAGTTGCCAAGGGGAGTGCCCATACCCATGTATTTATGTCTCTTTCTTCGGCGGTGGTGATGATGGAGATGTTGATGTAGTAGGCTTATCATCCATCTTCCAGGGCATAGGCTCACCGTCATAGAAAGATGAACGAGTCTTTGGGATCCTCAAATCTGCAGCCAAATTCATCCTCTTAAATCTGTATTCATACTCACAGTTTTGGTTTTGCAGGCCATAGATCCGGGCTTGGAGATGCTCGATTTTCTCAAGAAGCTTGAAGATGGCCTCCCCAATGTTCTTGGCATCCAGCTTGTGATTGTTGGTATATTCTGTGATCATCAAGTGATTGGCATTGAGTCCACGTTCCACCATCCCTTGGCACTTGACAACTTGCTGCTCCATTGCTTCGAGTCTTGTCTCCATGCTTCCGGTCTTCTTTGGCCCCTCAACATCGCGGATGTACAGCACCCCCTCACGCATCTGAATGGCTTGAGGGTGTCGCAACACCTCCGCGAGGTAAGGGTTGATGACCTTCTGGAAAAACTTGTCCTTGGGTGCGCTTGGAGACGTCATGGCAATCTAGATCTGTCAAAAAAACAACTCGAAACAAGAACAGAAGATTTTGTCATGGTACGGTGGTCAAAACCTTCGGGAGATTATATAATGAATTTTTACCGACCAAAAGAAGTATTGTGCAAGAAAACGGAGTCTGGAGGGCACACGAGGTGGCCACAAGGCAGGGGGCGTGCCCCGGGGGGTAGGGCGCGCCTCCACCCTTGTGGTCTCATCGTGCATCTTTCGGACTACTTTTAATATTCCTAATTTTTTAAATATTCCAAAACGGAGAAAAATTGCCATTAGAACAGTTTTGGAGTCGGTTTACTGTAACACCCCAAAAATTTTGACCTTGTTTTATTAATTAAATTTTTTGCCACCCCAAGAATTGCCTAGATGCCCATGGCATTCTGTCGAACACCCTGTGTGCAGGAACAGTTTTGGCATGTCTTCTAAGTTTGCATTGTGGACGTGAGCCCCTGAGCCATCCAGCATGTCCACTAACCTCCTAGCCATCACTAACCCTGGCCTGTTAACTACCAGCATCGCCCAAGCTCTCTAGCACGCGCTGGCTTTTCGTCGAACACCTGGTGTGCGTGCTCTGGGCGCGACCAGAGCGCGCGTTTTGCGCGTGCGTGCGCACGGGTCGCCGCGTCGCACCCCTGGCCCTTGCTCGCCTGCAGAGCCGCGCCATGCACTCGCCCACTCACCAGAAACCTCAGAGCCTCCCTGGCGCCCTACAGCGCCGCCGTCAGGGCTCCCTTGGCGGCACGCCAGCGTCGGCAGCGGGCTCTGCCGTGGGCGGTGCCGCCCAAACCACCCGCGCGCGCCAGCTGCCCCCTGTGAACAGCCCGAGTTCATCCACATGCTCGTCGGCACGCGCTCGTCGCCGCCACGACGCCCTGCAGCTACAGAACGGCGACTCGCCGTCGTTCTTATCCACCACCGCGGGAGCCAATCCCGTCGCGCTATAAAAGGAGGCCCCGAGCTCCTCTGAGCACTCAAGCAACCTCAGGCCTCCCCCCTAGTGCTCCCCTAGCCGCGGATTGACCGGAAGGAGCTTTCTTCCCCGCCTCCGGCCAGTTCGGTCGCCGCCGCAATCCAGCACAGTACGTCGCAGCCAGGCCCTCCCCCGTCCATCCAACACCACCAAACGCCTCCCCATAGTCTTGCGGAGCTGCCTAGCGCCTCAGCCTCGACCAAGGACCACCATAGCCCGAAGCCCTCTTTGCTCCCGAACCACCGTCCGCCGCGGAGCTCGCCGTCGGTGACTTCCTCCGTCCCCACCTGCCCAACGACCACCGGGAGGACCGCCCCGGTTTGGCGGGTCCATCCCTGCCCTCAGGTGCCCTCGAAGAGCCGTCGTTCATCGACGGCGATCGCCGGAGGCCCGCCACCGTTCGGGCAGAGAGAGAGGAGGGAAGACCAGTCAAACCTGACCAGTGGGCCCCCTGGACCCACTGTCAGTGACCCGCACGGCCGTCCCCTCTGGTTAAGTGATAGCGCAAAATCCCGAGTACGTCTCCTTTGCTTCGAAAGCGTATTCTCCCCCGAAGCGTTTTCTTTTTCTGATTTTATTAAAAACAGAACATTGACTGATCTTTGACTGGCTATATATTTTAAAATAAAACTCCAAATGAGTTGATTCTTTTTCCTACATCTCTCAAATTTCATCTAGTTTATTTTAAGATTTATTTCAAAAATATTTGGGACAACTTTTTGTACTGTATTTGAAATGTGTGTTATTTGAATATTTCTCAAAATAGGATTTTGGAGGAAAGGCAACCTTCAAAAAAATGCACCCCCACATGCATACACTTGAAGGCAAGCATTCTGAACCCTGGCTTAATATTTTTGGATGTTGTTGATACGGTTACAACATCACCTTGACTTGGAGCATACGCTATTTTATGTGACGGTAAGATCAGACGCATGAGTGAAAAATGGAGTTTTCCTTGCTGTTATAAATGGATATGCTAGTGATAGTGATCGTCCTCGTAAGCTTCTCAGGCATGCCGGAAGGAAGTCGGGAAAGTCACGGTCTTGGGTAGACGCGAGCTTGTCCCTAGTCCCTCGTTGAGACGAGTATGTTCGGTATGGCATGGTGGAGCTTGATGAGTGTTAAGCTTATCTGTTATTGGAAATATTTTTGTTATGCTAATCATGCAGGGAACACTTGAACCTCCTGAGTCGGCCTTAGATCGAGTCTTGTCCAGTAACCCCCACACTTGCTTCGTACTACCACTTGTCCCTGCCATAGGTAGGGTACGGTTCAGTAAGTTGTCAACCCCTTTCTAGCACACACCGTACAGAGAGGCCGTGATGAGGGTCCCATGGCCATGGATTAAAGCCAGTCATCCGGTCCGGGGGCATGGGTGTTTCGGTTGTAGCCGAAGGGGTAGCTCCCCTAGTTTGCGCGCGGTATAAATTTTGTGATCCCATGCTACGTCGAGGTTGTAGCCTCCCCACTTAGAGTTTCGCTTGACAGGTGTCGTGGGTGATTCCAGACACCGGTAAGTTAAGCTGGTGTGTGCAGGTCAGACGTGTTTTCAATTAAAAGACCGTAGACGGAATTAGTCCCGATGGACTAAAGAAATCCGTTACCCGTGGGTAAAGAGTACACCCTCTGCAGAGATTATACCTCTATTCGAATAGCCGTGTCCATGGTTAAGGACTACAGTCTGGGGTGGGTCAAGTGTCGGTCTTAGTGTCGCTCTTCGGAGGAAAAACTGTTAAACCAAAACTTGGATTATGACTTGTGACATGTGACGATTATGATTACTATTATTATGGACTAACCATTTGCATTATTTGAATTATTGAGTATCCCTGGGACGGTTCTACCTCCTGGATATTCACTGTGATTATCCTTTATAACCCCTTTATGTGGTGTCACTTAGACGCCCGACTGTGGCATGCTTGTTATTTCTTTTATTTATAAGCCCTTTATGTGGTGTCGCATAGACGCCCGACTGTGGCATGCTTGTTATTTCTTTTAGTTATAAGCCCTTTATGTGGTGTCGCATAGACGCCGACTGTGGCATGCTTGTTATTTCTTTTATTTATAAGCCCTTTATGTGGTGTCGCATAGACGCCCGACTGTGGCATGCGTGTTATTTCTTTTACTTATAAGCCCTTTATGTGGTGTCGCTCAGACGCCCGACTGAGGCATGATTTTTTTCTTTCCTTTCGAGGCGTCACTTCAGACACTCGATCGATGCATTCTATGTCTACTCCCGTAATGCATTTTACATGAATAACTTGCATGTGTGCATCATGAATTTTGTTTATCTCGTGACTGACATTATGGTCATAGAATATTTTCGGAGCATGATTACCCCTTGTTATATTATACTCGTGTTCTAAATGTTTGCGAGTACATTCAAACGTACTCACTGGCTTGTCCCTGGCTATTGTCTTGGCCAGATTTCTTGTGTGGAGAAGAACGTATCGACGACGGCCCCAGAACCTACGCAGTGTTGACAGCCGCCTCGCGAAGATAGGAGTTATCCTGGTCAGCTGTTCTTGTGGGAAATGGAGTCCCATAGACGCAGATGAACCCCAAACCGCTTCCGCCATCAACCACTAGAAACCAAGTGTTGTACTCATAGGCCACAATGGTCTTGTACTACATATTTTGTACTTGCTTGGAATTTCTGTATCAAGTTAGTGCCTCATCAGCTAACAGTAATCCTGGGGCTGGTGAGCACAAGGGCCATTTTCTGGAGAATTAATATCCCGAAAATCCGGTCCTGACATTTACTCACCGTACCACATACCTATTCCTTTTCGGAGTCTGAAACGTTCTGGAAAATATCCCTTATGTAGTCAGGCTGACCATTGGCTAACCCTATCTTAGCCAGGTCAATAAACCTAGGTTAACCAACCCACCAGACCTTAACCCAACCCCGGCCAAGCTTCTCGCGTAAGATAGCCCCAAAGTGACCCCGAGGCTTTTGGCAGTCGGTGCCCAACCTATCAGCTTAGCCTGTCGATCACGCGCCAGTGACTGACACCTAGCTTGTCTCATTCGCAAGCGTGCGAAGGAAGACTCCGCCACTTTTTCTATAAAAAGGGCATGCTAGCCTCAAACAACACAGCCTCTTTCCCAAACCAAGTCACGATGCCTGGCCCCATTGTTCACAACGAGACCACAGCAACCAACCTTGGAGGTTTTGTGACCGTGCTCGCAAACCTCACCCGCCGTGCCTATGCATTAGAAGAGCCCCCAGAATATGTTGTGTACCAAGAACTCATGAGCGGTGAGAGCCGTCAGTTCTGGGCCACTGTACACATTTATGGTAGGGGTCTATCGCCAGAACGCCCCTACAGGTTCACTGGGAGGACCACTCCCTTTGAGCCACAAGCCATCCAGCTGACAACTCGAGAAGCTATAGTTCAACTCCGGCACTTGTCGCCCAGAGTTAACTGTCGCTCGTTCTTCTACTACCCCAGTCGTGACGGGTATGGAAGGCCGCCCCATGTTGCCAACGGAGATCACGAGACGGATCCTGCACTATTGCATCTGGTGCGCTATGTAAGTGCACTAGAGGAACTGTTCGATCAAATCACCCTTGATCTGATCGCAGCTCGTGGAGAACTGTTTCGCCGAGCCCCGGCGAGAGGAGAAGTGGAGCCCGACGCCGACAACCCAGTCGTGCTGTTCGGACACCCGATCGAGCCCTTGAGGTCTGCCCCAGCCATTGACCAAAATACTTTGATGTCCCCAGAAGTGCTTCGCCGCCTTTTGGGAACACACTCCAACGGGGTTGTGGTCAACAACCCCCGCGATGGTCATCATCGCTACCCCGACCCTGCAGCCACTCAACCTCATCCGGCTAATCCCGACGGTGAAACCCGTGGAGAAGCTTCGACGTCCACTAGGCAAGCCCGCTTAGATATTAACGGAGTAGACTAAGCCACTCGAGTGGTAGCGAGCCTTAATATTTCCACGCCTTGTAATTGTGTGACCCTGTATCACCATTATTAAAGGATGTCTGCTTGGGCGCCCTAGTACCAGAGACGTTTTCTCAGGACCCTGTCCTTTTGCCGTTTTCATTATAAACGTCATAGCTATGTTTATTTGTGTGTTGCAGCTTATGTTTGTACCCAAAATTCGTGCTATGCGCAAACTCTTGTTTTCAACTAATGGGGGTATTATTTTTAAAATTCAACCCTTAGCAAATCTCGAGGACGAGATTTTTCTTAAGGGGGGTAGTGTTGTAACACCCCAAAAATTTTGACCTTGTTTTATTAATTAAATTTTTTCCCGGAAATTAAATTTTTATTTTTCTGATTTTCTCTTTTGTTTTCAGAACCCCTCTTCTCTTTATTATTGTGGGTTTTTACCTCAAGTGGAAACTTTCCAAAAGTATTATTGGACTTGTATGCCCTCTTTATAAAAACAATTCTTTATCAGTGGATTATGTGCATAATTGTTTTTCATGAGCTTTATTCTTTTAAAATGATCTTTCATAAATTTGGAGCCCGTTTTGCACTGCAACCTTTTGATAAATGCATTTAAAATTTTCACCAAAATTTGGGGATGCCATGTGAGGTTTCCACATCACTTTGATGCAAAAATATCCTTTGGTCATTGGAGATTTTGAGCTCTACATCAATTTTTCAAATCTGGTCCAGTAGGTATTTTTGCACTACAACCTATTTAAATATTCTTCTAAAAATTCTTCCAAGTGTTTGGAGATGTCAGTGGATGCTTATAATTCAACTTCATGCAAAAACCCAGTGATGTTCTATGAAAATTTTGAGTGAATCAACCTCTTTTTCATTCTGGTCCAGTTTGGTGATTTGTACGGCAACCCTATTTTATTTTGCTCTAGTGCCCATGAGCTTTCTCCTACTTATAGTCCTCCCTACCAAACCCTTAAGTCCAGGAGATTGGACCCATTGGAGTATTTTTGGTGCATGAAATGATAGCCTTTAGTTTCTGCCCAAAACTGGTTTTCTCAAAAACTTGCACTGACAAATTTCTGTTTTTGCCAAACTAACCTTACCACCTTCTTTAGCTCCTAAAGAGACTAGGATCTGGGGAGTTTTGCCACCCCAAGAATTTCCTAGATGCCCATGGCATTCTGTGAACACCCTGTGTGCAGGAACAGTTTTGGCATGTCTTCTAAGTTTGCATTGTGGACGTGAGCCCCTGACCCATCCAGCATGTCCACTAACCTCCTAGCTATCACTAACCCTGGCCTGTTAACTACCAGCATCGCCCAAGCTCTCTAGCACGCGCTGGCTTTTCGTCGAACACCTGGTGTGCGTGCTCTGGGCGCGGCCAGAGCGCGCGTTTTGCACGTGCGTGCGCACGGGTCGCCGCGTCGCACCCCTGGCCCTTGCTCGCCTGCAGAGCCGCGCCATGCACTCGCCCACTCACCAGAAACCTCCAAGCCTCCTTGGCGCCCTACAGCGCCGCCGTCAGGGCTCCCTTGGCGGCACGCCGGTGTCGGCAGCGGGCTCTGCCGTGGGCGGCGCCGCCCAAACCACCCGCGCGCGCCAGCTGCCCCCTATGAACAGCCCGAGCTCATCCACATGCTCGTCGGCACGCGCTCGTCGCCGCCACGACGCCCTGCAGCTACAGAACGGCGACTCGCCGTCGTTCTTATCCACCACCGCGGGAGCCAACCCCGTCGCGCTATAAAAGGAGGCCCCGAGCTCCTCCGAGCACTCAAGCAACCTCAAGCCTTCCCCCTAGTGTCCCCTAGCCGCGGATTGACCGGAAGGAGCTTTCTTCCCCGCCTCCGGCCAGTTCGGTCGCCGCCGCAATCCAGCACAGTACGTCGCAGCCAGGCCCTCCCCCGTCCATCCAACGCCACCAAACGCCTCCCCATAGTCTTGCGGAGCGGCCTAGCGCCTCAGCCTCGACCAAGGACCACCATAGCCCGAAGCCCTCTTTGCTCCCAAACCACCATCCGCCGCGGAGCTCGCCGTCGGTGACTTCCTCCGTCCCCACCTGCCCAACGAACACCGGGAGGACCGCCCCGGTCTGGCGGGTCCATCCCTACCCTCAGGTGCCCTCGAAGAGCCGCCGTTCGTCGACGGCGATCGCCGGAGGCCCGCCACCGTTCGGGCAGAGAGAGAGGAGGGAGGGAAGACCAGTCAAACCTGACCAATGGGCCCCCTGGACCCACTGTCAGTGACCCGCGCGGCCATCCCCTCTGGTTAAGTGATAGCGCAAAATCCCGAGTACGTCTCCTCTGCTTCGAAAGCGTATTCTCCCCCGAAGCGTTTTCTTTTTCTGATTTTATTAAAAACAGAACTTTGACTGGCTATATCTTTTAAAATAAAACTCCAAATGAGTTGATTCTTTTTCCTACCTCTCTCAAATTTCATCTAGTTTATTTTAAGATTTATTTAAAAAATATTTGGGACAACTTTTTGTACTGTATTTGAAATGTGTGTTATTTGAATATTTCTCAAAATAGGATTTTGGAGGAAAGGAAACCTTCAAAAAAATGCACCCCCACATGCATACACTTGAAGGCAAGCATTCTGAACCCTGGCTTAATATTTTTGGATGTTGTTGATACGGTTACAACATCACCTTGACTTGGAGCATACACTATTTTATGTGACGGTAAGATCAGACGCATGAGTGAAAAATGGAGTTTTCCTTGCTGTTATAAATGGATATGCTGGTGATAGTGATCGTCCTCGTAAGCTTCTCAGGCATGCCGGAAGGAAGTCGGGAAAGTCGCGGGCTTGGGTAGACGCGAGCTTGTCCCTAGTCCCTCGTTGAGACGAGTATGTCCGGTATGGCATGGTGGAGCTTGATGAGTGTTAAGCTTATCTATTATTGGAAATATTTTTGTTATGCTAATCATGCAGGGAACACTTGAACCTCCTGAGTCGGCCTTAGATCGAGTCTTGTCCAGTAACCCCCACACTTGCTTCGTACTACCACTTGTCCCTGCCATAGGTAGGGTACGGTTCAGTAAGTTGTCAACCCCTTTCTAGCACACACCGTACAGAGAGGCCGTGATGAGGGTCCCATGGCCATGGATTAAAGCCAGTCATCCGGTCCGGGGGCATGGGTGTTTCGGTTGTAGCCGAAGGGGTAGCTCCCCTAGTTTGCGCGCGGTATAAATTTTGTGATCCCATGCTACGTCGAGGTTGTAGCCTCCCCACTTAGAGTTTCGCTTGACAGGTGTCGTGGGTGATTCCAGACACCGGTAAGTTAAGCTGGTGTGTGCAGGTCAGGCGTGTTTTCAATTAAAAGACCGTAGACGGAATTAGTCCCGATGGACTAAAGAAATCCGTTACCCGTGGGTAAAGAGTACACCCTCTGCAGAGATTATACCTCTATTCGAATAGCCGTGTCCATGGTTAAGGACTATAGTCTGGGGTGGGTCAAGTGTCGGTCTTAGTGTCGCTCTTCGGAGGAAAAACTGTTAAACCAGAACTTGGATTATGACTTGTGACATGTGACGATTATGATTGCTATTATTATGGACTAACCATTTGCATTATTTGAATTATTGAGTATCCCTGGGACGGTTCTACCTCCTGGATATTCACTGTGATTATCCTTTATAACCCCTTTATGTGGTGTCGCTTAGACGCCCGACTTTGGCATGCTTGTTATTTCTTTTATTTATAAGCCCTTTATGTGGTGTCGCATAGACGCCCGACTGTGGCATGCTTGTTATTTCTTTTAGTTATAAGCCCTTTATGTGGTGTCGCATAGACGCCCGACTGTGGCATGCTTGTTATTTCTTTTATTTATAAGCCCTTTATGTGGTGTCGCATAGACGCCCGACTGTGGCATGCGTGTTATTTCTTTTATTTATAAGCCCTTTATGTGGTGTCGCTCAGACGCCCGACTGAGGCATGATTTTTTTCTTTCCTTTCGAGGCGTCGCTTCAGACACTCGATCGATGCATTCTATGTCTACTCCCGTAATGCATTTTACATGAATAACTTGCATGCGTGCATCATGAATTTTGTTTCTCTCGTGACTGACATTATGGTCATAGAATATTTTCGGAGCATGATTACCCCTTGTTATATTATACCCGTGTTCTAAATGTTTGCGAGTACATTCAAACGTACTCACTGGCTTGTCCCTGGCTGTTGTCTTGGCCAGATTTCTTGCGTGGAGAAGAACGTATCGACGACGGCCCCGGAACCTACGCAGTGTTGACAGCAGCCTCGCGAAGATAGGAGTTATCCTGGTCAGCTGTTCTTGTGGGAAATGGAGTCCCATAGACGCAGATGAACCCCAAACCGCTTCCGCCATCAACCACTAGAAACCAAGTGTTGTACTCATAGGCCACAATGGTCTTGTACTACATATTTTGTACTTGCTTGGAATTTCTGTATCAAGTTAGTGCCTCATCAGCTAACAGTAATCCTGGGGCTGGTGAGCACAAGGGCCATTTTCTAGAGAAGTAATATCCCGAAAATCCGGTCCTGACATTTACTCACCGTACCACATACCTATTCCTTTTCGGAGTCTGAAACGTTCTGGAAAATATCCCTTATGTACTCCTCCGGTGTTATGGTATTAATAATATTTGTCTCCACATTTATGGGAGTACCTGAAATATAATGTTTGATTCTTTGACCATTTAGCACCTTTGGATTTTTGCCTTTGGCGTTGTTGATTTTGATGGCACCGGAACGATAAACCTCCTTGATAATGTAATGACCTTCCCATTTAGAGAGAAGCTTTCCTGCAAAAAATCTTAAATGAGTTGTATAGCAAAACATGATCACCTACATTAAACTCACGCTTTTGTAACCTTTTGTCATGCCATATTTTAACTTTTTCTTTAAACAACTTGGCATTCTCATAGGCTTGGATTCTCCACTCATCAAGCGAGCTAATGTCAAATAACCTCTTCTCACCGGCAAGTTTGAAACCATAGTTGAGCTCTTTGATTGCCCAAAAAGCTTTATGTTATAGTTCAAGGGGTGAGTGACAAGCCTTTCCATAAATCATTTTATATGGAGACATACCCATAGGTTTTTATAAGCGGTTATATGAGCCCATAATGCATCATCAAGTTTCCTAGACCAATTCTTTCTAGATCTATTAACAGTCTTTTGCAAAATCAATTTAATCTCTCTATTGCTCAACTCTACTTGACCACTAGACTGAGGATGATATGGAGATGCAATTCTATGGTTGACATCATATTTAGCAAGCATTTTACAGAAAGCACCAAGAATATAATGTGAACCACCATCAGTCATTAAATATCTAGGGACTCCAAACCTCGGAAAAATAACTTCTTTAAGCATCTTAATAGAAGTGTTATGATCGGCACTACTAGTTGGAATAGCTTCTACCCACTTAGTAACTTAATCAACAGCTACTAAAATATGTAGGTCCATATAATCAAAGCCCCATACATCAAATGGTTCAATAACAAGTGAATAGTTCATAGGCATTTCCTGACATCTACTAATATTACCTATTCTTTCACATTCATCACAAGACAAGACAACTTACGAGCATCCTTGAAGAGGGTAGGCCAATAAAAACCAGATTGTAATACTTTGTGTGGAGTTCTATCTCCAGCATGGTGTCCCCCGTAAGCCTCAGAGTGGCACTTGCATAGGATCTGTTCCTGTTCATGCTCAGGTACACAACATCTAATAACACCATCTACTCCTTTATAAAGGTGTGGGTCGTCCCAAAAGTAATGTCTTAAATCATAGAAAAGCTTTTTCTTTTGCTGGTATGTGAAACTAGGTGGTATAAATTTAGCAACAATGTAATTAGCATAATCAGCATACCATGGAGTATTACGAGAAGCATTTATGATGGCTAATTGCTCATCAGGAAAACTATCAACAATAGGCAGTGGGTCATCAAGAACATTTTCTAACCTTGACAAGTTGTCCGCAACAGGGTTCTCAGCTCTTTTTTTATCAATAATATGAAAATAAAATTCTTGCAACAGGCGAACCCATCTAATAATTCTAGGTTTAGCATCTTTCTTTTCCATAAGATATTTAATAGCAACATGATCAGTGTGAACAGTTACTTTGGAATCAACAATATATGATCTGAACTTATCACAAGCAAATACAACTGTTAAAAATTCCTTTTCCGTAGTAGCATAATTTCTCTGGGCACTGTCTAGAGTTTTACTAGCATAATGAATAACATTCAACTTCTTATCAACTCTTTATCCTAGAACAGCACCAACAGCATAATCACTAGCATCACACATAATTTCAAAGGGTAAATTCCAATCAGGTGGTTGAACAATAGGTGCACAAATCAAGGCTTTCTTAAGTATTTGAAATGCTTCTACACAATCATCATCAAAAACAAAGGGAACATCTTTTTGCAAGAGATTCGTGAGAGGCCTAGAAATTTTAGAGAAGTCTTTAATAAACCTCCTATAGAAACCAGTATGACCAAGGAAACTTCTTATACCTTTGATATCTTTAGGACACGACATCTTTTTAATAGCATCTACTTTAGCTTTATCAACTTCAATACCTCTTTCAGAAATTTTATGCCCCAAGACAATACCTTCATTAACCATAAAATGGCACTTCTCCCAATTCAAGACAAGATTAGTTTCTTCACATCTCTGCAAAACTTGATCAAGGTTGCTTAAGAAATCATCAAAAGAAGTTCCATAAACAGAGAAATCATCCATGAAAACCTCAACAATCTTTTCACAAAAGTCAGAGAATACAGCAGCCATACATCTTTGAAAGGTAGCAGGTGCATTGCATAAACCAAAAGGCATACGTCTATAAGAAAAAGTACCAAAAGGGCAAGTACAAGTGGTCTTTTCTTGGTCCTCTTTTGACACAGGTATTTGAGAGAAACCAGAATAACCATCTAAAAGCAAAAAATGTGTATGTTTGGATAGTCTTCCTAGCATTTGATCAATAAAAGGTAGAGGGCAATGATCTTTTCTAGTAGCTTTGTTCAACTTTCTAAAATCAATAACCATTCTATAACCTGTAACAAATCTTTGTGGAATCAATTCATTCTTATCATTAGGAACAACAGTAATACCTCCCTTCTTAGGGACACAATGAACGGGACTTACCCATCTACTATCAGCAATAGGATAAAATATACCTGCCTCCAGAAGCTTTATTATTTCATTTCTTACCACTTCCTTCATCTTAGGATTTAACCATCGTTGATGATCAACAACTGGTTTAGCGTTAGGCTCCATATTAGTTTTGTGCTGACATAGAGTGGGACTAATGCCCTTAAGATCATCAAGAGTATATCCAACAGAGGCACGGTGCTTCTTTAGAGTTTTCAATAATCTCTTTTCTTCATGCCCTGAAAGGTTAGCACTAAAAATAACATGATATATCTACTTTTCATCAACATAAGCATATTTCAAAGTATCAGGTAATTGTTTAAGCTTAAACACGGGATCACCTTTGGGTGGAGGAGGATCTCCAAGGATTTCAACAGGCAAATTGTGTTTCAAAACAGGCCCTTGATTAAATAATATTTCATCTAATTCCTTTCTTTCATTCGTAAACATATCATTCTCATGATCTAGCAAATATTGTTCTAAAGGATCAGTAGGAGGCACGGCAATAGAAGCAAGACCAATTATTTCATCCTTACTAGGCAAAACTTTATCATGGGGTTGTCTACGAAATTTGGAGAAATTAAAATCATGAGACATATCCCCAAAACTTACAGTAACAATTTTTTCTCACAATCAATCTTAGCATTAACAGTATTCAAGAATGGTCTACCAAATATAATGGGACAAAAATCATCTTGCGGGGAACCAAGAACAAGAAAATCAGTAGGGTATTTAATTTTCCCACACAAGACTTCAACATCTCTAACGATCCCAATTGGTGATATATTATCTCTATTGGCAAGCTTAATATTAACATCAATATCTTTTATCTCAGCAGGTGCAATATCATTCATAATTTCTTGATATAAGGACAAAGGAATTGTACTCACACTAACACCCACATCACATAAGCCATGATAACAATGATCTCCTATTTTAACAAAAACAACAGGCATGCCAACAATGGGCCTATGTTTATCTTTTATATTGGGTTTAGCAATCCTAGCAGCTTCATCACAGAAATAACTAACATGCCCATCAATATTATCAACCAAGAGATCTTTAACCATAGCAAAACTAGGTTCAACTTTAATTTGTTCAGGGGGTGTAGGTGTTCTAGTATAACTCTTACGAACCACAGTTGAAGCTTTAGCATGTTCCTTTATTCTAATAGGAAAAGGTGGCTTCTCAATATAAGCAGTAGGAACAATAGGATCAACATTAGAAGTAATAGTTTCTTCTTCAACTTTAATAGGTTCTACTACTTTTACTTCAGTGGGAGGATGGCATTTAAACCACTTCTCCTTAGGGAGATCAACATGAGTAGCAAATGATTCACAAAAAGAAGCTACTATCTCAGAGTCAAGTCCATACTTAGTGCTAAATTCACGAAAAACATCGGTATCCATAAAAGATTTAACACAATCAAACTTAAGGTTTATACCTGACTCTTTACCTTTGTCGAGTTCCCAATCTTCAGAGTTGCTTTAATTCTTTCCAATAAATCCCATTAGAATTCAATAGTCTTCTTCATAAAAGAACCAGTACAAGAAGTATCGAGCATGGATTGATCATTACGAGAAAGCCAAGCATAAAAATTCTGAATAATAATTTCTCTTGAGAGCTCATGATTGGGGCATGAATATAACATTGACTTAAGCCTCCCCCAAGCTTGAGCGATACTTTCTCCTTCATGAGGCCAAAAATTATATATATAATTCCGATCCCGATGAACCAGATGCATAGGATAAAACTTCTGATGAAATTCCAATTTCAATCGGTTGTAGTTCCAAGATCCAATATCATCACATAGCCTATACCATTTCAATGCCTTTCCCTTCAAGGATAAAGGGAAGACCTTCTTCTTGACATCAACCTCGGGCAAACCTGCAAGCTTAAATAATCCACAAACTTTATCCACATAGATTAGGTGCATATCAGGTTGTAATGTTCCGTCTCCTGCATAAGGATTAGCTAGCATTTTCTCTATCATACTTTATAATAAATATTTTATGTAGATTCATTAGGTTGAGGGGAAACTCTTTGCTCTTCCGGTCGGTGTCGTGGTGGGTGCACGATAGATGCCAAGGGATGGCTAAAGAGAGGAGGAGGCTCGAGGGCACTGGTGGGCTCTAGAGGCGAGGTCGGCATGAGCGAGCGCGGGACGCAAGACATACCGACGTTCGGGGCTCTCTGGAGAGATAACACCCCTAGTCCTGCCGAGTGTAGTTGATATGTATCAGTATAGAGTTGCTCCTAGAGCTGTGTTGAGGAAGAAGGGAAGCTGGCCAAGGCTTAGGCTGCTCCTTCTCCTGGTGTGGCTAGTCTAGTTGATCTTGAGTGTACTGTGGTTCTTGTCGTGCGTGTGTGAGTTGCCTGTATGCATGAGGGCTCCTGGGGGTTTTATAGGCCAACCCCCTAGGGGTACAATGGTAATGTTACAAGGCCGTGGGGCCGGATTGTCATCGTCCGGGAAGCCGGTGCTGGGACCCGCCGGGTGTCAGGGCTCGCCGGGTTCTCCGGGCGCAAGGCCCGCTGGGTACAGGGGCACTGTTGGCCGTCTTGTCGATCGTCAGGGAATGGCCAGGTTGAGTCCGCTACAGTGGTGCTCCGTTAGGTCGCCGCTTGCTGGCGTCAGCAGTGACAATGGTTGCACTGTTGCCACGCCGGCCCTGGTCAGCGGGTAGGTGGGGCACTGTTGCCACGCCCCGGCTGACCAGAGGCATGTGCGGGGCACTGTTGCCTCGGTCATCGGTAGATGGAGACTCGTCCCATCGTACGGCTGGGATGGGACGGGAGCTGACCCATGGCCGGGTTGAGGAACGCGCCAAGGGTGGAGCTGGCTTGTTGGATAAGACTTGATGTGTCGGGTTCGGCTGTCTTGAGCTGGTTGTTGGGGCCAGGTTGAGGTGTTCGGCCGGGTCGAGGGGCTTGGCCGGGTTGAGCAACCCGGCCAAGCACGAGTCGGCTTGAGGGGCGATGCTAGCCCTGTTGTTTTTGAAAAGGATCCGGGTTCCGTTGCCTGCCCGGGTTCACCCCCCGACAGTCGGGGTGAAGATACCCCTAACAAACCCCTCAAAGGATGATTTTCCATAGCAACAAGTGACAGTAAATTTCAGCACACTATATAAATGTTTCCGTACCAAATTCCACTCACCAAAGGCGCTTCACTCCCCGGCAACGGTGCCAGAAAAGAGTCATGATGACCCACAAGTATAGGAGATCTATCGTAGTCCTTTCGATAAATAAGAGTGTCGAACCCAACGAGGAGCAGAAGGAAATGACAAGCGGTTTTTAGCAAGGTATTCTCTGCAAGCACTTAAATTATCTGTAACATATAGTTTTGTGATAAGGTAATTCATAACGGGTAACAAGTAACAAAAGTAACTAAGGTGCAGCAAGGTGGCCCAATCCTTTTTGTAGCAAAGGACAAGCCTGGACGAACTCTTATATAAAGCAAAGCTCCCCCGAGGACACATGGGAATTACTGTCAAGCTAGTTTTCATCATGCTCATATGATTCGCGTTCGTTACTTTGATAATTTGATATGTGGGTAGACCGGTGCTTGGGTGCTGCCCTTCCTTGGACAAGCCTCCCACTTATGATTAACCCCTCTTGCAAGAATCCGCAACTACGAAAGAAGAATTAAGATAAATCTAACCATAGCATGAAACATATGGATCCAAATCAGCCCCTTACGAAGCAACACATAAACTTGGGTTTAAGCTTCTGTCACTCTAGCAACCCATCATCTACTTATTACTTCCTAATGCCTTACCCTAGGCCCAAATCATGGTGCAGTGTCATGTAGTCTACGTTCACATAACACCACTAGAGGAAAGACAACATACAACTCATCAAAATATCGAACGAATACCAAATTCACATGCTTACTTATAACAAGACTTCTCCCATGTCCTCAGGAACAAACATAACTACTCACAAAGCATATTCATGTTCAAAATCAGAGGAGTATTAATTATCATTAAGGATCTAAAGATATGATCTTCCACCGAATAAACCAACTAGCATCAACTACAAGGAGTAATCAACACTACTAGCAACCCAAAGGTACCAATCTAAGGCTTTGAGACAAAGATCGGATACAAGAGATGAACTAGGGTTTGAGAGGAGATGGTGCTGGTGAAGATGTTGATGGAGATTGACCCCCTCTCGATGAGAGGATCGTTGGTGACGACGATGGCGATGATTTCCCCCTCCGGGGGGAGGGGAAGTTTCCCCGACATAACAGCTCCACCAGAGCCCTAGATTGGTTCTGCCCAAGTTCCGCCTCGAGACAGCAGTGCTTCGTCCCGAAAGCTTCCTTCTGATTTTTTTCCCGGTCAAAACACACCATATAGCAGAAGATGGGCACCGGAACCTGCCAGGGGGCCCACAAGGCAGGGGACGCGCCACCCCATCCTTGTGGATGGCTGGTGGCCCCCCTCTGGTGCTTTCTTCGCCCAATTTTTTTATTAATTTCAAAATGACTCTCCATAAATTTTCAGGACTTTTGGAGATGTGCAGAATAGGTCTCTAATATTTGCTCCTTTTCCAGCCAAGAATTCCAGCTGCCGGCATTCTCCCTCTTTATGTAAACCTTGTAAAATAAGAAAGAAAAGGCATAAGTATTGCTATAACGTGTAATAACAGCCCATAATGCAATAAATATCAATATAAAAGCATGATGCAAAATGACCAAGGAACTGAATCAAGCTGTCAAGGATAAGAAAACTCTTGAGCGGATGAGAAAGGATGCCAACATTGAATCTGAGAGAAAAGGCATGTACAAAGAAATTCCTGAGCTCACCAAAGCCCTCACTGCGATGAGGAAAAATAAGATTGAATGGCATTCATGTATGAAGATGGATGTTTCTCAGTTGTGTGATCGAAGGAATGATGAAATCAAACGTCAAGCATATATTTCTCGACGAAGGATAAAAGAAGGGAAGCGTCAAAAGCAGCGGCAAGAGCCATCAAACCCAAGCCAATTTCAGATCGCCGTATTCAAATGTTGCAACTGATGCTCCCATTGACTCAAGTGCTCCGCTGCAACAAATACCTCCATCTCCTCCTCATGAAGATGATCAAATGCAACAAACTGAGCCTGCGGTGAATATCATTCCTACCTCTACTGCTCGAGAGACTGATGTGGTGGACATCTTTCTGAACAACCCTGATGAAGGAAATGTCTTGCCCGAGCAGCAACCCCCTAAAGAGAAAATTGATGAAGAGATAGAGATGGAAAAGGCAGTCTCATCGCCTTTGAAGGAAATGCAAGTTGAGCCCTCCGGATCAAATAAAGAGGATGACAAGATTGAGGGGAGCAAATTGCTTCCCGAGGAAATACCACTCTGATTGGCTGATCTGGTGCCCCTACCCAAATGGAGGTTGATCCTGCTCCTACTTCTACTGCTTCACAGTTTGAACAGGAAGAAAAGAAGTTTGAAGAGCCCATGGCTCACGAAGAAGTTGTTGTACCACCAGTTGTATCACAGGAAACCGAGAAAGAAGATGTTGTGAACTAGAAGTCTAATGAGGTCGTTGTGCCTCCGTCTGTTGAAAATTCACCGAAAGAAAAGGCCCTAGTGCCTGAAAGTCAGAAAACCGTTGAAGGAGTTCCAGCAAAAGAAAATGAAGGCCAGACTAGTGCTCAAATGCCATCTGCTCCACCGAAGATGAAGAGGCCCCTTCTCAAGCCCATCGATTAGAATGTGCAAGCATATGATGATGTTCAGCCCATGGAAATGGGCGATGAAGAAATACTGAAAAATCCTCATGAATCATTTCCACTATTCCCTACTGAGTTTGGCCCAAATGGTCCTGCATTCGATGAGCAGCTTCATCTTTTGAAGCTTACTTTCTTTGGCACCAGTCCGTATGAAGGAGAGAGAACGTCACTATCACCCAGATTTTGGATTGAAGAGCGGGCTGTGTATATGCCAGGATTTTATTCGACGAGAATAGGATTTCAATCACAAAATATTGAAATTTGCTGAACTCAAAGAAATACCCTGCTTCCACCATGCAATTGAGCACTTTGAGCATGCTTTCCTAAAAGTATTTCTTCACTTCAATCATGGATGGAATCGAGAGGTAATCCATCAGTTCTACGCCACACTGTACATCTCAGGAGAGCTTGGAGATAGCTCAACATGGATTCTCGAGTGGATAACTGGAAGGGAAAGGATAAAATGCTCGACATACCAGTTTTTGGCTTGGCTGAATCTTCCTTGATGTGAGTTTGCAAAAGATCGAGAACACGGGCTGCACTTCTGGGATGTGTTCGAAGCACAACTTCACATGCTAATGGACCCCAACCTGGTCAGAGATGAATACATTGATGTAGACCCCAAGGAACTAACCTATGAAAACAAGTGATGTTTTATGTGCTATGCAATTCTCTCACGCCAACGTACAGACCAAATTCTATCAATGGCCTCGTGGGAAATGTTCTTTTGGCTATCTATCAAGGAATTCACTTCGACATTCCTGATCTATTCATTCGTAACTTGGCATGTGGTATTGATAGCACACAATCACTGAAGCCATATGCCCCATGGATTATGTATGCAATTGAGCAGCTCACCAATGAGAAATTCTTCTGCCCTTATGGTCCGAAAGTTTTCATGCCACCAGTACGTGACACTCTCCGTATGGTGAAAGATATTGGAAAAGGGAAGGCACCTGTTGATACTGCTGCCACTGCATCTGCACCTGATTCTGCTCCGAAGGTTAAGAAAGCCAAGGTTGAAATCCCTCAGAACGAAAATCCTTCTCTGTATGAAATTTGCATTCAAGTACAACAAGCTTTGGAAAGCCACATTAAGCTTGATCGTAAGGAAAAGCTGGAGTTGATGACTGAGCTGAATTTGCTTCATAATTATGCTTGCCAAACTCTTCTGCATGAAAAGGAAGCAAAGAAGCGCACCTGGACTCTTCTCAGGTAGCATTATTCTCGCAACCAGTTGGCTGCCAAAGGCATCATGAAGGACTATGACTATCTGGATTTGCTGGCTGTCCCGCGCTTCGAAGGCAAACTCTTGTGCTCCCTGATCGTTCTTCATCGACTGACCTTCAGTTTGTCGCACATGATGATGAAATTGAAGACACAGCTGGTACACTCGTCTACAAGCCAGATGTTCATCCAGCCAGATCTTCTAAAGCCCAGGCTGCTACTCCTGCTTCAGCTTCGACCATTCGTCGCTCTGCGGATTCTTCTTCATTGAGTAGTTTTAATTCTGATTCTGAGGATTCTCTGGACGAGTAGTTCTTCGTATGTTTTCTCTTTTCTTTTTGACATTTGTTGACAAAAAGGGGGAGAAGTACATCGAGTGATAGATGAATAGGATATTTGCAGGGTGTTTTCATTCTCCGTTCACTTCTCGTAGTCGAACTTCTTGGTTTTCCCTCGAAAAATTTGCTTGAAGAACTTATCGCTCTGCCCTGGTGTTGAAAACTCGATCGTCATGTACTGTTAATAACCCCCCATGCAATGTTATTTGCTGTCTACTATCTGTTTGCAGGCGCTATCGAAAGTATTCTCCCCTGCAATGATTGTCCTCGATTATTATCTATCATGCAAGGAAAGTAAGATTTCGACAAGGATAGAAAAATCCTCAAATGATAATACAGATGGGGAGAAGTACTTCGAGAAATAGATAAACTATTTTCGCTATGGTTGGATATGTTATGATCATTACCTTTTGATAATCTAACCTTGCAGGAAAAGAATGTCAGTGATTTGAAAATCTATCCCTATGACTGGCAATTTTTTCCTTGCATATATTCTTTGTATCATCTCTTTTGGAGCAAAACTAATCTGAAGCTTATACACTCCGAGCTATTTACTCATGCTTGTTTTTGCTCTGATCATACTCGAATATCTAATATGCAGGAAAATTACATCTTGTGTGGATTGATACGTCTCCAACGTATCTATAATTTATGAAGTATTCATGCTATGTTTACAACAATTTTATATGGTTTTGGTATGATTTGCATGGAACTAACCCGGTCTAACCCTGTTTTCAGCAGAATTACCGTGGTGTTGTTTTTGTGCAGAAATAAAAGTTCTCCAAATGCAATGAAACTTTTTGATAATTTTTTTGGAACAAAAGAGGCACTAGAAACTTCGTGGGAGGACCATAAGGTGAAGGAGGTGAGCAAAAGACACATGGGCACGCCAGGAGGCCCAAGCGTGCCCAGGTGGGTTGTGCCCACCTCGAGGCCCATCTTCGCGTGATTCCAACGCTGAAAAATCCTATAAATAGTGATATAATTAGAAATAACCCTAGATCAGAAGTTCCGCCGCCGCAAGCCTCTGTAGCCACGAAAAACCAATCTAGACCCTGTTCTGGCACCCTGCCGGAGGGGAAAATCATCACCGGTGGCCATCTTCATCATCCCGGCGGCCACCATGATGAGGAGGGAGTAGTCCACCCTTGGGGTTGAGGGTTTGTACAAGTAGCTATGTGTTTAATCTCTCTCTCTCTCTCGTGTTCTTGATTTGGCATGATCTTGATGTATCGCGGGCTTTGTTAATATAGTTCGACCATATAGTGTTTTCCCTCTCTATCTTGTTGTGATGAATTGAGTTTCCCTTTGAGATTTTGTTTTATCAAATTGAATACTTTTATGGATTTGAGAGCACTTGATATATGTCTTGCATATGAATACCCATGGTGACAATGGGGTATTATATTGATTCACTTGATATATGTTTTGGCACTCAAATCGCGGATTCCATAGGTGACATTGGGGTAATCTATGCATAGGGGTTTATGCATGTTCTCGTCTTTGTTTCTCCGGTAGAAATCTTGGGGCACTATTCGAGGATCTTTGTGTTGGATTGAGTATTATGAATCTGAAATTGTTTGATGCATATCGTATAATCAACTCGTGGATACTCGTGAGAACAAACAAAAGGGTTCCAACTGAAGTTTTGCAAAAAAAATCCGGAGCTCCCGCGATCTGGCGGCGACGGAGAGACAGAGTGGGCGAGATAGCGGCATTACTGGCGGAGGTTTACACCCATGAGGGGGTGGGCACCCATGACGGGGCCTTTAGCACTTAGGAGATCAGGAGCGAGATCGAGGCTAAGAAGCGGCTATGGAGAGGGAAGTCGAGTGAAAGGGAGGCACCGATCCAGGTGGCTCCTTCAGCGGGTAAAGAGGCCCGTACAGGGGTGGGCACAATCCAAGGGCCCTTCATCGATCATGAGTGGATCATCATCAAGGCCAATTCACGGGAAATCTTCCGGCGATCTGCGGATCGGAAGCGATCTTGGGTGAAGATGAAGAAACAAGCGAAGGGGCTATTTAGCGAGATATCAGATGAGTTTGTATCTGATCTGGCAGAGGAGGGTTCGGCTAAGGCCAAGTCTGGCAAGGATTATTTCATGTTGAAGGATTTTAGGAAAGTGTATGGAAAGGATAGTTTCTCTCTCGTGGGTGGGGATTCATTTTTTCCCTAGCCGATTTGGAAAGAAATTCCTATGTTACGGGGATTAGAGAGAGTGTTTCCTGGACTGTTATTAAGGGAGGAGAGATGAATCGGGATACTGACGGATTCTGCAAAATTTGGGGTATGGGAGGAGTTCACGTGATCTTCTTTTGGAAAATGCCTAATAAAGGTCATGTATGCTTTGATAATTGCATCAATTTTGTCCTGCTTAATATGCTTGCGGGGGACAGAGGGTGCTACATTAAATCTAGAGCAATTAGCGCTGGAAGTTTTGGAAAACTGAGAAATCAAGGTTATTTATGGTTGGTAAAGTGTATCAATTCTGTTGTGGAGGGTGCTAATTTTGAGGAGAATAGGCAGTATATCTATACCAATGCGATGAGCAAACCTCGTCATGTAATAGCTTGGAACAGGGGACATAGAATTTTTCTCATCCTCTCTCGGGTTGGGATACTAGTGTGAGAGCCATGGCAAGTCAGGGGAAGGAGGAGAAGGAGATGGGTAAGGGCAGGGGCGAAATGATGAACACGGTGGGGGGGGGGGGGGTTGTGACCCGGCGATCCCCAGCGGGAGTGGAACCCCTGTTCTGGCCCCTATGCCGGACAATACGAGGGTGCAGTGGAGAGACGCCCTTGAGGGCGGTGCCCCCCACTGATCATCGAAATGAAGGCAGTGAGGGGGCTATTTGTGGATCACTGGTGGTGGGGCGTCTCCTATCGCCCTTCCAAGTGAATCCGCAGACCCTCATCGATGAACTTCGTGCTTCTTCGGCATGGAAGTTGCAAGGTGTGGTCACCATTCAAGAGGTGGCCAGCGTGGACGGGAGGTTCTTCCTCAACTTCTCCGCCGAGGAAGATAGAAAGTTTGTCCTGAAGGCCCAACCATGGCACTACAACCGTGACGACATTATCTTCACCGAGTTCGACGGCAAGGGTGACCTGACGGAGATTGACCTTGGAGCCATGGCTATATGGGCACAGGTTCATGATCTCCCTTTAGAGATAAAAACTGAAAGTGTGGGCAAGTCCCTAGGGGACCAACTTGGTGAGGTGATCGCCGTATCCCACCGAAATCATATGATTGTGGAGAAGTTTTTGCATATTTGAGTGAAAATTCCGTAACCTGAACCACTCAAGCATAGGGTAGAATTCACCCCTTTAGGCAGCAAAGAGAGTCTTCAATTTGATGTACGCTATGAAAAATTGCTGTTGTACTGGGAGTGTTGTGGACTTGTTGGTCACACATCTGAGAGGTTCTGTAGAATTCCAAAGAATATTAGAGTAGCATCCTTTCCAAAAAATCTTAGTGTAGATGCTTACTGGAAAGGTGAATTGGCTAGCAAAAGAGCTATTATTTTTAATGGCCCCAACAGCAACATTGCGCCCAGGGCCACAGAGGGAATGGTGGGCAAGGTGACCAAGGCCATGAGTAACCTCACGATGACGGAAAAGGGAGCAGCGGTGGTCACGACAACGGCCACCCCGTGATGTGGGGATCAGTCCAGGGGGCTCCCAGCTCGGCCAGGTGGGCCAGGCTCCTGGGGCAGTCCTATCGGCCTCTTGCGGGGTTGTTTCTGGTCAGGACGACCAGAATACAGCCCTGGTTACTCCTGCTAGTCTCGGCCAGGAGGGCCTGAGGCTGGCGGCGTGCGCGGGCACACAACGGGCTGTACTGCCGCTCGGCGAGGAGGGTCGAGCCCCTATGGCACCCCCGCACACTAGCCCTAGGGCTGCTACTGATCAGGAGGATCGAGTAGCAGTTCCAGGCGTCCAGGCTAGCTTTGGCCAGGAGGGCCAGGTGCAGGCGATGATGGAGACTATCAGTCCGGTTGTCTCTCCTGGCCAGGAGGGTCAGGGAGTGCAACTTTGCCCAGCAGGCCAAGGGGGTCAGGTGTCCTGTTCAGGGGTGAGGCAGGCCAACTCACTAATTATTCCGAACCTGACCAACTCTTATTTAAACCAGGCGTGCTTGAGGCCCTGTCAGGAGCGGTGCTTGCTAGGCTTGCTGTTGCTAATGCAAATTCTTAGACTTTATTTAATTTTAGTGCTAATAAGAAGCCTAAGCAGGTTAGGCCAAAGAGTAAGAGAAAGAAAGAAAAAAAAGGAAGGAGGAAGTGAGAGGTCTGAGGACGATTGGGAAAAAAAGAAGAAACCCATTTGAAGTCCCACCAACAGGCAGTGACATAGAGTTCTCCTTTGAAGAAACCATGGACAGTTATGCGCGTGTTTTGTATGGCGGTATGTACGCTTCCTCTAAGATAGTGTGTATGGGTAGGGTAGAAACAATAACGGATGGAGGTGGGGTCACTACACATGTAACAAAGGAGACGGAGGGGAAAGAAGAGTAATATGTGCAGCATAGGAGAGAATTGGTTGGAGATGATGGCGCATCAGCGGCCTCCGAGGAGGAGGTCCGTCGGGCCAAATGAAAATCATAGAGTGGAACTGTCGTGGTATGCTCTCCCCCACGGCAGTTCGCGAGCTCTTGGATCTACAAGGGCGGACCAAGGCAGATTTATTTTTTCTTTCTGAGTCTCATTTGAATAAATGTAATGCTGATGAGCTATGTCGTGTTATAGATTTTGATTCGATGTTTGTAGTGGAGAGTGATGGTCGGGCCGGTGGCCTCGTTATGTTTTACCACAAAATGAATAAAGTTGTTTTAAACTATGTTGCGACTAATTTTATAGATGTTCTTTTTATGAATGACATTGTTGTACAATGGCGTTTTACGGGCTTTTATGGTCATCCGAATAGGAGGGATCGTAACTTATCTTGGGATGATATCTGTAACTTGCACAATAAAGGTGATCACCCTTGCGTGGTTTTGGGCAGTTTTAATGAAATTCGTCTTTCTTCGAAAAAAGAGGGAGGCAATGCGAAACCTAATACAATGATGAGAGACTTTCATAATTGTTTCGAAGAATGCGGGTTGGAAGATATGGGATGTATTGGGGACCCCTTCACTTGGAGGAGGGGTGACATTAGGGAGAGGCTTGACAGCGCGGTTTGTAATGTGAAATGGACAAACAAGTTCCCTAGATCTGCAGTTATAAATGAAGAACATGTATATTCTAATCATCGCCCTCACATTCCAGATACAGAATATTTTGATGGTAATATTTTTAACAAACCAAGAAGCCGACTAAAACAATTTGAAGCCCGATGGCTCAAAAAAGAAACAGTTGAAGAAATTGTACGTACAACGTGGGAAAAAGCAAAGATACGGGGTATTGGGCCATCTCTCACTGAGCGTATTCGAGCGGTGAATGCGGATTTGCATATTTGGGACCATGATATTCTGAGAGGAACGAAAACAAGAATTAAAAAAAGAATTAGAAAATCCGCGGAGGGGTCCTATAAACGCGGAATCCCAAACACGACAAGAAGAGATTCTTGTCATTATTGAAAACCTATTAGAGCAAGAGGAGATCTACTAGTGACAAAGGGGTCGTGCAAACTGGCTTTTACATGGTGATCGCAACGCTTCGTTCTTCCATAATGCGGCAACGGCTAGGAAAAAAATAAATCAGATTAAAAAATTTCTTGATGATAATGGTGTTTGGCTGCAAGATACGGAGATGAAAAACCATATTACGGGGTACTTTGCTAATCTCTTTACTTCACAAGTTGCTCAACCAAATCCGGAGGTTTTAGCCCTCGTCAGAAGAAAAGTGACAGATGAAACGAATATTGCTCTCCTCGCCCTTATACAGCTGAGGAGGTTTGAAAGGCGCTATTTGATATAGGAGAATTAAAAGTGTCGGGTCTGGATGGAGTACATGCCATTTTTATAAAAGATTTTGGTCTTTTTTTGGGGATGATCTAACTGAAGAGGTACTCCAGGCGGTGAATACTGGCACTATACCTAATGGGTGGAATGATACGACAATTGTAATGATCCCAAAGGTTGGTTCCCCAGAAAAGGTAACTCAGTTTAGACCAATCAGTTTGTGCAACGTGGTGTATAAGGTTATTTCAAAAATGATTGCGGCTCGTCTGAAGTTAATCCTTCCAGATGTTATCAATACGACCAAGTGCATTTGTACCAGGAAGAATGATCACAGATAATATTTTAGTGGCCTATGAATGTTTTCACACAATAAAGAAAAAAAGGAGTGTTAAAGAGGGTATATGTGCCATCAAACTGGATATTCATAAAGCGTATGATCGAGTAGGGTTGTCCTTTCTGAAGGAAATAATGCTAAAATTGGGATTCAAATAGAAGTGGATAGATTTAGTTATGCAATGTGTATCCTCTGTGGAGTACCAGGTTCGTTTTAATAATGAAGAGACTGAGAGCTTTAAACCTACTAGAGGTCTGAGGCAAGGAGACCCCCTCTCCCCATACTTATTCTTGTTATGTACAGAGGGGCTGGTTGCTCCACTCTCTAATGCAGAGGAGAATGGTAATATTTCTGGAGTTAAGGTTTGCAGAGATGCCCCATCGATTTCAAACCTTTTATTTGCCGACGATTCTTTGATCCTTATGAAAGCAAATGCTATGAATGCCGAGGCGTTAAAATCAGTATTGGACTCTTATTGTGCTACCTTAGGGCAATTGGTGAGCATTGAAAAATCTAGTATTTTCTTCAGTCCCAATACGAAAGTAGAAGATAGAGCGCAAATTCGCACAACAGTGAATATTATGATTGAAGCCCTCAATGACAAATATTTGGGTTTGCCTGCAAATGTGTGCATGGAAAAAAGTGATTGTTTCCAATTCCTAATTGATCGCATTATTACAAAAATTAGTGGATGGAAGGAGAAGTTGTTATCCGTGGGAGGAAAGGAAATTATTCTTAAATCTGTTGTACAAGCTATCCCAGCTTATGCTATGTCCGTCTTTAAAATTCCTAAAAAAATTGTAAAGGAATCATTAACGCGATGTCGAAATTTTGGTGGGGTGATGAGGAAAATCAGAAAAGGATGCATTAGATGGTGTGGTGGAAAATGTGTGTCCCAAAAAAACAAGGATGAATGGGATTCCGAGATATACATTGTTTCAATTTGGCGTTGCTAGCCAAGCAAGCGTGGCGTTTGCTTGATAATCCGGGATCATTATGTGCCACAATCTTGAGAGCTAAATATTGCCTGGATGGCAATTTAATGAATGCAAATCTAAAGAAGGGCTCCTCTTTTACCTGGCAAAGCATTATGGCGGGGGTTAATTCTCTAAGGAATGGCTATAACTGGCGAGTTGGAAATGGACAAAAAATTGATATTTGGGAAGATGCATGGATCCCGAATTGTGCAAATAGGAAAATAATTACTCCTAGAAGGGGTCAGCTTTTTTCAAAGGTCTCTGATCTTATTGACCCAATTACAAGTTATTGCGATGAAGACTTGGTGAGACAAACGTTGTGGCCAATTGATGCTCAAAGGGTGCTTGCGATCCCCCTTCCGATACATGAAATGTCGGATTTCATCGCTTGGAGTTTCACAAAAAATGGGTTGTTCATTGTTTGATCGGCTTCTTGGGAGGAATGGAACAAACAACATGGAAGGAAATTGCAACAGACGAATGGTATTGGTAGATCCAATGCTAATCCTGTTTGGAGCAAGATCTGGAAGCTATCTTGTCCGGCAAAGGTAAAATCTTCATCTGGTGTACATTGCATGGAACACTCCCAAGTCGTGTTACGCTCACCAATAGACATGTGAAGGTCTCTCCCATTTGCCCAACATGTTCAAATGAACTAGAAGACACGAAACATGTCTTGTTTCTATGTCAGAAGGCGAAAGAGGTTTGGGATAAGTTAGGTTTGTATGAGGTGATCAATAGAGCTTGTGTTGTTGGCCGGGCGAGAGAGGCAGTTCTTAAATTTTTAATACTTATGCCAGAGGAAGAAATATCTATTTTGGGACTCTAGAATACATGTGAATTGATCGTTATAACAGCTTGGTATTTATGGTGGGATAGACGTAAACTGGTTTATGAAGGAAAGTCTCAAGATGCATATCAATCTGTGATGGGGGCCCGTGCTATAGAGGCAAATTATGTTAAAGCAAATGATACGTCTCCAACGTATCTATAATTTTTGATTGTTCCATGCTATTATCTTATCTATTTTGGATGTTTTATATGCATTAATATGCTATTTTATATGATTTTTGGGACTAACCTATTAACCTAGAGCCCTGTGCCAGTTTTTTGTTTTTTCCTTGTTTAGAGTTTTGCAGAAAAGGAATAGCAAACGGAGTCCAAAAGGAATAAAACTTTCGCGATGATTTTTCTTTGACCAGAAGACACCCAGGAGCTTGGGGTGCAAGCTAGAAGAGCCACGAGGCGGCCACAAGGGTGGAGGACACGCCCAGGGGGTAGGGCGCACCGCCCGACCTTGTGGGCCCCTCGGTGACCCCCTGACCTAGATCTTCCTCCAATATATACTCTTATACCCCAAAAACTTCTGGAGGAGTCATGAAACCACTTTTCCACCGCTGCAACTTTCTGTACCCGTGAGATCCCATCTTGGGGACTTTTCCGGCATCCTGCCGGAGGGGGATTCGATCACGAAGGGCTTCTACATCAACACCATTGTCTCTCCGATGAAGCGTGAGTAGTTTACCACAGACCTATGGGTCCATAGCTAGTAGCTAGATGGCTTCTTCTCTCTCTTTGATTCTCAATACAAAGTTCTCCTTGATGTTCTTGGAGATCTATTCGAAGTAATACTCTTTTACGGTGTGTTTGCCGAGATCCGATGAATTGTAGATTTATGATCAGCTTATCTATGAATATTATTTGAATCTTCTCTGAATTCTTATATGCATGATTTAATATCTTTGCAAGTCTCTTCGAACTATCAATTTGGTTAGGTCAACTAGATTGGTTTTTCTTGCAATGGGAGAAGTGCTTACGTTTTTGTTCAATCTTGCGGTGTCCTTTCCCAATGACAGTAGGGGCAGCAAGGCACGTATTGTATTGTTGCGATCGAGGATAAAAAGATGGGGTTTTCATCATAATGCTTGAGTTAATTCCTCTACATCATGTCATCTTGCTTAATGTGTTACTCCGTTCTTTATGAACTTAATACTCTAGATGCATGCTCGATAGCGGTCGATGTGTGGAGTAATAATAGTAGATGCAAAATCATGTCGGTCTACTTGACACGGACGTGATGCCTATATTAATGATCATTGCCTTAGATATCGTCATAACTTTGCGCTTTTCTATCAATTGGTCGGCAGTAATTTGTTCACCCACCATAATAATTCCTATCTTGAGAGAAGCATCTAGTGAAACCTATGGCCCCAGGGGGGAAGGGCGCGCCCCTCGACCTTGTGGGCCCCTCGGTGACCCCCTGACCTAGATCTTCCTCCCATATATACTCTTATAGCCCAAAATCTTCCAGGGGAGCCCCGAAACCACTTTTCCACTGCCGCAACTTTCTGTACCCGTGAGATCCCATCTTGGGGCCTTTTCCGGCGTCCTACCGGAGGGGGATTCGATCACGGAGGGCTTCTACATCAACACCCTTGCATCTCCGATGAAGCATGAGTAATTTACTACAGACCTATGGGTCCATAGCTAATTGCTAGATGGCTTCTTCTCTGTCTTTAATTCTCAATACAAAGTTCTCCTCGATGTTCTTGGAGATCTATTCGATGTAATACTCTTTTGCGGTGTGTTTGCCGAGATCCATGAATTGTGGATTTATGATCAGCTTAACTATGAATATTATTTGAATCTTCTCTGAATTCTTATATGCATGATTTCATATCTTTGCAAGTCTCTTTGAACTATCGATTTGGTTAGGCCAACTAGATTGGTTTTTCTTGCAATGGGAGAAGTGCTTAGCTTTGGGTTCAATCTTACGGTGTCCTTTCCCAGTGACAGTAGGGGCAGCAAGGCACGTATTGTATTTTTGCCATCGAGGATAAAAAGATGGGGTTTTCATCATAATGCTTTAGTTAATTCCTCTACATGATGTCATCTTGCTTAATGCGTTACTCCGTTCTTTATGAACTTAATACTCTAGATGCATGCTGGATAGCGGTTGATGTGTGGAGTAATAGTAGTAGATGCAGAATTCTTTCGGTCTACTTGACACGGACGTGATGCCTATATTCGTGATCATTGCCTTAGATATCGTCATAACTTTGCGCTTTTCTATCAATTTCTCGGCAGTAATTTGTTCGCCCACCGTAATAATTCCTATCTTGAGAGAAGCCTCTAGTGAAACCTATGGCCCCCGGGTCTATTTTACATCATATTAGTTTCCTATCAACTTGCCAATTTCTGTCGCCGTTCCTTTACTTTGCAATCTTTTACTTTCCGTTCCATATACAAAAAATACCAAAAATATTACTTTACCATTTATCATCCCTATCAGATCTCACTTTGCAAATAATCGCAAAGGGATTGACAACCCCTTTGTCGCGTTGGGTGCAAGTTGGTGTTTGTTTTTGCAGGTATTCGGTGGCTTGCGCATTGTCTCCTACTAGATTGATACCTTGGTTCTCAAAAGCTGAGGGAAATACTTACTGTACTTTGCTGCATCACCCTTTGCTCTTCAAGGGCAAACCCAACGCAAGCTCAAGAAGTAGCAGCAAACTCCCCTAAGGCAATCAGTAAAAAGGGGGATGGCTTAGACCTCCTATGGTGTCACGACCGGTTTTTCAATAAAATAATTATTGAGAGACCAATCCCTTTTACGGACCAGCGAAGAAGAATTCCTTCTCACTGGTAGACGATAATCTTGGTCACAGAAGAAAAATACCAGGAGTACTAAATATAATACAAGGTTGAGCAGAGACTGCCCAACAATTTATTACAGGCACGCCGATAAAACATTACGGCGGATAGGGTGGCAAACATCTAACTCACGATAATAATGGTGGTGGAAATATCATCGCAAAGCGAGTGATATAATTCCAGAACACTACAACTCATCGAGCGTCGGAGTGAGGCTCGAGAAGACTTATTGCGGGTGGCGGAAGCGTAGACAACATAAGTGACCAATATCCGGGATCGCGCAGGACTGACTGGGACTCCTCTAGGCGTCGGACGCGCTATCAAACTCTTCGTCCAAGAGATCGCCTTCGTCAACATCTGGCCAAATCAACAAGCCAGGTGAGTACTATGAAAGTACTCGCAAGACAGTTCGGACATAAGATATAACAAATGCAAACATGAAACATATGAACAAGTTAACCAGTGCGATCAGACATAGAGAAATTAAATACTGGGTGCCAAGCGAGGGTCTGAATGACGCCTCGAGCGGAAACTGCAGAATAGTAATATTGGTGCCAAACGAGTGTCTGAAAGACTCCTCGAGCGGAAAATGCGAAATAATAATGCGGGTGCCAAACGAGTGTCTGAAAGACTCCTCGAGAGGTAAATGCAGAATAATAATGCCACAGTCGGGCGTCGGGGCGACACCACATAAAGGGCTTATAACAGAAAGTAAAGACTGTGCATGCCGCAGTCGGACGTCTGAGCGACATCACATAAAGGGCTTATATCGAAAGTAAAGACAGTGCATGCCGCAGTCGGACGTCTGAGCGACATCACATAAAGGGCTTATATCACATCTCATTATTACAACGGTTCGGAGGCATAAATCATCACAAGCATGAGACACAAAATAAAGTTAGTCCATCCACTGGAATAACAATAAATCTGAAATTTTACCACTTGAGCTTGTTCACCGGGGACAAGTTTTTCACACGGATAGATATGGATATAATGTTTACACTACTGATCATGGATACGATGATTTGGAAAGAATTGACTCTGCAGAGTTTGTACTTAACCACAGCCAACGGATTTCAGTAGTCACGGGGACTAGTTCCGTCTACGGTGTTTTGGAAGAAACACGTCTAACCAGTACACACCCAATTCAACCATCCGAAGCCAGGGATCACCCTCGGCGATGTTCAAGAAAAACCTTGAGACGGGGAGGCTACAACCTCGTGTAGCATGGGATCAAATTTATATACGCGCGCTCTAAGGGGGGTGCCCCCCCTCTCGGTCCCAACCGGAAACACCCATGCCCCCTGACCGGATGACTGGCTTTAATCCTGGGCCAAGGTACCATCATCCCGGCCTCTTTGTTTGGTGTGTACACGGAAAGAGGTTACCAACTTACTAAACCGCATCCTGGCAATGAGACATGTGGTAGCATTGAAAGGGGAAGGGACGGTAACACGGCTCCAACCATGTTAACGTCGGAAAAGTCAGATGACGCAAGGCTGGCATGCTACAACAGTACCACCTTGCTGCCCTTCATGTCACCACATGATTAGGCCATCTCTCATCAGAGATCATCGCAACTTTGGAACATGCGGGAAAAGATCGATAATGTGGCTCCAACTACGTTAACGTCGAAGAAAGTCGGATGACGCAAGGCTGGCATGCTACAACAGTACCACCTTGCTGCCCTTCATGTCGCCACATGATTAGGCCACCTCTCAACAGAGGTCATCGCAACTTTGGGACAACCGGGTCGTTGCCGTACAAGCAACGAGGTTTTTACCAACACTCATATGCCACACACAAACTCTCACGTGAACATGCAAAACATCTGCCATATCAAATGTTCAAACAAGCTTGCCTGGTTCGGAGAAGTCGGAGTCTAGCTCGGCGAAGTTCGCGGCTCCGTCACCCCTCCCGGAACCTACGGCAAATCACGAAACTGGTACTATCGTGAAAACCAACACATACACAGAAACTTTTCCAAATATTTCTCAAATAAATCCCATAAAAAACTAGACAAAATTTGAAGATTGTCAGAAAAAGAATCACTCAAAAATACCTTTTTATTTAAAAGTTATAAAGGTTTCTGTCCAGGGACTTATCTGTAATGAAACAGAAAAGTTCCAGGGTTTTAACTGAGAAAACAGAAAACGCTTCGGCTGGGAATGCGCAAGCGCAAAGGAGGAGACGTATTTCGCCCGAAGGCGCCAACAGAAAATGGTTCGTGAATAAAAGAACAGAGGCTGACATGCGGGGTCCACATGTCAGGTTTGAAAAGCTCGCCGGCGCCCGAAGACTGCGGTGGACGCCGGCGTCGAACCACGGCCAGTTAGGAGAAACGGAGGGTACCAAGAGCTTCAGCGTCCTCTTCCGCGTCGGTGGGTGGTGCACTCGTCCAACGTGGAGCACCACGTCGACGGCGACACTTTCTCCGGCGGACGTTGGCTCGGGTGAGGATGGAGAACTCTGGTGGAGGGCTGCAAGCTTCAAATTGAAGTGCGGGTCAGAAAGAGGGATGCATGGTGAAGCTACTGGCAAGAGAATGGAGGCGGAGGAGCACACACGGGGGCGAATCGGGCTGGATCCCGTGGCGGGTCGCGGCGGCCGGAGCCGAGGAAGGAGACCTCCTCGGGGCTCTTCCAGAGGCTAGGCGTGCTCTAGGGGGAGTGCCGGGATGGTGGGTGCTCGAGTTGAAGCTCGGGGCCCCTATTTATAGGCAGATCGACGGGGTGGCCGTGAACGGTGAATCTCCGGCGAGCGATTACGGCGGAGCAGTGGGTTGGCAGGGGGTTTGAGCGGTCGGGCAGCATCAGTGGATGGTACTGGACTCGATTTGCAGCTAAACGGGGTCGGTCTTGGCGTAATGGCGTCGGTCCACGGTGAGGTGACCGCACGGGCTCAACGGCGGCAGAGAGCGCGCTCCGCGCCCTGCGGTTCACGACGAGAGCGGCAGCGCGTTCGGGGGAGTGGAAGGCCACGCGGCGAGATCCGGTGGTTTGGGCGGCGCTGGGTGGCGTCGTCGGCGCCGTGTCTCCCGCTGGCGTCCGCAAAGCCGCCGCTGGCGTTGGTCATGGGGTGGCGCACCTTCTGCTGCTCGTCGCCGACGCCCGCAAGGTGCCAGGCACTCGTGCGGTGCAGGAACAAGGGGGCGAGGACGAGGAGCAAGGCGACGCGGTGGCACTGGCGAGATCGATGTCCATCTCTGAAGAAAACGACAGTGAGCACTGAACTGATTCTCTGAAACTTCTGAACTTGACAATGACCATGCACTGCAGGTGTTCGACAGAAGGTTTTGGCTATGAGATAAATTTTTCTGGAGCTGTAACTTGGTGAGATGATCACTCAAAGCACCCAGGGGCTGCCTGAATTTACTTGAAATTTTTGGGGAAGGTTTTGAATGAATTTCACCAAATTTGCCAAATCTGGTCCAAACTTGCAGCAGGTGTAGTTTGAAATTTTTGAACTGAAGACCAGTGGATCTTCATGGTTCTAGGTTGAGGGTTCAAAGGACTAGGAGGGGAAAGAAGTTTGGTGGTAAAAGTGAAAACAGAAAATGGAGTTCCTTTGTAAAACTCCAAGTGGTAGAATAGAAGACAGAAATTTGTTTGAATGAAATTTGAATGGAAAATAATCACATGGGGAGGTTCAACTTGCTGGATTAGGTGTAAAACATGATCCAAAGGTGAAGGAAGGATTTGGGGAGAAGATTTGCACTAATGCCATGGCAAGAAGGAATAGTTGAAAGTGGCAAAGAACTTTCCAAAAGTCATAGTGCAAAATTCAAAAGGATCTTCAGGAGTTATTTTCCAAATGAAAAACATTTTGTCTTGAGTCAAATGAAAAGTAAAAACTTCCTAGACCAATGGCAGATCTTTGGTGAATCGAAACAAAACTTTTGCCATAAGGAAAAATTATATGTGAGGGAGAGTTCTTTTAAAGGGAAAAATTTAAATCACTCCCCTCAAGTCAAATAGAAATCTTTTGAAAAATCCAAATATAAACTTGGGTGTCACATATGGGTTTTGTGAAGCTAAACATTGATGCTTCTTTTGACCATGATCTGCTTAGAGGCACGACGGGGGCAGTCCTGAGAGATGACAAAGGAAGGTTCATTGTTGGCGGAAGTTGGAGGCTTGACTGGTGTGCGGATGTTCTAACGGCAGAAGCATTGGCACTGAGGTTTGGCCTTACCCTAGCACAGAAGGCGGGGTGCAACCGCCTTATTGTCAACTCAGATAATACGGAGGTGATTTACATGATGAAGAATGGAGGACAATCGGTGGGAGCTAGCGGCGACGACATTGTTCGATGATTGCTATTTTATGGCTTGCAAATTTACTATTACTAGCTTTGAACATTGTAATAGGGAAGCAAATAAAGTTGCTCATGAACATGCTAGGCTAGTGAAATTCTCTGTGACTAGGGATTGGTTTGAGGAGCCCATGGTTGATATTTTATCTCTCCTTATTGATGATGTAACTGTTATTTCTAATTAATAAAGCTTAATGTTTTAAAAAAACTTGCGGATACTCGCGGTGACATTGGAGTATTTAGGTGACATTAGAGTTGGTTGATGTGTATCATATGGTGTTATTTTAGTATGAACTCTTGGATAGATCGATCGGAAAGGACAACTTGGTCTTATCTTAGTATGAACTCTTGGAAAGATTGATCGGAAAGAATAACTTTAAGGTGGTTTCGTACCTTACAAACAATTTCTTCTTATGTTCTCCGCTAGATAGGAACTTTGGAGTGATGCTTCATCGCACGTTAAGGGATTGTTATGTGATCCAATTAGATTAGCATTGTTGAGAGATTGCACTAGCGAATGTACAGACCCTAGGCCTCATTTTCAAGCATTCCAATACCATTTGTGCTCACTTTTGTTACTTGCTACCTTGCTGTTTTTTATTGTTCCTATTACAAAAATCAATATCTACTATCATTACTACACTTGTATCACCATCTCTTCGCCGAACTAGTGCACCTATACAATTTACCATTGTATTTGGTGTGTTGGGGACACACGAGACTGTTTGTTATTTGGTTGCAGGGTTGTTTGAGAGACACCATCTTCATCCTATGCCTCCCACAGATTCATAAACCTTAGGTCATCCACTTGACGGAAAATTCCTACTGTCCTACAAAACTCTGCGCTTGGAGGCCCAACATGAGTCTACAAGAGCAAGTTGTGTAGTAGACATCATGGATTCAAATTATGCTATGAGAAAACCTTCATGACATCTCCTTTGTCACAAATCATTTCAAAGTACTCACTATATTTATCTAATTCATTTCAAAGATTGTGTGACAGGAATTATCTCAGACACTGTTGAGTGCATTGAAAGAATCCTCGAATGAGATCATATATCAATGTCACTCATACGAAGAATTACCTTGCTTCCTCCCAATATATTTTATGTGCTGATGCATACCTTCAGGAGGAGCTTGCTTTTGTCTTCGTAATTATCTCTCACTTGCTATTATTCTTCGCATTAACTTTCATTCATTATCTATCCTTCGATGTGATCTGTTTTGTCAACAATCGTCCAAAAAGGGGGAGATTGCTGGTGCAATATCTGCCTTCCTATGTTTTGGAGATTGTTGACAGAAGAAGGTATAGACTGATTTGTTTGCTAGTGCATACAGAAAGAAATAGTCCATACAGAAACCGAAGAGAATGTTGTCTCCGGTGCCAAGTTCGATGAACTTCACCGAAGCATATCTATGTTGCAGAGAAGAATGAGCTATATCTGTTATAAATATGACGACGAGAAGATGGATGTGAAGGAATTAATCTCTTGAGAGTTTACAGCTGATGCGAGGCATTTCGTTCGGTACTGTTGTCTGGAGAAATTGACTGCCGAAAACAGAAGTCGAAGACAAATTGAAGATGTAGTATTCTTTTCGTCTTTCTTCTTTTTTTCATTTGAGTATAGGACCTCCGTACTATTAAGAAGGGTATAGATTCTCGAAGCTTAGATCTGTTGGGATGCTTAACCCAAACCTATGAAAGTTGTGAGAGAAATCTCTTTGTGTTCCGAGCAAATACTTGCCAGCAAGAGACTATGATCTTCTTTGCTGCGAGAGAGTTGTATCAGACCAAGTAGTTAGCATTTCTTGCTTCGCAAGTAATGTTACCATTGTGCTCAAAATCCGACCATTGGACTCGTGTCATTCGGCCATTGGCTGTTCCTGATGTCCAATTTTGTATTTTCCCATCAGGGAAGGCTGCGTCTATAAATAGCCACCCTGCACCGGCTTTGTCCGATGGCTGCTCTACATAAGATTTCCGAGAAGATTGATTTGAGCACCCCCTCTCCAAGTGATTTGAGTTTAAGATCCACTGAGAGAAAATCAAGAGCCCAAACTTAGACAGTGGTTTAGCATCATAGTAGTTTTGAGTTAGAATTCTTGTACCTATTACTCTTGAGAGCTGCGCAGTCTCTAGAGGGATAGGTTTTAGCTCGAGTGTCGAAGAGTATTGTGTTCACCGAGCTAGATCTTAAGCAATCAAGAGTGATTGTGGTTCGCGAAGGTCGACTGAAGGTTTGGAGATCGCCGACAAGCATCTACCATGAGTGAAATCAACCTAAGTCTGATCAACTCTGCGTTGAAGGAGAATAGGGTGAAGAGAGTTTATCTTCCGCGTTAAGTCACAGCCCCTCCAACTAGACGTAGCCCTTTGGCAGAAGGGTGAAATGGTCTACCAAATCTCTTTGTCGCCATCGAGCACGACTGGTTCTATTTACTTCACTGCAATACCTTCGGCAGTCATTATATGTGCTTTGTGTTGATAGATATCTAATCAGTTACATTCTATTGCATATCATTCGCTGCTCACTATATTGCTCCATCATCATTCTGTCATACTTGTTTATGTATTATGATCTTGTACATCAGTATTGTTCTTCTTCGTAGTTATCCATCACAGTTTTGCTCTAGCTCTCTATCATGATATTAGTTCTGTTGGCATATTGCATTACCATCGTTATCATCAAGCATGTTGTATCATATGCTCGAGCCATTATTGCATCCTACCTTGAAGGTTTTGTCCCTCAATAGTGAACTTGATTGATTTCATATCTATCACACTACTGGAATCAGGAACTTTGCCGTCAGCCGCTTCTCTGCCGCTGGCTAGCTGATGGCAAAGAGGGTCTTTGCCATCAGCTTTAGGAAACCTGATGGCCAAGATGCACCTGACGGCAAAGAAGGTGTTTGCCGTCAGCTAGCTGAAGGCATAGAACCTCTGCCATCAGCTAGCGGACGGCAAAGAGGCAGGGTGGGCTAATAGGGGGGGGGCAGCTAACGGCCACTTTCTTTGTCGTCAGCTAGCGGACGACAAAGAAACTTTGTCGTCCGCTAGCTGACGGCAAAGAAAGTGGCCGTTCTAACGTCCGTTAGCTTGGCTCTTTGCCGTCAACTAGCGGACGACAAAGAGCCTAGCCCTATATGTATCAAAACGCCCTCGCGCCCTGCCCCTCTCTCCCTCTCCCCACATCCCAACCCCGTGCCGCCGCCCCGCCCCGGCCGCCCCCCTCACTGCCGTCCCACCCCGGCCGCCCCACCCCGCCCCGCCCCGCTGCCCCGGCCGCCGCGACAGGCCGCGCCCGCCCCGCCCCGGCCGCCCCGCCGGACCGCCCCAACGGCCCGCCTCGCCGCCCCGGCCGCTCCGCCCCGCCTCGCTGTCCCGGCCGCTCCAAGCTGAGATATTTTCATTTTTTCCTGTTTTTCTAGATTTAGTTTAATTAGGTTTAGTGTAATTTAGTTTAGGTTTTGTTTAGTTTAGTTAGTTTACTATAGGTTTAGTTTAGTTTAGGTCAAGTTTCTGGTTTAGTTTAGTTAGTTTAGTTTAGGTTTAGTTTAGTTTAGGTTTAGTTTAGTTAGTTTAGTTTAGTTTACTTTAGATTAAGTTTCTGGTTTATTTTGAACATGTGAAATTTATTGTTATTTTTTAGTTCAAGCATTTATTCCCGCTTCGACGTCGACGATGCCTATCCCGCATCCTCGTCGGCGACTCGGCGGAGGAGGTCTGCTTGATCAGAGGAGCCATGTCCGAGACTGGGCTCAGCCGGGCTGGTACTGGGAGGTTCTACCTTCCGGGGGCGCAGGTTGGTGAGGAGTCAGCCCATCGTTGACCCGAACCTTGTTTGGTGGCGGTCGTGTGGGCCAGTGATCGTGCCGAGGCTTTCGGACACCGCGGAGGTGGTACGTCACCGTGTCAGCAAGGAGGACGAGCACGTCCATCGCCACATGGTTGCGTTGGAGGGCAGGTTGGACAATACCTGGCAGGTTCTTCAGGGATCTCATTGGAGCTATGATCCTGTGATGGTTCCTTCTCTTTGGGTGTCCACCGCCCGTGCCGATACCCGTCGTTCGCTACGGTTCTAGCCGTATTAGCGATGCTATATGTATGATACTATTTGAGATGTATTAGTGACAATATTCGACGATGTATGGATGCAAGAGATGATGTAGTTTTGCTTATTGAATGCATGCTAATTTAGTTTACCCGGGGACGAGCGGGTTAGGGGGTTCCTCCATGTCGATGGTACCCTAAATAGCAAGTATCATTAGTGTGAGGTACATGCGGCCGTCGGTGTCGAATACTACATCCACGTCCCACAAGTGACACAGGGGTCCTGCGTCCCGCAACAATAGTTCTCGGCGTTGATGGCGGTCGAACACCATTGCGAATTTGTTTGGCAGCCTTAGAGATGATGATTGAAAGCTAAGTGTTGAAACTTGAAACACCCAAACTGACTCAAGTCAGTTTGGTTGTTTGAAATTTCAAAACTTGGCTTTAATTCTCATCACAGAGGCTGCCAGACAAATTTGCCAAGGTGTTCGACCGTCATCGGCCACCAAAACTATTGTTGCGGGACGCCGGGCGCCGGCGTCACTTGTGGGACGTGGATCTAGTGTTCAACGCGGACCGCCTCATGTACCTTTCACCGATGGTAGTTGCTATTTAGGGTTCTATCGACGCCGAGGAACCCCTAACCCGCTCAACCTGTTGTAAATATTTAGTTAGGTTGACGGAAAAAACAATATTGCTATGAAACTCATCTTTCGATTTAAATGTGCAGTTTTTTCGTTGCTGCGAGGGTCTAGTGTTCGACGAGCTCTGCCCCTGCGTTCGTGGGTTAGCACAAATGACATCTCCTCCCCCCCTTGATTTTCTCTGTTCCGGTCTTCATGCCAATGAAACTTGCTAGCTATTGGTCTCTTCAATCATCAGTATGCGTGACCACTATGCGTCTCCTGTTCGAAAGGGTTACATCTATAAATATGCATGCATTTGCACATTTATAACCGTGATTCTTTTGAATTGTCCAACGTTATCCATGGAGAGCCCGAGTATGTGTAGATTGGGTTCTTTTTCCCATATGTGCTCGGGATCCGATGCAGAATTTCGCCAGTGCCTCCCTGTTGTTCTCCGGGTACACATCCTCTCTGCTTATTGCCAAGACGTGTATCAGGAGAACAACGGGGAGGTGCTGCCGAAATTTTGCGTCAGATCCGGAGTAGAGCATGGGAAAACGAACCCAATCTACACATACTCGGGTGGGATTAGGACCTATCTTTACCTATTAGCGTCTAGGTTGCATTGAAGTAATAAAAGTGACAAACTCCTTTAACTGATGAATATATACATGCTGATATATATATATATATTTCTTATGTGTCCATTAGCTAGGCAAGATGACTGATCGTGCATGGATGTATACCGGTCACACTAGTCAGAAAAGACATGACCCCTGAATGGTTAACAAAAACCAAGGGGTTTCTGAGAGCCGCATTTGCAAATGGCCAGATGATAACATGGTGCCCCTGCGCCGAGTGCAACAATTGGCACAAGAGGACAGAGGATGAAATGGGCAAACACCTGCAGAAGTGGGGTTTTATGCCAGATTAGACGGTGTCGACATTTCTTGGCGAGTCTGCCCAACGTGCGAGAGCTGAGGTGCTTCGTCGTCGGACCGACGAGCATGGTACCGGGATGCAAGACATGATGCAAGACTTTGATGATGCTCGGGACTCGGACGATGAGATGGAGGAATCTGCAAAGGCCTTCAATGAAATGTTGGAGTCTTCAAAACATCCTCTCCACGAGCACACCGAGCTTTGTCAGCTGGATGCCATTGATACGTCTCCGCCGTATCTATAATTTCTGATTGTTCCATGCCAATATTATACAACTTTCATATACTTTTGGCAACTTTTTGTACTATTTTTGGGACTAACACATTGATCCAGTACCCAGTGCTAGTTCCTGTTTGTTGCACGTTTTATGTTTCGCAGAAACCGCATATCAAACGGAATCCAAACGGGATAAAAACGGACGGAGAATATTTGGAGAATATGGGAGGAAGAATCAACGCGAGACGGTGCCCGAGGGGGGCACGAGGCAGGGGGCGCGCCTGCCCCCCTCGTGGGCACCGCGTAAAGCGGTTGCTGCTCTACTTTGGCCGCAAGAAAGCTAATTTTCAGAAAAAAAAATCTTGGTGAGGGTTTCAATCCAATCGGAGTTACGTATCTCCATATATATACGAAACCGTGAAAGGGCAGAAAACTAAAACGCAGAAACAGAGAGAGACGGATCCAATCTCGGAGGGGCTCTCGCCCCTCCCATGCCATGGAGACCAAGGACCAGAGGGGAAACCCTTCTCCCATCAAGGGAGGTGGTCAAGGAAGAAGAAGAAGGAGGGGGCTCTCTCTCCCTCGCTTCCGGTGGCGCCGGAGTGCCACCGGGGGCCATCATCATCACCGCAATCTTCACCAACAACTTCACCGCCATCATCACCAACTCTTCCCCCCTCTATGCAGCAGTGTAACCCCTCTTTTACCCGCTGTACTCTCTACTTAAACATGGTGCTCAACGCTATATATTATTTCCCAATGATGTATGGCTATCCTATGATGTTTGAGTAGATCCGTTTTGTCCTATGGGTTATTTGATGATCAACATTGGTTTGAGTTGCATGTTTTATTATTGGTGCTGTCGTATGGTGCTCTTCGTGTCGTGAAAGCGTGAGGGATTCCCGCTCTAGTGTGTTGCAATACGTTCATGATTCGCTTATAGTGGGTTGTGTGAGTGACTGAAACACAAACCCGAGTAAGGGGGTTGTTGCGTATGGGATAAAGAGGACTTGATGCTTTAATGCTATGGTTGGGTTTTACCTTAATGATCTTTAGTAGTTGCGGATGCTTGCTAGAGTTCCAATCATAAGTGCATATGATCCATGTAGAGAAAGTATGTTAGCTTATGCCTCTCCCTCAAATAAAATCGCAATAATGATTACCGGTCTAGTTATCGATTGCCTAGGGACAAATAACTTTCTCATGACAACAAGCTCTTTACTAAAACTAATTTAGTTGTGTCTTCATCTAAACAGCCCCTGTTTTTATTTACGCTCTCTTTATTATCTTGCAAACCTATCCAAAAACACCTACAAAGTACTTCTAGTTTCATACTTGTTCTAGGTAAAGCGAACGTTAAGCGTGCGTAGAGTTGTATCGGTGGTCGATAGAACTTGAGAGAATATTTGTTCTACCTTTAGCTCCTCGTTGGGTTCGACACTCTTACTTATCGAAAGAGGCTACAATTGATCCCCTATACTTGTGGGTTATCAAGACCTTTTTCTGGCGCCGTTGCCGGGGAGCAATAGCGTGGGGTGAATATTCTCGTGTGTACCAATTTGCTTTATCACTAAGTAATTTTTATTTGCTGTTCTTAGTTGTTTTCTAGCTTTAGTTATGGGTGGGAAACGCAAAATACCAAAAAAATTAGTTGTACCTACTGAACCAATGGTTGAAGAACCACTCAAAATCTATCACACTCCTGAAGCTTATTACTTGGATCATCTTCGATCCCTATGTGCTCGTGCTGAAATCCCAACTAGCTTAGTTGAGGGCAAATCTTTAGATGAGCATGCTTGTTATGTGCGACACCGTATATCTGAAAAGGGGAAACGTTTACTGGATCAAATTCATTGTTTGCAATGCTATGCTTGGAATTTATGCGAAATATATGATAATACTTGTTGTTCTGAAGACCCTAAGAAACACCTTCCCTACCAATGTTTGTTTAGTGATAATGGAATCGTATCTTCTTATGCTAAAGGTGTTTATAATTACTATGATGTTCAACAAATTGAAGAATTTGTTGCTTTTAAGGGTTCTTACGAAATTGCTTCTTTGATTGAAACGTATGATGCTACTCTTTACAAATCTGAATTTTTTTGCCATACTTAAATATTGCTATGATAATTATGCTTCTAATGGCTATGTTGAACCATATATTGAGGACTACTCCGCTGTCCAAGAAGAGACTAGTATTTTGCAGGAGTCTATGGAAGAAGAAATTGATGAAACTATGAGCTCATTGGATGAAAAATATGATGAGGAGAGCGAAGAACAAAAGGAGGAAGAGCGGATTAGCTACTCGTGCCCACCTTCTAATGAGAGTAACTCTTCAACTCATACATAGTTTAATTTCCCTTCGTGCTTATCGAAGGATGATTGCTATGATGATTGTGATGATCCCGTTGATTCTCTTGAAACATCCCTTTTTGATGAAGCTTGCTATGCTTGTGGCCAAGATGCCAATATGAATTATGCTTATGGAGATGAACTTGCTATAGTTCCTTATGTTAAACATGAAATTGTTTCTATTGCACCCACGCATGATAGTCCTATTATCTTTTTGAATTCTCCTAACTACACTATATCGGAGAAGTTTACCCTTATTAAGGATTATATTGATGGGTTACCTTATACCGTTGCACATGATGATTTTGATGAATATAATATGCATGTGCTTGCTGCTCCTACTTGCAATTATTATGAGAGAGGAACTATATCTCCACCTCTCTATGTTTCCGACACGATAAAATTGCAAGAAACTATTTATACTATGCATTGGCCTTTACTTTGTGTGCATGAATTGTTCTTTCATGACATGCCGATGCATAGGAAGAGAGTTAGACTTCGTTGTTGCATGATACATGTTGCTTTGTGCTCACTACTAAATGCCAAATCATTGCTAATTAAAATTGGCTTTGATATACCTTGGGATCCGGGTGGATTCACTACTTGAGCACTATATGCCTAGCTTAATGGCTTTAAAGAAAGCGCTGCCAGGGAGACAACCTGGAAGTTTTAGGGAGTCATTTATTTCTATTGAGTGCTTTCATATAGTTCAAAAACAAAAAAAATAAAGAGGGGAACCTAAAACTTTTTCAAAAAGAAAAGCGAAAGTGAGAAAGACGAGCATTGTTAAAGTGGGAGCTAGCCTTGAACTTTGTTCATGCTCATGGAAACTTTGTGAATCTTAATTACAGAAACTTTTCAACAAAAATAATTATCCCCTTGTACAATTCCATTGTATTATAAAAATAATGTGCCAAGGTTTGCCTTTAGTATGTTTACAATGCTCGTTGGTTTGTGCGGTGCAGGACAGAAACTTTGGCTGTAGTGCGCGATTTTAATTTTTTTTACTGGAACGTCAAATGGTTCTGATTATTTTTGCACTCTCTTTCTATACAAATTTTCTATTTTTCCTAATTTTGGCAGAATTTTTCAAGTACCATAGGTATGGTGAATGTTCAGATTATTACAGACTGTTCTGTTTTAGACAGATTCTCTTTTTGATGCATAGTTTGCTTGTTTTGATGAAACTATCGATTTATATCAGTGGATTAAGCCATCAGAAAGCTATATTACAGTAGACACAATGCAAAAACAAAATATGAATTGGTTTGCAACAGTACTTAGAGTAGTGATTTGCTTTATTATACTAACGTATCTTACCGAGTTTTCTGTTGAAGTTTTGTGTGGATGAAGTGTTCGATGATCGAGAAGGTCTCGATGTGAGAAGAAGGAAGAGAGGCAAGAGCTCAAGCTTGGGGATGCCCAAGGCACCCCAAGTAAATATTCAAGGAGACTCAAGCGTCTAAGCTTGGGGATGCCCCGGAAGGCATCCCCTCTTTCTTCAACAAATATCGGTATGTTTTCGGATTCGTTTCGTTCATGCGATATGTGCAAATCTTGGAGCGTCTTTTGCATTTAGTTTTATCTTTCCTTTTATGCACCATGCTGGTATGAGATAGTCCTTGGTTTATTTCTAGAATGCTCTATGCACTTCACTTATATCTTTTGAGTATGGCTTTATAGAATGCTTCATGTGCTTCACTTATATCATTTGAAGTTTGGATTGCCTGTTTCTCTTTACATAGAAAACCGCCATTTGTAGAATGCTCTTTTGCTTCACTTATATTTGTTAGAGCGTGGGCATATCTTTTTTAGAAAGAATTAAACTCTCTTGCTTCACTTATATCTATTTAGAGAGATGTCAGGAATTGGTCATTCACATGGTTAGTCATAAAATCCTAGATAAAACTTGTAGATCACTGAATATGATATGTTTGATTCCTTGCAATAGTTTTGTGATATAAAGATGGTGATATTAGAGTCATGCTAGTGGATAATTGTGGATTGTAGAAATACTTGTGTTGAAGTTTGTGATTCCCGTAGCATGCACGTATGGTGAACCGTTATGTGATGAAGTCGGAGCATGATTTATTTATTGATTGTCTTCCTTACGAGTGGCAGTCGGGGACGAGCGATGGTCTTTTCCTACCAATCTATCCCCCTAGGAGCATGCGCGTAGTACTTTGTTTCGATGACTAATAGATTTTTGCAATAAGTATGTGAGTTCTTTATGACTAATGTTGAGTCCATGGATTATACGCACTCTCACCCTTCCATCATTGCTAGCCTCTTCGGTACCATGCATTGCCCTTTCTCACCTCGAGAGTTGGTGCAAACTTCGCCGGTGCATCCAAACCCCGTGATACGATACGCTCTATGACACATAAGCCTCATTATATCTTCCTCAAAATAGCCACCATACCTACCTATCATGGCATTTCCATAGCCATTCCGAGATATATTGCCATGCAACTTCCATCATCATCATATACATGACTCGAGCATTCATTGTCATATTGCTTTGCATGATCGTAAGATAGCTAGCATGATATTTTCATGGCTTGTCCGTTTTTTGATATCTTTGCTATGCTAGATCATTGCACATCCCGGTACACCGCCGGAGGCATTCATATAGAGTCATACCTTTGTTCTAGTATCGAGTTGTAATATTGAGTTGTAAGTAAACAAAAGTGTGATGATCATCATTATTAGAGCATTGCCCTAGTGAGGAAAGGATGATGGAGACTATGATTCCCCCATAAGTCGGGATGAGACTTCGGACTTTACAAAAAATAAAAGTGGCCAAAGAAGCCCAAATAAAAAAAAGAGGCCAAAGAAGACCACCAAAAAAAAGAAAAAGAAAAAAAATGAGAGAAAAAGAGAGAAGGGGCAATGTTACTATCCTTTTACCACACTTGTGCTTCAGAGTAGCACCATGTTCTACATATAGAGAGTCTCTTGAGTTATCACTTTCATATACTAGTGGGAATTTTCATTATAGAACTTGGCTTGTATATTCCGATGATGGGCTTCCGCAAATGCCCGAGGTCTTCATGAGCAAGCAAGTTGGATGCACACCCACTTAGTTTCAGTTTGAGCTTTCATATACTTATAGCTCTAGTGCATCTGTTGCATGGTAATCCCTACTCCTCACATTGACATCAATTGATGGGCATCTCCATAGCCCATTGATTAGCCGCGTCGATGTGAGACTATCTCCTTTTTGTCTTCTCCATACAACCTCCACCATCATATTATACTCCACCTATAGTGCTATGTCCATGGCTCACGCTCATGTATTGCGTGAAAGTTGAAAAGGTTTGAGAACATCAAAAGTATGAAACAATTGCTTGGCTTGTCATCGGGGTTGTGCATGATTTAAATATTTTGTGTGGTGAAGATGGAGCATAGCCAGACTATATGATTTTGTAGGGATAACTTTCTTTGGCCATGTTATTTTGAAAAGACATGATTGCTTTATTAGTATGCTTGAAGTATTATTGTCTTAATGTCAAATGATAGACTATTGCTTTGAATCACTCGTGTCTTAATATTCATGCCATGATTAGATACATGATCAAGATTATGCTAGGTTGCATTCCACATCAAAAATTATCTTTTTTATTATTTACCTACTCGAGGACGAGCAGGAATTAAGCATGGGGATGCTGATACGTCTCCGCCGTATCTATAATTTTTGATTGTTCCATGCCAATATTATACAACTTTCATATACTTTTGGCAAGTTTTTATACTATTTTTGGGACTAACATATTGATCTAGTGCCAGTTCCTGTTTGTTGCATGTTTTATGTTTCGCAGAAACCCCATATCAAACGGAATCCAAACGAGATAAAAACGGACGGAGAATATTTCTGGAATATTTGGAGAATATGGGAGGAAGAATCAACGCGAGACGATGCCCGAGGGGCGCGCCTGCCCCCCTCGTGGGCCCCCGTAAGGCGGTTGCTGCTCTACTTTGGCCGCAAGAAAGCTAATTTTCAGAAAAAAAAACTCGGCGAAGGTTTCAATCCAATCGGAGTTACGGATCTCCATATATATATACGAAATGGTGAAAGGGCAGAAAACCAGAATGCAGAAACAGAGAGAGACAGAGAGATATATCCAATCTCGGAGGGGCTCTCGCCCCTCCCATGCCATGGAGACCAAGGACCAGAGGGGAAACCCTTCTCCCATCTAGGGAGGAGGTCAAGGAAGAAGAAGAAGGAGGGGGGCTCTCTCTCCCTCGCTTCCGTTGGCGCCGGAGTGCCACCGGGGGCCATCATCATCACCGCAATCTTCACCAACAACTTCACCGCCATCATTACCAACTCTTCCCCCCTCTATGCAGCGGTGTAACCCCCGTTGGATTAGAGAAAGTTCTCTGTTCCGAACATTTCCTGGAAGTAGACGACACGTTTTAAATCTTAATGCTGGCATGGCATATTTCGTTGAATCAGTCTTTTTCGCCACATCTCTTTAGCCGCTGTACTCTCTACTTAAACATGGTGCTCAACGCTATATATTATTTCCCAATGATGTATGGCTATCCTATGATGTTTGAGTAGATCCGTTTTGTCCTATGGGTTATTTGATGATCAACATTTGATTGAGTTGCATGTTTTATTATTGGTGCTGTCCTATGGTGCTCTCCGTGTCGCGCAAGCGTGAGGGATTCCCGCTGTAGGGTGTTGCAATAAGTTCATGATTCGCTTATAGTGGGTTACGTGAGTGACTGAAACACAAACCCGAGTAAGGGGGTTGTTGCGTATGGGATAAAGAGGACTTGATGCTTTAATGCTATGGTTGGGTTTTACCTTAATGATCTTTAGTTGTTGCAGATGCTTGCTAGAGTTCCAATCATAAGTGCATATGATCCAAGTAGAGAAATTATGTTAGCTTATGCCTCTCCCTCAAATAAAATTGCAATAGTGATTACCGGTTAAGTTATCGATTGCCTAGGGACAAATAACTTTCTCGTGACAACAAGCTCTTTACTAAAACTAATTTAGTTGTGTCTTCATCTAAACAGCCCCTAGTTTTTATTTACGCTCTCTTTATTAGCTTGCAAACCTATCCAAAAACACCTACAAAGTGCTTCTAGTTTCATACTTGTTCTAGGTAAAGAGAACGTTAAGCGTGCGTAGAGTTGTATCGGTGGTCGATAGAACTTGAGGGAATATTTGTTCTACCTTTAGCTCCTCGTTGGGTTCGACACTCTTACTTATCGAAAGAGGCTACAATTGATCCCCTATACTTGTGGGTTATCACCATCTCACAAATAATGGCTCTGAAGGCTCAATTCAACTTGGGCAGAGAATGCTATGACGCAATTATGACAATATTTGGACGTTTTCTACCCAAAGGCCATGTACTACCTGCAAACCTGTACCAGTCAGACAAAATTCTCCGTGCTCTTAAGATGCCCTATGAGAAGATACATGCCCGTGAGAAAGGATGTGTCTTATTTAGGCTTCAGTATGCGGACTTGAACTATTGTCCCATTTGCAAGTCATCCAGGTATGTTGTGGTAGACAACGGTATGGGTGAGAAGACGCAGACCAAAATCCCAGTTAATGTTCTTCGGTATATGCCAATCATACCAAGACTTCAACGTCTTTTCATGGTTGAAGAGACGGCAAGACAGATGACATGGCACAAAAGGGGCAAAAGAACCCAACTAGATGCAGATGGGAAGCTGATGATGGTGCACACATCGGACGGTGAAGCATGGAAGAGCTTCGATGCATTACATGATGACAAAGCGGCAGCTCCGAGGCATCCTCAAGTCGGCATCAGCACGGATGAGTTCAGTGTGTTTGGTCTGACAGCAGCCCAATACAGTTGTTGGACCGTATTTGTATTTCCACTCAATCTCCCCCCAGACAGATTATGCAAAGAAAGAACATTAGTTGATAATTCCAGGGCCCAACTATCCGGTGAAGAATATGAATGTGTACACACAGCCGCTGAAGGACGAATTGCAAGAAGCCTGGGATAATGGGTTCACGACATACGACACCTTTAGCAAATGGAACTTCATAATGCGTGTCTGGTACATGTACTCGACGCATGACTTGTCGGCGTATGCGCTATTCGTTGGCTGGTGCGTGCATGGAAGGTTCCCGTGCCCCACATGCAAGGGAGCTCTTGAGTTTCGTTGGCTTCAGGCCGGTCGCAAGTTTTCTTGCTTCGACATGCATAGACCGTTCCTGCATCCTAGCCATAAGTTCAGGAAAGACAAGAAGAACTTCATCAGAGGTAGAGTTGTCAAAAACTCTGCACCACCTGCGTTGACAGGCCAAGAGACACTAGATTAGTTAAACGCTCTTGAGCCAGATCCAGAGCGTCCAGGGTATTTCAAGGGGTATAATCCGAAACACGCCTGGACTCACAATACATGCTTGTGGGATCTGCCTTACTTCAAAGACCTCCTTTGCCCACACAACATCGACGTGATGTACACTGAGAAGAATATCGCTGCGGCACTTTTTGGTACATTGTTCGGCATAGATGGGAATTCAAAGGATAATACTAAGGCTAGAGTTGATCTGGAGGCGCTATGTGATAGGCCGTTACAAAACATGAAAGAACCGAAAGGAAAGCAGAACTGGACAGAGCCAAAGGCCTGGTTCAATCTTGGAAGGCCAGCTATGAGGGAAATTATCTTGTGGGTGCAACATCAGTTGATGTTCCCCGATGGGTATGCAGCGAATCTAAAGAGGGGAGCGAGTCTTGATAAATTGAAGATATTTGGTCTCAAGAGTCATGGTTGGCACATATATATGGATTGAGCGGGTAATGCCGGTGATGTTGCATGGCTTCATCCCTGAGGATGAATGGCTAGTACTGGCAGAGCTGAGCTATTTCTTCCATGTTCTCTATGCGAAAGAACTATCGCCTGGCCTGCTAGAAGAAATGGAAGAGTTTGCGCCGGAGTTGATCTGCAAGTTAGAGAAGATCTTTCCGCCGGGCTTCTTTAATCCAATGCAGCACTTGATTTTGCATCTCCCAGCCGAGGCAAGATTGGGGGGGGGCTGTGCAAAATCGTTGGTGCTATGCCACTGAGAGGATGCAGAAGACGCTACGAGCAAAATGTAAAAATAAACGTAGAATTGAAGCATCGATGGCTGAGGCATTCATTACCGAGGAGGCGGCAAACTTCGTGACAGCACACTACGAAGCCAAAAATCGTCATTTGCATAATCCGAAGCCTCGGTACAATGCTGACGAACCTCAACAGGGTGGATCCAACCTCAGCCTATTCAAAGGGGATCTCGCACCAGCTGGTGCTTCTAATTCCTTAACGTTGGATTCCGAAGAATGGCAGATCATTTCGTTGTGTATCTTCACCAACCTAACAGAAGTGCGGCCGTACATCGAGTAAGTTCTCGGTACATTGTTTCGCAACTTCTAATTCCTTTGAACTACTCTTATTCCCGGATAAATTTGATACAGTCGATACGTCGCCATATTCTCGTATGGAGCGGGGATCCAAAAGGATTCCGTCAAAGAGTATGAGCTTTTGGCAAAGCATGGACGCGGCTATCCCGGTTTCATCTCTTGGTTCAAACAAACGGTAATTTCCATTAGACAATTTCATTTCTTCGTCTAATTTGTGGCTAATGCAATAGTCCCTTTCGTATTAAACTTGTAGGCTAATTCAGAGCTTATGGACGCCGAATTGAGACAAGTCACTAATGGTTTTGACTATAAGGTCCATTCATTTGACAAATATGACATCAACGGGTATCGCTTTCATACATATGGCAAAGAGCTATCTATGGCCGACCGAAAGTCTACAAATTGTTGTGTCTCTACTATCGGCGCAGGAGATACCGAGTATTATGGAAGAGTTGAAGCAATTTATGAACATCAATTCTATGGTGCAAACCCACCAAATGTCATACTCTTCAAAGCACCCATTTGGATGTTCCCGATGTCTATATTATGGCTCAACAGGAAACCCAAGTTTTCTATCTACCATGGGCCTGTCAAAGTGATCCTAATCTCAAAGGTTGGGATGTCATTTATGAAGTGCCGCCACGTGTTAACCACCTCCCCCTAATGAAGATGATTATGCACCTCACATTAACCCAGACACATATGAAGGAGAATTCTTCCAAGAAACGCGTCTTTCCAAAAAACATTTCAAGAACCGCTCTACTTCACCCCAGAACATTGAAGTACACAGTGACAGTGAACCCGACTTCACCCCTCGGCCGGAACAAGAAGAGCCTGAGCTAGAAGAGGTTACTGCTGCGGATGACCTGTCAATGCTTGACAGATTACGTAGAGGTGGCCTTCCACATGATGATGATGCATCTATTAATGATGATGATGAGCTCATCATTAGTGATAGTGATGATGATGATGCATTTATTGATCCTGAAGTATTTATTGAACCAGATTATGACTAGGTATTCAATTTTTATTGTTGTACTTGATTTATATAGTTACTTCTATATTTTTCTTACTTTGTATGATTGTTTCTTATACATAGTGCCATGGTCTTGATGTCCGTCCCCGTCGGTCCTCGCCCGCTTTATGATTCAGATGTGGTAAATTCTCTTTCTTAACTATTTGTTGCATTTCTCATTTATGACAATTATGGCCATCAAGTTGACATAGAGATATTTTAATCTAGGAGGTATGTGAACCGGAATTTGAAACCGACCCTCTTGTTGAGAAGTTAAATTTAGTTGAAAAAGAAAATGAGTATTTGAAAGAAAAAATTAAAAGAATTGAAGAAGAGAAGATGACATTGGAGTTGTATGTTGCCGATGTCATCGATGATCACAAGATGAAGATGAATGCAATGCGCTTGAAGATGGATGTAATGTGCCTGAAGCTTAAGAAGATTAGAAAATATGCCATTGATAATGAGGCTTGGTATCATTATGCCGTTGGATCAATCTTTACCTTAGTTGCGATCTTCATCGCATTTATTGTGATGAGGGTAAGTTTTCTCTAGTGTTTTGCTTAACAAATGCATACTTAGCTTACTTTCCTCCTAAATGGCATAACTACCTTAGTTAGACAAAAAATGAGCTATACTTAGCTTCCTTTCCTCAAAAATGTCATGATAATCTTTGTTACCTCCAAAATGATATAGACTTACCTTAATTTCCTCGAAAATGACATAATAACCTTAGTAAGCTCCAAAATGACCTATTTACCTAGCTTAGCTCTAAAATGACCTACACTTAGAAAAAGAAAGAGAAGAAAAAAATCTTCTTCTTCTTCTTCTTCCTTTTCTTCCTCTTCTTCTTCTTCTTCTTCTTCTTCTTCTCCTTCTTCTTCTTCTTCTTCTTCTTCTGCTTTTTTTTCTAGATAGTTTTCTTCTTCTAACTTGCTTCTTTCCCAATTTGCAGATTTACTTTAGATGAGGAAGCTTGCGTTGATGGAGTCTACTCTTCTCTTTATGCTTCCTTCTTGTTTTGATTTTGTACGATGAACAATGTCAAAATTGCTACCTATATATGTACTTATGGATGAAACCATTGTATGCTTGTTGTTGGATATGTTGGCTATGTATATGTGTTGGATGAAACCATTTGCTATGTATATGTGTTGGATGATCATATCCATATGGCAGGGATATGATTTGGTATGCATATGTGTTGGTATGCTTGTCAAAAGTATTTTCATATGTGTGTGTATATATATATATGTGAAATTCTGTCAAATTGAATGGTTTCAAGAAAAAACAGAAAAATAGGGGCTATATAGACTCTTTGCCGTCAGCTGGCGGACGGCAAAGAGCTTTGCCATCAGCTAGCGGACGGCAAAAATGCCATGTGTCAGCTACCTGTTCAACCTCGGGCAGTAAGTTGCCTATTTGGAAGCTTTGCCGTCCGCGAGCGGATGGCAAAGAACGTCGAATATTTGCCGTCAGCCAGCTGACGACAAAGCTACCAAATAGGCCAGCCCCCGAGGTGCTGCCACATGGCACGCTTGGCCGTCCGCCGGCCGACGGCAATGATTAAGTGCTATTTTCTGTCAGCTGGCTGACGGCAAAGATACAAAGGTCTTTGCCGTCTGCCAGCCGACGGCAATGAACATCGTTAACCCCTTAATGGACCTAAGCTGGCAAGTGCGCCGTCCAGGCTCTTTGCCATCAGCTGGTGGACGACAAAGACCTTTGTATCTTTGCCGTCCGCCAGTAGACGGCAAAGAATCCTTTGCCGTAGCCTGTTTAGCCAGACATACTGCTGTCAGCTGGCTGATGGCAAAGGTCTTTGCCATCTGCCATGTGTGCCTTTGCTGTCCGCCATGGCTGACGGCAAAGTTCCTGATTCCTGTAGTGTCGAATACTATTTCCGATGTTGTGTTTGGGATCAATTCAAAACATTCAAAAGAATTTTGAATCTCCCATTCACCACCCTCTGGTCGATATACTCTCGGTCCTAACAGTCGACGTTGAAGGCAATGATGACGACAACTCTACTCCTACCAACTGCTTCATGGCAAGAGGTGCTAAGGTAAACTCTCGTGATGCTTACTTTCAAAGTGAAGAGACTCTGAATGTGAATCCAAACCCAACTATAAAACACTTGCTAAATTTGCAACTAAGCAACAAGCTGCTATGGAAAAGATTCAAAACCTGTTAGACAAAAGCGATGACGTGTTGGACGAGGAAATGAATCAAACTCAGTCCTTAATCGAAGACATAAAAAGTCTTCGAATTAAGTATGAGGATCTTGCAAGACGTCATGAGGCCCTCTCAGCTAATCATGAGAAGCTTTCCTATGATTATCTTCAAAGGAAGCAAGATATAGAGAAACTGAGAGCATCTCATGATGATCTTCCAAAGGAAAATGATTCACTACTCGCTCAACCACTAGTAGAAAAGAGGGCTTTGGTTCAGGCCGGGTCAGACCATTAGTCCCGGTTCAGTCCAGAATAGGGACCAAAGGGGGCACTGGTCCCGGTTCGTGAGGCCAGGGGCCTGCCGGGCCTCGTGGGAGCATTGGTCCCGGTTCGTTTGGCCCCTTTGGTCCCAGTTGGTGGGACGAACCGTGACCAATGGGCCTCACTCCTGGCCCACCACCATTGGTCCCGGTTGGTGGCTTGAACCGGGACCACAGGCTGCCCTTTAGTCCCGGTTCATGCCACGAACCGGGACCAATGAGGTGCCTATATATACCCCTCGCCCGCGAGCAGAGCACTCCAGTGCTCTGTTTCTCTCTGGCTGGCGAGGGGAGGGCTTTGTGGTGCTCTAGCTCACCTCCTATGCACATGAGGTGTTCGATGAAATGCCCGAGCCACACTAGTTAAGCTTTCTCCTCTCGAAGCTCGACCTCAAAGCTCCATTTTCCTCGAGATTTGTCTAGGTTTAGCGGCCCGTCACGTCCCATTCTCGTCTTCACCGCCATCGATCGCCCGTGCCGATCTCGTCGCCGGCACTACCGTGGTGAGCCTCTTGTTCTTATCTTCTTTCTGAAAGAAAAAATAATTCTTACTTTAGATAGATAATTGTCTAATTTTCTTACTATTGTATTGCTGTTATTATATAGTGCGATGGTTTTGGTATCCGCCCCCGTCAGCCCTCGTCTTGTCTATGATTCGGATGTGGTATATATTATCTTTTTAACTATTGGTTCATTTATTGTTTATGAAAATTATGCCGACCAACGTGACATAGATTTTATTTATCTAGGAGGTATGTGAACCGGAAATTCCAACCGACCCTATTGTCGAGAGGTTAAATTTAGTTGAAGAAAAAAACAATTTCTTGAAGGAAAAAATAAAAAAAATTGAGGAGGTGAAGATGATATTGGAGTTGCATGTTGCGGATGTCGTCGATGATCACAAGATCAAGATGGATGCAATGCGCTTGAAGATTAGAAAGATTAGAAAATATGCCATTCATACCGAGGCTTGGTATCATTATGCCGTTGGATCAATTGTTACCTTGGTTGCGATTATGATCGCATTTGTTTTCACACTAAAATGTTTTACATAGTTTCAATCTATGGTTTAATTAATTAGATGCTCTGGAGAGCTATATGTTGTTAGATGAGAACTATGTATGTACTTTGGTTTTAATGTGATGATGAACTTCTATTAATTTGGTCACTTAATTATCTATTCATGATGTTCTATAATGGTTTTTGACACACTTAATTATATATAATGCACGCAGATGAACTGGCAATGGATGTACGGTGACAGACACACCTCCGAGTACATTAAGGGCGTGCATGATTTTCTCGAAGTGGCTGAGGCAAACAAGCAGAATGGTTTTATGTGTTGTCCATGCCCTAAATGTGGGAATACGAAGTCTTACTCTGACCAGAAAATCCTTCACACCCACCTGCTTTACAAGGGTTTCATGCCACACTATAATGTTTGGACGAGGCACGGAGAAATAGGGGTTATGATGGAAGACGGCGAAGAAGAAGAGGACGATGACAACTATGTGCCCCCTGAATACGGTGATGCTGCAACGGGGGAAGCTGCTGAAGATCAAGAGGGAACCAGACGATGTGCCCAATGATGCTGCAACGGGGGAAGCTGCTGAAGATCAAGAGGAACCAGTGCCCGATGATGATGATCTCCGCCGGGTCATTGTCGATGCAAGGACGCAATGCGAAAGTCAAAAGGAGAAGCTGAAGTTCGATCGCATGTTAGAGGATCACAAAATAGGGTTGTACCCCAATTGCGAAGATGGCAACACAAAGCTCGGTACCGTACTGGAATTGATGCAGTGGAAGGCAGAGAACGCTGTGCCTAACAAAGGATTTGAGAAGCTATTGAAAATATTGAAGAAGAAGCTTCCAAAGGATAATGAATTGCCCGACATTACATACGCATCAAAGAAGGTCGTATGCCCTCTTGGATTGGAGGTGCAGAAGATACATGCATGCCCTAATGACTGCATCCTCTACCGCGGTGCATACAAGGATCTGAACGCATGCCCGGTATGTGGTGCATTGCGGTATAAGATCAGATGAGATGACCCTGGTGATGTTAACGGCGAGCCCCCCAGGAAGAGGGTTCCTGCGAAGGTGATGTGGTATGCTCCTATAATACCACGGTTGAAACGTCTGTTCAGAAACGAAGAGCATGCCAAGTTGATGCGATGGCACAGTGAGGACCGTAAGAAAGACGAGAAGTTGAGAGCACCCGCTGACGGGTCGCAGTGGAGAAAAATCGAGAGAAAGTACTGGGCTGAGTTTGCAGCTGACCCAAGGAACGTATGGTTGGGTTTAAGCGCGGATGGCATTAATCCTTTCGGGGAGGAGAGCAGCAATCATAGCACCTGGCCCGTGACTCTATGTATGTATAACCTTCCTCCTTAGATGTGCATGAAGCGGAAGTTCATTATGATGCCAGTTCTCATCCAAGGCCCTAAGCAACCCGGCAACGACATTGATGTGTACCTAAGGCCATTAGTTGAAGAACTTTTACAGCTGTGGAATGGAAACGGTGTACGTACGTGGGATGAGCACAAACAGGAGGAATTTAACCTGCACGCGTTGCTGTTTGTAACCATCAACGATTGGCCCGCTCTCAGTAACCTTTCAGGACAGATAAACAAGGGATACCACGCATGCACGCACTGTTTAGATGACACTGAAAGTATATGCCTGCACAAATGCAGGAAGAATGTGTACCTGGGCCATCGTCAATTTCTTCCGACCAACCATCAATGTCGAAAGAAAGGCAAGCATTTCAAAGGCGAGGCAGATCACCGGAAGAAGCCCGCCATGCGTACCGGTGATCACGTACTTGCTATGGTCAATGATTTACATGTAATCTTTGGAAAGGGTCCCGGCGGACTAGCTGTTCCGAATGACGCTGAGGGACACGCACCCATGTGGAAGAAGAAATCTATATTTTGGGACCTACCCTACTGGAAAGACCTAGAGGTCCGCTCTTCAATCGACGTGATGCACGTGACGAAGAACCTTTGCGTGAACCTGCTAGGCTTCTTGGGCGTGTATGGGAAGACAAAAGGTACACCTGAGGCACGGGAGGACCTGCAACGTTTGCACGAAAAAGACGGCATGCCTCCGAAGCAGTATGAAGCTCCTGCCAGCTACGCTCTTACGAAAGAAGAGAAAGAAATCTTCTTTCAATGCCTGCTCAGTATGAAGGTCCCGACTGGCTTCTCATCGAATATAAAGGGAATAATAAATATGCCAGAGAAAAAGTTCCAGAACCTAAAGTCTCATGACTGCCACGTGATTATGACGCAACTGCTTCCGGTTGCATTGAGGGGGCTTCTACCGGAAAACGTCCGATTAGCCATTGTGAAGCTATGTGCATTCCTCAATGCAATCTCTCAGAAGGTGATAGATCCAGAAATCATACCAAGGCTAAGGAGTGATGTGGCGCAATGTCTTGTCAGTTTCGAGCTGGTGTTCCCACCATCCTTCTTCAATATCATGACGCACGTCCTAGTTCATCTAGTCGACGAGATTGTCATTCTAGGGCCCGTATTTCTACACAATATGTTCCCCTTTGAGAGGTTCATGGGAGTCGTAAAGAAATATGTCCGTAACCGCACTAGGCCAGAGGATGTCATTGGGTTTTGTGTTGACTTCATTCCTGGCCTTAAGAAGATAGGTCTCCCTAAATCGCGGATGAGGGGAGACTGACTGGAAAAGGCACGCTAGGAGCGGACTCAATAATATGCAGGGACGGGCATTCTTGGTCTCAAGCACACTACACAGTTCTATAGAACTCTACCTTGGTGACCCCGTATGTTGATGAACACAAGAAGAGTAAGCGCTCCAAACACCCGGAGGAGTGTGACGACTGGATTACATGTGAACACATCAGGACTTTCAGCAGTTGGTTGGAAACACATCTCAGAGGTGACACCACTATTTGTGATGAGTTTTACTCGTTGTCCAGGGGACCATCTTCGACTGTATTGACTTACAAAGGATACGAGATAAATGGGAATACATTTTACATGATCGCCCAAGATCATAAGAGAACCAACCAAAACAGCGGTGTCCGCTTTGATGCAGCAACCGAGAGGGGAAAGGACACATATTATGGTTACATAATGGACACATGGGAACTTGACTACGGACATGATTTTAAGGTCCCTTTGTTTAAGTGCAAATGGGTCAATCTGTCAGGAGGCGGGTTACAGGTAGACCCACAGTACGGAATGACAACAGTGGATCTGAACAATCTTGGGTACACTGACGAACCGTTCGTCCTAGCCAATGATGTGGCACAGGTTATCTATGTAAAGGACATGTCTACCAGACCGAGAAAAAAGAAAAGATAAGGAAGCGAATACATCATACGATGAGTCAAAGCGCCACATAGTTCTTTCAGGAAAAATGGCGACATTGTGGGAGTGGAGGGCAAGACAGACATGTCTGAAGATTATGAAAAGTTTCATGAAATTCCTCCCCTCAAAGTCAAGGCTGACCCAAGCATCCTGATAAACGATGAAGATTATCCATGGTTACGGCGCAATAAGCAAATGACACAAGCGAAGAAAAAGTGAAGACTTTCTCCCGCAACTATTATGATGATACCATGCCAACTTTGTAACAGACGAGTATGATACCATTGTCCGTTTTGTACATGAAGTGCATCCAGTTTTTGCCGTAACCCTCTCAACTTTCTTGCACATTCTATGTGGATGAAATGATGATACCATGCCAACTTTCAACCTTTTCAGAGTTCATTTGAAATGCTTTTCAATTTTAGGGTCTTATAGCTCAAAATAATCAGTAAATGCATGAAAAATGGTGCATGAAAAATAACAAAAATAAATAAATAAGTTATTATAAACAAAATAATATAAATTTTAATAAAATATATAAGTAGAAACAAAATAAAATAAAATTTAATAACATAAATAAAATTTATGAAACTAAAATTATCAAAGTATTTTCTGTTCAAAACATTATAAGCAACCTCTAGTATTATTGAAACTAAAACTATATAAAATTGATGCAACTAACATTATCGAAGTATTTTCTGTTCAAAATCATTGAAAGCAAAAAGAATTTTCATAAATAACTTTTTTTGTTAGAAACTTTAATAGCAAAAAGAATTATCATAAAGTAAAATAAATAAGTAATTAGAAACAATATAAAATAAAATAAATAAGTTTTTTGTTGTAAGTAGAAACAAAACAAAATAAATAAAGCAAAAAAGAAAACAAAAAAACAGGCAAAAAATAAAAATTATGCCACCTACTCAGCAACCTCTAGTATTATTGGGCTGCTGAAAAGAGGCCTTTGGTCCCGGTTGGTGCCACCAACCGGGACTAAAGGGTGTCTTTGGTCCCGGTTGGTGCTATGAACCGGGACCAAAGGCCTGGGTATATAAGTAGCACTTAGGAAAATTTGACGAACTCATCGCCAGTTGCCCCGACGACGCCGAGCTCATCGACGCCGCCAGGCTGCCCAGATCGACGCCGTCCGCTGCCCCGACGCCGCCCGCCGTCCGCGCGCCGCCCCGACGCCGTCCGCGCGCCCCCGTCGTCGCCCCTGCCCCGTCGCCGCCAGGCTGGCCCGACGCCGCCCGCCGCCCCCGCCGACGCCATCGTCGTCGCCCGCGCCCGTCGTCGCCGTCGCCCGCGCCCGCGCCCGTCGTCGCCGTCGCTGCGGGGAAGCACCACGCCGGCTCCCGCGACCCGTTCATCCCCGAGGCCGTTCGTTCGCCGCCGCACCGATTCCGGCCGGCGACCTCGACCCCTCGCCGCGCTGTGAGCCCCTGCCTCCTCCCCTTTCCTTCTCATTGCCGTCCCCGCACGCCATCCGTAAGCGCGCGCCACCGCCAATCATCTTCGCCGTCGCCGACCACCGGCCTATTTTTCATTTTTTTGTTATGATGTATGTATGTATGTATGTATGTATGTTCACTGTATAATGCTCTGTATATGCTGTATATGCTCATTTAAGAAAATGTTCATATGTAACATTTAAGAAAAAAAGTAAATGTATGTATGTTCATTTGCAAAGAATTATTTTCGGATGAAATGAGATGAGATGAGATGTGTTTTGTGTTGGAAGAAAAGAGGAAGAAGGAAGAAGGAAGAAGAAGGAAAAGAGGGTCGAGGGGGGGTCGATATACCCCCTCCCCGTATATATGCAAAAGTTACATTTTTAGAAAAGTTTTATATATCTAGCTAGGAAAGGAAGAAGAAGAAAAAGAATGAGAGGAAAAAGGAAAATAAGAAGATGAAGAAAGGAGAAGAAGAGGAGAGGAAGAGGAGGAGAAATAAATAAGAAGAAGAAAAAAGAAAAAAAGAAGAGGAAAAGAAGAAAGTAATAGAGGAGAAGAAGAGAAAATAGAATATCTTCTCTATTCCTTTCTTCTTCTCCTCTTTTTTTTCTTATTTTTTTCTTCAATCTTCTCCTCTATTAATATCTTCTTCTCCTCTTTTTATTTATTCTTCGTCTTCTTATTTTTTATCGGATATGTCGTTGTCGATATACCCCGTGTCTCCATAACTTCAACACGAGGGGGCGGGGGGGGGGGGGGGTTCTACCTACCCCCACGTTGTCGATATAACCCCCTCCCGGATAACTTCGACCGTGATAACTTATATCACGGGAGCACCCCCCGGCCCTCTCGCTCGACCAAAACTCTCGAGGACACCCAAACCCTAGAAAAAAACGATGTCGGTCTCCTACCCCCTCCCGCCGCGCCCCTACCCTTGAAGCGTTGCCGAGGCCACCCCAAACCCGGAATAAGCTAGGTCTACGTTTGCACTAATTAATATATCCACCTGCTGGCATGTTTGTGTAATAATTGCCATGTTGTAATATTTGCAGAAACAATGGAGCACGGACGAGACAAGGAAGCAGAAGAGGTGTTGGGGGACATAATCTTAGCCGGAGGTGATGTCTTGTCGTATCTTAACGACAATGATGGTTTGGAAGAACAGGGTGAAGAAGCAGGCTATGGTGATAGAGTGGAGGAGGAAAGACATGATTATGATGGCTCCGGTGACCCAATGCTGGTGCAAGAAGGAGCCCGTGGTGACGGCTCCGGTGATCGAACAGAGTCCGGCCAGGTAAATATATTATTTAAGCCTGTGCTGACTAGCTAATTGATGCATTCATTGTTTTGGTATGTACACATATTAATTAACTCTCGTCTTTCTTCTTTTTTCTAGCCCTCCCGATCGAGCACAACTTCGGTAAAGAGACGAGGCCCGAAGAGAAAGTTGCGCTCGGATGAAAGGTTTGAGATCACAGCAATCGCGCGCGACGGCTAACCGATTGAACCCATTCGGACAAAGGAAGCATTTGCTACTCAGTGCGGGGTTCTTGTTAGGGACAAGATCCCGATCTGCATCCACCAATGGTATAAGCCTAAGAAGGAAGACCCTGAGGTGTCTTATGTCAATGATATGCAGAAAGATGATCTTTGGACTGAGCTGAAGGCAAATTTCACCCTACCGCCAGAGGAGGATCTGGAGAAGCCAGTTAAAGAGCAATTAATCAAGTCTCATGCTCTTAAGAAGATGGCAGACCTATTCAGGAGGTGGAAGAATGAGCTGAAAACGTTTGTCGACAAAGAAGAGACACCAGAATTCATCGGCAAATATGAGAAGATCAGAGATCACTGGCCCGCATTTGTGGCCCACAGAACATCGGAAAAGAGTAAGAAGTTGTCAGCGACAAACAAGAAAAATGCTGTGAAGAAGAAGCTTCACCATCGCACGGGGTCAGGTGGCTACCTCAAAGCCCGGCCTAAGTGGGCTAAGGCTGAGAATGATCTGCTTGATAAAGGGATCGAACCAGAGACAATGAACTGGCCAGACCGTTGCCGGACTTGGTTCTTCGGGGATGGCGGAAAATTGGACCCTGTATCAGGGAAGTGCGTTTGGACGGACGAGCTTTTGAGAATACCAGTCAAGAGGCTGCAGCACTATATCGATGCAGCGCAGCAAGGGACGTTCGTTCCAGACAGATAGAACGACGAGCTCACAATGGCCCTCGGGAATCCTGAGCACCCTGGACGGGCACGAGACACGCCAGGCTCCGTTCCGTGGAAGGCTGGTTTTCCGGACGCAGGCAGTTACAAAAGCCAGGAGAGGAGGAAAAAAGTGGAGCAGACCCAAATTCAGAAGCTGCCCGAATGGGTTCAAGCACTAGAGGAACGAGACGGCAATCGACATGCCGAAACTACCCCCGAAGCTACCCCGCCATCTCAGCGGAGAAACAGCGTGGCTTCCACCGAGCTGCTTCAGCCGGAGCATGTCTTGATGGCTCCTGCTAGCTACCCCGTCGATGCTATCACGGAGTCTCAACATTGCCACCTTATGACGCAATGGCAGAACTTCAAAGTCAAGGCGGCTGTCGGCTCTGTTCGACCTCCTGAACCCGGCGCAACTTTTCACTGTCGTCCGATTCCGGAAGGATAAGCTAGGGTGACGGTGGACGAAATAACGGAGGGATTTGAGGAGCTCCAGCTTGACCACCCTACCGGTGAAGGGGAGACTCGGCTGGGTTCTGCTCTGAAGACTCCATGCCTATGGCGGAAGGAGCTCATCAACCTTCCGAACAGGACGCCTCCGGCGAGTAAGGGCACTCCGCCTCCTCCTTCGCCTCCTCCTCCGGCGAGTGATCAGGGCACTCAGCCTCCCTCTCCGGCGCGTGGCGGCACTCCGCCTCCTCCTCCGGCGAGTGATCAAGGCACCCAGCCTCCTTCTCCGGCGCGTGGCGGCACTCCGCCTCCTTCTCCGGCTGTGCCGGCGCGCCCGAGCAGCCAGCCTCCTCCTTCTCCGCCTCGTCAGCAAGGGCGGAATAGACCCGCCGCTGCTCCGGTAGCTTCAGCGCGTCGTAGTCCTTCTCCTCCGCCTCGTAAGCAAGGAAAGAAGATAGCCGCAGCCGCTCCGTCTGCTCTGCCGGCGTCTAGCAGTACAGCCAGAGGCGGAGGCAATACAGATTCGGTCCTTCTCTGAAGACTCCAGAGAAGTTACCATACGAGAGGACCGAGGAGGAAACCACGAAGATCGTGCGAGCCGAAGTGACGAACTTCTTTGAAGGGGTGCAAGCAAAGAAACATCCACCTCCGGAGGAGGAGGTAGATCCGGTGAAAGCGAAGAGCACTCTGGCTGCCCTGACAAAACCACCAAAGTCTCCGCCGAGAGGCAACTATGAGCGCATTATTGCAAAGACATTTGTCTAAGCGGAGCGGTCGGGAAGTACTGTCAGTGATCAAAGGTTAAAAGAACGACGAGCTGGGAAAAAATTGCCCAGCTCGGCGAACAAGCGAACCAATCATGCCCCCCGCTCAAGGTGTCTACCGACATCATCGCTAATGATCCGAGGATGGTGCCCGGTTATAGCAATCTTGGAGATTACCTGCCCGACGATGTACATTATGATTTCTTGGAGGTGGACGAACACAAATACCATTACGAGAAGCCTCTCGTCAAAGATGAAAGATCTCTAACAACGATGATGCGAAGAATACATGATTGGTACATGAAAACCTGCAGAGAGTCTGGGGGAAGAATACTTTGACGCTGAGAGCTAAAGAGGAGCGTGACCTCGTTGGAATTGAACTGTTGAATGTTCCATTTGAGGAGTTCTTCCAGTTTTTCAATCAAAAGGCCCTCGATAAATCAACAGTCACTTGCTACTGTCTGTAAGTAGTACTACTTCTGTCATTAAGTCTCTCTATATAGGTCAGCTCTTTCATTGCATGTATTTATAATTATCCTCACTATATTGTGCAGATTGAAGATCGCCGAATTGAAGAAAAGACAAATCGGTGATATTGGTTTCATTAACACAAATCTCATAGATGCAACTGAGGTTAAATATCATGCCGAAAATACCGAGGCCAACTTGCTACGATCGTTGGTAATAAATGAAAACAAAGATATAATACTCTTTCCTTACAACTTCAAGTGAGTGTTACTGTCTTGTGCATATTCGGTTTCCCTTATTAGTCCAGGTTATAGTAATGTAATTGATGACTTATGCATGCGTGCGCAGCTTCCACTATATTCTCCTAGAGATTAAGCTTGAGCATGGAGTAGTAACCGTCTTAGACTCGAGACGAAAAGATCCCCAGGACTATGCGGACATGACTCAAATGCTCGAGAAGTAAGTTAAATCGATCATTATCCACCATATCAGCAACTTTGTTCATTTCCTGATATCAAGTAATTGTTTTCTTTGTCTGGCAGGGTTTGGAGAAAATTCACCAAAAAAGCTCCAGGACTGCCGAAGAAGCTGCAATTTAGACACACGAAAGTATGTACTATAGTAGCATGTTCCGCGCATCTCCTAGTGATTCAAGCGCTAGTTTCATCAATACCATTTAGCATGCTTGCTTATCAGTTTGATTGACCTCTATTTCTTGTAAAGTGGTTATGGCAGGAACAAGGGAATGATTTCTGTGGATACTACGTTTGCGAGTCCATCCGCCACACGACCTGTGAGCAGGATTTCTCTGCCGAACAATATGAAGTGCGTAAGCCATAATATTCACAATTTTATTTTATTACCATCATTTGTGTTGAGTTTCATTTATTCATATATATATATATGTATTGACCCCCTTCTTCAAATTAGATCTTTCGGATGCGGGATGAACTCCTAGCACCAGATCGTATGCGAGCAATTCAAGAGGAATTGGCAACATTCTTCCTTGACCACGTGATCGCTGAAAACGGAGAACACTATGTGGACCATGTGTTCTTACAATTTAATTAGGAGATTATATTGTAAGAGATAATTATTGTATATATGTAGCCGGTAGTGTCGGATAGATATACGAGAACTTGTTGTTCGACCAATCTCTCGGAGAAGGAGAGGTGGTCGATATCACTTCTCTCTGTATGCATATGTTCATGACGATCTTCTGTTTCCTTCATTGGCTTACTAGCTAGCGTGTCTAGTCCTCTCTATACGTATATAGTACGTAGCGTCGACCAAGCACGGAGATAAGAGAGGACACTTCTCTCTATTAATTAGCTAGCTAACACAATATATGAAACACCTAAATTAACCCCCCAAAACCCCCAACCCCCCCCCTTCAAAAAAAACAAAAACCCCAGCCCCTGAAATGCTGACGCGTGGATGCCTATTGGTCCCGGTTAGTGCCACCAACCGGGACCAAAGGCCCTCCTGCCTGGGCTCGCCGCACCGGCCATGTGGAGGCCCATCTGTCCCGGTACGTGTAAGAACCGGGACTAAAGGGCTAGGGCATTAGTAACGACCCTTTAGTCCCGGTTCAAAAACACTATCTGGTTTCACTTGTGATAATCCTATCGTCATTGATGAGTCCTTTGACTCGAACTATAAAATGTTCAAAAACTAGAACGATGAAGTGTTTGCCAGGTTTATTGGAACTAACTATAGGAATGGGTCTCCTATGAAGTAGATCTAGGTTCCTAAAAGTTGTCTTGAGAAGCTTCCCGTGAATGTCATCATGACACCACCAGGGAAGAAGACAAACCCCAGACCAAAGGCTTCAAATGGCCCAAAGGCTTCATATAGACCAATCACCTCACATGGTCACCCTAATGCCAATGTTTTGCAGGGAAATTGTTATCAGACTCATGAATATTAGCATGTCTCTTCAAACCGCTATGTTCACAAATCGAAGAACCTTTCTGCTTACTCATTTGAGTACTCTTCTCCTCCAGCAAAACTATATGCTAGGGCTTCAAAGCCAAAATTCTCTGATGCTGCACTTAGGCTCATTGCTTCTAAGCCACCCCTTAAGATGTGGGTGGTTAAGCAGAATTAACTTCTCATGAAGGGTCGTGTCTCCGGCCGAAAATCATTGACTTCTGAAGATGATGCTGGGGGCCTGTAAAATCTTGTCGGGTGCAAGATAAAACGTGAAAAATGGTCCTACCATTTATTTTGCCCATGGTTTTCTTGATGATCTTCCTACCATATCCTCAACTATGCTTGCCTATGATGAACAACTCTATCAATACATATTTTTTTCTTCATAATACTCTTGGTGAAGCCTGTCCTACTAACTGCACTGTAGGGTACAACTCCGAAAGCTACTGAATGGATCATGGATAGTGGATGCCCTAACCACATGACTAGTGATCGAAGTCTTCTCATGGATTCTACTCTTCGACAATCTACAAAAAGCCATATCACATTTGCTGACACTGGTAAAAGCAAGGTATTGGGTCTAGGTAGGGTTGCTATCTCAAAGGATCAACACATGGACAAAGTGATGCTTGTTGGATCCCTTGGATACAACCTCATGTCTGTCTCAATGCTTTGTGATCTTGACATGATTGTGATGTTTGGAAAATATCGATATCTTGTGTTAATGCCTACTGACAAATCTAATGTCTTCGAAGGTAATCGAATATGTGATCTGTATATGGTAGATTTCTCCGCAGGAGCACAGCTTGATGTATGTCTTCTAGCAAAAGCTTCAGAGTGATGGCTTTGACGTCGAAGGCTAGGACATGCAGGCATGAGGAACTTGCACACTCCCATGAAGAAGAAGCATATCATTGGCATCGAGGGCGTCAAGTTCGATAAGGACCATCTATGTGGCGCTTGCGAAGCTGGGAAGATGACTAGGGCAAAACATCCCTCAAAGACCATCATGACGACCACTCATCCCTTCGAGCTGCTACACATGGACTTATTTGGCCCTACTCACTACTCTACCCTAACTACTATTACACATCTCTATGGTTTTGTGATTGTTGATGATTACTCTAGATATACCTGGGTGCACATAATACTCTAGAAGACTGAAGTGCAGGATGTCTTCAGATGATTCGCAAATCGTGCCATGACCAGCTATAGCATCAAGATCAAGCACATCAGGAGTGACAATGGCACTAAATTCAAGAACACTGGCCTAGACACTTATCTTGATACTCTCAGCATCACGCATGAGCTATCTGCTCCATATACCCCTTAGCACAATGGCGTCGTGGAGCGCAAAAATAGGACTCTTCTTGAGATGGCTTGTACTATGCTTGATGAGTACAAGACTCCACGAAAGTTCTGGCCAGATACTGCATGCCACATCATCAATAGAGCATATCTTCACAAGTTCTTCAAGAAGACATCTTATGAACTACTCACTTGTAAGAAACGAAACGTCAGTTATTTGAAATCTTCGGTGCTAGGTGTTGGATCAAGGATCCACATCACACTTCCAAATTTGCACCGGAAGCACATGAAGGTTTTATGCTTGGTTATGGAAAGGATTCGCACACCTACAGAGTCTTCAACCTCTTTCACTATAAAGTGGTTGAAAGTGTAGATGTGCGGTCCAATGAGACTAATGACTCGCAAAGAGAGCACCTACCAAATGTGCTAGATGAAGCTTCTCTAGTGAGTCTATCAAGCTAATGGGTACTGGAGAAATCATACCCACCGAGGAACACATAGAAGAGTAAGTTGTCATTCCAGCTCCTACTCAGCGTGAAGACAATACTGATGTCTACTATGCAAACTTCTTCTTGTAGACTCGTGTTGGGCCTCCAAGCACAGAGTTTTGTAGGACAGTAGCAAATTTCCCTCAAGTGGATGACCTAAGGTTTTTCAATCCGTGCGAGGCGTAGGATGAAGATGGTCTCTCTCAAACAACCCTGCAACCAAATAACAAAGAGTCTCTTCTGTCCCCAACACACCCAATACAATGGTAAATTGTATAGGTGCACTAGTTCGGCGAAGAGGTGGTGATATAGGTTTTTGTAATCTAAAAATATAAAAACTGCAAGGTGGCAAGCGATAAAAGTGAGCGAAAACAGTATTGCAATGCTTGGAAACAAGGCCTAGGGTTCATACTTTGACTAGTGCAAGTTCTCTCAACAATGATAACATAATTGGATCATATAACAATCCCTCAACGTGCAACAAAGAATCACTCCAAAGTTCCTATCGCGGAGAACATAAGATGAAATTGCTTATAGGGTACGAAACCACCTCAAAGTTATTCTTTCCGATCAATCCATTGAGCTATTCCTATAAGTGTCACAAACAGCCCTAGAGTTCGTAGTAAAATAACACTGTCGGTGTACAAAAGGAGGGGCGCACTTTTGTACCCCTTTACCTATGCACGGGCAGTCGGAGCCGCGCCCACGGTCACACCAAGCAGAATAGGGGAGGTGAGCCAAGGTAAGACCGAAGCCCAAGACAACTAGAGCAATGCCAAGGCCAAGACCACAAAAAGCAGAGGGACGAAGCAGGTTTCCCAGGCAAGACCCTTGCCGGGGCATCCCGCCCCACACCAACAAAGCGAGCCACCCTTGAGCCCACGGTCCCCAACGCCATCATCCACGTGGGGCCAGGGCTCAGGAGGCACCTCTGTGGTGGCATGCAGATCTTTGTGAAGACACACTCAAGACCAGATGAGGATTAGAAGACGATGATCCTCGGCAAGATCCTTGCCGAGGAAGGCCACCAGACCCCCGGCAAGGCCCTTGCCAGGGACGACAGCGCGCCACGGCAAGACCCTTGCCGGGCCACCCGGCAAGGCCCTCACCAAGGACGCCAGTAGGGCCACCACCAGGCCCACGCCAACCAAGCTTCCACCACCGTTCACATGCAGCTGCCAGCCCAACCAGCTAGGCGGGCACCTCCGTGGCAACATGCAGCTCCCAGGCCAACTCATCAACCGCCTGCGTGGCAGCATGCAGATCTTCGTGGAGGCTCCACCACCACGCCACCTCAGCTGCCTGCCTGCCTACGTGGCGCCGCATGCGTCGCTGGCCAGGGCGCGTGTCAAAGCGAGGAGGAGCGGCGACGGACGGGACGGGCCTCGGCCCCGTCCCCAATAAAGCAAGGGGACACCTAAGCTACGCATTAAATGCATCTTGTCCTGTATACGAGAGATAAGCTCAGAGCACTGTATGCCTTTCCACCTCCTGTATGACACTGTGGCAGCCCCTTTCGACTATAAAAGGAGGCCCATGGCATACTCGAGAAGGATTCGGCTCTTTCGAACCACGCACTGACCACAGCTAGTTTGAGAGCTCAAGAACTCTCTGAAATACACCCACCAAAGCAGGACTAGGGTTTTACGCATCCTCGCGGCCCGAACCTGAGTAAACGATCCTTGTGCTGTCTACTAGCCCTGCTCTTTTCGCGACCCCGCGCCCCGGCAACCGTAGTAGGGATTCTTGTGATCCCATAGGTGTCATTCCACACCGACATCTTTGGCGCGCCAGGTAGGGGGTGCAATTGTGAGAATCTGGTCTAGTAGTTAGCCTAGCAGTTCTTCATCGCCCTTGTCTCCTGAGAAGAAGGCCGCCGGAGGAACGACGCTGGCTCGGCAACAGAAAAGCTAAGTCATTCAGAGCCTTGAGTTATTTCTTTTTACACTTAAGGTTATCGCCCTCGTAGATCTTGCCTATGTATGAGAAACCCGCACGCAAAGGGGCCCTCCAGCAATTGGAAACACCCTTGTTCTATTTCGAGTCCGCTCAATAGCTCAAAGCGGCCGCGTCGAGAGTGGCGGGGTAGCCTTCCGCACCTGGCAATGCTCCTGACTCTGACTTGAGTCAAGCTCGACAGTTCGGGCGGCCGCGCTAAGGGCGGTAAGGTGGTTTCCCCGGCAGCAAGCACACCCGGCAGGCCAATGGGGATCTGTCCCCAAGACGCCGCCCTGGGTTTACGCGCCGGCAAGCCTACCCAGTTACGTAGGGTGGACATACAAGGAAGAATCGAACAGGAAAATAACATGCATGATACTAAAAGTTCTACAGAGTTATGTTACATCAAATTGTTGCTGCGGTTCTAACTAGAGATAGCGACTGTCTTGGTTGTGAACCTGCAGCGGCGATAAAGAATGGGATGCCTAATCCCGGCACTGGCCCTCCACCCTCTGAATTCCGCCGACTCGGCTGATGATGGGCTTGATGCGCTCCCTGAGCGGCGCGAGGTCAGTACCCTCCGGCAAGCTCTCCAGCGCGGCATCGAAGTCGAGGTCGGGGTACCAGTGCGCCACCTTGGTGAGAACCTTGGTCATGGCACCCTGGCAAAACCCCCGGGACTCGTCGGCCAGTGAGGCCGCCCAGTTGGCGTGGAGCCGCTCCAGAGCCCCGACGACCTTCTCGAAGAACATGGTCAGGCTACAATTGGCGCTCACGCTCCGCTCCGGGACATACCTCACGTCCGGCATCCCCATGATGGCCAACTGCACGGCGGCCTTGTTGGCGACGGTGGCGAGGCGATCGAGCCAACGTTTCTCGCCCTCCACGTGATCCGCGAAGTTGAGGCCCTCGTTCTTCCGCAACTGCTTCTCGGCCTCCAGCTCCTTGGCCAGGGTCCCCTCTCGCGTTTTGGCCTCCGGCAGCACCTTCTCGAGACCCTCCAGCTTCAGCTTGAGGTCTCTGATGGAGTTGTTGGCCTCGGAGAGCTCCCCAGCCTTGCTGACGACCGCACCCCGCGCCTCCGTCAGGGCACTGTTAAGCGTGTCCCTCTCCTAGGACAGCTTCGGGGCCTGCTCCTTTAGCCCGTCGCGCTCCGCCTCCAACTCCTCCACCTTGCCGGCGTGAACCTGGGCCTGGGAATTAAGTGCCTCTTTGTGCCTCTGCTCCAGCTCACTGGCCCGCTACAAGACAAGCTTCTCCACCTCTGCATCCTTGCCGCGAAGCATGGCGGCAAGCTTCTCCTCGCGTGCAGCAAGGTCCTCCTCGTGGGAGTTCAGCGCGGCCTCGTGCTGGGTCCTGGCGGCTTCGGCGGCCGCGGCCAAGTTCCTCGCCGTCTCTTGAGCTTTCTCGACGTCGACGAGCTTCATGGTGAGCTCCACGTCGCGCTTGGCCAGCTCGCCCTGGGCAGCCTTGAGCTCCTTGTGGGCCTCGCGGTACTAGTCCTGCGTCTCGGCAACGCGCTTCTGGAGGTCCACCTTCGCCTTCTCCACCACCGCCGTCCTGGACTTAGCCTTGTCCAGGCGGGCGCGGTGGAGCGCCTGGAGCTTCCGGAAGCTGGCGCCCATGGCGTGGAGGAGCCACTCTTCCCGCGAACCGTCGCCACCAACGATCGGCTCGTCGATGACTTCAAGCCCGGCAGTGGCAAGCACTTCGTCGTCGAACACCTCTCCCTCAACGGGTGTCCTGGTGCTCGACGCGCCTGGAAGGTGGACAAACAAGTCGTCGCTCACCCTCAGGTACTTGCCGGAGCCGGAAGCAGCAGAAGAGGAAGGCTGGTCATCGGCCACCTCCTCCTCTTCGGCAGCGGCCCTGCCGGCCTCTCCTGCAGACCCCTTGCTGGTCTCCTCAGTGGCAGCCTTTCCGGACTCCTCGGTAGGCCCCTCGGCGGCGCCCTCGGCAGCACCCTTGGCGGCGATCTTCTTGGCGTCCGCCTCGGCGGCCTTGGCGACGTCCTCGATGACGGCGTCCATGTCCTTTGGGTTCACCGAGGAGGAATCTAGACGCCGAAGAAGGGGGTGAGGCAAGGCCAGGACCAAGAGCCGGAAAGAAAAAGAAGCAGGGATGGACGGCGAACGACTTACCTGTGCCAGTACCGGGCTGGGAAATGGAAGCACCCTCCCCGCCAACATTTGGCGTCGAGGCAAAGCCGCCGGCGCCCAAGTTCTCCTCCTCCTCCTCCATGTGCGTGGACTCGGTGCCTGGCGCCCTTGCCGGGGACGCCCCTCGGAGCGGCGTGGTCGATGGGGGCGGCGTGTTGGGAGTAGCCCTCTGTGGCTCCTCTTGCTGCTGCTCTCCTCCTGCATACCTGGCAAGGTCAGCACCAAAGTGACGTGCCCTTGACACATGTCGACGGGGGAAGAGTGATGAACTTACGCTGGGGGCTGCGCCGGGGGCCGCTGTCCGGGCTGCTCAACACCACCAGTGGCGCCCCTGAAGTACCAGTTGGGGGCTGGCCACCCGCCGAGACCTTGGCCCTCTTCACTCTCTGGGCCAGCGTCTCCACGTCCCTGCAAAGATGAAGACAAGTCAAGACGAGCAACAGAGATTGAAGAGGCAGAGATAACGAAAAGGAACCAGATACTTACTCGTCGTCCGCCTCCTCCTCTGCTGTTTTCCTCTTCCTCCTCGGGCTGAGGGATCCATAATCGAAAGTAACCTCTGTATCGACATCCGCCGTAGGAGGAGAAGTAGGTGGCGTCTGGACACGCGCTGACGAAGAAGGGGCGACTGTCTTCTTCTTCACCGCGGACTTCGCCGGCTTCTTTGCCGCCGCGGCCCTCGTGTGGCGCCCGGACCCCTCCAAGGTCAGCTGTGGCCGCGCAGCCCTGCCGGGCTGGACCGGCTTGCCGGAACTGGCCCGCCGTAGGACTTGCCCTCTCCCCTTGGCCGGCTGGGGCTTGCGGTCTCGGCCTCCTCCTCCGATGACTTGCCGGTCACATCTTCAACCAGAGGAGCCTCGATGCCGGCGCTGCTGGCTCCCCCGGCAGCCGCCGCCCACCGGGCGAGCTCCTCCTCCTCCGCGACCATCGCAGCCTTGTCCTCCACACCGCCGGCGCTGCCAGCCTCCTTGGCAAGCTGTGCCTCCCTCGACCTGGTGGCGATGTAGTCCAGCTCCACCTGGGTGGTGTCCTGGACAAGCAGCCGCTCAGTGTCGGCGTTGACGTACCCCTCATGCAGAGTGTCAAAGAACTGCTGCACCTCGGCGTCCTCCAGCTCCTTCCAGCTCGGGTCGGGGCCATGCGCGTTGCAGTCCGGCATCATGGCAATGATATCAGACCGGCGCGAGTTGTTGCACAACGGGACCACCCCCGTCGGCAGCTTGAACAGAGGCTGCTTCAGGACCTTGCCGGCCTTCGCGGCGGCCCTCGCGACCTTGCCGGTCCGCTCGACCTCGCCGTCGTGGCCCATGTCGAGCTGGAACAGCCGCTGGCAAAAATGGGCGTGTCCCATGACTGTGAAGTTGTGGTCGAGGCCGGGACGGAGCCGCATGATGTCGGCGGGGTTCGTAAAGAGCCAGGCTGGCCTCCCCTTGTTATGCAGTGGAGCGATCCGGCGACGGATGAAGTCCACCCCGATCATATCAAGGGTGAGCCCGGCCTGGGTAAGCCGGAGAATCCTGGTGGTGGCGACCGTGAGCTTCTCGTCGTCGGCGTCGATGTCGCTCCAATCGCCTCCGCAGACTGGCGGCGCCCGGCGAACTTCGCAGAACGCCGGCGGGTCCTTCTCTTTGATCCAGCGCCACCCAGCCCCGCCATTCTTCCCACCTCTCCTTGATGGCGCCATCCGGGTACGCTCCCTTGGATCTTGGGATCCAGGTGATGCAACCCGAAATGGCGCCTCCCGTCTGGATCCGAGGGAAGAAGTAATGGCGGAAGAGCGCCGTGTTGGGATGCACCCCGGCGAAGCCTTCGCAGAGATGCGCGAAAAGGGCCATGCACGCCACCGCATCCGGGTTAAAATCCAAGAGGCGGAAGCCGAAGGTGCGCATGATGTCGCTAAAGAAATCGGAGAAGGGAGGACAGAGCCCGCAAGAAAAATAATCGACAAAGAAGGGGTACCGATTTGGGGTAGCCTCGGTGCAGTCAGCGGGGATGACACGCGTGACTGGATGCCCCGAATTCTCTCCCCCCTGTCTTCACTCCCCACAGGGGCCTGAAGGAGTCCCGAAGCTCGAACACGTCAACTGTCGAGGGGAAGAAGGCGGACTGCTTCCGCTGCACCGCCAGCGCACTCTCCGGCGGCTCCGCGGCTCCGGCATCCTTGGCCACTCCCTTGCCCTTGGTGGATTTTGGCGCCATGGCGGCTGGGGAAGGAGGGAAAGACAGAGGGTGGCGGAAGCGCAATGGCGGCAAGGAGGAACGAAGCTTGGAGAAGAAGAGGGCGACGAGCGGAGGCTTCTGAGATTGGGGTTGCGCGAAGGGTAAAAGGAACAGTGCGCCCGCGGTTATCCCTTTTTATGGGGAAGGTGCGGGTCGCGCTGCCCATTTACTGCGACGTGACGCATGCATGCGGGAACCGCCCCACGCATGTCGCCCACGTCACGCACACCCCTCCACGCCGTGCCGTGCGCGGGTCGGGGGAAGCACAGCGCGCGAAAAGTCTTACCACGGTAAAAACCGCCCCGCCTGCCCGCGCACCGTTTTGGGCTTGGCCCACCAACGTGTTGCGCTTATGTGTGGCCTAGGCCCGGGGGCTCCTGTCGGTGTACAGAAGGAGGGGCGCACTTTTGTACCCCTTTACCTGTACACGGGCAGCCAGAGCCGCGCCCACGGTCACACCAAGCAGAACAGGGGAGGTGAGCCAAGGTAAGACCGAAGCCCAAGACAACTAGAGCAACGCCAAGGCCAAGACCACAAAAAGCAGAGGGACGAAGCAGGTTCCCCCGGCAAGACCCTTGCCGGGGCAACCTCAGCAGCCCCGTCAAGACCCTTGCCGAGGCAGCTCACCCCACACCAACAAAGCGAGCCACCCTTGAGCCCACAGTCCCCAACGCCATCATCCATGTGGGGCCAGGGCTCGGGAGGCACCTCTGTGGTGGCATGCAGATCTTTGTGAAGACACACTCAAGACCAGATGAGGATTAGAAGACTACGATCCTCGGCAAGATCCTTGCCGAGGAAGGCCACCAGACCCCCGGCAAGGCCCTTGCCGGGGACGACAGCGCGCCACGGCAAGAACCTTACCGGGCCACCCAGCAAGGCCCTCACCAAGGACGCCAGCAGGGCCACCGCCAGGCCCACGCCAACCGAGCTTCCGCCACTGTTCACATGCAGCTGCCAGCCCAACCAGCTGGGCGGGCACCTGCGTGGCAACATGCAGCTCCCAGGCCAACTCATCAAGCGCCTGCGTGGCAGCATGTAGATCTTCGTGGAGGCTCCACCACCGCGCCACCTCAGCTGCCTGCCTGCCTTCGTGGCGCCACATGCATCGCTGGCCAGGGCGCGTTTCAAAGCGAGGAGGAGCGGCGACGGATGGAACGGGCCTCCCCCCCGTCCCCAATAAAGCAAGGGGACACCTAAGCTACGCATTAAATGCGTCTTGTCCTGTAATACGAGCGATAAGCTCAGAGCACTGTATGCCTTTCCACCTCCTGTGTGCCACTATGGAAGCCCCTTTCGACTATTAAAGGAGGCCCATGGCATACTGGGGAAGGATTCGGCTCTTTCGAACCACGCACTGACCACAGCTAGTTCGAGAGCTCAAGAACTCTCTGAAATACACCCACCAAAGCAGGACTAGGGTTTTACACATCCTCGCGGCTCGAACCTGGGTAAACGATCCTTTTGCTGTCTACTAGCCCTGCTCTTCTCGCAACCCCGCGCGCCGGCAACCGTAGTAGGGATTCTTGTGATCCCATAGGTGTCGTTCCACACCGACAAACACCATATGACACACATAAATCAACCCTAATGTCCCCTAGATACTCCAATGTCACCACAAGTATCCATTGGTCAATTATATGATATTCATCAAACAACTTCAGATTCATAATATTCAATCGAACAAAAAGAACTTCAAGAGCATCCCGAGATTTGTACCGGAGAAAGGAATATGAAAACGTGCGTCAACCCTTATGCATAGATTACCCCAATGTCACCACGGGAATCCGCCAGTTGATAACCAAAACATATATCAAGTGGATCAATAGAACATCCCATTGTCACCACGGATATCCCATCGCAAGATACACATCAAGTGCTCTCACATCCAAAGATTCAATCCAACATAACAAAACCTCAAAGGAAAAGACTCAATTCATCACAAGGAGATAGAGGGGGGAGAAACACCATATGATCAACTATAGTAACAAAGCTCGCGATACATCAAGATCGTGCAAAATCAAGAACACGGGGGAGAGAGATCAAACACATAGCTACTGTACATACCCTCAACCCCGAGGGTGAACTACTCCCTCCTCGTCATGGAGAGCGTCGGGATGATGAAGATGGCCACGGGTGGTGATTCCCCCCTCCTGCAGGGTGCCGGAACAGGGCCCCGATTGGTTTCCAGTGGTTACAGAGGCTTGCGGCGGCGGAACTCCAAGCTTAATTCCTGCTCGTCCTGGAGTAGGTAAATGATAAAAACAGAATTTTTTATGTGGAATGCTACCTAACATATTTATCCATGTAATTTTTCTTTATTGTGGCAAGAATATTCAGATCCATAAGATTCAAACAAAAGTTTAATATTGACATAAAAACAATAATACATTAAGCATACTAATAAAGCAATCATGTCTTCTCAAAATAACATGGCCAAAGAAAGTTATCCCTACAAAATGATATAGTCTGGCTATGCTGCATCTTCATCACACAAAATATTCAAATCATGCACAACCCGATGACAAGCCAAGCAATTGTTTCATACTTTTGATGTTCTCAAACATTTTCAACTTTCACGCAATACATGAGCGTGAGCCATGGTCATAGCACTATAGGTGGAATAGAATATGGTGGTTGTGGAGAAGACAAAAAGAAGGAGATAGTCTCACATCAACTAGGTGTATCAACGGGCTATGGAGATGCCCATCAATAGATATCAATGTGAGTGAGTAGGGATTGCCATGCAATGGATGCACTAGAGCTATAAGTTTATGAAAGCTCAAAAAGAAACTAAGTGGGTGTGCATCCAACTCGCTTGCTCACGAAGACCTAGGGCAATTTGAGGAAGCCCATCATTGGAATATACAAGCCAAGTACTATAATGAAAAATTCCCACTAGTATATGAAAGTGACAACATAGGAGACTCTCTATCATGAAGATCATGGTGATACTTTGAAGCAAAAGTGTGGTAAAAGAATAGTAACATTGCCCCTTCTCTCTTTCCTCTCATTTTATTTGGATTGTCTTCTTGGCCTCTTTTTTTTTTTGATTTCCTCACATGGGACAATGTTTTAATACTGATGATCAACACACTTTTATTTACTTACAACTCAAGAATTACAACTTGATACTTAGAACAAAAATATGACTCTATATGAATGCCTGCGGCAGTGTACCGGGATGTGCAATGACTCAAGAGTAACATGTATGAAAATTATGAATGGTGGCTTTGCCACAAATACTATGTTAACTACATGATCATGCAAAGCAATATGACAATGATGAAGCGTGTTATAATAAACGGAACGGTGGAAAGTAACAAGGCAATATATCTCGAAATGGCTATGGAAATGCCATAATAGGTAGGTATGGTGGCTGTTCTGAGGAAGGTACATGGTGAAGGAAATATGCCCTAGAGGCAATAATAAAGTTATTATTTATTTCCATATATCATGATAAATGTTTATTATTCATGCAAGAATTGTATTAACCGGAAACATAATACTTGTGTGAATACATAGACAACCAAAGTGTCACTAGTATGCCTCTACTTGACTAGCTCATTGATCAAACATGGTTATGTTTCCTAGCCATTGACATGAGTTGTCATTTGATTAATGGGATCACATCATGAGGAGAATGATGTGATTGACTTGACCCATTCCGTTAGCTTAGTACACGATCGTTTAGTATTCTGCTATTGCTTTCTTCATGACTTATACATGTTCCTATGACTATGAGATTATGCAACTCCCGTTTACCAGAGGCACACTTTGTGTGCTACCAAACGTCCCAACGTAACTGGGTGATTATAAAGGTGCTCTACAGGTCTCTCCGAAGGTACTTGTTGGGTTGGCGTATTTCAAGAATAGGATTTGTCACTCCGATTGTCGGAGAGGTATCTCTGGGCCCACTCGGTAATGCACATCACGATAAGCCTTGCAAGCATTGCAACTAATGAGTTAGTTGTGGTATGATGTATTACGGAACGAGTTAAGAGACTTGCCGGTAACGAGATTGAACTAGGTATTGAGATACCGACGATCAAATCTCGGGCCAGAAACATACCGATGACAAAGGGAACAACGTATGTTGTTATGCGGTTTGACAGATAAAGATCTTCGTAGAATATGTGGGAGCAAATATGGGCATCGAGGTTCCGCTATTGGTTATTGACTGGAGACGTGTCTCGGTCATGTCTACATAGTTCTCGAACCCGTAGGGTCCGCACGCTTAAAGTTCGATGACGGTTATATTATGAGTTTATGAGTTTTGATGTACCGAAGGTTGTTCGGAGTCCCAGATGTGATCACGGACATAACGAGGATTCTCGAAATGGTCGAGACATGAAGATTGATATATTGGATGACTATATTCGGACACCGGAATGGTTTCGGGGGATATCGGATATTTATCGGAGTACCGGGGGTTACCGGAACCCCCCCGGGAAGCTATTGGGCCTTATGGGCCTTAGTGGAATGGAGAGAGGGAGGCCAAGACATGGCGCGCGGCCCCCCTTGCCCCAATCCGAATTGGGAGGGAAGGGGGCGGCGGCCCCCCTTCTCCTTCCTTCTCTCCACCTCCTCCTTCCCCCTTCTCCTAGTTGGAATAGGAAAGGGGGAGGGCAAACCTACTTGGAGTAGGATTGCCCCCCCTTAGGCGCGCCTCTCCCCTTGGCCGGCCCTCTCCTCCTCCCCCCTTTATATACGGAGGAGGGGGGCACCCCATAGATAAAACAATTGATCTCTTGATCTCTTAGCCGTGTGCGGTGCCGCCCTCCACCATAATCCACCTCGATAATATCGTAGCGGTGCTTAGGCGAAGCCCTGCATCGGTAGAACATCATCATCGTCACCACACTGTCGTGCTACTGGAACTCTCCCTCAAAGCTCGGCTGGATCGGAGTTCGAGGGACGTCATCGAGTTGAACATGTGCAGAACTCGGAGGTGCCGTACGTTCGGTACTTGATCGGTCGGATCGTGAAGACGTACGACTACATCAACCGCGTTGTGCTAACGCTTCCGCTTTTGGTCTACGAGGGTACGTGGACAACACTCTCCCCACTCGTTGCTATGCATCACCATGATCCTGTGTGTGCGTAAGAATTTTTTTGAAATTACTACGTTCCCCAACAGTGGCATCCGAGCCAGGTTTTATGCGTAGATGTTATATGCACGAGTAGAACACAAGTGAGTTGTGGGCGATACAAGTCATACTGCTTACCAGCATGTCATACTTTCGTTTGGCGGTATTGTTGGATGAAGTGGCCCGGACTAACATTACGTGTACGCTTACGCGAGACTGGTTCTACCGACGTGCTTTGCACACAGGTGGCTGGCGGGTGTCAGTTTCTCCAACTTTAGTTGAACCGAGTGTGGCTACGCCCGGTCCTTGAGAAGGTTAAAACAACACTAACTTGACAAACTATCGTTGTGGTTTTGATGCGTAGGTAAGAACGGTTCTTGCTCAGCCCGTACCAGCCACGTAAAACTTGCAACAACAAAGTAGAGGACGTCTAACTTGTTTTTGCAGGGCATGTTGTAATGTGATATGGTCAAGCCATGATGCTATATTTTATTGTATGAGATGATCATGTTTTGTAACTGAGTTATCGGCAACTGGCAGGAGCCATATGGTTGTCGCTTTATTGTATGCAATGCAATCGCCCTGTAATGCTTTAGTTTATCACTAAGCGGTAGCGATAGTCGTAGAAGCATAAGTTGGCGAGACGACAACGATGCTACGATGGAGATCAAGGTGTCGCGCTGGTGACGATGGTTATCATGACGGTGCTTCGGAGATGGAGATCACAAGCACAAGATGATGATGGCCATATCATATCACTTATATTGATTGCATGTGATGTTTATCTTTTATGCATCTTATCTTGATTTGATTGACGGTAGCATTATAAGATGTTCTCTCACAAATTATCAAGGTATAAGTGTTCTCCCTGAGTATGCACTGTTGCGGAAGTTCTTCGTGCTGAGACACCACATGATGATCGGGTGTGATAGACTCTACGTTCAAACACAACGGGTGCAAAACAGTTGCACACGCGAAATACTCAGGTTAAACTTGACGAGCCTAGCATATGCAGATATGGCCTCGGAACACTGAGACCGAAAGGTCGAGCGTGAATCATATAGTAGATATGATCAACATAGTGATGTTCACCATTGAAACTACTCCATCTCACGTTATGATCGGACATGGTTTAGTTGATTTGGATCACGTGATCACTTAGAGGATTAGAGGGATGTCTATCTAAATGGGAGTTCTTAAGTAATATCATTAATTGAACTTAAATTTATCATGAACTTAGTACCTGATAGTATTTTGCTTGTCTATGTTGATTGTAGATAGATGGCCCGTGCTGTTGTTCCGTTGAATTTTAATGCGTTCCTTGAGAAAACAAAGTTGAAAGATGATGGTAGCAATTACACGGACTGGGTCTGTAACTTGACGATTATCCTCATTGCTACACAGAAGAATTATGTCCTGGAAGCACCGCTAGGTGCCAGACCTGATGCAGGAGCAACACCAGACGTTATGAATGTCTGGTAGAGCAAAGCTGATGACTACTTGATAGTTCAGTGTGCCATGCTTTACGGTTTAGAACCAGGACTTCAACGACGTTTTGAACGTCATGGAGCATATGAGATGTTCCAGGAGTTGAAGTTAATATTTCAAGCAAATGCCCAGATTGAGAGATATGAAGTCTCTAATAAGTTCTACACCTGTAAGATGGAGGAGAATAGTTCTGTCAGTGAGCATATACTCAGAATGTCTGGGTATAACAATCACTTGATTCAACTGGGAGTTAATCTTCTAGATGATATCGTCATTGACAGAATTCTTCAATCACTGCCACCAAGCTACAACCACCAAGCTACAAGAGCTTCGTGATGAACTATAACATGCAAGGGATGGATAAGACAATTCCCGAGCTCTTCGCAATGCTAAAGGCTGCGGAGGTAGAAATGAAAAAGGAGCATCAAGTGTTGATGGTCAACAAGACCACCAGTTTCAAGAAAAAGGGCAAAGGGAAGAAGAAGGCGGACTTCAAGAAGAATAGCAAACAAGCTGCTGCTCAGGAGAAGAAACCCAAGTCTGGACCTAAGCCTGAGACTGAGTGCTTCTACTGCAAACAGACTGGTCACTGGAAGTGGAACTGTCCCAAGTATTTGGCGGATAAGAAGGATGGCAAGGTGAACAAAGGTATATGTGATATACATGTTATTGATGTGTACCTTACTAATGCTCGCAGTAGCACCTGGGTATTTGATACTGGTTCTGTTGCTAATATTTGTAACTCGAAACAGGGACTGCGGATTAAGCGAAGATTTGCTAAGGACGAGGTGACAATGCGCATGGGAAATGGTTCCAAAGTCGATGTGATCGCGGTCGGCACGCTACCTCTACATCTACCTTCGGGATTAGTTTTAGACCTGAATAATTGTTATTTGGTGCCAGCGTTGAGCATGAACATTATATCTGGATCTTGTTTGATGCGAGACGGTTATTCATTTAAATCAGAGAGTAATGGTTGTTCTATTTATATGAGTAATATCTTTTATGGTCATGCACCCTTGAAGAGTGGTCTATTTTTGTTAAATCTTGATAGTAGTGATACACATATTCATATTATTGAAGCCAAAAGATGCAGAGTTGATAATGATAGTGCAACTTATTTGTGGCACTGCCGTTTAGGTCATATTGGTGTAAAGCGCATGAAGAAACTCCATACTGATGAACTTTTGGAACCACTTGATTATGAATCACTTGGTACTTGCGAACCGTGCCTCATGGGAAAGATGACTAAAATGCCGTTCTCCGGAACAATGGAGCGAGCAACAGATTTGTTGGAAATCATACATACAGATGTATGTGGTCTGATGAATGTTGAGGCTCGCGGCGAGTACCGTTATTTTCTCACCTTCACAGATGATTTAAGAAGGTATGGGTATATCTACTTAATGAAACATAAGTCTGAAACATTTGAAAAGTTCAAAGAATTTCAGAGTGAAGTTGAAAATCATCGTAACAAGAAAATAAAGTTTCTACGATCTGATCGTGGAGGAGAATATTTGAGTTACGAGTTTGGTCTTCATCTGAAACAATGCGGAATAGTTTCGCAACTCACGCCACCCGGAACACCACAGCGTAATGGTGTGTCCGAACGTCGTAATCATACTTTACTAGATATATGGTGCGATCTATGATGTCTCTTACTGATTTACCGCTATCATTTTGGGGTTATGCTTTAGAGACGGCTGCATTCACGTTAAATAGGGCACCATCAAAATCCGTTGAGACGACGCCTTATGAACCGTGGTTTGGCAAGAAACCAAATTTGTCGTTTCTTAAAGTTTGGGGCTGCGATGCGTATGTGAAAAAGCTTCAACCTGATAAGCTCAAACCCAAATCGGAGAAATGTGTCTTCATAGGATACCCAAAAGAAATTGTTGGGTACACCTTCTATCACAGATCTGAAGGCAAGACTTTTGTTGCTAAATTTGGATCCTTTCTAGAGAAGGAGTTTCTCTCGAAAGAAGTGAGTGGGAGGAAAGTAGAACTTGATGAGGTAACTGTACCTGCTCCCTTATTGGAAAGTAGTTCATCACAGAAACCGGTTCCTATGACACCTACACCAATTACTGAGGAAGTTAATGATGATGATCATAAAACATCAGATCAAGTTGTTGCTGAACCTCGTAGATCAACCAGAGTAAGATCCGCACCAGAGTGGTACGGTAATCCTGTTCTGGAGGTTATGTTACTAGACCATGACGAACCTACAAACTATGAAGAAGCAATGGTGAGCCCAGATTCCGCAAAATGGCTTGAGGCCATGAAATCTGAGATGGGATCCATGTATGAGAACAAAGTGTGGACTTTGGTTGACTTGCCCGATGATAGGCAAGCCATTGAGAATAAATGGATCTTCAAGAAGAAGACTGACGCTGACGGTAATGTTACTGTCTATAAAGCTCGACTTGTTGCAAAAGGTTTTTGACAAGTTCAAGGGATTGACTACGATGAGACTTTCTCACCCGTAGCGATGCTTAAGTCTGTCCGAATCATGTTAGCAATTGCCGCATTTTATGATTATGAAATTTGGCAAATGGATGTCAAAACTGCCTTCCTGAATGGATTTCTGGAAGAAGAGTTGTATATGATGCAACTAGAAGGTTTTGTCGATCCAAAGGGAGCTAACAAAGTGTGCAAGCTCCAGCGATCCATTTATGGACTGGTGCAAGCCTCTCGGAGTTGGAATAAACGCTTTGATAATGTGATCAAATCATATGGTTTTATACAGCCTTTTGGAGAAGCCTGTATTTACAAGAAAGTGAGTGGGAGCTCTGTAGCATTTCTGATATTATATGTGCATGACATATTGTTGATTGGAAATGATATAGAATTTCTGGATAGCATAAAGGGATACTTGAATAAGAGTTTTTCAATGAAGGACCTCGGTGAAGCTTCTTATATATTGGGCATCAAGATCTATAGAGATAGATCAAGACGCTTAATTGGACTTTCACAAAGCACGTACCTTGACAAAGTTTTGAAGAAGTTCAAAATGGATCAAGCAAAGAAAGGGTTCTTGCCTGTGTTACAAGGTGTGAAGTTGAGTAAGACTCAATGCCCGACCACTACAGAAGATAGAGAGAAGATGAAAGATGTTCCCTATGCTTCAGCCATAGGCTCTATCATGTATGCAATGCTGTGTACCAGACCTGATGTGTGCCTTGTTATAAGTTTAGCAGGGAGGTACCAAAGTAATCCAGGAGTGGATCACTGGACAGCGGTCAAGAACATCCTGAAATACCTGAAAAGGACTAAGGATATGTTTCTCGTTTATGGAGGTGACAAAGAGCTAGTCGTAAACTGTTACGTCGATGCAAGCTTTGACACTCATCCGGACGATTCTAAATCGCAAACCGGATTCGTGTTTATATTGAACAGTGGAGCTGTCAGTTGGTGCAGTTCTAAACAAAGCGTTGTGGCGGGATCTACATGTGAAGCAGAGTACATAGCTGCTTCAGAAGCAGCAAATGAAGGAGTCTGGATGAAGGAGTTCATATCCGATCTAGGTGTCATACCTAGTGCATCGGGTCCAATGAAAATCTTTTGTGACAATACTAGTGCAATTGCCTTGGCAAAGGAATCCAGATTTCACAAGAGAACCAAGCACATCAAGAGACGCTTCAACTCCATCCGGGATCAAGTCCAGGTGGGAGACATAGAAATTTGCAAGATACATATGGATCTGAATGTTGCATACCCGTTGACTAAGCCTCTTCCACGAGCAAAACATGATCAGCACCAAGGCTCCATGGGTGTTAGAATCATTACAGTGTAATCTAGATTATTGACTCTAGTGCAAGTGGGAGAGTGAAGGAAATATGCCCTAGAGGCAATAATAAAGTTATTATTTATTTCCTTATATCATGATAAATGTTTATTATTCATGCTAGAATTGTATTAACCGGAAACATAATACTTGTGTGAATACATAAACAACCAGAGTGTCACTAGTATGCCTCTAGTTGACTAGCTCGTTGATCAAAGATGGTTATGTTTCCTAGCCATTGACATGAGTTGTCATTTGATTAATGGGATCACATCATTAGGAGAATGATGTGATTGACTTGACCCATTCCGTTAGCTTAGCACACGATCGTTTAGTATTCTGCTATTGCTTTCCTCATGACTTATACATGTTCCTATGACTATGAGATTATGCAACTCCCGTTTACCAGAGGAACACTTTGTGTGCTACCAAACATCACAACGTAACTGGGTGATTATAAAGGTGCTCTACAGGTGTCTCTGAAGGTACTTGTTTGGTTGGCGTATTTTGAGATTAGGATTTGTCACTCTGATTGTCGGAGAGGTATCTCTGGGCCCACTCGGTAATGCACATCACTATAAGCCTTGCAAGCATTGCAACTAATGTGTTAGTTGCGGGATGATGTATTACGGAACGAGTAAAGAGACTTGCCGGTAACGAGATTGAACTAGGTATTGAGATACCGACGATCGAATCTCGGGCACGTAACATACCGATGACAAAGGGAACAACGTATGTTGTTATCCGGTTTGACCGATAAAGATCTTCGTAGAATATGTGGGTGCCAATATGAGCATCTAGGTTCCGCTATTTGTTATTGACCGGAGACGTGTCTCGGCCATGTCTACATAGTTCTCGAACCCGTAGGGTCCGCACGCTTAAAGTTCGATGACGGTTATATTATGATTTTATGAGTTTTGATGTACCGAAGGTTGTTCGGAGTCCCGGATGTGATCATGGACATAACAAGGAGTCTCGAAATGGTCGAGACATGAAGATTGATATATTGGACGACTATATTCGGACACTGAAATGGTTCCGGGGGTTATCGGATATTTATCGGAGTACCGGGGGTTATCGGATATTTATCGGAGTACCGGGGGTTACCGGAACCCCCCGGGAAGCTATTGGGCCTTATGGGCCTTAGTGGAAAGGAGAGAGGGAGGCCAAGAGGTGGCGCGCATCCCCCCTTGCCCCAATCCGAATTGGGAAAGGGAAGGGGGCAGCGGCCCCCCTTCTCCTTCCTTCTCTCCACCTCCTCCTTCCCCCTTCTCCTAGTTGGAATAGGAAAGGGGGGGGGGGGCAAACCTACTTGGAGTAGGATTGCCCCCCCTTGGGCGCGCCTCTCCCCTTGGCCGGACCTCTCCTCCTCCCCCCTTTATATACGGAGGAGGGGGCACCCCATAGACACAACAATTGATCTCTTGATCTCTTAGCCGTGTGCGGTGCCCCCCTCCACCATAATCCACCTCGATAATATCGTAGCGGTGCTTAGGCAAAGCCCTGCGTCGGTAGAACATCATCATCGTCACCACGCCGCCGTGCTGACGGAACTCTCCCTCAAAGCTCGGCTGGATCGGAGTTCGAGGGACGTCATCGAGTTGAACGTGTGCAGAACTCGGAGGTGCCGTATGTTCGGTACTTGATCGGTCGGATCGTGAAGACGTACGACTACATCAACCGTGTTGTGCTTACGCTTCCGCTTTCGGTCTACGAGGGTACGTGGAGAACACTCTCCCCTCTCGTTGCTATGCATCACCATGATCCTGTGTGTGCATAGGAATTTTTTTGAAATTACTACGTTCCCCAACATATGGTGGGTGTAAGGTACCAGGGAAAGTTGCACGGTACAGCTAGCAATGGTGGAATGGTGAGAGTGCGTATAATCCATGGACTCAACATTAGTCATAAAGAACTCACATACTTATTGCAAAAGTCTATTAGTCATCGAAACAAAGTACTACGCGCATGCTCCTAGGGGGATAGATTGGAAGGAAAAGACCATCGCTCGTCCCCGACCGCCACTCATAAGGAAGACAATCAATAAATAAATCATGCTCCGACTTCATCACATAACGGTTCACCATACGTGCATGCTACGGGAATCACAAACCTCAACACAAGTATTTCTACAATCCACGATTACTCACTAGCATGACTCTAATATCACCATCTTTGTATCTCAAAACAATATGCAAGGAATCAAACTTCTCATAGTATTCAATGCTCTTTATATGAAAGTTTTTACTATATCCCTCTTGAATGCCCATCATATTAGGACTAAATTCATAACCTAAGAAAATTACCATGCTGTTTCGAGACTCTCAAAATAATATAAGCGAAGCATGAGGGTTCATCAATTTCTTCAAAATAAAACCACCGCCGTGCTCTAAAAGGATATAAGTGAAGCACTAGAGCAAATGACAAACTACTCCAAAAGATATAAGTGAAGATCAATGAGTAGTCAAATAATTATTTAGCTATGTGAAGACTCTCTCTCATTTAAAAATTTCATATCAAATGTATTTTATTCAAACAGCAAGCAAAACAAAATAAAATGTCATTGCAAGGATAGCACATATCATGTGAAGAAGCAAAACCTTAGGCTCAACCAAAACGGACCGATAGTTGTTGAAGAAGAAAGGTGGGATGCCAACCAAGGCATCCCCAAGCTTAGATGCTTAAGACTTCTTGAAATATTAATTAGGGATGCCTTGAGCATCCCCAAGCTTGAGATTTTGTGTCTCCTTAATTCCTCTCATATCACAGTTTCCCTAAATCTTGAAAACTTCATCCACACAAAACTCAACAAGAACTCGTGAGATAAGTTAGTATAAATCAATGCAAAACCTTATCATTCTCTACTATAGCAAATCACTAAAATTATTATTTGTTATTTCCTACTAAATGCCTCTGCATATTTAATACTCCTATCCTCAAATAGAATCATTAAATAGGCAAACATATGCAAACAATGCAAACATAACATCAATGTGTCTAAACAGAACAGTCTGTAAGAATGCAAGAAGAATCATACTTCCCTAACTCCAATTTTTTTGAAAAATTACCACAATTTAGAAAATCTGTTGTAATTTGTAAAAAATTTAAGATTTTATCATGTTCTGACTATTCAGCAATATTCAAAACATAACAACAAACTTTCTGTTTTCAAACAGCAACATAAAGACTTGTAAAATAAGCATGGTAAAGCCTATACTTGACCTTTTTATTGAACTAAAGGATATAAAACATGTCTCTGAATAACAGCAAGCAAATATAAACAAAATAAAATGACGCTCCAAGCAAAACACATATCATGTGGTGAATAAAAATATAGCCTTAAGTAAGGTTACCGATGAACGAAGACGAAAGAGGGGATGGCATCCGTGGCATCCCCAAGCTTAGGCTCTTGGTTGTCCTTGAATATTACCTTGGGATGCCTTGGGCATCCCCAAGCTTGGGCTCTTGCTACTCCTCATTCCTTAGTCCACGAAACTTCATGAAAAACTTGAAAACTTCACAACACAAAACAACAGAAAATCTTATGAGATCCGTTAGTATAAGAAAGCAAATCACCACTTATGTACTATTGTGAACTCATTCTAAATTCATATTGGTGTTATATATACTGTATTCCAATTTTTGTATGGTTAATAACCTCCGATACTAATCATATATTCATCAAAATAAGCAAACAACACATAGAAAACAAAATCTGTTTAAAACAGAACAGTGTGTAGCAATCTGGAAACTTCGTATACTTCTGTAACTCCAAACATTCTGAAAAATTAGGAAAACGTAGGAAATTTGTATATCAATCATGTGTAAATAATCCACATCAAAATCACGTTCCAGTGAATTTTTAAAATTCCTGGACTGGGAGCAAAAGTTTCTGTTTTTCCACAGAATCAAGTTAACTATCATCCACACTATCCCAAAGGCTTTACTTGGGATTTTATTGAACAAAAGCTATAAAACATGATTACTACAGTACCCTAATCATGTAAACACACAAAAACAGTAGGGGTAAATGTTGGGGTGTCTCCCGACAGGCGCTTTTCTTTAATGCCTTTCTAGCTAGGCATGATGATTTCAGTGATGCTCACATAAAAGATAAGAATTGAAACATAATGGGAGCATCATGAAGCATATGACTAACACATTTAAGTCTAACCCACTTCCTATGAATAGGGATTTTGTGAGCAAACAACTTATGGTAACAGGAATCAACTAGCATAGGAAGGTAAAACAGACATAACTTCAAGGTTTTCAAAACGTAGAGAGGAAACTTGGTATCATTGCAATATGTAGAAGCATATATTCCTCCCTCATAATAATTTTCATTAGCATCATGAATGAATTCAACAATATAGCTATCACACAAAGCATTTTTTTCATGATCCATAGGCATAGAAATTTTACTACTCTCCACATAAGCAAAATTCTTCTCAAACGGAATAGTGGGAGCATCATATGAAACTTGAATACTATAAATTGTTTCCACATTAAAAGAGTAATGTTCAGTAAAAGGATATTCAAAATTATGACAATAATTATCACTTCTTTTTATAACATAAGTATCCTCACAATAATCATCATAAGTAGCAACTTTGTTCTCATCATATTCAATTGAAACCTCTTCCGAAATAATGGAATCATTACTAAATAAAGTCATGACCTCTCCAAATCCACTTTTACCATTATAATAAGATTAAACACCCTCCAAAATAGTGGGATCATTACTTCCTAAAGTTGACACTCTTCCAAAACCACTTTCATCAATATAATCATCATAAATAGGAGGCATGATATCATCATGATAAATTTGCACGTCAAAACTTGGGGGACTAAAAATATCATCTTCACTAAACATATCATCCCCAAGCTTGTGCCTTTGCATATCATAAGCATGATCACTTTCACCATTAATAGTATGGATAGCACCAATAGTATAGCAATCATTATCATTACCACTTTCTAAATTGGTGCCAAAATGATTTTCAAGATTATAACAAGTATCATTACATTCCAAATCATAATCATCACAATGAGTAATAGGTATAACAATAATAGGAGCAACATCATTTGGGAGGGATACCTTTTTACCTTTGCTTCTCCATCTTTTCTTTTTCTTCTTTGCATCATGTATGGGTTTAATCACCTTTTTGGAACTCCTTATTGATGATATTGGTTGAATAAAAAGCTCCTCCTTGTTACCTAATTCACCATAAGAAAAAATAGGAGCATATTGGGAAACCTCTTCCCCTTCATTATTATTCTCTTCATATTCTATTTGTTTTCTTGTCTTTAAGTAATTGGCAATATAAGGATTCTGAATGCAATTTACCGCACAATACATATAAATTTCTTCTAGATCAAAATCAAGAAATTTCTTAAGGTTATATTCTGGAATATCCCTAGTTATATGTTTCATTTCTTCATATCCCATAAGCAAACTAAGGTCATTATGATGTGCAAGGGAAATAGAGCTATCACAATTTTTGGACATGATTCGATTGTGAAACAATTTGCATTGGAGATTTAAATGACCATGTTCATTACAAGTTCACAAGGATGGCGAGAAAAATTAAATTTTTTAGCACAAACATCTAGCCTCTCTTGCAACCATTTAGTTTCTAAATACTTATGCCTCTTGCAAAATATATCTTCCCTTTTTGGTTTGTAACTGCAAACTCTATGCACTCCACAAAAATTGACATGCTTATAAGAAACATTTTTATCATGACTAGTGCAATCATCATTAGTACTATGGATATGCAAAGAAGTCATACTAACAACATCGCAATCATGCTCATCATTCAAATATTTAGTGCCAAACAATTTATTGACTTCTTCTTCTAATACTTGAGCACAATTTTCCTTTCCATCATTTTCACGAAAGACATTAAAAAGACGAAGCATATGAGGCAACGTCAATTCCATTTTTTGTAGTTTTCTTTTATAGACTAAACTAGTGATAAAACAAGAAACTAAAAGATTCAATTCCAAGATCTAAAGATATACCTTCAAGCACTCACCTCCCCGGCAAAGGCGTCAGAAAAGAGCTTCATTGACAGGATGTGAGTGCCGCTTACCTAGCCTCCCCGGCAACGGCGCTAGAAAAGAGCTTCTTGTCTACTATGCAACCATCTTATTGTAGACTCGTGTTGGGCCTCCAAGCGCAAAGTTTTGTAGGACAGTAGCAAATTACCCTCAAGTGGATGACCTAAGGTTTATCAATCCGTGGGAGGCGTAGGATGAAGATGGTCTCTCTCAAACAACCCTGCAACCTAATAAAAAGAGTATCTTGTGTCCCCAACACGCCCAATACAATGGTAAATTGTATAGGTGCACTAGTTCGGCGAAGAGATGGTGATACAAGCGTAATATGGATGGTAGATATAGGTTTTTGTAATCTGAAAATATAAAAACAGCATGGTAGCAAGCAATAAAAGTGAGCGAAAACGGTATTGCAATGCATGGAAACAAGGCCCAGGGTTCATACTTTCACTAGAGCAAGTTCTCTCTATAATGATAACATAATTGGATCATATAACAATCCCTCAACATGCAACAAAGAATCACTTCAAAGTTCCTATCGCGGAGAACATAAGATGAAATTGCTTGTAGGGTACGAAACCACCTCAAAGTTATTCTTTCCGATCAATCCATTGAGCTATTCCTCCCTAGAGTTCGTAGTAAAAGAACACCATATGACACACATCAATCAACCCTAATGTCACCTAGATACTCCAATGTCACCACAAGTATCCGTGGGTCAATTATACGATATGCATCAAACAACTTCAGATTCATAATATTCAATCCAACACAAAGAACTTCAAGAGCATCCCGAGATTTCTATCGGAGAAAGGAATATGAAAACGTGCATCAACCCCTATGCATAGATTACCCCAATGTCACCACGGGAATCCGCAAGTCGATAACCAAAACATACATCAAGTGGATCAATAGAACATCCCATTGTCACCATGGATATCCCATCGCAAGACATACATCAAGTGCTCTCACATCCAAAGATTCAATCCGACATAACAAACCTCAAAGGAAAAGACTCAATTCATCACAAGGAGATAGAGGGGGAGAAACACCATATGATCCAACTATAGTAACAAAGCTCATGATACATCAAGATCGTGCCAAATCAAGAATTGAGGGAGAGAGATCAAACACATAGCTACTGGTACATACCGTCAGCCTCGAGGGTGACCTACTCCCTCCTCGTCATGGGGAGCGTCGGGATGATGAAGATGGCCACCGGTGATGAATGTTGATGGGTCTTACTAGAAGCCTGAGCAGTATTCCCAAACCATAAGGGTTGTTGTGAAGGGTCCTTCAGTGGATCCATCCACATTGTCTGGTTTCACTTGTGATAATCCTATCGTCATTGATGAGTCCTTTGAATCGAACTATAAAATGTTAAAAAACTAGAACGATGAAGTGTTTGCCAGGTTTATTGGAACTAACTATAGGAATGGGTCTCCTATGAAGAAGATCTGGGTTCCTAAAAGTTGTCTTGAGGAGCTTCCCGTGAATGTCATCATGGGACCACGAGGGAAGAAAACAAACCCCAGACAAAAGGCTTCAAATGGCCCAAAGGCTTCATACAGACCAATGACCTGACATGGTCACCCTAACGCCAATGTTTTGCAGGGAAATTGTTATCAGACTCAGGAATATGAGCATGTCTCTTCGAACCGCTATGTTCACAAATCGAAGAACTTTTCTGCTTATTGATTTGAGTACTCTTCTCCTCCAGCAAAACTATATGCTAGGGCTTCAAAGCCAAAATTCTCTGATGCTGCACTTAGGCTCATTGCTTCTAAGCCACCCCTTAAGATGTGGGTGGTTAAGAAGAATTAACTTCTCATGCAGGGTCGTGTCTCCGGCCCAAAATCATTGACTTCTGAAGATGATGTTGGGGGCCTGAAAAATCTTGTAAAGTGCAAGATAAAACGTGAAAATGGTCTTACCATTTAGTTTGCCCATGGTTTTCTTGATGATCTTCCTACCATATCCTCAACTATGCTTACCTATGATGAACAACTCTATCAATACATGTTTGTTCTTCACAATACTCTTGGTGAAGCCTGTCCTACTAACTGCACTGTAGGGTACAACTCCGAAAGCTACTGAATGGATCATGGATAGTGGAGGCCCTAACCACATGACTAGTGATCGAAGTCTTCTCATGGATTCTACTCTTCGACCATCGACAAAAAGCCATATCACATTTGCTGACACTGGTAAAAGCAAGGTATTGGGTCTAGGTAGGGTTGCTATCTCAAAGGATCAACACATGGACAAAGTGATGCTTGTTGAATCCCTTGGATACAACCTCATGTTGTCTCAATGCTTTGTGATCTTGACATGATTGTGATGTTTGGAAAATATCGATGTCTTGTGTTAATGTCTACTGACAAATCTAAAGTCTTCGAAGGTTATCGAAGAGGTGATCTGTATATGGTAGATTTCTCCGCAGGAGCACAGCTTGATGTATGTCTTCTAGCAAAAGCTTCAGAGTGATGGCTTTGGCGTCGAAGGCTAGGACATGCAGGAATGAGGAACTTGCACACTCCCGTGAAGAAGAAGCATATCATTGGCATCGAGGGCATCAAGTTTGAGAAGGAACATCTATGTGGCGCTTGCGAAGCTGGGAAGATGACTAGGGCAAAACATCCCTCGAAGACCATCATGACGACCACTCGTCCCTTCGAGCTGCTACACATGGACTTATTTGGTCCTACTCACTACTCTACCCTAACTACTACTACACATCTCTATGGTTTTGTGTTTGTTGATGATTACTCTAGATATACCTGGGTGCACATAATACTCTATAAGACTGAGGTGCAAGATGTCTTCAGATGATTCGCAAATCGTTCCATGACCAACTATAGCATCAAGATCAAGCACATCAGGAGTGACAATGGCACTAAATTCAAGAACACTGGCCTAGACACTTATCTTGATACTCTCGGCATCATGCATGAGCTATCTGCACCATATACCCCTCAGCACAATGGCGTCATGGAGCGCAAAAATAGGACTCTTATTGAGATGGCTTGTACTATGCTTGATGAGTATAAGACTCCACGAAAGTTCTGGCCTGATACAGCATGCCACATCATCAATAGAGCATATCTTCACAAGTTCTTCAAGAAGACATCTTATGAACTACTCACTTGTAAGAAACCAAACGTCAGTTATTTCAAAGTCTTCGGTTCTAGGTGTTGGATCAAGGATCCACATCACATTTCCAAATTTGCACCGGAAGCACATGAAGGTTTTATGCTTGTTTACGGAAAGGATTCGCACACCTACTGAGTCTTCAACCTCTTTCACTATAAAGTGGTTGAAAGTGTAGATGTGCGGTCCAATGAGAATAACGACTCGCAAATAGAGCACCTGCCAAATGTGCTAGATGAAGCTTCTCAAGTGAGTCTATCAAGCAAATGGGTACAGGAGAAATCATACCCACCGAGGAACACGTAGAAGAGTAAGTTGTCATTCCTGCTCCTACTCAGCGTGAAGACAATACTAATGTCTACTACGCAAACTTCTTCTTGTAGACTCGTGTTGGGCCTCCAAGCGCGGAGTTTTGTAGGACTGTAGCAAATTTCCTTCAAGTGGATGACCTAAGGTTTTTCAATCTGTGGGAGGCGTAGGATGAAGATGGTCTCTCTCAAATAACTCTGCAACCAAATAACAAAGAGTCTCTTGTGTCCCCAACACACCCAATACAATGGTAAATTGTACAGGTGCACTAGTTCGGCGAAGAGATGGTGATACAAGCGTAATATGGATGGTAGATATAGGTTTTTGTAATCTAAAAATATAAAAACTGCAAGGTGGCAAGCGATAAAAGTGAGCGAAAACAATATTGCAATGCTTGGAAACAAGGCCTAGGGTTCATACTTTCACTAGTGCAACTTCTCTCAACAATGATAGCATAATTGGATCATATAATAATTCCTCAACATGCAACAAAGAATCACTCCAAAGTTCCTATCGCGGAGAACATAAGATGAAATTGCTTATAGGGTATGAAACCACCTCAAAATTATTCTTTCCGTTCAATCCATTGAGCTATTCCTATAAGTGTCACAAACAACCCTAGAGTTCATAGTAAAATAACACCATATGACACACATCAATCAACCCTAATGTCCCCTAGACACTCCAATGTCACCAAAAGTATCCGTGGGTCAATTATACAATATTCATCAAACAACTTCAGATTCATAATATTCGATCCAACAAAAAGAACTTCAAGAGCATCCCGAGATTTCTACCGGAGAAAGGAATATGAAAACATGCATCAACCCTTATGCATAGATTACCCCAATGTCACCATGGGAATCCGCAAGTTGATAACCAAAACATACATCAAGTGGATCAATAGAACATCCCATTGTCACCACGGATATCCCATCGCAAGATATACATCAAGTGCTCTCACATCCAAAGATTCAATCCAACATAACAAAACCTCAAAGGAAAAGACTCAATTCCTCACAAGGAGATAGAGGGGGAGAAACACCATATGATCCAACTATAGTAACAAAGCTCGCGATACATCAAGATCGTGCCAAATCAAGAACACGAGGGAGAAAGATCAAACACATAGCTACTGGTACATACCCTCAGCCCCGAGGGTGAACTACTCCCTCCTCGTCATGGAGAGCGTCGGGATGATGAAGATGGCTGTCGGTGGTGATTCCACCCTCCGGCAGGGTGCTAGAACAGGGTCCCAATTGGTTTCTGGTCGCTACAGAGGCTTGCGGCGGTGGAACTCCGGATCTAGGTTTATTTCTGGGGGTTTCTATATTTATAAGAATTTTTGGCGTCGGGAATAAGTCAGGGGTCCACGAGGAGCCGACAAGACCGGAGAGCGCCCCCAGGGGGTAGGGAGCGCCCTCCACCCTTGTGGAGGCCTCGTGGCTCTTCTGGCCCAAGTCTTTTGCTTCGGGGGCTTCTTCTGGTCCATAAAAAATCACGTAAATTTTCAGGTAAATTGGAGTCCGTTTGATATTCCTTTTCTGTAGAACTCAAAAACAAGCAAAAACAGAAACTGGCACTAGGCTCTAGGTTAATAGGTTAGTCCCAAAAATCTTATAAAGTAGCATAGAAATTCATATGAAACATCCAAGATGGATAATATAATAGCATGGAACAATCAAAAGTTATAGATAAGTCGGAGACGTATCAAATACTGAGCTTGAAGGTAATGCTGAAGATGAAGATAATGATCATAAACAGCAAAGTCTTCACCTTGTTCATCCTGATGTTGCTAATGAAGCTCAGATTGAGAAGATAATTGATAGAATCAATGCACCTGGTCCGCTCACTCGATAAAGACCTACACAACTAGCCAACTTCTGTGGGCACTTCACATTCGTCTCCATATCCAGAAAGATGATGAAGCCTTCAGGGAACCAGAATGGATTCAACCTATGCAAGAAGAGCTTCAACAATTTGAGCTCAATGATGTCTCGCTCTAGGCACGCCCGCACCTTGCTACTGCTCTGCCGCGGCCGCCCCTGCGCCTCACTGCTCCCGCACTCACCGTCGCCGCGCTCGCTGACAGGCCGAGCCCCGGCGTCCCTCCGCTCGACGCTGGCGCCACTACAGGCCGCCCCTGCACCATCCGCCAATTCTATCCAAAGCGCCGGATTACGTGCTCTCCAACGCGCCCGCACGCGCCCTGAATGGCTGTCGGAATCGGCCGGCTGGAGCCCCCCTCCCCCCGCGCCAGTGTAACATCGGAGTTAGCCGCCGACGTGGCCAGTGATACGTCTCCAATGTATCTATAATTTTTGATTGTTCCATGCTATTATATTATCATTCTTGGATGTTTTACAATCATTTTATAGCAACTTTATATCATTTTTTGGCACTGACCTATTGACATAGTGCCCAGTGCCAGTTGCTGTTTTTTGCTTGTTTTTTACTTCGCAGAATATCAGTACCAAACGGAGTCCAAACGCAGCGAAACTTTTTGGAGAATTTTTATGGACCAGAAGACACCTTTTGGGCCAAAGAAGTACCAGAGGGAGCTCCGAGGGGAGCACAACGCACCTGGGAGCGCCTGGGGGCCCAGGCGTGCCCTGGTGGGTTGTGCCCACCTCGACCGCCTCCCGCACTGCCTCTTTGCTTTCTAAATACCCCGAAAATTCAAAAACCCTAGGGGAGTCGACGAAACACAATTCCAGCGGCCGCAAGTTCCAGAAACACCAGATCCAATCTATACACCATCATGGAGGGGTTCATCATCCTCATTGGTGCCTCTCCGATGATGCGTGAGTAGTTCATTGTAGACCTACGGGTCAGATACGTCCATTTTGCATCATGTTTTCCTACTGTTATTTATGATGTTTCTATGCATAATAATGCTTTTTGGAGTAATTCTAATGCCTTTTCTCTCTTAATATGCAAGCTACACACAAAGAGGGAGAATTCCGGCAGCTGGAAATCTGGACCTGGAAAAGCTACGTCAGGCCACCTATTCTGCACAACTCCAAACAAGCTGAAACTTTACGGAGATTTTTTATGGATTATTTGAGGAATATTGGAGCCAATAAGTACCAGAGGGGGCCCAACAGGTGGGCACAACCCACCTGGGCGCGCCAGGGAGCCCAAGCGCGCCCTGGTGGGTTGTGCTCAGCCAGGCCCACCTCCGGTGCCCATCTTCTGGTATATAAGACATTTTGACCTTGAAAAATAAGGATAGGACTTTCGGGACGGAGCGCCGCTATCTCGAGGCGAAACTGGGTCAGGAGCACTTTTGCCCTCCGGCGGAGCGATTTCACCGGGGGAACTTCCCTCCCGGAGGGGGAAATCATCGTCATCATCATCACCAACAACTCTCCTATCTTGGGGAGGGCAATCTCCATCAACATCTTCAACAGCACCATCTCCTCTCAAACCCAAGATCATCTCTTGTGTTCAATCTTTGTACTGGAACTTTAGATTGGTGCTTGTGGGTGACTAGTAGTGTTGATTACATCTTGTAGTTGATTACTATATGGTTTATTTGGTGGAAGATTATATGTTCATAGGTAGGAGGTTTGCTAAAGTAAGAACTACACCTAAGCACCGATCCACCCACATATCAAATTATCAAAGTAGCGAACACAAATCAAACCAACATGATGAAAGTGACTAGATGGAATTCCCGTGTACCCTCAAGAACGCCTTGCTTACTATAAGAGACAGTTTTGGCTTGTCCTTTGCCTCAAAAGGATTGGGCTACCTTGCTGCACTTTTGTTACTACAATCATTACTTGCTCGTTACAAATTATCTTGCTATCAAACTACTCTGTTACTTACAATTTCAGCACTTGCAGACATTACACCTTGCTGAAAACCACTTGTCATTTCCTTCTGCTCCTCGTTGGGTTCGACACTCTTACTAATCGAAAAGAGCTACAATTGATCCCCTATACTGGTGGGTCATCAAGGCTATTTTCTGGCGCCGTTGCCGGGGAGTGAAGCGCCTTTGGTAAGTGGAATTTGCTAAGGAAACATTTATATAGTGTGCTGAAATTTACTGTCACTTGTTACTATGGAAAACAATCCTTTGAGGGGTTTGTTTGGGCTATCTTCACCTCGACCGGAACCACAATTAGCTACCCCTCAACCTACTGCACCTACTAAAAATATTGAATATGAAATTCCTTCGAGTATGATAGAACAACTGCTAGCTAATCCTTATGCGGGAGACGGAACTGAACATCCTGATATGCACTTGATATATGTGGAACAAATTTGCGGATTGTTTAAGCTTGTAGGTTTATCTAGAGATGCAGTTAAGAAGAAGGTTTTCCATTTATCTTTGAAGGTAAAAGCATTGGCATGGTATAGGCTATGTGATGGTATTGGATCCTGGAATTGGAATCGATTGAAATTGGAGTTTGACCAAAAAATATCCCATGTATCTAGTTCATCGTGATCGGAATTACATATATAATTTTTGGCCGCGTGAAGGATAAAGTATTGCTATAGCTTGGGGGAGTCTTAAGTCAATGTTATATTCATTCCCCAATCATGAGCTCTCAAGAGAAATCATTATCCAGAATTTTTATGCTCGCTTTCTCATAATGATCGATCCATGCTTGATACTTCTTGTGCTGGTTCTTTTATGAAGAAGACTATTGAATTCCGGTGGGATCTTTTGGAAAGAATTAAACGCAACTCTGAAGATTGGGAACTCGACGAAGGTAAATAGTCAGATATTAAGTTTAAGTATGACTGCGTTTAATCCTGTATGAATACCGATGCTTTCCAAAAGTTTAGCACTAAATATGGATTTGACTCTGAGATAGTAGCCTACTTTTTTGAATCATTTGCTACTCATGTTGATCTCCCTAAAGAGAAGTGGTTTAAATATCACCCACCTATTAAATAAGAAATTAAAGAACCGGTACCAGTTAAAGAGGAAACTATACTTTATAATGTTGATCCAGTTGTTCCTACTTCTTATATTGAGAAACCACATTTCCCTGTTAGGATAAAGGAACATGCTAAAGTATCAACTGTGGTCAACAAAAGTTATATCAGAACACCTAAACCTGATGAACAAATTAAAGTAGAGCCTAGTGTTTCTATGGTTAAAGATCTCTTGGAAGAAAATATAGATGGGCATGTTATTTACTTGTGTAATGAAGCTACTAGAATTGTCAAACCCGATAAAACAGATAATCATAGACCCGCTGTTGGCATGCCCGTTGTGTCAGTTAAAATAGGAGATTACTGTTATCATGGTTTATGCGACATAGGTTCTAGCGTAAGTGCTATTCCTTACACCTTATATCAGGAAATTATGAATGACATAGCACCCGCAGAGATAGAAGACATAGATGTTACTATTAAACTTGCTAATAGAGATACTATTTCACCAATTGGGATTGTTAGAGATGTTGATGTCTTGTGTGGGAAAATAAAATACCCTACTGATTTTCTTGTTCTTGGTTCCCCACAAGATGACTTTTGTCCCATTATCTTTGGTAGACCTTTCTTGAACACCGTTAATGATCAAATAGATTGTAAGAAACAAATTATCGGTGCCAGTTTTGGTGATGAGTCTCATGAGTTTAATTTTCCCAAGTTTAGTAGAAAGCTTCATTAAAAAGAATTGCCCAGTAAGGATGAAATAATTGGCCTTGCTTCTATTGTTGTGCCTCCTACTGATCCTTTAGAACAATATTTTCTAGACCATGAAAATGATTTACATATGCATGAAAGAAATGAAATAGATGGGATTTTTTGAACAACGTCCTCTGCTTAAACACAATTTGCCTATTGAAACTCTAGGAGGTCCTCCTCCACCTAAAGGTGATCCTGTGTTTGAATAAAAACAATTGCCAGAGACTTTGAAATATGCTTATCTTGATGAAAAGAAGATATATCCTGTTATTATTAGTGCTAACCTTTCAGAACATGAAGAAGAAAGATTATTGAAAGTTGTAAGGAAGCACCGAGCTGCTATTGGATATACTCTTGATGATTTAAAGGGCATTAGTCCCACTCTATGTCAGCACAAGATTAATATGGAACCTGATGCTAAACCAGTTGTTGATCACCAACGTCGGTTAAATCCGAAGATGAAGGAAGTGGTTAGAACGGAGATATTAAAACTTCTGGAAGCAGGTATAATCTATCCTATAGCTGATAGTAGATGGGCGAAGTCATATTCATTGTGTTCCTAAGAAAGGAGGTATTACTATTGTTCCTAATGATAAGAATGAACTTATTCCACAAAGAATTGTTACAGGCTATAGAATGGTAATTGATTTTAGAAAATTAAACAAAGCAACTAGAAAAGATCATTACCCTCTGCCTTTTATTGATCAAATTCCAGAAAGATTATCTAAGCACACACACTTTTGTTTCCTTGATGGATATTCTAGTTTTTCACAAATACCTGTTTCTCAACCTGATCAAGAAAAGTCCACTTTCACTTGGCCCTTTGGAACTTATGCTTATAGATGTATGCCTTTTGGTTCATGCAATGCACCTACTACCTTTCAAATATGTATGACGTCTATATTCTCTGACTTCTGTGAAAAGATTGTTGAAGTTTTCATGGATGAGTTTTCTCTTTATGGAAAATCTTTCGATGATTGTTTAAGCAATCTTGATTGAGTTTTGAAGAGATGCAAGCAAACAAATCTTGTCTTGAATTGGGAGAAGTGCGATATTATGGTTAATGAAGGTATTGTTTTGGGCCATAATATTTCTGAAAGAGGCACTGAAGTGGACATCAAAGGTATTCGTAGTTTCCTAGGTCATGTTTGTTTCTATAGGAGATTTATCAAAGACTTTTCTAAAATTTCTAGGCCTCTTACAAATCTTTTGCAAAAGGATGTTTCTTTTTTTTTTTGATGATGATTGTTTAGAAGCCTTCGAAACACTTAAGAAAGCCTTAATTTCTGCACCTATTGTTCAACCACCTGGTTGGAACTTGCCTTTTGGAATTATGTGTTATGCTAGTGATTATGCTGTTGGTGCTGTTCTAGGACAAAGAGCTGAGAAGAAACTGAATGTTGTTCATTATGCTACTAAAACTCTAGACAGTGCACAACGAAATTATGCAACTACCGAAAAAGCATTTCTAGCGGTGGTGTTTGTTTGTGATAAATTTAGATCTTACATTGTTGACTCTAAAGTTATCATTCACACCGACCATGCTGCTATTAAATATCTTATGGAAAAGAAAGATGCTAAACATAGACTTATTCGATGGGTTCTCTTGCTACAAGAATTTGATTTACATATTACTGATAGGAAAGGAGCTGAGTACCCAGTAGCTGATAACTTGTCTAGGCTTGAAAATGTGCTTGATGACCCACTACCTATTGATGATAGTTTTCCTGATGAGCAGTTAGCTGCAATAAATGTTTCTAATAACACTCCTAGGTATGATGATTATGCTAATTACATTGTTGCTAAATATTTACCACCTAGCTTTTCTTACCAACAAAAGAAAAAATGCTTCTATGATTTAAGACATTACTTTTGGGATGACCCACATCTTTATAAAGAAGGAGTAGATGGTATTATTAGAGATTGTGTACCTGAGCATGAACAGGGACAAATCCTATGGAAACGTCACTCCGAAGCTTATGGAGGGCATCATGCTGGAGACAGAACTGCTCACAAGGTATTGCAATCTAGATTTTATTGGCCTACTCGCTTCAAGGATGCCCGTAAGTTCGTCTTATCTTGTGATGAATGTCAAAGAATAGGTAATATCGGTAAGCGTCAAGAAATGCCTATGAATTATTCACTTGTTGTTGAACCATTTGATGTTTGGGGATTTGATTACATGGGACCTTTTCCTTACTGTCGGTGTCAAAACCGGTGGGTCTCGGGTAGGGGGTCCTCGGACGGCCGGACTATATACTTTAGCCGGACTGTTGGACTATGAAGATACAAGATTGAAGACTTCGTCCCGTGTCCGGATGAGACTCTCGTTGGCGTGGAAGGCAAGCTTGGCAATATGGATATGTAGATCTCCTCCCTTGTAACCGACTCTGTGTAACCCTAGCCCCCTCCGGTGTCTATATAAACCGGAGGGTTTAGTCCGTAGGACAACAACAATCATACCATAGGCTAGCTTCTAGGGTTTAGCCTCTACGAACTCGTGGTAGATCAAATCTTGTATACTCATATCATCAAGATCAATCAAGCAGGAAGTATTGTATTACCTCCATCGAGAGGGCCCGAACCTGGGTAAACATCGTGTCCCCCGCCTCCTGTTACCATCCGCCTTAGACGCACAGTTCGGGACGCCCTACCGGAGATCCACCAGTTTTGACACCGACATTGGTGCTTTCATTGAGAGTTCAACTGTGCCGTCCCCGTAAGGCTTGATGGCTCCATCGATCATCGGCAACGATGCGACCCAGGGTGAGGTTTTCCTCCCCGGACAGATCTTCGTATTCAGCGGCTTCGTACTGCGGGCCAACTCGCTTGGCCATCTGGAGCAGATCGAGAGCTACGCCCCTAGCCATCAGGTCAGGTTCGGAAACTTGAACTACACTGCCAACATCCGCGGAGACTTGATCTTCGACGGATTCGAGCCCATGTCAGGTGCGCCGCACAATCACGACGAGCATGACTTAACTCTGTCGTCGGACAGTGTTCGGGAGATCACACCTGCAACTACTCTGGCCCTCAATCCGGAACAAGTTGCACCATCTGAGGACAGGTGGATAGACCCCGCCACGGAGGCCGCACTCTCAGTGGCGATAGAGCCAAATACTGACCTTACCTCCTACAAGAGTCGTGTTGCCGAACCATTGGATTCGTCCCTGGCCACGGGCTCTGAGCTGCTGGCATCCATGCCTATCGAATCCGATTGGGCACCGATCATGGAGTTTACCTCCGGGGATATCTTTCAACACTCGCCTTTTGGCGACGTGCTAAACTCATTAAGGTCTCTCTCCTTGTCAGGAGAACCTTGGCCGAACTATGTCCGGCTAGAATGGGATGCGGACGATGAAGAAATTCGCTCCCCACCCACCACCCACTTAATAGCCACTGTCGACGATTTAACCGACATGCTCGACTTCGACTCCGAAGACATCGACGGTATGGACGACGATGCAGGAGACGAACAGGAACCACCGCCCACAGGGTGCTGGACCGCCACCTCATCATATGATATATACATGGTGGATACCCCCAAAGAAGGCGATGGCGATAAGACAGCGGAGGATGACCCCTCCAAGAAGCAACCCAAGCACCGACGTCAGCAGCGCCGCTCTAAGTCCCGCCATAGCAAAAGTAGCGATACCGGCACAAGAGACAATAACACTCCGGATAGTGCCGAAGATGACGACAATCCCCTCCAGCCAGATTTAGAGCGGGAGGATGAACAAGCTAGCCCTCCAGAACAGGGAGCAGACGGAGAAACGGAGGATGACAATTACATGCCTCTCTCCGAAGACGAGGTGAGCCTCGGCGACGAAGAATTTATCATGCCTGAGGGTCCCGTCGAGCAGGAGCGCTTCAAGCACCGGCTTATAGCCACAGCAAATAGCCTGAAGAAAAAGCAACAACAGCTTCGAGCTGATCAAAATCTGCTAGCGGATAGATGGACCGAAGTCCTTGCGGCCGAGGAATACGAACTCGAACGCCCCTCCAAGAGTTACCCAAAGCACAGGTTGCTACCCCGACTCGAGGAGGAAGCATTAAAACCGACATCACTAGCGTATGATGCGGCGGATCGGCCACCTCGTGGCCGAGACAGAGAGGCATATCAGCCCGAAGTCCAGACTGCACCCTGCTGTCGTTCAACCACAAACACCAAGGCCCGGGGCAACACGCGGGACCTGCGAGACGTATTGGAAAACAAAGCAGGGCATACAAGATCGATCTACGGATCACGGGGTCACGCCCCAACGCGGGACGATGATCGTCACGCCGGATATACCAAAAGAAAATTCGGCCGGGCCGAATACCGTAGACAAGACTCGTATGAACTGCGTCGTGATATAGCCCGGCACAAAGGCGCCGCACACCCCCTATGCTTCACTGATGAAGTAATGGATCACGAATTCCCAGAGGGTTTTAAACCCGTAAATATTGAATCATATGATGGTACAACCGACCCCGTGGTATGGATCGAGGATTTCCTCCTCCACATCCACATGGCTCGCGGTGATGATCTACATGCCATCAAGTACCTCCCACTAAAACTCAAAGGACCAGCTCGGCATTGGATGAATAGCTTGCCAGCAGACTCCATTGGCAGTTGGGAGGACTTGGAAGATGCATTCCTTGACAACTTCTAGGGCACTTATTTGCGGCCACCAGATGCTGATGACTTGAGCCATATAATTCAGCAGCCAGGGGAATCGGCCAGGAAATTCTGGACCAGGTTCCTAACTAAGAAAAACCAAATTGTCGACTGTCCGGATGCAGAGGCCTTAGCGGTATTCAAGCATAACATCCGTGACGAATGGCTTGCCCGGCACCGCAGCCAGGAGAAGCCGAAGTCTATGGCAGCCCTCACGACACTCATGACCCGCTTTTGCGCGGGCGAAGATAGCTGGCTGGCTCGCAGCAACAACACATCAAGGAATCCTGGCACTTCAGATACCAGGGATAGCAACAGCAAACCACGACGCAACAAACACAAGCGCCGCAAATATGGTTAAAACGCCAAAAATACGGCAGTTAATGCCGGGTTCAGGGGCTCAAAATCCGGTCAGCGGAAAGGGCCACCCGAAAATAACAATCCAGGTCCATCCAGTCTGGACCGCATACTTGATCGCCAATGCAAAATTCACGGCACCCCAGGAACGCCAGCCACCCCTACCAACAGAGAATGCTGGGTCTTCAAACAAGCCGCAGGGCAGGCGCAGAAGACAGGGAAGGGGGCCTCAAAGCGATGATGGCGACGAAGAGCCCAGATCACTGAACACAGGAGGGCAAAATAAATTTCCCCCGCATATTCAATCGGTGAATGTGGTAAATACCACCCAAATTACCAACTCGGACCGGATACACACCCTTAGGGACGCCGACTTAACGGAACTAGTCGTCCCACAATATAAACTAGGGCCGGTCACCTTCAATCTCATGGATCGTCCGGTTAACGCCAATGAGGGCAATCCAACCGCACTAGTCCTCGACCCAATAATAGACGGGTTCCAACTCACTCGAGTCCTTATGGACGGAGGCAGCAGTCTAAATCTGCTTTACCAGGACACAGTGCGCAAGATGGGCATCGGTCATTCGTTGATCAAACCGACTAAAGCCACCTTCAGAGGCATTATACCAGGTGTGGAAGCCAGCTATACAGGCTCCATTGCCCTTGAGGTAGTCTTCGGATCACCAGAAAATTACCGTACCGAAGAGTTAATCTTCGACATCGTCCCTTTCCGCAGTGATTATCAGGCACTGCTCGGACGAACAGCGTTCGCTCGATTCAACGCGGTGCCACATTATGCCTACCGTAAGCTCAAGATGCCCGGTCCACGCGGCGTCATCACGGTTAATGGCAAGACCGAACCTTCCTGCGGCACCAAGAAATACACTACTGCTTTAGCAGCAGAAGCAACGAGCAGCACCTTGCAGCCGAACCTCGGGTCGACGTCCAGGCTCCTGGACACCGTCAAGGGACCCCGAGCTACTCCGCGAAAGGATAGCCTGGCTCGTCCAGAGCTCAATTAAACACTCCGGCGAAGGCCAGGACAGGCCGAACTCAGCGGCTCAACCGCTCTCCGGCACGCAAATATTTCTTTCATTTCCTTCACAGGTTCACCTTTGCACCGACCAGGACGGGCTATACGGAGGCAGCTTGAACGCGCAGGGGAATCCTTAGACATTCCCCGCCATGACCATCCGGCTATATTACGGATCCGCACTCAGCTTCTTCCCCCTGGTCTCAGCAGGTTCCGCAATCATATTCCTTTTTTTATCACATTACTTGTACTCATACGCATAGACGTATTATTCAAATACAACATGTGAATTTATACGACGTTTATCTGCTGTTATTTCTTATCGAAATTCTTTTGTCAAGTGGCATCCGTACACCGCGATATGCCCTAAATATGCCAGGGGCTTCGTTTTACCCATAACACGGCAATAAAGTCTGAGCACCTTCATGGAAGTTCGGCACCCCAAACCTATAGCATTATATGCATCAGCTCCAAATCATGTCTTGGGTCAATGGTTGGGTTTGCCCGGCTCCCATGTTTTGGTACCTTACGTTCCGCTATATCGGCTAAGGTAGCACTGGGAGAACTACTGCGATTGTGTCCCGATTCTTCCGGACGAGCACCTCGGTAGAGAAAGCCGAAAACTCACTGTCATGATACGGCGAGAGCTGGTCAGCTGTTCGAGAGGTCACAAAATCTTTAAGGATTTCTCCCGCATAATGCCATAACCAATGCAGCGTGCGATGGATCATTTTTTCTCCGATCAGGTGCTTATAGAGCCCCTAGTACGGTCTTCCGAACACCAGGGGCTGCGCCTACCATACTAAAGCTCCTATGGCTAAGTGAGAGTGATAAAGCCCTATAGTCTGATTGCCTGGTTCGTTGTGCTGAGCACCTCCTTCGAAGGACCCAAAACAGGGATAAAGAGTACTCAGGTTTACCCCGAACACCCCCGTACTTCTTACGTGGGGGCAGAAGTCGAAGACTGGCCAACTCTCAGGTTTAGCATATAAAACGGCCGCACAGGAGGGTAAACTTTTATATAACAAGTAACAAAAAATGACCTTGTTTAAATATTACAAAGGACAACATGATTGTCATTCATGGAAATACAATGTCCTTGGTGCATAGCTCCGCTGCAAGGTAGGATCCCTTTAGGACACTGCCATAATACAATTCGGGATTGCGGTGCTCCTTCCCCTTTGGCGGCCCTTCGGTTATCAGCTTTTCCGCATCCATCTTCCCCCAGTGCACCTTTGCGCGGGCGAAGGCCATTCGTGCACCTTCTATACAGACCGACCGCTTGATGATGTCAAGTCGAGGGCAAGCGCTTACAAGCCGCTTCACGAGCCCGAAGTAGCTGCTTGGAATCGGCTCGGTAGGCCATAGCCGGATAACCAAATCTTTCATGGCTAGTTCCGCCGCCTTATGCAGTTCGATCAGCTGTTTCAGTTGATCGGCAAAAGGCACCGGATAATTCGGTGCCAAATACTACGACCAGAAGAGCTTATCTGAAGTGTTCCTTTCTTCAGCTTGGTAGAATTGGGCGGCATATGATATGCTGCGGGGTAGCTCGGCAAATACCCCTGAGAAATCCGGGTTCAAAATTAGAAACATGGTTTTCCCCTCAAATGCTTTACATGGAAAAAGCCTTACCCGCCGCGATCTTTCTCGCCTCTTGGATCCCCTGCAGGGCGCTTTGGGTTTCCCCCGGGCATCGCTCGTGGCCAGATGCGCCTTGGTGAGTTCGGATTTTTTCTCCGTTAAACTCTGCTCCAAGGTCTCGCACTTCCTCACGACCTCTTGCAGCTCCTGCTCCGCTTTAATAACCATGGCCCCGTGCTTCTCACGAAGAGCCTACTCTATGGCTGCCTTTTTCTCGGCCTCGGCCACAGCCTTCTTAAGGGCTTCGACTTCGGTCACAATCCCTAGCACAAATTATGAAGCTTATTTCACACTGAAAATTCATTCGTAATAAACGTGAACAAAACTTGTGCTTACCTTGTTTATCTCTCAACTGCACTTTCAATTGGCCAAGTTCTTCTTGGGCTTGCTCCAGACTTTGATTTCAGTCCGGAGATCTCCGAAGTATGAGAAGCAGCAGCCGCCATAGACGCATGCTTATAACAGAAGAGAAATAGATGTCATTCAATGAGTCTTCCTGCGAACATAAATTCGATCCTCTGTCCGGTTCTTTCTTTCACCGAACAGTGTATCAGGGGCTACTATCTATACTATGACACTCTTCGAAACCTCATAAAACATACATCAAAGCCTTTTATAAGGCTGATACAAGCTCCGTTCAGTCCACTCTCAGCAGACTGAACCTTCTCAATCACCGCACCCATAAGGGCACGCTGTTCATCAATGATGGAGGCACCCTTCAGCGCCACCAACAAAGCATCCGACGCCTCTGGTTGGACAGACGTCACCGGTATACCTCCTCCAGCTGAGAGAGGCTGCCTGCTTGATTCTGGAGCCATATTGGTCTCTGGAACGACATCCGACTAGGAGCCGAATTCAAGATGGCCCCCGCCGTCAGCTCCCATGGGAATCTGCTCCCCCATGTGTTCGGCCCCCGAAGTTTGACCTCCAGGCGCTGCCTTCACGGTCTTTCCCTCTCCTCCTGGGTCGAGGTCCCTCCGGGAAGAAGCCTCGGTGGTATCCACCTGTTTGGGGGAAGGGGCCTTCGGGGCCGTCCCGCCTTCGATAGCATCCAAGCTCAGCGAATCCTCCTATGAGGATTGTTCGGTACGGGGCCTCGCCGGGCTAAAAACATATGGCTCAGATAAATTACGCCATGATAAGTCTGGACGCATAAGCATGTTCGGACTATATATACTCACGGATTCACCAGGGGCTGGACCCTGGGGTCCCATGCCGGGCCACTGGCGGTGGCGGCAGCGAACTCCTCCGGCAAAGGAGCTTTTCCCGTTTTGGGGACTCGGCCTCCAAGTGTGTGGAGGCCGTCCTTTTATTTCTTTCCCCCGCAGGGGATTCATCTTCCTCCTCCTCCTCGTTCTCTCTGGAGGTGGAACGGGCATCCGAGCCTTCGGATGTTGTGTCCGAAGTGCCGCAGCGACGAAGGCTGCCCCGGGTCTTTTTGGCCTCCTTGTCGGCCGTCTTCTTCGGCACCTTGTAAGGCGCCGGGACCAGCATCTTCGTCAGAAGAGGGACGGCCGGTTCTTCGGGTAGCGGGGCCGGACAATGGATCCGCTCCGCCTTCTTCGTCCAGCCCTAGGTGAATTATGGAAAGCACATTAAGCTCTCCCCTTGTGTTATGTGGGCAAAAAGTACGATTACTCACCGAACTTGCAGGGCGGGACAGTTGGTACCCACGGTCTTCGGAGGAGTCCGGCCATGATTTGCTGGACTTGAAAAGCACCTTCTAGATGTCCTTGTGCGAGGAGCCGAAAAGCTGCCGCAAGGTTTGGTGCTTGGCCGGATCGAACTCCCATAGATTACAAGTCCGGTGTTGACAAGGCAGGATCGGCGAGCTAACATCACCTGGACCACGTTGACAAGTTCAATGTTCTTGTCTTCCATATCTCTAGCACGCATCTGCAGCATCGACAATTCGTCGGACGAGGACCAGTTCAGGCCCTTCTTGACCCAGGATGTGAGCCGCAGGGGGGACCGGATCGAAACTCGGGAGTAGCAGCCCATTCTATGCCACGCGGCTCGGTGATGTAAAACCACTGTTGTTGCCACTCCCTGATGGCTCGGTGATATAATGTTGGGCATCTTGCTCACCATAGCGGCCCCGCACTCGGCATGCTCGCCATCCACTACCTTGGGCTTCACATTGAAAATCTTCAGCCAGAATCCAAAATGTGGCGAGATGCGGAGAAATGCCTCGCACACGACAATGAATGTCGAGATATTGAGGAAGGAATTTCGGGACAGATCATGCAGATCGATCCCATAATAATACATGATGCCGTGGACAAACTGGTGGAGGGGAAACCCTAGCCCGCGGACAAAGTGAGGGAGGAATACAACCCTCTCGTGGTGTTCTAGGGTAGGGACGATCTGTCCCGCCGTTGGGAGACGATGGCTAATCTTCTTGGCCAGATACCCGGCCTCCCGAAGCTTTTTAATATCCTTCTCCCGGACGGTAGAGGCCATCCATTTGCCTCCTGCTGTGGATCCAGACATTTTCGGAATGCCTTTGTGGGCGGAGAAGACGAACGCTTGGGTGCTGGAGCTTGAGCGAAGTGGAATGGATCGGGAAGGAGAAAGCGTGGGTGTGAAAGGGAGTCCCTATCCCCTTATAAAGGCATAAGGGCTTCTGCGCCTCCCCACTTGCCTAGTAAAACCATTTATTCCCCAAGCGCCGTAATTGATGGCGCGGTTGGGTTATCCACACCCGTATTGATGAGAATCCCATGATAAGGGGACACGATCTCTGCTTCGACAAAACATGCCAAGAAAACCGCCTCACAATATGTGCAGTAGCTGGTTGAGAAAAACGGTTCGAATAATGACCGGGCCGTGGTATGATGCCATGCTGCCGAACATGTCAGCAGATTAGATTTGTGGAAATATTATTCTCTCTACGGAGGTATGTGGAATTTGTTTTGTAGAGCCGGACACTATCCATGAGTTCAAAATCTTCTATGAAGTATTCGGATGAAGAACCCGCCTTGCAATGCCGAAGACAATCTGCGCGCCGGACTCGTCGTCATTGAAGCCTGGTTCAGGGGCTACTGAGGGAGTCCCGGATTAGGGGGTCTTCGGACGACCGGACTATATACTTTAGCCGGACTGTTGGACTATGAAGATACAAGATTAAAGAGCTTGGCAATACGGATATGTAGATCTCCTCCCTTGTAACCGACTCTGTGTAACCCTAGCCCCCTCCGGTGTCTATATAAACCGGAGGGTTTAGTCCGTAGGACAACAACAATCATACCATAGGCTAGCTTCTAGGGTTTAGCCTCTACGATCTCGTGGTAGATCAACTCTTGTAATACTCATATCATCAAGATCAATCAAGCAGGAAGTAGGGTATTACCTCCATCGAGAGGGCCCGAACCTGGGTAAACATAGTGTCCCCCGCCTCCTGTTACCATACGCCTTAGACGCACAGTTCGGGACCCCCTACCCGAGATCCGCCGGTTTTGACATCAACACTTACTCTAATGGATATACACATATTTTGGTTGCTGTTGATTATGTTACTAAATGGGTAGAAGTTATTCCAACCAGTAGTGCTGGTCACAACACCTCTATTAAAATGCTTCTGGAAGTTATTTTACCAAGGTTTGGAGTCCCTAGATATTTAATGGCTGATGGTGGTTCACACTTAATTCATGGTGCTTTTCGTAAAATGCTTGCCAAGTATGATGTTAACCATAGAATTGCATCACCTTATCATCCTCAGTCTAGTGGTCAAGTTGAACTTAGCAATAGAGAAATAAAATTAATTTTGCAAAAGACTGTTAATAGGTCCAGGAAGAATTGGTCTAAGAAATTAGATGATGCACTTTGGGCTTATAGAACAACATATAAAAATCCTACGGGTACGTCTCCTTATAGAATGGTTTCTGGAAAAGCTTGTCATTTGCCTCTTGAGTTAGAACATAAAGCATATTGGGCGGTCGAAGAACTCAATTGTGATTTCAAACTTGCCGGTGAAAAGAGGTTATTTGATATTAGCTCATTAGATGAATGGAGAACCCAAGCTTATGAAAATGCCAAATTATTTAAAGAAAAGGTTAAAAGATGGCATGATAAAAGAATCCAAAAGCGTGAGTTCAAAGTCGGAGAATATGTTCTTCTGTACAACTCTTGTTTCAGGTTCTTTGCAGGAAAACTCCTCTCCAAATGGGAAGGACCCTAGGTTATCGAGGAGGTTTATCGGTCTGGAGCTATCAAAATAAATAATGCCGAAGATACTAACCCGAAGGTTGTTAATGGGCAACAAATAAAACATTATATCTCAAGTAATGTTGAAAGTAATATTATCCAAACATTGACAGCAGAAGAACACATAAAAGAGTCCTTCTGGAACACTCCAGAATCGTGAAAAAAGAGGCGGTACATGATACGGTAAGTAAACGGTCTCCGAAAAATCCGCAACAATAGTTTTTGTCGGTTTTGCAATATTTAGAAAATTAGAAAAATAAGAAACTACCGGGAAAGTGACCCTGGTGGGCACAAGACACCAGGGCGCACCTGGCTTGCCACGCACGCCCAGGTGGGTTGTGCCCACCTGGGGCACCTTCCGGACTCCGTTTTTCTACCGTTTGCTTGTTTCCCAAGATAAAAAATCTTTATATACCCCCCGAACATATTGACCACCGTATCAAGGAGAAATCTTATGTTTTCTTTTCCTTGCCGTTTTCTGTCAGATCTCATCTACCATGGCTGGCTTCAAGCTCCTCCAAGGACAAGCTCTTCAAGAACGTCATCAACCCATATTTGCGGGAGGTGGTGCAGCACCCTCTGGCCATCCAGATGCATGAGGGGGTGCTTCACATCGGTGATGTGCAAGGACCCAAGGGGACGGGGACCATGGAGGCCAGGCTTGAAGATAAGGAGCAAGAAGTCTTCCGGTGCAAGGGGATGGTGGAGGATGGACTCAATGCCAATCAACTCATGATTACGGACCATACCCGTGATCTCAAGGTGGATGGAAAGTCCATGAAGGACATCATCTTCACCCTCAACGAGCAAATCAACTTCCTCCAAAGCCAGATCTATGATCTTCAAAACCAAGTCTTTGCATATGTGGCGAGGTTTAAAGGTATGAGTTTGGCTGCCAGCTGTAGGACCTGTGAGACTCATTCTTCCTCTTACGATGGTGGACTTCTTCCATGGAAACCCGAGGACAAGATCGCATCTACTTCATCACCACCTTCTTCTTCATCACCAAAAGAAAATTGAGTATCGGGAATGGGCACTCCCCTTGGCTTCCGCCAAGCTTGGGGGTGATTCCCCGGTATCGTATCACCCCTCTATCTTTTGCCTTTACTTAATTTAGTTCGATCTTTTGCTTTAGATGAATAAAAGTTTAGTTCGACCATTTCTTTTCGAGAGCTTTCTTAGTGATCTATCCTTGTAATCGTGTGCAAGATATATAATAAAGTTTAGTTTGAGTTTTTGCTTTCTTTACTTTCATGTTGCAATAAAAAGAAAAGAAATAAATTGAAAAGATCATATGCTAATCTTATGGTAAGTGATGACACCACATAGGGAAAAGTATAAGTAGAAAATTTTATTAGAGATTGACAACCATAGCATTGTTCAATGATGCAACTCATGCAATCATTAATAAGGGAAGAGAAGATTCACAAATAAATACAATATCCTATAAATCTTTTGTGATTGTGAGCCCCCATCAAAATATTATATGCCAAAATTGTTGACATTGGACAAGGAAGACAACGTAATGATTTATGGTCGTTCATATTCACTTAGAAGTTATATTGTCATAGATCCTTCAACATGTGGTGCTTGCCCCTATCTTTGCTAGCCAAAAATTCCGCACTAAGTAGAGATACTACTTGTGCATCCAAAATCCCTCAAACCCAAATCTTATTTTCAAGAGTCCACCATTACCTACCTAGGGATTGAGCAAGATCCCTCAGGTAAGTTGTCATCGGTGCAATAAGGCAATAAAAATTGCTTCTAAAAGTGTGAGATCATTTAGTGTAAGAGAAAATTGATCGTTGTACGAACTAGTGATGGTGAAGAATAAAAGCGACAGACTGCATAATAAAGGTTGCCATCACAAGGGGCAATACAACGTGACTTTCTTTTGCACTAAGGGGTTGAGCATACAAACAAATAAGCGCATGGCAACCTCTACTTCCCTCTACGAAGGGCCTATCTTTAACTTTTATGTGTTTACTTTTATGAAAGAATCAAATTTTCTTCTCTCTACTCCTTTTTATTTTTCTCCTTTGGCAAGTATCATGTGTTGAGGAAAGATCTAGGCACATATGTCCAGTTGAATATGGGTGGCATGAGTTATTATTGTTGACATCACCCTTGAGGTGAGTACGTTGGGAGGCGAAACTATAAGCCCCTATCTTTCTATGTGTCTGGTTGAAACGTTTTGCTCATGTGTATTCGGTGAGTTTTAGCAATTATAGAAGATTATATGATGGTTGAGTATGTGGACTTGCCAAAAGGCTCCGATACGTGACCCTTCCTGAGAAGATGATGAATTGTAGTTGCAAAGTTGACTGAGAACATAGTTTGTTTGTTTCTAATAGAGTTTATGCTTTATACTTAAATTATGTGATGAATTCTCACTTATTCATGGGAAGTCTATGATAAAATTTCTATGATAAAAGTCTTACGTTTAAATTTGTTGCTGTAATAATAATCTACATGATGCTTCTATGTCCGTATTTTGTTTTTATCGACACCTCTCTCACTAAGCATGTGGACATGTTTTTCGATTTTGGTTTTCGCTTGAGGACAAGCGTGGTCTAAGCTTGGGGGAGTTGATACGTCCATTTTGCATCATGTTTTCCTACTGTTATTTATGATGTTTCTATGCATAATAATGCTTTTGGGAGTAATTCTAATGCCTTTTCTCTCATAATATGCAAGGTACACATAAAGAGGGAGAATTCCGGCAGCTGGAAATCTGGACCTGGAAAAGCTACGTCAGGCCACCTATTCTGCACAACTCCAAACAAGCTGAAACTTTATGGAGAATTTTTATGGAATATTTGAGGAATATTGGAGCCAATAAGAACCAGAGGGGGCCCACCAGGTGGGCACAACCCACCTGGGCACGCTAGGGAGCCCAGGCACGCCCTGGTGGGTTGTACTCACCCAGGCCCACCTCCGGTGCCCATCTTCTGGTATATAAGTCATTTTGACCTAGAAAAAAAATAAGGAGAGGACTTTAGGGATGGAGTGCCGCCGTCTCGAGGCGGAACTTGGGCAGGAGCACTTTTGCCCTCCCGTGGAGCGATTCCGCCCGGGGAACTTCCCTCTCGGAGGGGGAAATCATCGACATGATCATCACCAACAACTCTCCCATCTTGGGGAGGGCAATCTCCATCAACATGTTCAACAACACCATCTCCTCTCAAACCCTATTTCATCTCTTGTGTTTAATCTTTGTACCGGGACTAAGGATTGGTGCTTGTGGGTGACTAGTAGTGTTGATTACATCTTGTATTTGATTACTATATGGTTTATTTGGTGGAAGATTATATGTTCAAATCCAATATGCTATTTAATACTCCTCTGTTATTGAGCATGTTTATCACTTGTGAGTAGTTACTTTTGTTCTTGAGGTCACGGGAGAAATCATGTTGCAAGTAATCATGTGAACCTGTTATGTGTTCGATATTTTGATAGTATGTATGTTGTGATTCCCTTAGTGTTGTCATGTGAACATCGAATACATGACACTTCACCATATTTGGGCCTACGGGAATGCATTGCGGAGTAGTTATTAGATGATGGGTTGCGAGAGTGATAGAAGCTTAAACCCTAGTTTATGCGCTATTTCGTAAGGGACCGAATGGATCCAAAAGTTTAATGCTATGGTTAGAATTAATTCTTAATACTTTTCTTGTAGTTGTGGATGCTTGCGAGGGGATTAATCCTAAGTAGGAGGATTGTTCAAGTAAGAACAGCACCTAAGCACCGATCCACCCACATATCAAATTATCAAAGTAGCAAACACAAATCGAACCAAAATGATGAAAGTGACTAGATGGAATTCACGTGTACCCTCAAGAACGCTTTGCCTACTATAAGAGACCGTTTTGGCCTGTCCTTTGCCTCAATAGGATTGGGCTACCTTGATGCACTTTTCTTACTAATATCATTACTTGCTCGTTACAAATTATCTTGCTATCAAACTACTCTGTTACTTACAATTTCAGCACTTGCAGACGTTACCTTGCTGAAAACCACTTGTCATTTCCTTTTGCTCCACGTTGGGTTCAACACTCTTACTTATCGAAAAGATCTACAATTGATCCCCTATAATTGTGGGTCATCAGGGTCCGTAGTTAGTAGCTAGATGGCTTCCTATCTCTTGTTTGATTCTCATTACAATGGTCTCTTGGAGATCTATTTGATATAACTCTTTTTTGCGGTGTGTTTGTTGGGATCCGATGAACTTTGAGTTTATCATCGGATATTTTTATCCATGAAAGTTATTTGAGTTTCTTTGATCTCTTATATGCATGATTACTTATAGCCTCGTATTTCTTCTTCGAATATTTGGTTTAGTTAGGCCGACTAGATCGGTTTGCTTCCCATGGGAAGAGGTGCTTTGTGATGGGTTCGATCACACGGTGTTCTATCCCAGTGACAGAAGGGGCAGCAGGACATGTATTAATCATTGCTATTAAGGATAACAAGATGGGATCTATTCCTACATGAATAGATCTTGTCTACATCATCGTTCTTATTGCATTACTCTGTTTCTCCATGAACTTAATACACTAGATGCATGCTGGATAGCGGTCGATGTGTGGATTAATAGTAGTAGATGCATGAAGTAATTTTTTTCTCTACTAATCTTGGACGTGATGCCTATATAATGATCATTGTCTGGATATCATCATAATTATTTGAAGTTCTATCAATTGCCCAACAGTAATTTGTTTACCACCGTACGCTATTTTCTCGAGAGAAGCCACTAGTGAAATCTACGGCATCTTTTATTTTTAGATCTATATTATTAAAAACCCAAAAATACCCCACTGAATTTTATTTGCTTTTATTCTATTTGCATCTACCAATCTATCACTTTACCAATCTTTTACCCGAGAGGGATTGACAACCCCTTTTTTGCGTCGCGTTGCAAGTATTTGTTCTTTGTGTGCAAGTACCATTTACATAGTGTTGCTTGATTCTCCTACTGGTTCGATAACCTTGGTTTCATAACTGAGGGAAATACCTACCTTCGCTTTACTACATCAGCCCTTCCTCCCTGGGGAAAATACAGACGCAAATACAATACAAGAAAGGATCATCAAAGGGAATTTTCTGGCGCCTTTGCCTGGGAGACATCATCAACATCTATCAGGTTCCTAATCAAAAATCTCATCTCCTTGCAATTTACATTATTTGCCATTTGCCTCTCATTTTCATCTCCCCCACTTCACAAAAATTTGCCGTTTTGTTGGCCCTCTTTTTCGTTCGCCATTTTCTTGTCATATCTGTTTTTGTGTGCAATTTTGTTTTCCACTTTTTGACGTTATGGATAGTTCTTCATCTATTGTGTGCACCCCCGAGAATGAGGTTCTTAATTTCAAACAAAGGAGAGGGAGAATCTAAAAGATGCTTGTTATAGGATTCGTAATGCTCATATTAGATCTGTTCGTAAACAGTCTACCATTGTTCTTCATTGTTATTTTTATGAGAGCATCACTACTTGGTATAGATTCGTTCTGGATACGATTACGGTGGGAATTTATTGATGTATGCTTCTCTAGATGATTTTAATGCTATGGGGAATCTAGTGGGTTCACCACCTCTTATGATTAATGAAACAACTTTAACTCTCGAGCATGTTATGGAAAGGCTAGACGCTATTGAAAAGAAAATGCTCACTGAAGAAAATAATGAAAAATTAGATAAAAGGATGCATAATCTTGCTAATAGAATTGGGTCAAAAGCGGGAGATGCTCTTAAAGTACTAAAAGAAAAGGAACCTGCATTCAACGAGAGGATATAGGAGAGCCCCGCTAGAATTAATAAGTTGGAAGAAATTTTTAGTAATCTAAGCATGGCTTTTTCTTCCGCTAAAACTATTGAAAAAACACCCGTAAAATTTGGCAAGATTACTCAAGTCACTAAAAACGAGGGTGCAACTTCTAATAATAACAAAGAAGATCTTAAGATGATTAGTATTCACCCCAATTTTGTTGAAGTGATAAAAGACCCTATTTGCAAGAAGGGGTAATTGTATTTGTATCCTTAGTTGTGTCACCCTCGAGGAATACCCCTAGTTTTGTAAAACACGCGGTCTTGCCCAACTCAGTTAGCTTGCCTTGTGCTTGTGCCCTTCCGGCACTCCGTCCAGTCAGCGTTGTTTGACCATAAGCGCTAGATTTTGGACATTTCTTGCCCCCCGGTCGACCTAACCAGCTCACACTCTCTCGTTCCCCACTGTCTCTCTTTCTTTCTCACCAACCCAAGCTCGCTCGGAGGCGGTGAAACCCGCACCGCCAGATCCATTGCCAGGTGATGGGGGGACCGGAGAAAGCATCGGCGGCCGCGGCCGTCACCGTAGGGGCACCATATCTTCACTTGAGCGCGGAGGCGGCGGTGCTGGTGGAGCCAATGGAGACAAGGGCAGCGGATCTGCACGGGAGCGCAGACAAGGCAGCGCCCACGGCGACAGGGGCAGCGGATCTGCACGGGAGCGCGGACAAGGTGACGCTGGCGGTGCTCACGGCGACAAGGGCAGCGGATCTGCACGGGAGCGCGGACAAGGCGACGCCGGCGGCGCCCACGGTGACAAGGGCAATGGATCTGCACGGGAAATTCCTGCAGGGTAAGTATCAGCCCTAGATCTGCTCGTGTTTACTGCCGTAGGATTGATTCAACGATGGTTTAGGCTCGGTTTTGTTCGTTTTTTCACGGGAGAAGGCATGTTTTTTTATCGTAGGATGAATCCAGCGACCGCGTTCTATCTTTTTATTAGAATGGAGACCACTGTTCTAGTTTCTGCGGGTAATAAAGGAAAATATTCTGGCTTCACTTTTCCATTGTTTGTGGACAACACTACTCGTACCAGGATTTTAGGGCTGCCATTTGTGCTAAGTATGCATGGGGTTTGTTTGATGCTCTTGAGATGAGATATTGGGATAGTAGCAACCTTTGTTGGGTCCCTGTATAGTGTGATTCAGAGTTAGGTGTGATGTTTGCAAGAAATGCACAAACAATGTCATGTAACATGGAAATCACAGTGATACAGGGAACTAGAGCATAGGGACAAGGGCTAGAACTAGGCCTAGCAGTATAAGTAGGGCAGCAAGTGACACCTCTACTGCTCCTGGAACTCCAAGTGTTAATGAAAGTCAAGAACAACCAAAAAAATGGGTGATCCAGTTGTGGAGGAGGCATTGCCTGATGCACCGGGTTTGGAGGATGAGATACTTTATCCTGGATATGTTCAACACAATAATGAAGAAGAAAAAGCAGACAAAGACTATATCCCTGCAGAATTTTCAGATACAGATGCCGATGAGAGGCAAGAGGATCATGAAATAGGAGCTTTTGAAGATGCAAATGAGGACAGACCTGTCATGATGTATGATAGGGAAAATCCATCTATTGAGGAAGGTGTGGTCTTCCCTTCTAAAGTTGATTACAGAAATGCAGTTGCAACCTACTCAATCAAAGCTGAAACTGAGTTCTCTATTCTGAAAAGTGACCCAACTAGGTTTACTGTCAAATGTTCTTATGACAGGTGTAAATGGAGGCTACATGCCTCTTTAATGAGGAGGAGCACACTGTTTCAGGTATTAAATGTTGTGATCTCTTAAATGTTTGTTATATTTTCTGCACTCACTGATGTTATACGTACTTACTGTTTGTCTTATTGTTTGTTGTGATGTCTTGTTTCCGATTAAAGTGAACCAACACCAGCATACTTGTCCTAGTGTCAAAAGATCTCAGAGATTGAGAGCTGCAAAAAGAAGGTGGATTACAGATGCTTCAGACAAAATCCATCTATTGGTCCTAAGGAAATTCAGATGAAGTTGTTAGAGAAGTACGGTGTGGAGGTGCCATATGACAGGTGCTACAATGGTAAAGAGATGGCACTTGACAAAATATATGGCAAGTACAGTGATAGTTTCCAACTTCTTTATTTTTCAAAGCTAAAGTGGAGAGGGCATCACCAGGCAGTCTTGTAGAAATTGACTGGCACACAGTTGAGTATGAGATTAAAGGCAAGAAGTATTAAAATGAGTGTTTTAGAAGAGTGTTTGTTTGCTTCAAAGCTTGTGATCAGAAGGGTTTTCTGGAGGGGTGTAGGCCATGCCTAGCTATAGATGCTACATCACTGAATGGTAGGTTTAGAGGGCAGCTTGTAGTAGCTTGTGCACTGGATGGACACAACTGGTTGTTTCCAGTTGCTTATGGTGTTCTAGAAGTGGAGTCTACTGAGAGTTGGACATGGTTTTTCACAAACCTGAAGAAAATGCTAGGTCATCCAGAAGGTTTAGTGATACATACTGATGCTTGCAAGGGATTGGAAACTGCTATTGATGATGTGTACCCTGGAGTGGAACATAGAGAGTGTATGAGACACTTGGCTTAGAATTTCAGTAAGAAATTTAAGGGGAAGTTCTATGATGATAACTTATGGCCTTGTTCACTAACCTACAGTATCAAGAAGCATAATTATCATCTGAACGAGCTCAAAAGCAAACCCAAAGTGAAGGATTTTCTCGAGGAGCACCACACAAAAATCTAGGCAAGAGCTGATTTCAATGAGATGTGCAAGGTTGACTATGTGAACAACAACCTTTCTGAATCATTCAACTCAAGAATTAGGAAATACAAGAGTCTTCACATAGTTGACCTGCTAGACAAGATTAGGCAATACATCATGGAGAAATTTGACTTAAGAAACAGAATTGCCACTGACCATTTCATTGGGCACTACATCATACCAGTAGTACTGAAGCTTTTGATGGAGAAGACAAAAGATTTGGAGATGAGTATAGTTAGGAGAAGCCCAACAGAGGCTGAGGTGACTGCTATTGACAGAGAGAAAAGAAAATGGAGGTACCCTGTAGACTGAGAGAAGTGGTCTTGTAGTTGTAGGCAGTGGCAGATCACTGGTAAACCCTGCATCCATGCCCTTTTTTTCATCACCGCTCTAAGAGGTGAAGCAAGTGGAATAGATCATTATGTCCACAAATATTACTCAGTTGAGATGTTTAGAGCAACTTATGCTGACAATCTACCAGCTCTAGAAGGCAAACAACAGTGGGACTGTGTAGATCCAAGATTCAAGCTGTGTGCTACTGTTCAGAACAGACCACCCGGCAGACCAAGAAAGCAGATGATAAGATCTACCAGTGAAGTGAAGGGCCTTGTTCCTAGGAAGTATAAGTGCAAGAGATGTGGAAGATGTGGACACAAAACCAAAGGCTGCAAGGAATCTGTTGATCTAGCCTTTGGAGAAGAAGAACATTGGGGAGCAGATAATGCAGATGATCATCCAACAGCTAATGAGCCAGCAGAAGCAGAAGTAGAATATGAGGAGGAGGATGAAGAGCTAGTAGTTGATGTTCTTCAGCAGCAGATGCCACCACCAAAGGAAACCTCACATGAGGCATCTACACAAGCTAGTCTAGTCAGGTATGTGCCAGCAACTTGTTTCAGTTTTATATTCAACTTGTTTCAGTTGTCGTTAGTTCATATCTTAAAAATTGTGTTATGTTCGAAAAAAAATTAGTCCTAGAAAGAATTATAAAAGAGGAGTAGAGAGGGGAGCTTCTCCAAGGTGTTGCAAGCATAAGAAAAATGTACCAACAACTACATTTTGCTCAGATACTGGAAGCAGTGTTGACAGCAAGGGTGTCTCTCCAGCCAAAAAAGCAGCAACAGCAGTTGAAGCTCCAACCACTGCCCCCAATCTTACAAAGAACACTAGAAGCAAGGCAAAGCTGGCTCCAAACCCAGCCAAGAACACCCGGAGCAAGAAACTTCAGTTTTAGTACTGTTACTAGATAAAACTGCTATGCACTTGATGTTGTTGTGTGTGCATTGTGATAGCCAGTACTTTTATGTTCTTAGTGCTTTATGCACTTGATGTTGTTGTGTGTGCACTGTGATGATATACTTCTTAATGCTTTATGCACTAGTTATGCCCAGTGTTTGGTACATGTGTGATGATCAACTTCTTCTTCTTAATGCTTTGTGCTCACTGTGGCATTTAATAAGTTTTTTGTAGATCTACTTTGGCATAGTTTTGTCATCGACGTCGTCGATGACAAAAACTACATCTACTTTGGCATAGTTTTGTCATCGATGTCGTCGACAACAAAAACTACATCTACTTTGGCATAGTTTTGTCATCGACGTCATCGACGACAAAACTACATCTACTTTGGCACACTTGTGTCTACTTAGGACATCTGAACCAACATCTTCTGTCTACTTAGGACATCTAAACCGACATCTACTTAAAACAAAATAGCATGTTCATCTTGACCACAACAGTGCATCATCATCTTCAAATACATCGTACAAGGTTGTACCAATCGGTCAACAAGGAAAAACTGATACAACTACAACACAAATTCCTATAAACAACAATGCTAAAAGAAGCATCATCTCATCTCTTGCTCTCAGCTTCTTCTTCAAAACAAGATTCTTTCTTGACAGCTCAAGGTTTTCCTTCTTCAACTTGTGACTTTTGATCCAGCTCTGTGCAGGTCTTCAAAAGCCAGGGCAACACGCAATGGAGGAGGCGGATCAACCCAAACCACCCTCTCACACTCCTATGGTAACTGATTGCACATCACATTAACCAAAAATTAGATTTTTCATAAACAAGAACTAAACATGCTCAAATTCACAAACTCTTACATCTAAAGGACACCCTAAAAACCGGCGGCCAGTGCTTGCCCCTCCCCAGGAAACACGGCGGGCTGGAACAAGGCCATGACCAGGGCAACGATGCTTTGAACGATACTCCAATCCACAATAGGTGTCATCAGGAAGATAGAACTCGGAGATGAGCTACACAATCCCAACCCCATCAACCTAAACCAAATGGAAGGGAAGGAAGGTCAAAATTTCCCCCAAATCTCACAAACCCTAGAACGAATTGGGGGTGGAGGAGGCGCACAATCTGATATTCACTTACCTAACCGGCCGCATACGAGTAGTTGGACGAGCCCAAGCTCGCCGTGCTACACCGCTCCATCCTCTTCCTCGTCAGGCCTCGCGTCGGCAGCTTAGCTCCTCTGTTTTGTTCAGCACGAGCTCACTGAGGATTAAAGAGTACTAAGTGTACCACCGATAGGGGCAAAAATTTCCAAAATCTAGCGCCGCTTACGGTCAAACGGTGCTGACTGGACGGAGCCGTGCTAGAAGGGCAAAAGCACAAGACAAGCAAACTGAGTTGGGCAAGACCGGGTGTTTTCCAAAAGTAGGGGAAATCCAGACGAGTGGTACCCAACTAAGGGTATAAACCCATTTTCCCTTCTTTGTAATAGTTTTGCGATATGATGATAGTGATATGTGAGTCATGTTGATGAGTAATTATGCTTTAGTAAGAATATTGGTGTTAAGGTTTGTGATTCCCTTTGCAAGCATGGAAGTCAATAGTTATGCAATGAAATTACATCGTACTTTTGGTGCATTATTCGGTGTTAGTTATGCTCAATGCTCGCTTATGTGATTTTTTGTTTCTTGGTTGGATGCTTCTCAATCTTTTTGCTAGCCTTCACTTGTACTAAGTAGGAATACTACTTGTGCATCCAAAATCCTTAAACCCAGTTTTGCCATATCAGTCTACCATACCTACCTATATGTGGTATTTCCGTGCCATTCTAAGCAAATTTGTATGTGCCATCTCTAATTTTCAAAATGAATTTCCTTTTTGTGTGCTCGTACCGCTCATGAAGCGGCAGGGGGTGGCCAATATTTTCCATGCTAGATGTGTTATTCTCAAGATGAGTGTTTATTCACTTGTCATTGCACGAGAGTATGGCAAAGGTATTAGGGATGCCCTGTCCCGAAATGAAAAATGAATTTACTTTATGTTGTCAAATAATAAATTCCTTGGAAAGTGTTGGTATGGAGGGCACCCGTGGAAACGGCTCGCCGTGTATTGTGAAAGAATGGTGGAAAAAGGAATAAACTATATATTTCTGTTTGGGAACCGCCTATGATATATCTAGCATGGAGAGTGTTGGGAATTACTCAGTCATTTTTGTTGACGGGAAAAGTATGCCACCCAAAATGTTTTTATCTCTCTTTTTCGCTTTGAGCTCTGGCACCTCTACAAATCCCTACTTCCCTCTGCGAAGGGACTTTCTATTTACTTTATGCAATTTTTATTTTTATTTTGAGTCTCCATATTCTCTTATAAAGAACCAACTAAGCGGCACTAAGATCGTACTTGAGCATTGGATATAGCTAATATGCGAGTGTGTTTCATGAATGGATCAATGATTGAGCATGATGGGCTAGGGATAACTTGCTTTAGTGTTGATATTTTGAAAGACATGGTTGCTTGCTGATATGCTTGAGTATTGAAATCTTCATGTCAAAACTACACTATTGCCTTGAACCATATAAAAGTCCATATGTCCATGCTACAAAAGAAAAGAATGTGATGAACATGATAGGCAGCATTCCACATCAAAAATTCTATTTTAATCATTTACCTACTCAAGGACGAGGTAGAATTAAGCTTGGGGATGTTGATACGTCTCCAACGTATCTATAATTTTTGATTGTTCCATGTTGTTATATTATCATTCTTGGATGTTTTACAGTCATTTTATAGCAACTTTATATCATTTTTTGGGACTAACCTATTGACATAGTGCCCAGTGCTAGTTGCTATTTTTTGCTTGTTTTTTACTTTGCAGAATATCAGTACCAAACGGAGTCCAAACGCAGCAAAACTTTTTGGAGAATTTTTCTAGACCAGAACACACCTGTTGGGCCAAAAAAGTACCAGAGGGGGGCTCCGAGGGGAGCACAACCCACCAGGGCGCGCATGGGGGCCCACGCGCGCCTGGTGGGTTGTGACCACCTCGACTACCTCCCGCACCGGCTCTTTGCTCTTTGCTCTATAAATACCCCAAAAATCCAAAAACCCTCGGGGAGTCGACGAAACACAATTCCAGCCGACGCAAGTTCCAGAAACACCAGATCCAATCTAGACACCATCACGGGGGGGGGGGGGGTCATCATCCTCATTGGTGCCTCTCGAATGATGCGTGAGTAGTTCATTGTAGACCTACGGGTCCATAGTTAGTAGCTAGATGGCTTCCTCTCTCTCTTTTGATTCTCAATACAATAGTCTCTTGTAGATCTATTTGATGTAACTCTGTTTTGAGGTGTGTTTGTTGGGATCCGATGAACTTTGAGTTTATGATTAGATCTTTTTATCCATGAAAGTTATTTGAGTTTCTTTGATCTCTTATATGCATGATTACTTATAGCCTCGTATTTCTTCTTCGAATCTTTGGTTTAGTTAGGCCGACTAGATCAATTTTTCTTGCCACGGGAAGAGGTCCTTTGTGATGGGTTCGATCGTACGGTGTTCTTTCCAAGTGACAGAAGGGGCAGCAAGACACGTATTGATCATTGCTATTAAGGATAACAAGATGGAGTCTATTCCTACATGAATAAATCTTGTCTACATCATGTCATCGTTCTTATTGCATTAGTCCGTTTCTCCATGAATTTAATACACTACATGCATGTTGGATAGCGGTCGATGTGTGGAGTAATAATAGTAGATGCAGGCAGGAGTCGGTCTACTAATATTGGACGTGATGCCTGTATAATGATCATTGCCTGGATATCTTCATAATTATTTGAAGTTCTATCAATTGCCCAACAGTAATTTTTTTACACGACATATGCTATTTTTTCGAGAGAAGCCACTAGTGAAATCTACGGCCCCGGGGTCTATTTTCTCATCATATATGTTTAGATCTATATTGCTATTTGCCTTTTTATTCATTTGCATCTTTTATTTTCATATCTATATTATCAAAAACCCAAAAATACCTCGCTGAATTTTATTTGCTTTTATTCTATTTGCATCTACCAATCTATCACTTTACCAATCTTTTACCCGAGAGGGATTGACAACCCCTCTTTTGCATCGGGATACAAGTATTTGTTCTTTGTGTGATGTACCATTTACATAGTGCTGCTTGGTTCTCCTACTGGTTTGATAACCTTGGTTTCATAACTAAGGGAAATACCTACCTTCGTTGTACTGTATCATCCGTTCCTCCTTGGGGAAAATACTGACGCAGATACAAATACAAAAAAGGATCATCAGCCAGCTTATTTAGCCATTAACCCTGCTAATCCCAACTGACGTCGAGCCCCGTATGGATTAGTTATAACTAATAAAAAAAGTTTGTTTATTATCTCACTGACACGCGGGTCCCACTCGACCCGTTGACTAGTCAACCTCCTGACTAGGCAGTTCCAGTTAGTGATAGGTGGGACCCCCTGGGCCCCTTTGATTACGTTGACCAGTCAACTGGTCAACAGTTGCCTAGGCCGACTTAGCCCCACTGGACCCACATGTCATACATAGTGGCTAGTTGCTGCTGTGTATAAAAGGATATTTCCAGTTTAATTTCGAATTAATAATAATTCTAGAATTCTAGGAAATCATTTAAACTTTGCAAGTTCATATAAATTGAAATGTAACTCAGATGAAAATAATTTTTATATGAAAAATGATCAGAAAAATAGGACGAACATGTTTATGCCGTCCACATACATGTCACGTGCCCCCATCACAGCAAACATGGAACCTTCCCCTCTGGTTCGTCGGTCCGATAAATGCCTGGAGCCGGGAAAAATATTCCGAATATTTTCCCACTCCGTTTGCAACGCGTAGAACTGCGTTAAGTCACCCCTAGGACAACGTTTTGCCATGTCATGATTTGTGGTACCACTACTGCAGGATGCTGCTAACGCGACACTACGATCAGGGACCATTCGACGAAACTGTGTGTGATGCAATAATCGCAAACGATGGTGTAAAAAACCGTCAAAAAAGGTGCAAAACGTTTGCGATGGAGGATGCATCAAACACGGTTCAGATTTTAGTTGCGTGTGCGATGCAGGGCATATGGTTCAGTTCAATTAACTGTTTGCGATGAGGAGGAACAAAAGAAACGGGCAGCCAGATGGAGGTGTGTGCGATATACAGCATACGGTTCACTCTGATGAACTGTTTGTGATTAGCCAACACAAAAGAAACGGTCAGCCAGATCAAGGTGTGTGCGATATACGACATGCGGTTCACTCGGATGAACTGTTTGTGTTGAGACAAGAGAACAGAAACGGTTCAATACAACAAGATGTGTGTGATACGCGGCAAAAAGGTCTGTAATCAGAAATGTGTGTGAAGACCGATAATAACACAGACGGTTGCTGATAATAAGACGTGTGTGTTGTGCGATGGGATTTCACACAGAACAACAACATATATACACACACTTATAAGGACGTGGTTGCATAAGCAAATTAAACATCCACTTACATAGGTGGCTTCTATAACCATGGCATTTGCACACACCAAAGTAAACTATTACATGCATAATTACATAGGTGGCTACTACACACATTACATTTCCACACACCAATAAAGTAAACTATAGATTACATGCATGATTAACTAGCATAAACGATCATCTGATCCTCGTCTACTTCTTGTGACACTTGCTGTACTTGTGGCTCGATTCGGTCTCGTCGATTTGGGTAACGAGGCACTTCCTCATCTCAACGATCCGCCTGTGCATCTCGTAGCATGTGTACATGCTCTTTCTTTTGAACATTATGTGTACACGCTCTTGGCCGTGAACCTGAGGTGAGGTTCATCCAGTTGCCGCATCCAGGCCCTGTGCCAGGATAAGGGACTTGTTCTCTGGGCATCCTGCTTCATCTTTTCGTAGTAGGGGTCGATGATGGTAGAGGCGAGTTCGACCAGGGAGTCCTTCTTCGTGCTACCCAGACCCTATAGTGGTCATGGATTTCAACAAGGTTCTTGCAGGCCAAGCCCGTAATGTCAGCGTTCTGGGAACGGGGGTCCCCAGACTTGCCTGCCTGCGGCCCACGGCGTGGCTCCTCCAGCGGCCCTGTACGACCCATCTTCACCAGCAAACACTGAAGGCCCTCGTGAGGGGGACGACGCAAGACCTCCTCTGGGGCGACCTCACTAGGCTGGCTCGCGAGGGGCGGAGAGATCAAGGCAAGGGGCACCTCACGTGGTTCCCGTGACAAAAGCCATGACGACCATGACCAAGCGAGCGCCAGGCGGGCTCCAGCGTGCGCAGTGTCCTCGTTTCCTCTTTGGTGCTAAAGAGGCAAGCGCAGGCGAGGAGTCCCGAGGCATCAGGCAAAGGTTTCCATATTGGTGCAACGAGACCAAGACCGGCAGGACGACAGGACGGAGGTCACCATGGAGCCCAAGACGGCGTCACCACCAGAGCCTTTGGGAGGCAAAGACCACCTTTAGTCAGGATAACTTGTACTAGTTGTCTCCCTTCAAATTTGGCCGTTGTGGGGTCCCTTCTCGCTCAATATTTGGGAAGAGGACCAGGGCCTCTATAAATAGGACTAGCCACCACCATAGACGGGGGATAGACAGATCTAGATCAGCTGGAGAGACACCACACCAGCTCACCAAGCACAAGAGCACCTCTCCTCAGGAGGTTGTTCTTCCCTTGTAACTGTTCATCCTCATCCCAAGAGGCAATCCACCACACCACACTACAGTAGGGTATTACACCACATTGGTGGCCCGAACCAGTATAAATCTTGTGTCCCTTTGTTCTTTGGGTTCGTGGCGCTAGGCCTGGCGATCGTGGCGAGAGCGAGCTAGGGGGAGGGAGAGATCTTCATGCGCACCCCAGTGTTCGAACCTCAAGGGTTTTGCCGGAACCCGAAATCCGACATTTGGAGCGCTAGGTAGGGGTGCGCCGGAGCCTCTCTTCCGCCAGTTGATCTGCCGACACTCCGCGGTTCCGATGTCGGGCGACCCGAGGACCAATGCCGACCACTGGGCAACGTCGTCCGCCCAAGAAGACCTCGACCCCACGCTCCAGGCGGCACGCGCACCGCCAAACGCTCCGGGGCACGGGAAGCGTGGTCAAATGCCATCCACCCTTACTCCATAGCAAGTGCGGGCAGCTGCAAGGGCATCAAGCTACATCGCGGCCACGTCACCGCACACCCGACGGGAACAAGCAAACACGAGGGCCGCGCTCACGGTGGCTCGGGAGCTGCTGCGATGCCGACTGATGGAGAGCGACCAAGACACGTTGCTGGAGCGCGTCGCCGAGCTATTGAATGCCGCAGCTAGGGGTACGCCGCCTTTCTGCTCCTTGCTTACACCTCAGACTGCGGCCGGATCGCACGGTGGGCCTCGATGCGCCTGCGTGCACCCGGGCGCACTAGGAGGTTTCGTCAGCATCGACACTGCCAACGGTGCTGGCCACCCAACTGCACTCGTGCCTTCTCCAATGGGCGTAGGCGTGAGCATCGCCGCCCATGGCCCCGGCAGGATGCCGCCCTACCACCCTCAGAGCGGCACGCCGGGCCGGGCGGCGTGGAGCGCGGGGCACTTCAGCGAGGGTTCCGGGGCGATGACACCGGAGGCCTATGTGCCCCACATGATGGACCAGGAGTACACGCCAGAAGATGACCCCGACACTTTCTTCGAGCCGAGTTGGGAAGAGGAGACGCTGGAAGTTGAGGCCTTCCAGGAGCCACCCGGGAACCTCGGCGACCATGCCGGCGACAATAGCTGCAGGGTAACACTAATCTCTCAGGAGCAGGCTTACGCTAACCATGGGTCGCAAGTGAATCAGGTGACAGCACCAGATGACGGCCCCAGCACGGAAGCCCCCCTCCCACCAGGGGAGGCGCACTGAGGGCTGCGTAGGAGGAACAGGAGCAAGGACCCTCCCCCGCGTCGCACGGAGCAGGGCGTCGCTTGGAGGTAGGCCCTCTGCCGGGGAGGCGCTGGTGAGCCTTTCCCCGGCAGAGGACCCGTGGTCGCTGAGGGTGCTGCTAGCGTCCCTTTTTCCCCTTTGCATCATCATGGTTTCCGGACGCCCCAACAGTGGTTGAGGGTGGCGCAAGGCGGTGCCCTCATCTGGCGATATGAAGCAAGGCTCACGCCTCTGAAGGTCTCCGCTCGTGACACTCTCACGTAATAATGATTGGGGCTATACATGCCCCGAAGTCTCCATACCCCAGGCGAGGCCATGATGGAGGGACGGCAAAGACGCGGGCTCGAGGCGCCAGGCAGGCGAGTCTGCCTCTTCGGCCGACATTGCGCCAGGGGCGGCACGCCGGCTTGGGGCGCTCAAGGCTAGCGAAGGAGTCGAGGCAGGAGGAAGTCGCTTCTCAGGAGACTTCGCGGCCTTAGCAGGAGGGACCCTGAGGAGCCACTGTCAGGAGGGGAAGCAGCACTCGAGAAATTACAAAGATAAGGTACTCACTCGTCTATAGCGATATACTTCCTATGCATCAACGGGCGGGCAACACCACTGCTGCAGCTTGGAGACACTTTCCTCTTGCGGAGCGTGTCGAAGTCCAGACGGATCCGACTGAAGCGTTGGATGCGGCAACCAGCACAGGGCGCGGTTGGCAAGGCGCCCGATGAGGCGGAATTGATGAGTGCCGGGCTTAGGGGAGCCCTCGGGCTCCGCCTCATGGTGACCTGCTGAGACCACGGAAGCCTCGGCCTCAGGAGCTACGGATTGCGTCGCCCCCTCAGCTGTCACCCCAGGACAAGAGTCACGGGCTCCCGGTGATGGCACCTCGGGAGCCTCGCGCAGCGTCGACGCGTCAGCATCGGTGCCGCGGCCTCTAGCTGTGCTCGCCCCCTGCATCCACTCTCGGGGTGAGTTCGGCACTGGTGGCGAGGAGGGGGACCACGAAAATAGGGTTCTCGCGGGGCCCTTCAAGGCCAACTGGAGATAGCCCCCATTCATCAAAGGCGGGCAGCTGCCCCGCGAACTCCACCCTGTTTGAGCAGCAGTACAAAAGACAGCCATCCTGCGGCATATCGGCTGGCGAGGGGTCACCCGTCAGGACCTCGAGCATCGTTCTACGTGCTTTGGGCGGGAGCCCCGACTCCTGAAGCTTCATGTGATCCTGGCCGCCGGACAGGGCCCACATCGGCTGGGAATGGCGCTGGAGTGGCGCGACGCGGCGTCGAAGGAACTCCTTCACCACCATGGGCGCAGTCACACCGAGATCCTTCAGCCTCTTCAACCTGAGCCAGACGAAGAGGCCTCGGGTACAGGGGCAATTGCGGCGTCAAAATCGAAGTTTGGGTAGGTGTTCTGGAGGTGGCTCAAGATGCGGGAGAACGCGCGCCCGAGCAGGCCGCGGCTCCTCTCTTCAACAAGCTCACGAGCCCTCTTGGATCGGTTCTCCAGGCGCGTCACCACATCAGCGAAAAAGCGGAGGTGGCTGGGATAGTCGTTCGCGTGGGGATGAGGGGCATGTTCATCGCAGATGTTGCCCAGCGCCGTGTTGGCTCTGATCATGAGGCCTTGGAGCATGGGGGCGTGCTCGCGCTCCAACGTCTGCCGCCAAAGCGCTTCCTCCCTGCTCTGTTGCGTGAGGGACTCGGCAGTGGTGACCCGCTGCTGGAGTGGGAGCAGTTCAGCATGGGCGGAGGCCAGCTCGGCCTGCGTAGAGATCAGGGCTGCAGCGGCAGCTTGCTCGTGCTGCTCCACCTCTGCCAACCTCGACCTCAAGGCAGAACCCCGGCCATCAACTTCAGCTCCCACAAGCTCCGGCTTCATACCATACCTGTTTTCGAGGTCAGCGCAAGCCTCCGCCACCCTGCAGTCGACCTCCTTCTGGATCCTCGCCTCGCGCGCGTTATCGGCATCCTCCGCTTGGGGAACCTGGCGCTCCCTCGTCTCCAACCTCTCAAGCTCAAGGCTGTGCTCCGTGGCTTCCAGCGCCAGCGCCTTCTCGCGCTTCTGGATCTCTTCCTCCTCGGCAGGCGTCCCTTTCATCGACGCGAGGGTGGCCCTGCGCGCCTCCACCTGCTGTTCCAAAGAGGCGTTCAAGGCCAGGAGCTCCCGCCTGCGCTCCTCGCCGATCGCACGGCGACGGTCGGCCTCCCTGGCCTCCTCCAAGGCTCGGGCGCTAGCCTCGCGGGAGGTTGCCAGGGATGCCTCGGCCTCCGTGTTGGCATGCTCACGCTGGAGGCGCCCGAAGTTGATGGCCACCTTCAGTTGATGCCACTCCTCCGCCAGCCGGAGACCCACATCTTCAAGGCGCGTGTCAACGTCCGTGAGTTCTCCGCCAAGCCGGCTCATCGCGCCCATTGCCTCCTGAAAGAGCTCGTGGCGGACGGCACTCCACTCACGCGCAAGCTTGAGTGCGCGATCAGGCCCATCTCCCGTAGCAGGGGTCGCCGAAGTGGCCCGAAGCGGCTCGCTCCCTCCCAGCTGGGGGCTGGCGCTTCCCCGATCACCGTCTAGGCCACAGCGGGGGCCTGGATGGGTGAAGGCCCACTGCTCAAAGTAGAAGCCAAGATCGAAGCCATCTAGCCGCCGTCCATGACCAAAGGAGGAGACCTTGGCACGCTTTCCATACCCCAGGCGAGGCCATGAAGGAGGGACGGCAAAGACGCGGGCTCGAGGCGCCAGGCAGGCGAGTCTGCCTCTTTGGCCGACATTGCGCCAGGGGCGGCACGCCGGCTTGGGGCGCTCAAGGCTAGCGAAGGAGTCGAGGCAGGAGGAAGTCGATTCTCAGGAGACTTCGCGGCCTTAGCAGGAGGGACCCTGAGGAGCCACTGTCAGGAGGGGAAGCAGCACTCGAGAAATTACAAAGATAAGGTACTCACTCGTCTATAGCGATATACTTCCTATGCATCAACGGGCGGGCAACACCACTACTGCAGCTTGGAGACACTTTCCTCTTGCGGAGCGTGTCGAAGTCCAGACGGATCCGACTGAAGCGTTGGATGCGGCAACCAGCACAGGGCGCGGCTGGCAAGGCGCCTGATGAGGCGGAATTGATGAGTGCTGGGCTTAGGGGAGCCCTCGGGCTCCGCCTCATGGTGACCTGCTGAGACCACGGAAGCCTCGGCCTCAGGAGCTACGGATTGCGTCGCCCCCTCAGCTGTCACCCCAGGACAAGAGTCACGGGTTCCCAGTGATGGCACCTCGGGAGCCTCGCGCAGCGTCGACGCGTCAGCATCGGTGCCGCGGCCTCTAGCTGTGCTCGCCCCCTGCATCCACTCTCGGGGTGAGTTCGGCACTGGTGGCGAGGAGGGGGACCACGAAAATAGGGTTCTCGCGGGGCCCTTCAAGGCCAACTGGAGATAGCCCCCATTCATCAAAGGCGGGCAGCTACCCCGCGAACTCCACCCTGTTTGAGCAGCAGTACAAAAGACAGCCATCCTGCGGCATATCGGCTGGCGAGGGGTCACCCGTCAGGACCTCGAGCATCGTTCTACGTGCTTTGGGCGGGAGCCCCGACTCCTGAAGCTTCATGTGATCCTGGCCGCCGGACAGGGCCCACATCGGCTGGGAATGGCGCTGGAGTGGCGCGACGCGGCGTCGAAGGAACTCCTTCACCACCATGGGCGCAGTCACACCGAGATCCTTCAGCCTCTTCAACCTGAGCCAGACGAAGAGAAGGCGGGAGCCCGTGAGCTTCTCGTGGCCCGAGCCGGATTTGTAAAAGGCGGGCGCAGCCGCATTCATATGGGGCCCCCGACGTGATCGTGCGCACGCCCAACCGCTGGCAGAGTGCACATGGAGGGACGCGAGCAGAGCGCTCCGCGGTCGCCTCAACGGCGAGCAACAATATATATATATATATATATATATATATATATATATATATATGCATATAGCACTTGAACACGCAAGGAAAAGATGTCCACAAGGCGAGCGCGTGGACGGACGCGAGCAGAGCGTGTTTCGGCGCCTAACGGTGAGCAGAGCTTGCCGAGCGACGCGAGCAGAGGCCGGCACAGTGATACATGGCAAATAAGACAAACTATGTGAGCGATGTCGGAGACATCAAGCACGAATCAGATTAGAGTTGCGTGTGCGATACGTGGCATACAGTTGATCCATCCGAGCTGTTTGTGATGGAATAAGCCGTGTGTGTTGCGGGCAAACGCTTCTTGGTATATAACCTTAAATTTAACCAAAATAGTGTTAATGCTTGTCACAAAAATTGTATAACTGGAAACTATGTTCAAATACCAATCCAACGATATTATCTTTGGCGACATGCATTGATATTTTATTAGTTAAATCCTACTTATAAACCAGCACGGGGGTATGGTAGGTAATTAAATCGCAAATGTTTTTTGTATTAACCGTATGTGTACGTCTCCTTTCGTCCTCCTCTCACACGTCTTGTCACCCCGCTACCGCAGACGGCTTACAGCGCAAGCTTGCGCAGCGTGCGGGGGCGTTCTTTTGGCCACACGGTGGCTCGAAGTGGCACAAATGAATCGTCGGTGAGCCCATTCCCGCGCAACCTTGCAGGTTCCCGCACAAGCTTCCCGCTCGACTCAGTGAAATCTGCCAAAATCCCAATGCTTACCGGCCTGCTATATAAACCCTCATGGCCGGAGAGTCATGCATCGCATTTTCCCCTCCTCCCTGTAGCTTATCTCATCTACTTCTCCCACAATTGCCAATGGCACCGGTCTGTCGTCGTCGATCAGCCACTTCGCTGTCATCAGAGGACAGCTCCAGCTGGGAGGCTACACCGCGGCGGCGGCTCGGTCCCCGGCATAGTGTAGTGCGCGTGGCGTCCCTGTTGGGTGTGCGCGGAACACCCACCACATGCTCCGCCGCCGCTACCCATCGGCAGCTATTGCCGGTCGCCGTTGCCGCCACACCACTATCGAAAGCTAGGGCCATCGCCCGCTCCGCCGCCGCGGCCCGTAGGCGGGATATGGCCGTCGTGGCCACCACCCCACTGTCGGCCATCACCCGCTCCGCCACCGCGGCCCGAAGGCGGGAGGTGGCCGTTGTGGCCGCCACCCCATCGTTGGCCGCCATGGCCGCCAGCCCACCGTCGACCGCCGGGATCATCACCCGCTCCGCCATCGCCGCCCGAAGGAGGGAGGCAGAGGTGGAGGCCCGCACGTGCATCAGGAACCTTGCGCGCTACATCGAGTTCCTGCGGGAGGAGGAGGAGCGCCTTGTCGAGCGCGCAAAGAGCCTTACTGCAGCCGTGGCCGCAGCACACGCCGATGCAGAGGCGAGGAATCAGGAGATATACGAGTAGTCTGGCCGCTTCGAGAGGGGTCGTTTGGAGCAGCAGTGGGCGTTCGAGCTAGCGAGCGTCGTTGAACGTGCAGCAGCGGCAGGCATCGTATTGCAGTTGCCCATCTCGTCGGTAGGCTCCTCCTCCTCTGCCTCTTATTGAGCATGCTCGGCAGAGGAGAGGCTGCCGAAAGTAGCACAAAGCCCCTCCGTAGTAGTAGTAGTATTTAGGGGCTATTTTGTTCAGTTCATCAGACTATAGATGTGGCGGAACTGTACAACATACTTAAAATCAGCTAGTATATATAGTTGAACTAGCTATTTCAGTACATGGTTGGCAACAATTGGGGAAAAGTTTGGTCGGTTCAGCTGTCGAGTTGAACTGTTTGTATAAATTAAGAGCGACTACTTAATCTATGAATAAAATCTATGCTTAATTACTGAATTTTAGTTGCAAAAATTAGATAGTGCTAATGATTTCTAGCTGCATATTTTGACAAATCGCAGTGTTACAAGGATTGACAAATGGCAATGTTACTAGATCAACAAATGTCAATATTTCCAGTTTGACAAATGGCAACATACCCAATATGACAGATGCAAATTGTTTGTACGTGGTTGCACACGGGTCATCCAAAACAACTGTTTGCATTGAAGGGATGCACAAATCCTACGCTTCGAATTTTCCCTCGACTTAAGGGGGAAGACCATAGCTCTCACTTTGCATACGAGTGTTCTATATAAAATGTTTGCAATCAAGAGCTGCAGAAATCCTGCTCGGCACATTTTCTCTTGGCTTCCAAGGGAAGCTGTTGATACGTCCATTTTGCATCATGTTTTCTTACTGTTATTTATGATTTTTTATCCATACTAATGCTTTTTGGAGTAATTCTAATGCCTTTTTCTCTCATAATTTGCAAGGTACACACCAAGAGGGAGAATTTCGGCAGCTGGAAATCTGGACCTGGAAAAGCTACGTCAGGCTACCTATTCTGCACAACTCCAAACAAGATGAAACTTCATCGAGATTTTTTATGGAATATTTAAGAATTACTGAAGCAAATAACTACCAGAGGGGGCCCACCAGGTGGCCACAACCTACCTGGGCGCGCCAGGTAGCCCAGGCGCGCCCTAGTGGGTTGTGCTCACCCAGGCCCACTTCCGGTGCCCATCTTCTGCTATGTAGGTCATTTTGACCTAGAAAAAATAAAGAGAGGACTTAGGGGATGGAGCGATTCCGCCGGGGGAACTTCCCTCCCGGAGGGGGAAATCGTCGTCCTCATCATCACCATCAACTCTCCATCTTGGGGAGGGCAATCTCCATCAACATCTTCAACAACACCATCTCATCTCAAACCCTAGTTCATCTCTTGTGTTCAATCTTGTAACCGGGACTATCGATTGGTGCTTGTGGGTGACTAGTAGTGTTGATTACATCTTGTAGTTGATTACTATATGGTTTACTTGGTGGAAGATTATATGTTCAGATCTAATATGTTATTTAATACTCCTCTAATCATGAGCATGGTTATCATTTGTGAGTATTTACTTTTGTTCTTGAGGTCACGGGAGAAATCATGATGAAAGTAATCATGTGAACTTGATATGTGTTCGATATTTTGATAGTATGTATGTTGTGATTCCCTTAGTGACGTCATGTGAACATTGACTACATGACACTTCACCATATTTGGTCCTAAGGGAATGAATTGTGGAGTAGCAATTAGATGATGGGTTGCGAGAGTGATAGAAGCTTAAACCCCAGTTTATGCGCTATTCCGTAAGGGACCGATTGGATCCAAAAGTTTAATGCTCTGGTTAGAATTTATTGTGAATACTTTTCTCGTAGTTGCGGATGCTTGTGGGAGCGTTAATTATAAGTAGGAGGTTTGTTCAAGTAAGAATAGCACCTAAGCACCTGCCCACCCACATATCAAATTATCAAAGTAGCGAACACAAATCGAACCAACATGATTAAAGTGACTAGATGAAAATCCCGTGTACCCTCAAGAACGCTTTGCTTATCATAAGAGACCGTTTGGCCTGTCCTTTGCCTCAAAAGGATTGGGCTACCTTGCTGCACTTTTGTTACTACTATTGTTACTTGCTTGTTACAAATTATCTTGCTATCAAACTACTCCTCTACTTACAATTTCAGCACTTGCAGACATTACCTTACTAAAAACTACTTGTCATTTCCTTCTGCTCCTTGTTGGGTTCGACACTCTTACTTATCGAAAAGAGCTACAATTGATCCCCTATACTTGTGGGTCATCAAGGCTATTTTCTGGCGCCGTTGCCGGGGAGGGAAGCGCCTTTGGTAAGGAAACATTTATACAGTGTGCTGAAATTTATTGTTACTTGTTACTTTGGAAAACGATCCTTTGAGGGTTTGTTCGGGGTATCTTCACCTCGTCCGGAACCACAATTAGCTACCCGTCAACCTACTGTACCTACTGAAAATATTGAATATGAAATTCCTTCGAGTATGATAGAACAACTGCTAGCTAATCCTTATGCAGGAGATGGAACCGAACATCCTGATATGCACTTGATATATGTGGAACAAATTTGTGGATTGTTTAACCTTGCAGGTTTACCCGGAGATGAAGTTATGAAAAAGGTGTTCCCTTTATCTTTGAAGGGAAAAGCATTAGCATGGTATAGGCTATGGGGTGATATTGGATCATGGAATTGGAATCGTTTGAAATTGGAGTTCCACCAAAAAAATTATCCTATGCATCTAGTTCATCGTGGTCCGAATTTTATATATATATATATATATATATATATATATATTTGGCCTCATGAAGGAGAAAGTATCACTCTAGCTTGGGGGAGGCTTAAGTCAATGTTATATTCATGCCGCAGTCATGAGCTCTCAAGAGAAATTATTATCCAGAATTTTTATGCTCGGCTTTCTCATAATGATCAAACCATGCTTGATACTTCTTGTGCTGGTTATTTTATGAAGCAGACTATTGAATTCCGGTGGGATCTTTTGGAAAGAATTAAACGCAACTCTAAAGATTGGGAACTCGGCGAAGGTAGAGAGTCAGGTATTAAACATAAGTATGATTATGTTAAATCTTTTATGGATACCGATGCTTTTCAAAAGTTTAGCACTAAATATGGACTTGACTCTGAGATAGCAGCCTCCTTTTGTGAATAATTTGCTACTCATGTCGAACTCCCTAAAGAGAAGTGGTTTAAAGATCACCCACCTATTAGAGAAGAAATTAAAGAACCAGTACCAGTTAAATAAGAAACTATACTTTATAATGTTGATCCAGTTGTTCCTTCTGCATATATAGAGAAACCACCTTTCCCTGTTAGGATAAAGGAACATGCTAAAGTTTCAACTGTGGTTAACAAAAGCTATATTAGAACACCTTAACCTGATGAAAAAATTGAAGTAGAACCTCGCATTGCTATGGTTAAAGATCTATTGGAAGAAGATATAGATGCGCATGTTATTTACTTCTGTGAAGAAGCTGCTAGGATTGCCTAACCTGATAAAAAGGATAAACATAGACCTGTTGTGGGCACGCCTGTCATCTCAGTTAAAATAGCACTACACAAAAAAGACACATCCGTGACATTTTGGACCAAACAAATTTTTTTCTGTCATGCTTATGACACTTCTATGACGCTAATTGTGACAAAACCCGGTATCATCATAGATGTGGTGGGCTCCTACTTCTAGGACAAAAAATCATGACAAAAAATGGGCTTTTCGTCCTGGGCGGGCCAGAGGCGCAGCTGCATGACATTCTTAGGTCCGTCCATGACAGAAAACACCGTGGTAGATGCGAGGGCGAGGAAAATATCGGGGGAGTTCCCGGTTACGGTGGGTGGTCGGGGGCCGAGCGATGCACGTTTCTCTCATACGTAGGCGTGTGTGTGCGAGGCGTTGGGCTCTAACTGAACCCGAGCGAGGCATTGGACTCTAACTGAACCCGAGCGATTGCACTGCTGGCTACGCGTTACTGAACCCGAGCGATCGATCGATGGCTATTAACTAAACCTGATCAAGCGATTCCTTTGCTACTGCTGCTAACTAAAGCCAATCGAACCCTGCTGCCTCCTTCCCTGGATGAACAATGAGCGTTGTTGGGGCGGTTTGGATGAACAGTTCCCGGTGGGGGGTTGGATCAACAAGACCCCATTGTAGTAGAGGTCGTTGCCGCTGGATGAATAGTACCCCAATCGATCGAGCCGGGGGAGGGGTGGATGAACAGGACCCCGTGGAGGGCTGGATGAACAAGATGACCCCGTGGAGGGCTGGTTGAAAAGTAGCCGCTGGAGGGTTGGATGAACAGTAGCCCGTGGAGAGGTGGTTGAACAGGACCCCGTGGAGAGGGCTGGTTGAACAGTAGCCGGTGGAGGAGCATGCGGTGGAGGCTGGATGAACAGGAGCCCGTGGATGAACAGTCGCATGTGGAGGCTGGAGGAGGTCGACGGTGAATGAACAGTAGCCCGTGGAGGCTAGAGGAGGTCAATGGTGGAGATGAACAGTATCCTGTGGAGTCCCGTTTTGCGGTACGCCACACCCCTCCCGATGAACAGGACCCCCGTTTCGACCGTAGCGCTCCAACACAAGTCTGTTTCCTCCGTTTTGCGGTATGCCACACCCCTCCCGATCAACAGGACCCCATTTCGACCGTAGGAGGTCCAAGAGAAGTCTGTTTCCTCTGTTTTGCGATACACCAGACCCCTCCCGATGAACAGGATCCCGTTTCGACCGTGGCCGGTCGAACACAAGGTCGTTTCCTCCGTTCTTCGGTATGCCATGCCTCATTTCCATCAGCTATTCCGTCCAAGCCGGTTGGCTCCCGATGAACATCACGTGTTCTGTTGCCTCCCGATGAACACGACGCATTCCGTTGCCTCCCCATGAACATGATGCCGACGCAGTTTCTCGGTTCCGACCCAGCCATGTACATGAGCCCTGACCGTACGTATGCGCGAGTAGGCCTTCGAGACCCCGCCCGTATGTACGTACGTGGTCGTATTTTTTGGCGTGTGGCTGTATGTACATCTACACAGTTTATACGGGACAGCCTGAACTGCTACGTGGGGGGCTATACTATGACATGTGCCGCTACTTACTCGGCCACAGTTCATCGTTGGAGAGCGACCAATCGAATAGTATGTACGTACACGTTCTGACAAGACAGACAACGCTACCTACGCTTCGACCGGGTGGGTCCCAGCTATCAGGGAGGATAAGGACGCACTTCCTTGCGTGCGAAGATATAGCTGCTGGGTCCCAGCTGTCAGGGGGGATATTTTTTTGCCCGTAATAAGGACGCACTTCCTTGCGTGCGAAGATGTAGCTAGTGGGTCCCAGCAGTCAGGGGGGAAACATTGTTTTTCAGGGTAAAAAGGATGCAGTTGCATGCACACGAACATGGGCGTGGTGCGTCCCCACTGTAAGCCTCTCACGTACAGTCATCTTCCGATGACTCTCATTTGTTTACCACGTTGACCACACCGTGCCGAGCACACAAAGGTCGGGGGATGACGGCGAGGCCCCAGACTGGAACGACCCGAAGATGGGGAAGACGCGGCAGTGGAGTCGCAGATGGATAGGAATGGGAAACTTGACTGGTTCGGGTGCACAGCAACACTACCGCCCATGGGTCCCGGTAGGCCCACAAGTCAGCCACCAAATCTGCCGGGTCCCAGCTGTCATCGGGAGGAATGGTTTTTTCGCATAACAAGGAGGCACTTCCTTCCGTGCGAAGATACAGCCGGTGGGTCCCAGCTGTTAGGGGGAGGAAACAGCTTAATAAGGAGGAACTTTCCTTTCCTGCGACCATGGACCTCGAGGGTCCCAGCCGTCAGGCTCTCCACGTACAGTCCTCTTCTGATGACTCTCGTTTGTTGACGATGCCGTGCCGAGCGCAGCAAGGCAATGGACTACGGCGAGGCCCCAGACTGGAACGACACGGAGATGGGAAGACGTGCCAGTGGAGTCGCAGATGGAGAGGAGTGGGAAGCTTGACTGGTTCGGTTGCGGGGTGGGCCTACACTCGGCAGAGAATAACATGAGGTGCGGGGTGGAGGGATGGCCTGGCCATCGGCGGGGTAGCGTTTCGCTGCAAGGTGCGCAAAACAACGCCGCTGGACGCCGGAGGCTGGAGCAGGCGGTCCCGGTAGCGCTGGGGGAATAACACGAGAGATTGAAGAAGAATGCCTGCCGTTGGATGTAAATCCAACGCCTTGCTTAGGCTTCGACCGACTGGCCCACATGTCAGCCATCCATTTGTTTTTTAGTCCATTTGGTGGGCTGGGTGAAACAATGATGTAGCATCTATTGAGCCCATTTATATATATGGTAGAATTTAAAGCCCATTTGCATTTTTCCCGAAATGCGCGGACTTGCTGGGCTGGGTGAAAATATCATGTTGGTCTGGACGGAGAAATGTTATAAAAACATAAACACATGATTGCACGTCTATTACTGCATTGGTCGGTAAAACCTTTGCAAGCTTATGTACGAAATCACTAGGAGTTAACTTGCCAAGTTATATATAAACAATTATTATTATTATTTTGTAAGAACTTTCAATATACGAAATAAAATATCATTTTAATTTGATGAGTTAATAGGACGTGGGGTAGTATTATTTTTTAGGCTAGACGTGGGACAGTTGAGTTGGTTCTAGGGAAAAGTACTGGGAGAAAACTCAGTTTACATCAGAAAAGAAAGTTGGGAGAAAATTCAGATATAAGATTAATGAAAACGAAAAATAAAGGAAGTGGGAAGGTCTATAAAATGGTTGGACGAACGACAGGTTTAACGGAACCTTATGTTGTTTCTATTATATATATATGTAATAAAATAAGATATAAATATAGGTTCAGTTTTGCATTCTTACAAAAAAATAGAACTGAGTTGTGCGTCGTCTTGAAAAAACAAACATAACTTGGGTTGCTGACGTTAAAGACAAGCTAGGTTGGGAGGCCCAGAGGCGGCTTCATACCTGCTAGATCCAAAAACTGTTGAAACATGTCGTGGGCTGCCCATGTTAAAGAAGAAAACCTAGGCCATGGACTTGGTGGGCCTGGGACTGTCAGCCTCTCGACGAACTGTTGTCTCCTGATTCCTCTTGTTTGGCTGACCATGTTTGGAACGACAGACGGCAGCGCCGCGGCGAGAGCACCAAGGCGGAGGACGACATCGAGACCTCACACCTAATGAACCGGAGCGCGGGAAGACGCAGGCAGAGGGGAGTACGAGGGTTGACTTGTTCGGGTGCAGGGTGGGCCGGTGGAGCTGCCGCCGCCGGACAATGTGCGGGAGTAGAGGGATGGCCTGGCCAACGCCATAGGCTATGATGGCCAGCCGCTGTATAGGAAGAGGACGAAATATTGAACAAAATAAAGAAATACAAATGGATAGGTGGTTGGTCCCATATGTCTATGTACTAGACTTGCTGGGTCCACCTGAGAAGGGGAAGATGTTGGGAGGAAGGAGATTCAAAGCACGGTAGCCGAGTGAACTAGTTTTTTCTGAAACGGACGAGTGAACTAGTTTTTTCTGAAACGGACGAGTGAACTAGTTACATACATAAGCAAATAGCCACTAAAAAAGGCAAACATGTTAATGGGTTCTTAAAAGAAATATTTCGGATAAAACAGATAATTACGACACATAGGTGATAAAGGTGCTTAAACAGATAAAATACAACATCTAGACCTTCCTGGCACGCTTGATCATGACGCTACGGCTGTCCATGTACCCATCGGTTATGGGAAGCAGACACGCTCTCATGTCCAAGATCCGCCTGTACATGTCGTAGCATGCGTATGCATCCTTGGCCACGTAGGTTATGTAGGCTAGATTCAGAGGTACCTCCCACATGTTCAGGTCCTTGGTATCATTGTCTTTTTTCATGTTGGTGTATCAGGGGTCGATGATTGTCTCGGCGAGGTCAACCACGGAGTCCTTCTCCTGCCCGTTGCCGATGATCTTGTATTGCTTCTGGATGCATGTCGACAAGCTTGTTGCACCAGATGGCCGAATCATCGCGTTCTTCCTTCTGTCCATCGTAGGGAAGGTGAAGTTGGCGCTGCTGATGAAATGGGCGAATGCTCCAGAACCTCTGATGGCCCTACAGCAGTGGTAGACGAGAACCTCGTCCCGCACACATACTTGGGTGACGGCGATCCGCGGGTCCCTGTCAGGAGATGAATGGATGGGCAGAAGGTCTAGTCCTGCGACCTTGTGCTTTATCGTCCTGTAGGTACTGCTTGAACTCGGCGAGGCAGAGCTTCACCAGGTCTGGATCGTTGGTGTACATCACATTCAACTTGGTGCAGCCATGGGACCAAACGGTAAACTCAAAGGTGAACTCCTTGCTGAAGTCCATATCCAGCAGGATCACCCCTCGGATCGCCATTGGAGTCTCTTCAAGTGAACGAGTGGGTAGGCGGTGGCAATAGTTCGTTTTTCAGCTCTTGGGGAACTAGATTCAACAGTAAACTGAGTGTGTACAGGCGACAACAGTTACTACCCCTCCCTTGCCCGCTGCACGCCCGGCAGAAGATGCACCCTCGGCGCATTCAAACGCCTCCATTAAGAAACCTACTTCGGCTACACGTCAGTTCACGAGCGGGTTTGTGTTGGTACTGTAATAACAAGTGTTAGTGGTCACTTTACTTAAATTTAATTAGCTTTAATAGAGATTTATTCTTAAAACAAGCAATGCATTAGCTCGTTCTATCAGTGCCACAAGATCAACATGCACAACAATTAGAATTATTATTCTCAGGATGCACATGATCAGCACATTTGTCGCACTTTCACACAGATAATACTACCAAGTTTGAACTATTTGTTATGGTTGTTGTCCTCTGCATCATCATGCCGTGTTTCCCAGCTTGCAAGATTCAGAACCAACAAATATGATCCAAATAATAAGTACAACAAAGATGCCTACACATCTCGTTGATTCCCATCTTGCAAGATTCAAAACCAAAGAATAAGATTCAAATATTAAGTACGACAAAGATGCCTACACATCTCATCGATTCCCAGCTTGCAAGATTCAGAACCAACCCATTAGAGCCTTTTGATAAAGTGAATATCGGGATTAAATCCATCTTGTCTAGCCGTGTCATACAAACAAAGAACTTGGCGAATGCCCTTGACCGTCACAACATCTGTAGTGGAGTATTCCTGTTTGCACAGCACAAATAAGAAGAGCATGATTCCTATAATAATGGCATTCCTTGAACTCAACCTGCAGCTCCACTCGGATGAGGCCATCCTAGAGTTCCATGATTCAATTCATGCGCCTCTTTCTGCAGTTAACCTGAAATGAAGCAAAGATTGCATCATTCAGCTAGCAAGAAGTACTTGCTCTCGTGAGCTGGCAGGTTCTTCTTTAGTAGGTGCACTAAAATTGAGGAACATTAAGGTTGGTTGTCCGGCTCATGTAAGGTGCAACTAGAATTTGCTTATCCTTTTGTGCAGTTCCACTAAAATAAAGTGCCATTGTGGTGACAGTGACGGCTCATCTTGCAAAGGCTAATAAAATGTTTGTCGGTGTACAAAAGTAGGGGCTCTTCTTTTGACCCCTTTACTTGTGCACAGGCAGTCAGAGCCGCGCGCCACGGCCACACTTAGCAGGGCAGAGGAGGGAAGCCGGAGAGAAGCTGAAGCCCAAGACAAACAAGACAACGCCAAGACCAAGAACACAAAGAGTAGAGGGGCGAAGCAGGTTCCCCCGGCAAGACCCTTGCTGGGGCAGCCTCAGTAGCCCCGGCAAGAGCCTTGCCGGGGCAGCTCGCCTAACACCAGCGGAGCGAGCCACCCTTGAGCCCAAGGGTTCCGGACGCCGTCAACAGCTACGTTGGAACCAGGGCTCGGGAGGCACCTCTGTGGTGGCATGCAGATCTTTGTCAAGATCATGAATACATGAGATCAGATGAGAACTAGAAGACGACGACCCTCGGCGGGATCCTAGTCGAGGAAATCCACAAGACCCCCGGCAAGCGCCTTGCCGGGGATGACCACAACACCACGGCAGACCCTTGCCGAGGACACCAGCAGGGCCGCAGCCGGGCCCGCGTCTGCCAAGATGCCACCGCCATCCCCACACAGCTGCTAGCTCAACCAGCTGGGCATGCACCTGCGTGGTGACGAGCGGCCTCTACACTGAATCAGCAAGCACCTTCGTGGTGGCATGCAAATCTTCGTGAAGACCCTACCACTGCGCCACCTCAGCAGCCTGCCTGCCTACCTGGCACCGCACACATCGCTGGCCTGGGCGCGTGTCGAAGCGAGGCGGGGCGGCGACCAACGGGACGGGCCTCATTCCCGTCCCCGATAAAGCTAATGGACACCTAAGTAGCGCTTTAAATGCGCTTTGTCCCGTAACGCCGGGCGATAAGCTCGCGCACTGTACACCTTTCCACCTCCTGTGTGCCACTGTGGCAACCCCTTTTGCCTATAAAAGGAGGCCCGAGGCGACCAGCAGGGGGATTCGGCTCTTCTGGGCAAGTTACACCCTGTAGCTAGCTCAAGAACACAAGAACACTCAATACGTCCACCAAAGCAGGACTAGGGTATTATGCATCTTCGCGGCCCGAACCTGGGTAAACGATCCGTGTGCTTCCTGTCAGACCTGCTCTTCTCACAACCTCGCGCCCGCCAACCGTAGAAGGGATTCCTGTGATCCCATAGGTGTCGTTTCCCATCGACATCTTTCGCGCGCCAGGTAGGGGGTGCGCAGATGTGGAAGTCTGGTCTGATTGGAGTAGCGGCTCCATCGTGGCAGTCATCCCAAGGAGGGAGACGACCAAGCCTGACGGTGCTGTCTGCAGACGTGGTGGACGCCCGTGCGATGATAGAAAAGCTAAGTCATGTCGAACTTTAAATATTCCTTTTATATAAGGTTATTCCCCTCGGAGATCTCGTCCTTTGTATGGAAAACCAGCACGCAATGGGGCCATTCCGATATTGGCAACGCCATTACTCTGTTTCGAGTCCGCTCAACAACTTAAGCGGCCGCGTCGAGAATGGCACGGTGGCCTTCCGCAATTGGCAACACTCTCGATTCTGACTCGAGTCAAGCTCGACAGCTCGAGCGGCCGCTTTGAGAGCGGTAAGGTGGTTCGCCTGGCAGCAAGCACACCCGGCAGGCCATTGGGGATCCGTCCCCAAGGTGCCACCCTGGGTTTACGCGCCGACAAGCCTACCCGATTAGCGTAGGGTGAACATACAAAGGGGGGATTGAACAGGAAAGTAACATGCATAATATCAAAAGTGCTGCAGAGTAATATTACATCACTAGTTGCCGCAGCTCTAACTAAAGATAAAAATTGTCTTGCTTGCGAACCTGCTGCAACAAAAAGAAACAGGGTGCCTAGTCCCGGCGCTAGCCCTCTACCCTCGGGATTCCATCGATGCCGCTGATGACGGGCTCGATACGCTCCCTGAGCGGCACGAGGTCCACATCCTCCGGGAAGCTCTCCAGCACAGCGTCGAAGTCGAGGTTGAGATTCCAGTATGCCACCTTGGTGAGAACCTTGGTCATGGCACCCCGGCAAAGCCTCCGGGCCTCATTGGCCAGGAAAGTAGCCCTGGTGGAGCAGAAATGCTCCAGGGCTCCAAGGACACCCTCGAAGAATAGGGTCAGCCTGGCGTTGGAGGTTGTGCTACGATTTGGGGCGTACCTCACATTTCACATACCCATGGTGGCCAACTGCATGGTGATCCTGCCGGTGACGTCCTCGAGGCGGTTGATCCAGCGATTCTCGCCCTCCACAAAATCCTTGTGGTTGGCGGCTTCGTTCTTCCGCTGCAGCTTCTCGGCCTCCAGGTCCTTGGCCAGGGTCCCCTCCCGGGCCTTGGCCTCCGAAAGCATCTTCTCAAGACCCTCCAGCTTCAGCTTCAGGTCTTTGATGGAGTCGTTGGCCTTGGAGAGCTGCTCAGCCTTGCCAAGGACTGCGCCTTGCGCCTCCGCCAGGGCACCGTTGAGCGTGTCCTTCTCCTTGGCCAGCATCAGGGCCTGATCCTTCAGCCCGTCCCGCTCCACCTCCAGCTCCTTCACCTTACCGGCGTGAACCAGAGCCTGGGCATTGAGTGCCTCCTCGTGCCTCTGCTCCAGCTCTTGGGTCCGCTGCACGACGAACTTCTCCACCTCCTCATCCTTGCCACGGAGCATTGCGGCAAGCTTCTCCTCACGCGCGGCAAGATCCTCCTCCTGGGAGTTCAGCGCGACCTGGTGCTGGGTTCGAGCGGCCTCGGCTTTGGCGGCCAGGTTCTTCGCCGTCTCCTGGGCCTTCTTGATGTCGGCCTGCTTCATGACGAGCGCCAGGTCGCGCTCAGCCAGCGCTACCTGGGTGGCCTTCAGGTCCTTGTGGCCCTGGCAGAACCAAGCCTGTGCCTCGGTGATGCGTTTCTCGAGGTCCGCCTCCGCCTTGTCCACCACCGCCATCCTGGACTTGGCCTTGTCCAGGCAAGCACGGTGATGCGCCCGGAGCCTCCGGAAGTTGGCGCCCATGGCCTGGAGGAGCCGCTCTTCCTGGGAACCGCCGCCACTGGCGCTCGGCTCATCAACAACCTCAAGCCCGTTGGCGGCGAGCACCTTGTCATCGAACAACTCCCCCTCGACGGGCGCCCCGGTGCTCGCCGTCCCCGGGAGGTGGACGAACAGGTCGTCGCTCACCCTCAGGTACCTACCTGAGCCAGAGGCAGCGGAGGAGGAAGGTTGGTCGTCAACCACCTCCTCCCTGGCAGCGGCCTTGCCGGCCTCCCCGGCAGGCCCCTTGCCGGCCTCCTCGGCAGCTGCCTTGCCGAGCTCCTCGGCAGGCCCCTTGGCGGTGTCCTCAGGGGCACCCTTGGCGGCCTCCTCGGTGGCGATCTTCTCGGCCTCCGCCGCGGCATACTTGGCGACATCCTCGATGACGGTGTCTATATCCTCCGGATCCGCCGAGGGAGGATCTGGATACCGAGAAAGGGATGAGACGCAGCCAAAACCAAGATTCAGAAAGAACAGAAAAAGAACAGGGACGGAAGGCAAGTGACTTGCCAGTGTCGGGCTGTGAAGCAGAGGTCCCCTCCCCGCCAACATTTGGCGCCGAGGCGAAGCCACCTGCGCCCGAGTTCTCCTCCTCCTCCTGCGTGTGCATGGGCTCGGTGCTTGGTGCCCTTGCCGGGGACGCCCCTCAAGGCGACGTGGTCGATGGGGGCGGCGTGTTGGGGGTAGCCCAATGTGGCCCCTCCTGCTGCTGTCCTCCTCCTGCAATCACGGCAAGATCAGGGGATCGTACCCCCAACGCACGTCGAAGAGGGGTGAGTGATGAACTTATGCTGGGGGCTGTATCAGGGGCTGCCGTCCGGGCTGCTCAACACCACCAGCAATGTACCGGAAGTACCTGCCGGGGGCTGGCCGCTTGCCGAAGCCCTAGCCCTCTTCACCCTCTGGGCCAGTGTCTCCGCATCACTACAAAGAAGAAGAATAGATCAAGACAAGTGGCACGGATTGGGGGGACGGAGATGACAAAAAGGAGCAAGATGCTTACTCATCCTCCACCTCCTCTTCTGCCGCCTTCCTCTTCCTCCTTGGGCTGAGGGACCCGAAATCGAAGACAACCTCCGCGCCGTCATCTGCGGGAGGAGGGGAAGCAGATGGGGTCCGTGGACGCTTGGACGAAGAAGAGGCAGATGCTTTCTTCTTCGCCACCGCAGCCTTCACCAACTTCTTTGCCGCCGCGGCCCTTGTCTGGCACGCGGACCCCTCCTAGGCTTGCTGCGGTTGCACGGCCCTGCCGGGCCGGACCGGATCACCGGAGGTGGCCCGCCGCAGGACTTGCCCTCTCCCCGTGACCGGAGGGTCGCCAGCCCCGGCCTCCTTCGACAGCGATGACTCGTCGACCACATCCTTGATGAGGGGAGCCCCGGTGCCGGCGCTGCTGGCCTCCCCAGCGGACTCCGCCCACTGGGCAAGCTCCTTTTCCTCCGCGGCTGCCGCGGCCTTGCCCTCCACGCCACCAGTGCTGCCTGCCTCCTTGGCGAGCTTTGCCTCCACCGCCCTGGCGGCGATGTAGTCCAGCTCCGCCCGAGTGGTGTCCTGGACGAGCCGCGGTTCGTCGCAGACGTACTTCTCCTCCAAGGTGTCAAAAAACTCCTGCACCTGATCTTCCGGCGGCTCGGCCCAACTTGGGACGAGGCCGTGCGTGTTGAACTCCGGAATCATGGCAATGATGTCGGTTCGGCGCGAGTTGTTACTCAGCGGGACCACCCCCGCCGGCAACTTAAACTAGGGCCCCTTGGCGGCCTTGCCGGCCTTCGCGGCCTTGCTGGACCGCTCGACCTCGTCATCCCAGTTCATGTCAAGCTGGAAGAGCCGCTGGCAGAAGTGGGTGTGCCCCATCACCGTGAAGTTGTGGTCCAAGCCGGGGCGGAGCTGTAAGAGCCAGACCGGCCTACCCTTGTTGTGCAGCGGAGCGATTCGGCGGCGGATGAAATCCGCCCCGATCATCTCAAGGGTGAGCCCGGCCTCGGTGAGACGAAAAATCCTAGTGGTGGCGACCGTGAGCTTCTTGTCATTAACATCGACATCGCTCCAGTCTTTTCTGCGAACCGGTGGCGCCTGGCGAACCTTGCAGAATGCTGGTGGGTCCATCTCCTCAATCCAGCACCACCGGCCTTGCCACTCCTCCCACCTCTCCTTCTGGGCGCCGTCCGGATATGTCTCTTTCTCCTGGGTCCTAGGGATCCAGGCGACGCAACCGGAAATGCCCCCCCCTTTTGGATGCGAGGGAAGAAATAGTGGCGGAAGAGCGCCGTGTTGGGATGCACCCCAGCAAAACCCTCGCAAAGGTGCGCAAAAAAGAGCCACGCACGCCACGGCATTTGGAGTAAAATCCAGAAGGTGGAACCCGTAGGTATGCATGATGTCACTGAAGAAATAAGAGAAGGGGGGGGGTAGAGGCCACAAGAAAAGTAGTCGACGAAGAATGGGTACCGATTCGGGCCGGCTTCGGCGAAGGCGGCGAGGATGACGCACGTGGCCGGATGCCCCGTCGTCTCGCTTCCTGTCTTTCACCCCCACAGGTGCTTGAAGTAGTCCCGGAGTTCGACCGCGTCGACCATCGACGGGAAGTAGGCGTGCTGCATCCGCCGCACCGCCAACCCGCTCTCCGGCCGCTCCTTCTCCCCGGCGTCCTTGGCCACTCCCTTGCCTCTGCTGGTCTTGGGTTCCATGGCGGCTGCGGGAAGCAAGGAATGGAGGATGGCAAAGGCTCGGCAGCGGCGAGTGAAGGAAAGAGCCTGAGAAGGAGGAAGAAGGGGATGGCGGTTCTGAGATTGGGGAAAGCACGAAGGGTAAATGAGCAGCGTGCCCGTGGTTATTCATTTTTACGGGGAAGGCGCGGGCCGCCTCTTTTCCCATTAACTGCAATGTGACGCATGCGTGCGGGAACCGCCCCATGCATGAACCCCACGTCATGCACGATCCTCCACGTCGTGCGTTCAATGCGGGTCGTGGGGAAGCGCAGCGGACGAAACAGTTACTGCGGTAAAAATCCGCCCCACCTGCCCACGCACCGTTATAGGCCTGGCCCAACAACGCGTCGCGCTTACGTGTGGCCCAGGCCCGGGGGCTCCTGTCGGTGTACAAAAGTAGGGGCTCTTCTTTTGACCCCTTTACTTGTGCACGGGCAGTCAGAGCCGCGCGCCACGGCCACACTTAGGAGGGCAGAGGAGGGAAGCGGGAGAGAAGCCGAAGCCCAAGACAAACAAGACAACGCCAAGACAAAGAACACAAAGAGCAGAGGGACGAAGCAGGTTCCCCCAGCAAGACCCTTGCCGGGGCAGCCTCAACAACCCCGGCAAAACCCTTGTCGGGGTAGCTCGCCTAACACCAGCGGAGCGAGCCACCCTTGAGCCCAAGGGTTCCGGACGCCGTCAACAGCTACGTTGGAACCAGGGCTCGGGAGGCACCTCCGTGGTGGCATGCAGATCTTTGTCAAGATCATGAATACATGATATCAGATGAGAACCGGAAGATGACGACCCTCGGCGGGATCCTAGCCGAGGAAATCCACAAGACTCCCGGCAAGCGCCTTGCCGGGGATGACCGCAACACCACCGCAAGACCCTTGCCGGGCCCCCCGGCAAGGCCGTTGCCGAGGACACTAGCGGGGCCGCAGCCAGGCCCGCGTCTGCCAAGATGCCACCGCCGTCCCCAAGCAGCTGCTAGCTCAACCAGCTGGGTAGGCACCTGCGTGGTGGCATGCAGATCTTCGTGAAGACCCTACCACCGCGCCACCTCAGCAGCCTGCCTGCCTACATGGCACAACACGCATCGCTGGCCCGGGCGTGTGTCGAAGCAAGGCGGGGCGGCGACGGACGGGACGGGCCTCATTCCCGTCCCCGATAAAGCTAATGGACACACAAGTAGCGTATTTAATGCGCTTTGTCCCGTAACACCGGGCTATAAGCTCGCGCATTGTACACCTTTCCACCTCCTGTGTGCCACTGTGGCAACCCCTTTTGCCTATAAAAGGAGGCTCGAGGCGACCAGGAGAGGGATTTGGCTCTTTTGGGCAAGTTACACCCCGTAGCTAGCTCAAGAACACAAGAACAATCAATACATCCACCAAAGCAGGACTAGGGTATTACGCATATTCACGGCCCGAACCTGGGTAAACGATCCGTGTGCTTCCTGTCAGACCTGCTCTTCCCACAACCTCGCGCCCGCCAACCATAGAAGGGATTCCAGTGATCCCATAGGTGTCGTTTCCCACCATCAATGTTGCACGAGATTACCAGTAGAATTTGACGGAGATTTTGGAAACTCCAATCACCATTTTGTGTAGTTCCACCAAAATTGAGAGATGTTGCCCACGTGAAATTTTAGTTGAACTGCACAAGACACTCATTCCGTAAAAAATGTATTTTGTGCAGTTCACCAAAAGGTCACAATAGCAACAAGGTGAAATGGATATCCCTATCTCCACAAAAATATAGAAAGTAAACAGTTGCTGGTCAATAAGAATATTCGAAACATACACGAAATGAAAAGAAGCATCTAAATTATGTTCATGGCAATCAAGCCAGGACAGTAGAAATTTTAAACGTCGGCAATGCTTCATGTTACCGTAAGCATTACGATCAACAATGATGGTAGCATTTCTTGTTTACCAGATAAAGTAAATCAACAGCAGCTAAAGAGTTGGTTTAAGGGCATGGGACCGTGGGGACACTAGGACACTCAGCAGCGTAAAGGAGCAACTTACTTATCGTACTGGGGAAAACAGCAGGAGTACCATTTGTAACATAGCTTAATTGCATCATATCACTGGAAGCATTAGATTAAAAATAACACTGCTTAGACATGTCCTTAAGGTAATAGTGTGATCGCTTCATTTTACATGCGCCCTTACATTAACAATAACAAAAGGTTGGTATAAGGACATGCGATAGTGGACGCATCAGCACAATGTACCTACAAGGAGGCATAAACTAGTGATGTCAAGTTTGTTCATGCTCTGTGGGGGCAGCAAATCTAATCCTGGAGACCTTTTACTATGTGAGGGCAGCAAATCTAATCCTGGAGACCTTTTACTATGAGAGGGCAGCAAATCTAATCCTGGAGACCTTTTACTATGTGAGGGTAGCAAATCTAATCCTGGAGACCTTTTACTATGTGAGGGCGGCAAATCTAATCCTAGAGACCTTATACTATGCGAGGGCAGCAAATATAATCTTGGAGACCTTTTACTATGTGAGGGCAGCAAATCTAATCCTGGACATACTCTGTTGACTTGTCCACCAGCTGCCACTTTCTATCCTTTTTTCAACCAATAATAGATATGTTCCTTATCCGGTTTGTACAGTGTTTTCCTATTATTTCCCTTTTCAACCAAGAGACCGGTTGGGTATCCGGTCTATACTACTTTCACCCTATTATTTCCTCTTTGAATCAAGTCCTAGATTCATGCTACAACTTTCCCCCCTTTCTTAGTTGTTTGAACCAAGTCCTAGATTCGAATGCATGAAGTAGCTTTACCTCTAATAATACTAAAAATTTAGGTGGGTTTGGAAGAGCTGATGGGAGTGGAAAAAGATGAACATGCAGACACGTGGGGAGTTGGTGCAGTAGAGCAAGGCCGCTTTCGAAGAACTTATACCTGAGGGTCGTCGGGATGTTGGCGGCGGCAGGTCGGATCTGCGCACAATACGGCAGGGAGGCAGAAGGGTCGGAGGACCTCCCAAGCCGGCGCTTTGCCGCAGAGAACGGCACGGGCAGAGGATCGGGCCCTTCCGGCAGCTGTGGGTTTCCTCCCTCGCCGGTGATGACCGCGTGAACGATGCACCTAGTCCTCTACACACACCGGCCGAAGGGATCCGACCGGATCTGTGACCAGCGGTGAGCAGAGAGAAAATGTCGCTACCGCTGTCTTATTTAGATCTGGAGAGGATGAGAGAATGAAGACTGCAACACTAGTAAAGCAAGTGCTCAGGCCCCTGCATACATATATAGTGGAGTGGTTATCTTTTTCTCTCCACAACAAGTGTTTCAATTTGTGTACGTGGCACTAATGAAAAGAAACTCTCCATTTAAGGTGACTAAATGTACGACTCCTACTTACTACTAGTAGTAGTATTATTCACTTGTGCTTCTCGGCCCTCCATTCATTGAACAACCCCACGGGTGAATAAACATACAGTACTAGTTTTTATATAGAACGAACAAGCTCGAACTATTTTCGCGTAGTTAAAAGTTGAGGGCGGGGCTTTTCCCAGGCAGTACGCGCGACAGTTTTCGCATAGGCGGTTTCAAAGAGAGGCGAGGAGGGAGAGGGAGTAACGGATTCAACTTACTTACTGCTGGAAAGATCGGGCTGTGCAATTTGTTGGCGCGTTACTGCTGGAAATAGTTATGATATGACTACTCACTATAGTCATGAATTACTGGCGGTACGACCGGGGTGATGCCCCCTTCCGTTCTGCACTCTAATCTGGTGCATGACACGTCGGCCCAGATGCTGGCTCTCCCACATGTCGGCGAAGTACGTAGTAGTAGTAAGAAGGAGCAAAGAATCATGCGGTATATACTAGTAGTACTACTACTGACGTCGGAGGAGTGCGAACCACAGCAACCTAGTGAACCAGTAGTGCGAACAACGACATCCCAGCGAACCAGTAGTAGAAAACAATGTGGTGATATGGCCATAAAAAACAATGTGCTACGGTCCAGACTGTACCATGTACGGTACTACTCCTCTTTGTTTGGATCCCTGAGTTAGAGCTAGTTTGGGTTGAAATAGCCTCAAATTCTCCAAACAGGTGGGGTTAGTTTGAGCTAGTTTGCTCTAACCCAGCTAAAAAAACTAGCCCGGTGGAGAGGTTCTAATTGGGTTAGTTGTCCTCGGGCCGAGTAAATGAGAACTACAAAAAAACTCCCCTGCCCGCACCAGATCGCTCCCTCCACCCCCCCTCGCACGACTCCTCTCTGTTCCAGATCGGGTCGCTTGCCCAAGCGCCGCTCAACCGCTCGCCCTCTCTCTCCTCCGGCCTCCGCTGCCCTCTTCCGGCCGCCCTCTCCCTCCGGCCTTTGAAGCTTGCCCCGCTCCCCTTTCACCGGTCGTTTTCCTTCCTCTATCGTGCGCGGTGGCGGCGCATCTACCACGGAGGTCGCGACAGGGGTGAGTTTGTTCGTTCCTTCTCTGTCTCACAGCCATATCATTGATCTTTCTCGCTCTAGCGCTAATTCTAATATGGAAAAGTAGATCCTGATTAAACTTGGTATAGATTTGTTTATGCATGGAATTGTTTGATGCTGCTTGAGGAGGTAATAAATCTATCTAGAGGCCCAAAGTTTCAGGCTTGTATTAGTTCTAGAGGCCCAAAGAATGAGTTCACCTTTCTAGGTATTTCAGTTTCAGGCTTGCAATATTTCTGGAGACCCAATGATTCAGTTCACCTTTCTAGTATTTCAGTTTCGGACTTGCATTATTTCTAGTGGCCCAAAGATTCAGTTCACCTTTTTAGGTATTTCGGTTTCAGGCTTGCATTATTTCTAGTGACCCAAAGATTCGGTTCGCAGTCGTCGGCAAGTGGCCCTGCTACCCATGCCGATGTCGACCTCAACTCGCAAGCGCCAGCGTCGGAGGGGTTCCCGAGGCTTGGGCTCTACAGAGCCTTCCTCCAGAGCGATGATGACGAGCTCCTCCCTGGGTGCGTGAGGGGCTTCGGGCACCCTCCCTATCATGAATGACTTCCGTGATGAGTTAGCCCATGCTTTGTTTGATGGAGTGTATTTTTTCGAGAAGCTGGATTGACGACTTGTATCTTCAAGTGGGATATCTCATTTGTATGGACAAAGTAAAATTTATCATGTTTCGCATGCTTGATTTGTAAAGATGGTTCGTTTACGTCAATTGTGAGCGGGAGGAGGCCACACAAGAGCCGGCCACAACAAATCCAGCAGGAAATAGGGTCCAAAGTAGTCAAATGATTGAGAAAGAACATTTATTGTCAATCTAACCTTTCCATTCATACACCTCTTTGGTTTAAAGTTCTCCTCGTCTCAGTTCATCGCCATCATACTTTCCCCATTCCTGTGTTTTCAGTATCCTGTGAATCAAAGAGGCCCTTAGACTGGTTTAGGTCCGTCACGGTGTCCTGGACTAGGGGGTACTCACCACGTCGTCTCCCAATCAGTTGGACTAGGCCGAGTACCTCCATGGCCGTTTACTTATGGGCCAGTTCGGACAGCCGATGACATACATGAGGAAGATTCCACAAGACTTGGTGATCAAGACAAGGACTCCTCTCCACCGACGTATTCGACTAGGACTCTTGTTATCCTAGGCCTCTGGTACATTATATAAGCTGAGACCAGGCTAGTCGATAGGTGATCTTGACATTATTCATCATGCCCCCTAGGTTTTAGACCACAACATATGATCTCGAGGTACATCAACTCTTGTAATCTCTATATTCATCAAGATCAATCAAGCAGGAAGTAGGGTATTACCTCAATTAAGAGGGCCCGAACCTGGGTAAACATCGTGTCCCCTGTCTCCTGTTACCCACCGATCCATGACACACAGCTTGGGACCCCCTACCCGAGATCTGCCAGTTTTGACACCGACAATGGTGCTTTCATTGAGAGTTCCGCTGTGAGATCAACGAAGGATCGATGGCTTGTCTGCAGATTAACTGCGACGTCGCCGTCTTTGTCGCCGGCTCGACTGGTCACCTCGGCTTGACCAAGGACGGTGCCCTGCATCCTATCGTCATGTTCGGACAAGGGCCTTCATCAAACATCAAACTCTTATCTCTATCATGATCATGGAGGAATCGTCGATGGAGCTCGGGGGCTCAAAGTCAACAATGCCCTCGGGCGACTATGCTGTTTTTTCGAACAGCGAACTTGTATCTGCTGCCACCACCTCCTCGAGCATTGCTTTGACGATTCCTTCAGTGGAAATGTGCGGAATTGAGTCCACAACAATCCTGTAAAATTTTGTCGAGTTCCGATGGAGGAATATCCGGCAATCTACTATATACTGGAACCCTGTCAAATCTGGACGGGAATCTGGATTATTTTAGGGCGTGGTCTCCGGAGCCCAGCTCGGAGGTCCTTTGGAAGATCCAACCATTCATTTGCTGCGGAATTCCCGCATCTACCACCCATCAAAATTTCAGCTCGATCTGACAGCTCAAACTCCGGGAACCTTCCGATGATTGGACCAATTTTCGGATCTGTTCTCTGCGCGAATACGAATCCAACCCGAATTCATGTTTCTTTATGAACATGATATTGGACAACCTTTTTAAAGGAATTTTCTTCTAGGGTATTGTGCGTTGTTCTTAACACGTGCCCAAAAAATTTTAAGCCTTCTCTGAGGTACTCTTCACCATCACGCTGGCGTCAAACCAGTCCGGTAACAATTCTCCACGGCTGTCGACCTGCGCTAGACACGTCATCGCTTTGTTGAGCCGAGCTCAGCTCCTTCGGATCATCATCTCGGCAAGCGGAACAAGAGTTCGACATCGCGAAGGATAAATCATCACCAACATCGCCGCCCCACCGATTACATGGAGCGGGCACAACGGGATCGCTGCACGGTCACTTCAACAAGCCGGCATTGACCACGTCACGAGTTACGACCTGCATCGGCATGGCCACACTGTTGCTTCTTCAAGCCGATGTCCATCACGCCGACCTACTTCGAATCATCGGCTGACATCGAGGCTTCGACACCTCGGTTGGACCGGGGGCTCCGCTATTTCTTCATCAACATGCTCCGGTGACTTCGGCGTCACCGGCCGACCAGCTTTGACACATCGACTGGCATGATGGCTGCAACGTCACCTTACCGACCTACTCTGTCACCTCGTCTGGACCGGGGGCTTCGCCATCTCTTCATCAACATACTCCGGAGACTTCGGCGTCACCAGCTGACCGGCTTCGTCACGTTAGCTAGATCTGGGGCTTTGCCTCGGCGAGCCAACCTTTGCCAGCATCGCCATGCCGTCGCTTCCTCGCCCATCAGGCAATGGGTGTGCGGATCGAGTCTCAATTTTGGGCGTCACCTTTCTTCGGATTGCTACGACAAATAAACCAGGTGCCATTAATCCTAGTAAATTTTGCTTGTTTGGATTTATTTTTCCCGAGGAATTATTACTCTGGTTTGTTCCATCATCTGTACACAGGTCTATCAAATGGTTGCCGCATTAACGACGGTCGCGTGGTGGTTCGGTCAGTTTCCGTACATAGTTCGGCGAATGCCGCATCCAGAACTCGGACTGACCTATGAATTCAGGCTTTGCCATGCCTTTACCGCATCACACCGACACCCTGCATTGACATTGACTTCAGCGTCAAGCCACATATCTTTAAAAAAATTATTTTGCGTAAATTAATTACGCGAGTATTTTTATATATTTATATTATTATTGTTGGCCTGCACTATTTTACATGTGTAGGTAATCGACTTCGACTAAGTCACGCGGTCACTTCGGCAAGCCGACGTCGTCGTCCCAATCAGTGTAAATTGGCTCGTGTGATCACCTTGTTGGTCGAATTGCTATACCGACATGTTCGGTTACCTCAGGGACTTCGGCATCGCTGAGAGAGCTCTACCTCATCGAGTGTTCGGCACATGGGCCATATTTCTCTTATTACTCATTTTGCATAAATTATTTATTATACTATGATTTTTTTAATTTATTATTACTATTATCCCTGGCTTGCACTACTTTGTATGTGCGCAGGCAATCTATTTAGGCTAGGCCGCGCTAACACTTCGGCAAGTCAATGCCGTCGTCCCGCCTGCGTCCGCCAAGTCATGGCATCGCCTCGACGCGCGTCCCAGTGTCGGCTTTTCCGCGCTGCCACTCCACTGGACCGACCATGGCGCTCAGGCCATATTTTTATTTTTATTATTTACTTCACTTAAATTAATTAATTAGAATTACTATTATGTTATTACTTTTGGCTTGCACTGTTTCATGTACACAGGTAAATCGACACCGACCTGTTTCGACGCGTTGGCTGACGTGGGGGCTCCGGCATCACCTGCTGACCTGCTTCGTCACCTCGGCCGAACTGGGAGCTTCACCTCTCCACGGCTGTTGTGCTGTGTCGCCACTTCGGAGTGCCGAGCTCTCCGCTCGGCCACCTCGGGACAAGCCTGGTGGCTGGAACCTTGTCCTGCATCAAGCTCAGACCGCGTCATCAATGCCGAACACATTAACCAGCTAAGTCGCTTTCATGCTCAAAGTTTTACAAAATTTAATTTGTGTTCGGTTCGACCATGCTCACATACGTTGTTGGTTAAAAGAAACTCCCATTACCCATGTTAACTGGGGGCTCATAAATTTACATGAGCCGATTTATAGTAAATGGTTTTCTGCCTAGTCGTTGCAAGGTCTTTTTCTATCACTCCTTTTTCGACGCGAGTGTGTGGTTAATAGTCGGGGAACCTAGTTTCTCTCTTAAAGCCGCTCAAGTTTAGTTCGCTAAACTGGCCTAATGAGAAATACTCCGCCTTCGAGATAGGAGGTTGCAGCCACAGGCTGACCCGCTTGAAGTCTTGAGATCGGATGTGTCATATTAATGCGCGACAGAAACACAAAAAATTTAAGGAACAATTTTGGAATTGGCAGTAAATGACTTGATTTAGTTCGGACGTTAAACTTTTGGGTAAGTCTTTTGGATTTTTCGAGCCTATGGCACCTTTAAACTATTTGTGTGTTTCTAGCATAAATCTCGTACTGCAAACGCCGGACACCTTTAGAGATTCGGCAAAAATGTTCTTGGATATTGCTATATATGCATCGGTTTCGAATTGTGTCTTCGGTCAATAGTTGGGTTGCCCGGCTCCTGTGCTTGCCTCCTACGTTCCGCTTTGTTCGGCTAGGTGTGCAAAGGGAGAACCACTGGGATTGTGCTTCCAGCTCGCATGGTTAAGCGCCTCAGTGGAGAAAGCCGAAAACTGACTGTCACAACAAGCGTAAACTGGTCAGCAATCCGATGATTGTATTAAACTATAAGATCAATAGAGGTCACCCCGTGTTAAATGACTGGCCGTTCATAACATTGGCCGAAGTGTTTACGGCTTGACCTCGAGTGTCGCCGAACACTAACAGGGGCTAGTAGCTGGCCTCCCAACTTTAAGCCCCTATGACTAAGTGAAAGTTATAAAGCCCACATATCTGATTGCTTCGTTTCTGCTAACACAACCGCCTCCGGCACCGAGACGTTGGCTAAGGGTTGTCTTGTTATTGCGGAAATACCCTGCGTAGTATCTACAAAGGGGTAGAAGCCAACGATGAGCCACTTTCAACTGATAAAAGGTCGCAACAGAGTCAAAATAAACATACATCATCAGTGTTTGTATTCAGTAAACAAGCGCCACCTTCCGTAATTATCGTTATAAAGACATAAATATGCATCAATTTGACTTAAGATTTTGGCCAAGCTGGGTTGCCTGGCTCCTGAGCTTACCCCTACGTTCCCAATTGTTCGGCTTGGCGGTAAAGGGAGCACCTCTGTGATTGTTACTACCGGGTCATCCGGGTTAGTACCCTCAGACTGGGTGAAGCCGAAAGCTAGCCATCTTAATGGATATAATTGGTCAGCAACGACGGAAGTGAAAATCTTGGTTCATTAGACCATAGAGTTTGGGAACTTTCCCTGGACTAAATCCTCAATATTTTCCTCCCACATTGATCGGAGGTGAGGTTCCATGATCATGATCAGCATGACAACCCAAAGAAAGGAACCGATAGCGGGGTTATTTTCTTTGGAATATGTTTTATATCTCTTTGCGTACCTTTGTTTATACAACCGTATGGCTGGATTGCCTTGTTTTCCATAAATCTTTGCTACTGGCCGAGGAGGTTGAAGCCGATGGTCAGTCAACAAAGTTTTGTACAATGCGGATCCGAGCATTAATGATGTAGAGTACTTGGATACATACAATCATTACACATAATTTGTGATTTTACTTCAAATATCGATCCTTAATTCGGACACCCGTGCCCACATTAAGGCTCGGGGGCTACTGGGCTTCGGGCTTATCATTTACTAATATTAAAGAGGCACATCGATCCCCTGATCTGGTGTTGCCACCCGACCAGTTTCTCGGGGGCTACTGCATTGCCTATTCAATGCAGAAAATTCAAAGTGCTCAGTGTTCGGCTTGACCGAACTATGGGCCAACGCATCTTCGGACAACAATAGGTACCAACTGGGACTTATCCAGCATCAAGCTTATATATTACGGTGACTTCTCAAAACCCTCTCTCAAGGGCCCATCCGCCGATCATTATCTCCTCTAATGTGCATCTCGGATTTTAGGCCGACACACACCTTGAGGTCTACTGGCTATATATCTCATTAGTAAATAAATTGCATCAATCGGAAATAAAATCCGCAAACAATTAGCACGATCCTGAGGTGGTGCATCACCTCGGAAGAATTCCAGCATAAAGCTCGGCTGCGAGCGGATGGCTCCATAGAGAACTTTTCAGCATTAAGCTCGGATAACCTCCTTCAAAAATTTTCAAGCCAAGGTGATCAATGACACCTCGGATATAGTTCGGCGTTGGAGCTTGGATATAGTCCGGTGTTGGAGCTTGGATACAGTCGGGCGTTGGAGCTCGGATACAGTCTGGCGTTGGTGCTCGGCTACAAAAGATACTTCGAATGCAGTCCGGCATTGGAGCTCGGATGCAAGAGGATGCCACCGCACGGGAACAACTCAAACCCGAGGTGTGGCGTGAAAAATAATAAGGCATTGATAAAGGCCGAGAACTTAAAGGGGCTCCTTGGATACTCGGCGTATAAACTCTTCAGATCTAGCTCGGCAATGCTCAAGACAGAAGATGTGAAGATTTGTTGTTCCAGTTTTCAGGACCGAAGACCAAAGACGAAGAACAGTTCGGAAGAACCGAGGAGCGTCCCCAACTTGAAAACCGGATCAGTTGGACTGGGCCGAGGACCCCCATGGCTGTTTACTCATGGGCCAGTTCGGACAGCCGATGACATACATGAGGAAGATTCCACAAGACTTGGTGATCAAGACAAGGACTCGTCTCCACCGACGTATTCGACTACGACTCTTGTTATCCTAGGCCTCTGGTACATTATATAAGCTGACACCAGGCTAGTCGAAAGGTGATTATCACATTATTCATCATACCCCTAGGTTTTACACCACAACTTATGATCTCGAGGTAGATCAACTCTTGTAATCTCTATATTCATCAAGATCAATCAAGCAGGAAGTAGGGTATTACCTCCATTAAGAGCGCCCAAACCTGGGTAAACATCGTGTCCCCTATCTCCTGTTACCCATCGATCCATGACACACAGCTAAGGGACCCCCTACCCGAGATCTGCCGATTTTGACACCGACAGTCCGGTCGTTTTTTATAAACATGTTATGTCCAAAATTTAATGAACGTGCTCTGGTTTCTATGAAAATAATCCGGTTTCATGTAGTAATTGATTGATTTATTTATTCTTCTACGGGGGGTTTGCATGTAATTCGTGAGGTCTGAAATGTAAAGTACCCCGGCATATGCTCCGAGTCGTGCATGCACTATGACCCAGATGCTCTATGTCCCACATGTTGTCGAAAGGGAGCACGTGGAAATAGCCTAGGAGTACATGTAGGAGGATAAATGCGTGAAAAAATATGTACGGTGAAGCGTAGCTGCGGTTCGAAAAGGAGACCTAAAGTGATGATAGGTATAGGTCGCACACACCCAACTAGTGGTAGTACTAGACATACGACTACTTTTTCCCTCAAAAAAAAGAGGTACGAGTGCTCAGTACTCCTATTCTATCAACACGAGTCCCATCTGACACACTACAAAAAAAATACACTTCCGTGATGATACGTGTTTGTCATAGTAGGTCGCGTTTTTTGTCATGCATGTACATCCATGACGATTTTATGACAGAATCAAGATAGTCATACCTGTGCTGTCGTAGAAGTGTTCCATGGCATTACCAAAATTATCATCACGGAAGTGTCCACTTCCATGACGATAAATCGCGCGTCACAGAAGTGCTTTCTTCAAGGGTGACCCACACGTGGCATCCACCGTAACGGAACGTCGTTAAGCTATCGGGTCGGATTTTGGATCCGATAACTCGGTAACAGCCCCGACCAATGTGAAATTTCCACGTGTAAAATTCTTATTGGCCGGACGAAACACGTGTCAGCTCGTCAGTGGGTCAGATAGGCGCCTATGATATGTCGACACGTGCCACGGCCCACCACTGGCCCATTTAGCTTACAAAGCCGGCCCGTTTGACTTGGTCAAAAGCTAACGGGCTGGCCCATGAAAAGCCTGTTAACGGTCTCTTCGCAAATAGCCCATTTTACGGCCCGTTAACTCACGGCCCGTTAGGCCCTAAAGGAAATCGGACCAACAACGTCATGTGGGCCGTCGAATCTAACACCAGCCCATTTCACTTTCGGCCCATGTATGGCCCACGACGTCTTTCGGCCCATATGAGGCCTTCGTATCTTTCAGCCCTTTAGAGGCCCACAGTGACTCTAGCCCATAATGAACACTAATTTTCTTTATACCCGTTAACGGCCCGTGATTTACATGGGCCGTTTCCAACCCGTGTTAGCTTTCGGCCTATTGACGGCCCATACGTTCTTGGGCTCCTTTCCGGCCCTCGATTACTTCCGGCCCGTTAGTGGCCTGTTCCCCTAATGGGCCAAATTCGGCCCATGGCAAGAGTCGGCCCGTTACTGGCCTGTTCCCCTAATGGGCCAAATTCGGCCCATGTCAAGAGTCGACCCGTTACTGGCCTGTTACCCTAATGGGCCAAATTCGGCCCATGGCAAGAGTCGGCCCGTTTCTGGCATGTTAACCTGTTGCGCCATTTCCAGCCCGTCCTATATTCTGGCCCATTAACGACCCGTTATGCCTGTGACAGAATTAAGCCTTTGCTGTCCTACGGCATGTTACCGTGCTGGGCCGATACCAGTTACGCCCGATTACGGCCCATGTAGACCCATTTATCCGACGGCCCGAGGCCCACCGATTACAGGCCCATTTATCGACGGCCCGTAGGAGACCCATGGATCCTATGGCCCGTATATGGCCCATGGTAGTTGTGGCCACTAGCAAACCAGGGAAAAAGAAGACTAGGAAATACATAAGGCCGACACTAACGCTAGGCTATTAAGGAGATTGCACAGATTACATCCACTCGGCATCAAAGATCGCCACCAGTGCAAATATAGGGAACACCCTACACTATACAAAAATGGCTTGCTGTTTTCTTCAGCCGGTGGCTGCACGTTAAGAATAAATTTTGTATCGCACCAAAACAAATTACAACTATATAAGAAAAGGAAGGTTGGCATAAAACTTAACAGTCTAACAGATAAATGCACCACCAGAAGTTCAGAAGCTCAGTTCATTTGACCTGACTGTTTCGTTTTCATGTTGTATTGTCCGATGGAGCACCATAACCCTCGCCTTCATTTCCCCTAGGCTCCTGAACAACATAGCAAATGTCTGATAGTCTGGTTTCAAAACCATCCATATCTTGACGACATTGAGCAATGTTTCTCCTTGTTTCACAAAGGGTCTCTGTTAGGGAATGGACTTGTGTCTGGAGCACAGATACAACATTGCTTTGAGCTTGCATATCTTGATCATGAGGCAGTTTGGACGATATTGCCTTATCAACCAACCCATTATTACGCAGGAACGTGCTTTTGGCACTGTTAGTGGACAGGTACTGACCCACTGCAGCAAGAGCTGACATTGCGGTTATAGTTGCCTCGCCACCTTCAGAAGGTGGTGGTTCCACCATTTTTTCCATAGCTTGCTGAAAAGTTGAGGTTTTACATTAGTAGTACCAGAACAGAAGATGTTAAGGAGGCAGCAAAACCAAACAAAATAGCTTTGCTCTATATACAGAACTTATTCTTGTGAACCCATGTAAAATATTAGTTGTATTTTATTGCAAAGTACATAATAAAACCAGGTTCCAAACATATGACCATGTACCATCGCTAATGTATTGTCTATTTCTTCACATTGTATTGAGGGCTAAGGATAAAGAGACGAAGTTTATAATACGGTAAGCATTGTATGACATCATTCATATCACAAAACAACTGAGAATAGACAAACAGGAAATTGTAATGTTGTGTGGGCAAGTCCAGCACGGAACTAGATTACGGGTCAAGATCAAAGGAACATCACTCCTCTCTTTTAAACCATGTAAGGTGCAATGATACGCTAAGACAATTGTGTATAAAATTGAAAAGAGTAATAGACATTGGCTGCAAACCATGCAGTTCAAGCCACAAGTTAGAGTAAGTAGTAGTTAAAAGGCATGAGGATTAAGGACTACAATAGCGACTTTGACTGGTGTAGTCATGCCCTTCTTCTTGCTGGTGTGACAGTCCTTGAAGATTTCCACAGCATTTGGTTCAGGTACTTTTTGGTCCTTGCGGGCTTTCCTCTGCATTTTGAACAAGTCAATATAGATCTGATAATATGTTACAGCGAAAAGAGTGAAACATCAGCTAATTACAAGAGCCTCGCAGTGTGAAATATAGCTACGAGATCCTGTCGTCTGTTGGAATTTCACTTTCGTACGGTTGGCCTTGTTCTTTGAACAGTTCACCTACAAGAAGATAGATTTGTGTGGCACATGCGTAAATAGGACTTCAACATGTGATCTTATCACATATATATAATGTACCTGATACTTCAGATCAGACCAGTGTTTAACAAGGCCCCTCCAGTCTTCATCCGATATATTTTCCACTGGAGATGTTTGGGAAAGTTCACTGTCAGCCTTGCCTTCAAAGTGAGTTTTCCTCAAGTTATACCGATATTGTCGCAGAGCAGACTTGAAAACATGGGTGCAAGCTTTTCTGGTTGCATCATCTTGGCTATCCAACTTGAACCTCATCTGTTGAAAATTATGGGAGTCTCATTATCAGCAACCTAGAAAGTATGGGACAGAGCAAGACGATATTACTAGTTTCCATACATAACCATACTTACAGATAAATGGTCGAGGAAGGTGTTGAACTGGGTTTGGTCTTTGTCATTCCTGTACTGAATCCATGTTGGGAGGATACGTACATGACACCTAACGGCAACCGCTGCCTCTGATACTAACTTGGCTAACTCTGTAGCATCACGTGGCCTTTTTAAACCTGCCTCAAAACGGATCTCCATTCTTCCTCCTCTAGATTTAGTTAACCTATCGAGCATTATCCCTGATGTTTGTTTCCTCTTGCGCCTAGGTGCTAGTCCAACAACGAACATAGGAAGTGTTAGTGTACATCAAACTATGAGACTACATATAAAGAAGCATGCAACTTTAACTTGACTCCAACAACTACCTTCTTGCTGTTGAAGCTCACAAGGTTCATCTGATATTGCCAACTCGTCTTGTGTCAAGAGTGCTTGGGAAGTAGTGTCAGGTGGCAAGGGAGCTTGGGAACGTGCTGCTAGCTCAGTTGATGCACAAGTAAGTCGTGCAGCTGGTAGTACTGTGGTAGGTGTTGCAAGAACTAGGGCTGTCTCTAATTGTTTGGTGGAAGCTATTTGTTTCTGTTTGGCTTTTTTGCAACTCGTGTAGCATGGGATGTCGTGTTTGTAGAATTTTCCGCTGGACTTTGACCTTCTATTGCACCATTAGTACCAGCAGAATCTGCAGGATTCATCCGCTTCTCATTCCCGGCCATTCTGTGTTTCTTCCTCTTTCTCTGTGCCATGTTAAGTCAAGCTGACAAGAAAAACGAATAACAATTTAGTTCTTCAGAAGAAATTGATGCGTGATGCAGACGAACTGAACTTTGATGTTAGACAACCACATGATAGGAGGATGTAATATGATGTGTAAACTGAGAAGAAGACATTTCACCAAATTAGAAGCAATGCAATGGAAGGTAGACACCATATGAAAGATGCTACAAATATCGCTCTGCCAAGTTAACAGTGTCTCATCATAAATGGCGTTTAAACAAATGTGAAGCAGTACAAGAAATAAATCATATGCAAGATGCAAACAACATCACACTACCATGTTAGAGGTCTCTCGTCATTAGTGCCATTGCATATTCACAGCATTGCATAGTCACAGCTTATGATGTGTAAACTAAGGAGAAGGCATTTCAACAAATTAGAAGCAATGAAAGCTAGACACCATATGAAAGATGCAACGAATATCACTCCACCAAGTTAAAACTGTCTCGTCATAAGAGCCATTTCAACAAATTAGTAGTACAAGGTAGAAAAGAATGTGAGATGTAACCTATATCACACTCCGAAGTCAAACATGTCTTATGATAAGTGATTGTTGCAGGTTACACAAAAGTAGTAATTTGATGTAAGAACATGGTGTGATAGACAGATATTGTATGTTCTAAAAACAGGAACACGTTTCTTATTCAAGTATAATGTGTAAAGTAAGCAGATGGAATTCAACAAAATTAGAAGCAATACAAGCTAGACATCACACATAACATGCAACCACATATAACAGTGCCAAGTTAGAGGGAGCACCGGTGATGCTACACTAGGGGAGACGTGCTCATCATAAACACAGCTTTGTTGAGTGTCTATGCATGTGTTGTCTTGGAAATCATCTAGGGGGTGTGGAGGAGTAGAAACTGTAGAGGCCCTCCGTTCGGAAGGAGCACCTTTATACGCTGCCTTGCTAACTTCCTTCCGCTTTATTGCTTTTGAATTGTCAAGTAAAAACGACAAGAAAAAGCAATAGAATTCTCTCTTCAGAACTCATTCATGCATGATACTGACAATCACTACTTTGATGTAAGGCAAACACATGATACCAGGATGGAATATGTACGAAAAACAGGACGGCATGGCATGTTCACAACTGTTTGTGTAAACTAAGCAGAAACCATTCCAGCAAATAAGAAGCAATGCAAGCTAGACACCACATGAAAGATGCAACCAATATGACTCTGCCAAGTTAAAAGCGTCCCATCATAAATGGAATTTCAACAAATTAGAAGCAGCGCATGCTATAAATCATATGAAAGATGCAACTAATATCGCACTGCATATACTAAAGGTGTGTCGTCATGTTGATTGATGCGGGACACAAAAAAACAATAGTTTTATGTAAGGACATGCTTAATACACAGATGTACTATGTACTAAATACTGGAAGGCATGTCACATTAACAGGTATAATGTATAAGCTAAGCAGACTAGCACATGCAGTTTAACCAGATTGGAAGAATTACAATCTAGACACCATATTCAACATGCAACCACATATCACGCTGCCAAGTTAGAGCAAGCACCTGCGATGCTAGTGTAGGGGAAATGCTGTAATCAACTACAAAGCTACGTTCACTATCTTCATCTAGCATTTCTGTTTCTTGAGGATCATGTCGGGAGGCTGACGCTGCATTCTTTAAATGAGGAGTAGTCCCCTTGCCTGCCTGCCTCATCATAAGTGATTGATGAGGGATACACAAGAATATTAGTTTGATGTAAGAACATGGTTAATACAGAGATGTACTAGTATGTACCAAAAACAGAAAGGCATGTCATATTCAAAGGTATAATGTGTAAGCTAAGCATATACAATTTAACCAAATTGGAAGCAATACAAGCTAGACATCCGGCTGGAGTGGTGAGTATGATCATCTAGGACCTGAGAGCCTGGTGGGAGGCGGGCTGCTTCGCCACCATCGCAGCTTTTTAGTTGGCTTCCAGGTGATGCCTATCTTTGCTGGGCTTGTCACAGGCTCGGCCAGTGCCCTGACTAGCTATTTGTCTTCTGGTGCTCACGGGATGGTGGTACATGTAAAAAAATATCTTTCCTTATCTTACCGACTTCGGCCTTTCAAACACAAGCTAGACACCATATGGAACATGCAACCACATATGACACCGCGAAGTTAAAGCAAGCACCTGGGATGGTGGTTCATTGCGAGCGAGGTCATCAACTCCAGAGCTACGTTTACCGTCTCCATCTGCTGACACTGCACCCTTTATAGCGCTGTAACGTGTCTTGCCTACCCGCACACCAAGCTGGAGCGACTTCTCTCTTTTCTTTTTGTCTTCTCTCATGGCAGCAGAGTCTGAAATACCCTTGCATAAAAACACAATAGTGAGAGTAAGGGTGAAGTGTGTGCAGAACTAGTGCACTGTAAAAGTAGCAGATAGCAGGTGGCTGAAAAATAAATGACAGGAGACATATGATAGCTCTACAACATTGCATGGCAAACAAAATTAGATTCTACTCCGTATGATTTTGTAATATATGAGCACAGGAAATGCAGGTACTCCTCTAGCACACCACCACATGTGGTCATATCTAAGATAACAGTCGACTGAAAATAGATAGGTCAGTCGATTTTTTTAATGAACCGTCCGATCTATAAGGAACGGGCAGATGGCCTTCGTCTACCTCCCGCCAGTCACTGTTGACGACTTTTTCGAACCGCCAGCGACTACCGGCCCAGACCCCTGCCTCCGCCGCCCCGCCCTCCCATCGACCTCACACCACCGCCGTGCTTGGCAGCGCCCCCAGGCCATCCCTTTAATCCCAACCGACCTCCAGATCGGGCGCCAGTAGCTCTAGGCCGCACACGCCCCTAAGATAAACACCAAGGCGCTGCTTCCCCGGCGTAATAGGCGTACTAGCGCCTATTACGCCGGGGAATGCTTCCGTTAATTGGGAATCAACTTGCCAGAAATTAAAATTCAGGGGGGCGACGGACCTCTAGCTAAGGTGAAATAGTATATGAGGAGAAACCTTGTGCATCGCGAGTTACTAGGAACATCTAGTATCAAGAAGAAGCGGTCAACTAGTGTCTTCTGTGGGATGAATACCGGGCAAGCAGAGATGTAAGATTTGCACGAATAAGGGAAGAGGAGTGCCTTTTTCGGTTGCCGGTGTGGTCACCTCCACATGTCGCGCCGATCTTCTTCTTTTTACCGAGGAAACCGATGTTCAGGAGGGTGCAGGCTTGGACAAACCCACGGGCAAATTGTTGACTGTGTTGCCGTGGCCGTATGTCAGCGGAGGGGAAGCAGATCCGAGGCGGCGAAGGACGGCGTAGCAGGAACAGCTCCGGTGCGGTGGAGGTGAAAAGTTGGAGCGGCAGCGGTGAGGCGCAGGATGGCGTGGTTGAACTGGCTCGGGTACGGACGACTCGGCCTCGGCTTCAACTACTAGCCGTGGAGGGCGTTGCGGTTGAGGTTGCGGTGGACGACGACGTCGGGGTATTGGCTCCGACGTGATGGAGGAGGGCGGCGGTTGATGGGTGGGATGGGGTGGCGGACGGAGGACGCCGGGGTTTCACGGCTGGTGGAGAGGTAGTTTTGGCGCCCACGGAGTACGAATGGGGAATCGGACGGGTGGGGGGAACCATGTTTCTGTCTGGGACGCGCTTGTTTTTGGCTTTTTTGAACAGAAGATGGGACGCGCTTGCTTGAAATTTGGGGAAAGTACAAACTTTGCCCCCTCTTAAATTTCGGACCTACTGCGGGTCGGGGGTAGGATGGTAATCCCAGGTGTCCCAAATAGTGGGCGGGAGCGATTTCGGCCGCGCGCATGTGTGCTTATGCCGCCATTGTGTATGAATGTTTTTCGGATGCGGTTGCATGGCGTCTAGATGAAGCTACAAACCTACCCCGGTTTAGACCTTTGGATGTCGGGCCGGTAGGTTTCACGTGTCGGAGTTATTAGAAAAGTAATTTCCTTGTACTACCAAACATTGGTCTCACGCGGTTTCGGGCGAGTAGAGGCTCTTTTGGCGCTTCGTTCGAAATTTTGAAACACAAGCATTCACGTTTAGAGTACTCTTGAACTATGAGGATTGACCTAAATAGACAATGTTATATTTGACCTTGTATGTTTGAAAACCTCATTAAATTATCCGCTTCTTTTTGAAATTTTGACACTTGAAAATCCTATAACTACGATTATTTTGGAATGGAGGAGCTAAATTTGAATCTATTTTGTACATGACTACATATGCTATTATGTACAAAATCAGAGCAAAGATTGGTGCCCCCATAATTTAGGTATGGTTTACAAATGCCATGATATCAAATTCAAATAATTGAATGGACTTCATGTTGAATTCGATTTTTTTAAACCACCTTAAGTTGAATTCAAATGTATGGTAGTTCATAGCTAGCTATTTATAATGTCCATTGTGTAACTTTCGTATGTATAATGTGCTTTACACACACAACATGAACTATACTCACGTTTATATTCGATTGCTAAAGAGATGCATTGTCTGGAGTTCAAAATACTAACTTTGTGGATCAATTGTGTCGAATAATAACATAGACATGCTCAAATTTGATAGAATCTAGATGTTTGATGGATCAATGACCGCTCCTTACGCGAATTGCAAATATCATGATCCCATCCTAATATTTGGATACAATTTATATCTTTAATGAATGTGTAGAGCAGTCTTTTACGTGTAGTTTCACTCTCCATCGGTGGTCTCTCACACATGCTCACACACTCTCTCCCGAGGTGTCTTTCTCGCACACATGCTCTAGATATAACCCTCCCTCCCTCTCGTAACCATTTACAACTGTTTTCACTAACCTTTATCACAAGCACTCTTCCTCTCGCAAACATACACACGCACAATCCTTATCGACCCTTTCTATATACATGGACCTGCCTACGTGTCTCATGTACGCACATTATCTTTACGCCTGTCTCTCACGCATTGTCTCACACCTCTCTTCCTAATCGACGAGTATGATTCTAGCAGAGCATTCTGTAGGATGCCCCTTAAAGTTAGGTTGGATGAATAGTAATATCAGAGATAAAGGGGTTACCATAGTCCGAGAACCTAGGGATACAAATCCTAGTCGGCTTTGTCAGTGGACATAGAGTCCTTCACACTGCTATCTTTGTCTTGTATGACTAGTCATCCATGGGTCTTCCTAAATGCGTCACGGGCCGACCAATGTGGCGCAGGTCGGAACCGAACGAAGGGCCTCACCTCAACCCACCGGATCTCACGCGGTGACACACCCTCTGCCCCCACGTCTCATTATCTTCTCACACCCACACATACCAACACAAACACCACACACACAGAAAATTTCTCCTGGTGCCTCTATTCCCTCCCCCTTGCATATACACACTCAAGGGAATCGAATCTCTTGTCGTGACGTCATATTCGTCCCTCTCTCTCTAGACCACTCTCATTTCTCGTGCTATCTCTCCCACGCCCCCCCGTCGGCCCCTCTATCCATGCCTCTCTCGAATACGTAATACACACACATACCTCTCTAGGCCCCGCCAAATGCATCAACTACACATTCACACATGTTACATCACGTACCCCATTGATCTAAAAAGCCCTCTCTTCATGTTTATTTCGCATACAACATTACTTTTGAATAAAGTGTGGCCAAAACATTATTTTAGAGTTTCTACATATATACAACATTACAATGTTATTTGGAGGAGTACGAACGCTAATTTGCATTGCATGGTGCCCACAATGATATTTATTCCGCACTGTGAATTTGTATATTTTTATACTATATACAAAGTTAGTCATAATAAAGAGAAACGAAGAGCATCTCTCTCTCCATCGCATACCCCCATGTACGCCCCTTTCACGTATGCACACAAAACTATCTCCAGGTCCTCTAAAAGTAAGCCCCCAGAAAATTCACGCATGTTTCATCTTTCTCTCGCGATATATGCAATGACGATCATTGTATTTGAAGCGAAAGCACGATACATACATTGGACTTCAGAATCCACTCATTACAGTCACCATTTACGTTTAGTTGTTATTAGACAGTCACGGGCTCACCGTACAACTCTGTATTTGCTCATGACATGACTAGTTGACCAGTTAAACACTCCACGTGGCACCTCTAGTGTTGCATCACATTATCTCACTACCATCGTGCCCACCTGTCGACTTGTATCTACTCTACATCTACACTCTTATAAAATACATAAAATACACTCTTATAAAAAACAGAGTTGGTGATGATGGTGTGCCTGCCATCCTGCAATATAGGCCGTCCGATTTATATCTGACGGATAGGAAAGAAACTATGGCAATTTTGCAAATAAGGCCTTCCCTCGTTCATCCTTTTCTCTCACAAGATAAACAAGTCATACAAATGCATCTTGATGTTACATGCAACGCACGGGCATCTTGCTAGTAAGAATGAAAACAAACGACAAAAAAATATTTGGACGGTGGTTCGAAGTCATGACCGCGGGCACAGCGGACAAGGTGGCCTTGTATTGGTATGCTGAGCCGTCTGTTTTAACACACAGGAGCTGGTGTGGTGATTATACACACACGTACGCATGCACACGAACTGCATCACGCAACACTCACACAAACACATGCACCCACGCACGCATGCAACACTCACACGTACGCACGCAGCCACGCACGCATGCAACACTCACACGCACACACGCAACACTCACACGCATACACGCACGCATGCATGCACACACCAGTACACCACATGACTAACACACACTCTCACGCTCAAGTGCTCCACCTACACGTGCATGCGCACACATCAGGCCCTGACAGACACATACACAACCAGGTGATTCCCGCGCACGGGTTGGAGCCTTGTCGCGCCTGCGTAAATTTGTGTTTATCTGACCTTTTGCCTATGCGAACTAACAGGTGGGACCCACAAGGAACATGGTCAATTTAACTAGTCAACATGGCGCCACGCAGACTATTTGGCCGGTCAACGGAGTGCAATCCGATGCTGAACTGTGAGCAAGTGATCGTATAATCATCGCAAAACGTATATAGTGACCGTAATCAGCTTATTCTGAAGTTTGGTGACCGTATTACGCTTTTCTCTCAGTAGGCCCTCCAAAACTACATCTCTACACGTTCTCGCATGTTACATCTAACAACTATGCAATACAACACTACTACTACACTCTAACACAATAAATCATATGAGTGTTCAGTTTTACTAGATATCATATTGTTACTTATAATTATTCAATTTGCATACATTAAAATTGCCTTAGAAATGTATGGCCAGTATCATCTACCGCGCGGGGAAAATCCCGCCCTTTCCTGTTTAATCGGGTTTGTATCGATGGATCGTGCGAAACAGCAAAACTATAGTACTATACAGTACTACAAGTGACAGTTCACTGGGCCGTCGTGTCGTCTACTCCTCTGTCGTAAGAGTGGAGCACTCGCTTTCATAAATCTTCTAGTCCCTTTCGTCGACATGTGGGACATCAAGCTACCGGGTCCACATGCCATACCGGAATACAGTGCAGAGCAGCCGGGGTGAAGCACCCCAGTCATGGCGCCGGCGTAGTAATGAGGAATGAGGCGTCAAATCACAAGCTGCACCTTTCCCGCAGTTAAGTTGGAGGGACGAAGCAACCATCATTTCACTCGCTGCTGAACCCGCTTCTCCCTCATCTTCTTCAACTTAACCACGTGTTGCTTCTGCCGTTGTTCTGCCTCATGTGGGATGCGGATCGGCTTGGTAAAGCACTGACACGTGGGACCGCATGTTAGAAAACCGCCAGGACAATGTCCTCCGAAAATAAGAAGCCTAATCCTAGACTTACAAAGGGCTACGTAGCTGCTACGTATACTTCCATCTAATCTATATATGCCCCCCTGATTTTCAAGTGGGGTGGGCCTAATCCTCTCCTTTAATCCAATCAAATAGTCCCACATCACATCAGTTCGTAACTTTACGTAAACCATTACGTGGATGTAGCATTGCTCAAATAAGAAACCTCCCCTGCCATCCGCGCGGCAAAATCACCTCCTTTTTACTAATCTTGATTCTATAATTTTGTAGATCAATATAATTGAGATTTGTATAGATAGCACACACGAGAAAAACCAAGTGGTACGGTTAAGGGCATCCACAATGTGTAGCCAAATGTGAAAATAGCTTTTGGCATCATGGGAACCATTGTGGACGGTGTTGCCAAAGCCAAAAGATGGAATCGAAGCTCCCTGATTGATTGATTGATTGATTGAAGGAATAGAAAAATGCAACGTCTCTCCTCTTTCTCCCATGCTTGGACGCATGTAGTACAGTATAGAGCACAGAGTCTACTCCCCTGTCCCTTCTATCACAAATCACAAAGCAGTGAGGCGTCAAATCACAAAAGCACGGACGAAGCAACCATCATTTCACTCTTCGCTGACTCCACTTCTCCATCGTCTTCTTCGAGAAACCATCTCACCACACTAGTACTCCTAGTAGTACTAGTAAAGGACTTCCCGGATGCAAATAAGGCGGTTGTCTCGGCTTGCAGGAGGCACTTGCGAACGACTTACCGTGGTCTCCCTCAATGGTGTTCTCCGTCGAACGCACTTCGCCAAACCACCCAAAAAAAAGATATCGTCGACATCACCGCAATGGGGAAGGAAGTCTAATATAGTTACTACCTCCATTTTTTTTGTACACAAGGCCAATATATCAAAATTACAATTTGCAAAGGGCCACTAACACTAATCGAGGCAAAATTGATGGGGTTAGCAACCAAGGACATTAATATCCCCTGCATGCATGCGGTAGTGAGAAGGTTGGTTTGCATGGCGCTGCATTAATCAAGCGATGAGGAGTGAGATGGTTAGCTCTTTGGTCTTTGGAGAAAAAAATACGCATTAATTGACACGTGAAACGAGGATTTGTGTCGATTAAATCCCACGAAGGAAAACCCCGCCTTTCTTTTTTAACACCAGTACTCCTAGTACGTACGTACTTATCCTGTTTGGGTCTAGGCCTTGCATTGCCAAACTTCGCCGCACATTTTTGCCAAGCTTGCCTAAAGTTTTCAAAATGAGAAGGAGGTACACTTGCGCACGGCTGTCGCGGTCGCACCGCACCCTCACACGGTCGCTCCTGCACGCCGCGGTCGCACCGCACCCTCACACAGTCGCTCCTGCACGCCGCAAACCCAACCAAGGGAACACACTCTCACTGACACGTGCTGTCGCATGTGAACAAACCAAACTCAGCCATCCTATCGCTGACACATAATTTTTGTTCATAGATTATGTTTATCCAACCGCATGTTGGGGAGTATCTGTACGGCCCATGCGGTGGTCTGTTGGGGAAGAAGAAGAGGTGAGGAAGAAGGAAAGAAAGGTTAGGAGACGTAGGATATTCGTCCAACCGCCTGAAATGGTAGACTGACCCAAGTCAGGCGACTTGCATAACAAATATATGTTTTTACACAGCAAAAGATCCATAAAAACAACAACATAAAGAAAACTATCACTGCTCGCGGAAAGAGACAGCCTCATCGTCTTTGGCTACCGGTGCGAACCAGCCGTCGCTGCCGACGTGTGTGTCCGCACCGTGGTTGTCCTCGGCCTCCAGCTACTCGTTCAAGCGGAGCGTGCGGGCGCTCTGCACGGACGAGAGCACAGCCCGGTTCAAGTCGAGGATGTCCGGTTCCGCCTGCAGGAGGGCCTCGATGGCAGCGGCATCTGCGCGCTCCGCGTCGAGTCGAGCCTCCGCCGCCCCGATCAAGTCCAGGACGTCCGGTTCTGCCTGCAGGAGGGCGTCGATGAGAGCGGCATCCGCGTGCTCTGCGTCGAGTCGAGCCTCTACCGCCCGGTTCAAATCCAGGACGTCCGTTTTCGCCTGGAGGAGGGCCTCGATGGCAACGGCATCCGTGCGCCCCGCCTAAAGTTGAGCCTCCGCCGCCCGGTTCACATCCACGACATACGGTTCCGCCTGCAGGAGAGCCTCGATGGCAGCGGCATGCGCGCGCTCCGCATCGAGTTGAGCCTCTGCCTCCCAGTCTTCCTTTAGTACCGCCATGTTGAACCGCTGGTCCGCCTGCACCATGGTGGACTCGGACGCCGGCACAAAGTCAACGTCCATCGTCTCATACCCATCGGGGGCTTTCTGCGCCGCGACCTCCGCCATGAACATTGGATCGGCTTCCTCATCCTCGTAGCTTGGCTCCAGAGAACTCGGGGATTGGCCCGCCGCAAAGCGAGCTTGGGAACGAAGGTCTGTGGCGCCGACCACCGCCGCGATTTCTGCGGGCCGCTCCGGCGTCAGCATCTTGTAGTAAGTGATCTTGCGGCGCACCATGGCTTTCCGGCGAACTAGGGGACGCTTGATGCGGGCTAGGGGATCGAAAGGTGGGGGAATGGGCTGGAGATTTGGTGTGGTTTTAGGGCAGTGGCTGGCGTAGGCCGAGCAGCGAAGGTTCTGGTGTGAATAGTGGTTCCGGTGACGACCGGTCAATCGGTTTTGACTGTACATCGCTCTTGTCGCGTTCGCGTTGCAGCCCGGCACGCTGGACCCTCCACGTCGCTCACCGAATGGAACGCGCTTCGTCTTGCGTTTTCGCTTGCTTGTGGGACCGTAGTTGGGAGCAAACCGACGTCCCTCCCCCTCCCCCGCTCGCGTCATTTATTATACCACCACTCCCTCCGTTTTATGCGGAGTAAATAAAAAATAGAGGGAGTATACTACGGATGTGGATCCCCTGACGTGGCCGAACCCATTGAGTAACTGACATGCGGGGCCTAGCAAGCATGGGGTCCGCCAGTAAGTGACCGAAAGGGAGGGTAAGGCAGGGATACCTACGTCAGAGGATCCACTTCCACTATACTACTTTGACCAAATGTTAGAGTAATAGTATATGACATGCAACTTACACAAATGTTAGAGTAATAATATATGACATGCAACTTACACAAAGCATACAGGGTCTAATGCGTTTTTCGAGGCTAACTTTGACCAAATGTTAGAGTAATAATTTATGACATGCAACTTACACAAAGCATACGGTCAAATTCGTATGTGAAAGGAGTTTCCAATGATATAATTTTCACATTATACATCTCATGTACTATTAATCTTGTCAATAGTCAAATTGGAAACCATCTCGAGTACAAATCTAGGAGTACGTACGAATCTAACAATATTGATTGGGTGTTGTTGAATGTTGATACCTTTTTGATCAAAGTAGAGGCACTTTGACTACACATAAAACTTATATGTAAACTAGAAAGGATAGGGGAGTATATTGTACGTTCAAAAACGAAACGAACATTGAATACCCTTTATATATGATTTGCGGATGCTATGATCACCGGTTCAAAATTTTGAATCCGCCTTAGGTATCACGTGCCCCCACTCGATTTCATCTCGGGGTCTGGAGATCTATTGAAAGAGGACTAGGGTGGGTACATGCGAATGATACTCGGCGGAATGTTCAAATGAGGCATGCGGGAGGATGGACTTGACTGGAGGGCGACATGATCTATGCAGAAGAGGGTGGGAGAGGAATGAGAAACAAGAAAACGCCACATGACTATACTTGCACGGCTCAAATAAACAATAAGTTGTCTCGCTTGGCCTACATAGTGAAAGGCCTAATGCGCAACGCGGAGCACTGACGCTCGAATATGGCCAGGAAAACAGGGAAACCGGCATGTGGGGCACACCCGTCGGGACGACGTAGCGCAGACTAGTCCACTGGAGGAGCTGGCCCACGACCTCCTCGCCACCGACAACCGTTCATGTGGGTCGTTGGGGCCAACAACGGGGCGCAGCTCCAGCACCGCCTCTGGACATGGCGGCCGCGGTGAGTGACACACTCATATCGTCGCTAGACACGGTGGGTTTCAGTGTGCCGAGGGTGGCGTTAGTGCTGTGGCACGACCAACGGTATGTTTGGTTTGTGCCCAAGGTTGCCCATCAAAGCATTGGGTAACCAAAATTTTGGTTGAGGTATTGGTTGCCCATGATTTGGCCGACATTGGCAAGAAAAATGAACTAGAGTTGGCTAGAGTTCATTGGCATGCCAAAGAAATGGCAACCATCCAAACAAAGACCAATCTTTGGGTCATGACCAAAATTTTGGTAGAGGTATTGGTTGCCCATGATTTGGCCGACATTGGCAAGAAAAATGAACTAGAGTTGGCTAGAGTTCATTGGCATGCCAAAAAAATGGCAACCATCCAAACAAAGACCAATCTTTGGGTCATGACAAAATTTTTGGTAAGGTGCACTTTGGCCACAATCCAAACACACCCCAACACCCGGCTCGTCGAGGATCCACGGGGCGCCGCGACGCGTCCGCGGATTGGTGTAGCACGGCCAACTGCATCCTCTGGACCTGAGACCATGCCGGGTCGTCTTGCTTTTTCAATGACATGCGGGGATCGCATGTGAGCAAAGGGCATCTCCAACGTTGCCACGACCACAGCTGACTACCCTGGCGCACCAAAACCCTCGTCCCTCGCGCCATCGCGCGGTGCGTTCCCAGCTGCCCGCATTCATGCCGTCCGTTCGTATGTCGTCGTTAAGAGGCTCGGTGCCCGAGGAACCAACTCTGGCGACTTAATGACGCACCCGGACGCTTGGCCTCACCGGAATGCGCTACTTAAAGCGGCAACGCCCAGCTAACCTCCACACCATAGCGCATCGTTCTCCTACCTGGCACCACATCCGCCATGACCGCAAGTGCGAACGCTCTGCGGGAGAGCTTGTCTTCGGGGATGAAGCTCGAGGTCGCCGCCCTCGCTCAAGTCGCCTCTCGCGACGCAATAGCGGCTTAGCCGGACGCGGACGCGACCGCACAAGCGGTGGTCATGCTGGCGGCCAACGATGGGAGCACCGTCAGCCACGCGTCCTACTTGCCGCCGTCCAACGAGACTTAGAGTGATCTAGATTAGTGTCAAAACTTGCATCGACGTAACCCTTTACGATGAACCTTTTGTCACTTCCATAATCGAGAAACATATCCTTATTCCACTAAGGATAATTTTGACCGCTGTCCAGTGATCTACTCCTAGATCACTATTGTACTCCCTTGCCAAAATCAGTGTAGGGTATACAATAGATCTGGTACACAGCATGGCATACTTTATAGAACCTATGGCTGAGGCATAGGGAATGACTTTCATTCTCTTTCTATCTTCTGCCGTGGTCGGCTTTTGAGTCTTACTCAATTTCACACCTTGTAACACAGGCAAGAAACTCTTTCTTTGACTGTTCCATTTTGAACCACTTCAAAATCTTGTTAAGGTATGTACTCATTGAAAAAACTTATCAAGCGTCTTGATCTATCTCTATAGATCTTGATGCTTAATATGTAAGCAGCTTCACCGAGGTCTTTCTTTGAAAAACTCCTTTCAAACACTCCTTTATGCTTTGCAGAATAATTCTACATTATTTCCGATCAACAATATGTCATTCACATATACTTATCAGAAATGATGTAGTGCTCCCACTCACTTTCTTGCAAATACAGGCTTCACCGCAAGTCTGTATATAACTATATCCTTTGATCAACTTATCAAAGCGTATATTCCAACTCCGAGATGCTTGCACCAGTCCACAGATGGATCGCTGGAGCTTGCATATTTTGTTAGCACCTTTAGGATTGACAAACCTTCTGGTTGCATCACATACAATTCTTCTTTAATGAATCCATTAAGGAATGCAGTTTTGTTTATCCATTTGCCAGATTTCATAAAATGCGGCAATTTCTAACATGATTCGGACAGACTTAAGCATCGCTGCGAGTGAGAAAATCTCATCGTATTCAACACTTTGAACTTTGTCAAAAACCTTTTTCCGACAAGTCTAGATTTGTAGATAGTAACACTACTATCAGCGTCAGTCTTCCTCTTGAAGATCCATTTATTTTCAATGGCTTGGCGATCATCGGGCAAGTCAACCAAAGTCCATACTTTGTTCTCATGCATGGATCCCATCTCGGATTTCATGGCCTCAAGCCATTTTGCGGAATGTGGGCTCACCATCGCTTCTTCATAGTTCGTAGGTTCGTCATGGTCTAGTAACATAACCTCCAGAACAGGATTACCGTACCACTCTGGTGCGGATCTTACTCTGGTTGACCTATGAGGTTCAGTAACAACTTGATCTGAAGTTTCATGATCATCATCATTAACTTCCTCACTAATTGGTGTAGGTGTCACAGGAACCGGTTTCTGTGATGAACTACTTTCCAATAGGTGATGAGGTACAGTTACCTCATCAAGTTCTACTTTCCTCCCACTCACTTCTTTCGAGAGAAACTCCTCCTCTAGAAAGGATCCATTCTTAGCAACGAATGTCTTGCCTTCGGATATGTGATAGAAGGTGTACCCAACTGTCTCCTTTGGGTATCCTATGAAGACACATTTCTCCGATTTGGGTTCGAGCTTATCAGGTTGAAGTTTCTTCACATAAGCATCGCAACCCCAAATTTTAAGAAACGACAACTTTGGTTTCTTGCCAAACCACAGTTCATAAGATGTCGTCTCAACGGATTTAGATGGTACCCTATTTAACGTGAATGCAGTTGTCTCTAATGCATAACCCCAAAACGATAGTGGTAGATCGGTAAGAGACATCATATATTGCACCATATCTAATAAAGTACGGTTACAATGTTCGGACACACCATTACACTATGGTGTTCCAGGTGGCGTGAGTAGTGAAACTATTTAACATTGTTTTTACTGAAGGCCAAACTCGTAACTCAAATACTCTTCTCCACGATCAGATCGTAGAAACTTTATTTTCTTGTTACGATGATTTTCCGCTTCACTCTGAAATTATATGAACTTTTCAAATGTTTCAGACTTCTGTTTCATTAAGTAGATATACCCATATCTGCTCAAATCATCTGTGAAGGTGAGAAAATAACGATATCCGCCACGAGCCTCAATATTCATCGGACCACATACATCTGTATGTATGATTTCCAACAAATCAGTTGCTCTCTCCATAGTTCCGGAGAACGGTGTTTTAGTCATCTTGCCCATGAGACACGGTTCACAAGTACCAAGTGATTCATAATCAAATGATTCCAGAAGTCCATCAGGATGGAGTTTCTTCATGCGCTTTACACCAATATGACCTAAACGGCAGTGCCACAAATAAGTTGCACTATCATTATTAACTTTGCATCTTTTGGCTTCATTATTATGAATATGTGTATCACTACGATCGAGATCCAACAAACCATTTTATTGGGTGTATGACCATAGAAGGTTTTATTCATGTAAACAGAACAACAATTATTCTCTAATTTAAATGAATAACCGTATTGCAACAAACATGATCAAATCATATTCATGCTCAACACAAACACCAAATAACACTTATTTAGTTTCAACACTAATCCTGAAAGTATAGGGAGTGTGCGATGATGATCATATCAATCTTGGAACTACTTCCAACACACATCGTCACCTCACCTTTTACTAGTCTCTGTTTATTCTGCAACTCCCGTTTCGAGTTACTACTCTTAGCAACTGAACCAGTATCAAATACCGAGGGGTTGCTATAAACACTAGTAAAATACACATCAATAACATGTATATCCAATATACCTTTGTTCACTTTGCCATCCTTCTTATCGACCAAATATTTGGGGTAGTTCCGCTTCCAGTGACCAGTCCCTTTGCAGTAGAAGCACTTAGTCTCAGGCTTAGGACCAGACTTAGGCTTCTTCACTTGAGCAGCAACTTGCTTGCCGTTCTTCTTGAAGTTCCCCTTCTTCCCTTTGCCCTTTTCTTGAAACTAGTGGTCTCGTCAACCATCAACACTTGATGTTTTTCTTGATTTCGACCTTCGTCGATTTCAGAATCACGAAGAGCTCGGGAATTACTTTCGTTATCCCTTGCATACTATAGTTCATCACGAAGTTCTACTAACTTGGTGATGGTGACTAGAGAATTCTGTCAATTACTATTTTATCTGGAAGATTAACTCCCACTTGATTCAAGCGATTGTAGTACCCAGACAATCTGAGCACATGCTCACTGCTTGAGCTATTCTCCTCCATCTTTTAGCTATAGAACTTGTTGGAGACTTCATATCTCTCAACTCGGGTATTTGCTTGAAATTTCAACTCCTGGAACATCTCATATGGTCCATGACGTTCAAAACCTCTTTGAAGTCCCGATTCTAAGTCGTTAAGCATGGTGCACTAAACTATCAAGTAGTCATCATATTGAGCTAGCCAAACGTTCATAACGTCTGCATCTGCTCCTGCAATAGGTCTGTCACCTAGCGGTGCATCAAGGACATAATTCTTCTGTGCAGCAATGAGGATAATCCTCAGATCACGGATCCAATCCGCATCTTTGCTACTAACATCTTTCAACATAATTTTTCTCTAGGAACATATAAAAAATAAACACAGGGAAGCAACAACGCGAGCTATTGATCTACAACATAATTTGCAAAATAGTATCAGGACTAAGTTCATGATAAATTTAAGTTCAATTAATCATATTACTTAAGAACTCCCACTTAGATAGACATCCCTCTAATCCTCTAAGTGATCACGTGATCCAAATCAACTAAACCATAACCGATCATCACGTGAAATGGAGTAGTTTTCAATGGTGAACATCACTATGTTGATCATATCTACTATATGATTCACGCTCGACCTTTCGGTCTCAGTGTTCCGAGGCCATATCTGCATATGCTAGGCTCGTCAAGTTTAACCTGAGTATTCTGCGTGTGCAAAACTGGCTTGCACCCGTTGTAGATGGACGTAGAGCTTATCACACCCGATCATCACGTGGTGTCTGGGCACGACGAACTTTGGCAACGGTGCATACTCAGGGAGAACACTTTTATCTTGAAATTTTAGTGAGAGATCATCTTATAATGCTACCGTCAATCAAAGAAAGATAAGATGCATAAAAGATAAACATCACATGCAATCATTATAAGTGATATGATATGGCCATCATCATCTTGTGCTTGTGATCTCCATCTCCGAAGCACCGTCATGATCACCATCGTCACCGGCGCGACACCTTGATCTCCATCATAGCATCGTTGTCGTCTCGCGAACTATTGCTTTTACGACTATCGCTACAGCTTAGTGATAAAGTAAAACAATTACATGGCGATTGCATTGCATACAATAAAGCGACAACCATATGGCTCCTGCCAGTTGCCGATAACTCGGTTACAAAACATGATTATCTCATACAATAAAATATAGCATCATGTCTTGACCATATCACATCACAACATGCCCTGCAAAAACAAGTTAGACGTCCTCTACTTTGTTGTTGCAAGTTTTACGTGGCTGCTACGGGCTTAGCAAGAACCGTTCTTACCTACGCATCAAAACCACAACGATAGTTTGTCAAGTTGGTGCTCTTTTAACCTTCGCAAGGACCGGGCGTAGCCACACTCGGTTCAACTAAAGTGAGAGAGACAGACACCCGCCAGTCACCTTTAAGCAACGAGTGCTCGCAATGGTGAAACCAGTCTCGCGTAAGCGTATGCGTAATCTCGGTCCGGACCGCTTCATCTCACAATACCGCTGAACCAAAGTATGACATGCTGGTAAGCAGTATGACTTATATCTCCCACAACTCACTTGTGTTCTACTCGTGCATAGCATCAACGCATAAAACCAGGCTCTGATACCACTGTTGGGGAACGTAGTAATTTCAAAAAATTTCCTACGCACACGCAAGATCATGGTGATGCATAGCAACGAGAGGGGAGAGTGTTGTCCACGTACCCTCGTAGACCGAAAGCGGAAGCGTTAACACAATGCGGTTGATCTAGTCGTACGTCTTCACGATCCGACCGATCAAGTACCGAACGCACGGCACCTCCGAGTTCAGCACACGTTCAGCTCGATGACGTGCCTCGAACTCCGATCCAGCCGAGTGTTGAGGGAGAGTTTCGTCAGCACGAAGGCGTGGTGACGATGATGATGTTCTACCGATGCAGGGCTTCGCCTAAGCTCCGCAACGATATTATCGAGGTGTATTATGGTGGAGGGGGGGCACCGCACACGGCTAAAATATCATATAACAATTGTGTGTTCAGAGGTGCCCCCCTGCCCCCGTATATAAAGGAGCAAGGGGGGAGGCCGGCTGGCCCTTGGGGCGCGCCAAGGAAGGGGGGGAGTCCTCCTCCTAGTAGGAGTAGGACTCCCCTTTCCTAGTCCAACTAGGAAGAGAGAAGGGGGAAGGAAAGAGAGGGAGAGGGAGAGGGAAAGAGGGGCCGCGCCCCCCTCCCCTAGTCCAATTCGGACTCCCCATGGGAGGGGGCGCGCCACCTCCTGGGCTGCTACCCTCTCTCTCCCCTCAGGCCCACTAAGGCCCAATACTTCCCCGGGGGGTTCCGGTAACCCCTCCGGCACTCCGGTTTTATCCGAAAGTTCTCCAGAACACTTCCGGTGTCCGAATTTAGTCGTCCAATATATCAATCTTTATGTCTCGACCATTTCGAGACTCCTCTTCATGTCCGTGATCATATCCGGAACTCCGAACAACCTTCGGTACATCAAAACATATAAACTCATAATAAAACTGTCATCGTAACTTTAAGCATGCGGACCCTACGGGTTCGAGAACTATTTAGACATGACCGAGACACCTCTCCGGTCAATAACCAATAGCGGAACCTGGATGCTCATATTGGTTCCCACATATTCTACGAAGATCTTTATCGGTCAGACCGCATAACAACATACGTTGTTCCCTTTGTCATCGGTATGTTACTTGCCCGAGATTCGATCGTCGGTATCTCGATACCTAGTTCAATCTCGTTACCGGCAAGTCTCTTTACTCGTTCCGTAATACATCATCCCGCAACTAACTCATTAGCCACAATGCTTGCAAGGCTTAAAGTGATGTGTATTACTGAGTGGGTCTAGATATACCTCTCCGACAATCGGAGTGACAAATCCTAATCTTGAAATATGCCAACCCAACAAGTACCTTTGGAGACACCTGTAGAGCACCTTTATAATCACCCAGTTACGTTGTGACGTTTGGTAGCACACAAAGTGTTCCTCCGATAAACGGGAGTTGCATAATCTCATAGTCATAGGAACATGTATAACTCATGAAGAAAGCAATAGCAACATACTAAACCATCGAGTGCTAAGCTAACGGAATGGGTCAAGTCAATCACATCATTCTCCTAATGATGTGATCCCGTTAATCAAATGACAACTCATGTCTATGGCTAGGAAACATAACCATCTTTGATCAACGAGCTAGTCAAGTAAAGGCATACTAGTGACACTCCATTTGTCTATGTATTCACACATGTATTATGTTTCCGGTTAATACAATTCTAGCATAAATAATAAACATCTATCATGATATAAGGAAAATAAATAATAACTTTATTATTGCCTCTAGGGCATATTTCCTTCACTTAAACCCGACCAAAGGGAGATTAACTCTCCGCCGGTCACCCATCAGATAGCGGTGGTGGTGGAACAACGCAGCGATTCTTCCTCTATCCTGAGGACGAACTATGTCCGAATTCCCGAGCTCTCCGAGCCGGATACCCGTCTACGGGAGGACATGGCCCAAGCTTTGAACCTAGAATCAGACAACGGGCCAGACCTATTGGGCAACTTCCTGGAGCACGAACTTCTAAGATCAGAAACTCCTCCGCCCCTGGGTCTCATATCGGGTCAGGGTTCGGACTTAAATTTACCCAGATATAAGTGATCTTTCCCACATTAGACAAGAGCCCCAAGAGACAGTAGATCAATATTGTGCCAGATTCCTCCTTGTAATGAGCAAGGTCAAGGACTGTCACGAGGAAGACGCAATTTCATTCTTTTGCAAAAATTGCACGGACAAGGGAGTCCTCCGGCTCTCACGAAAGTACACTTCGCTGACTTGGCGGCCATAGTACAGAAGTACTGTGCGATGGAAAGCACCTAGAAAACCCAAACAAAATTCTGGGATCCTCCGGCTCTCACGAAACCCCCCGTCCGAACTAAAAGGGTGTACTCTCGTAAGTCACCCGATCCAATTACAAAGAAACAAAAGCCCACTACAGGGCATAGAGCCGTATTGGAGGGATGGCTCAATGGGCCATGCAAAATTCACAGTACAGCGGATACCGTGCGAACACATAGCCTTAGAGCATGTTGGGTACTCCGGCAGGTGGCCAAGAGCGGCGAGGATATCCTCATCAACAGTGCAACAGAGCACCATCCCGTGGAAAATAACAATACAGTATTGACAGTCTTCAAGACCTTCGCCTCAAATAATAGGCGTAAGTGAGCACTCCGCAGCCTTGCCGAAGTCTGCCACGTGGCAGCAATAAACCCATGGAGCAATACAGCTATAACCTTCAATGCCAGTGACGAACCTAAATTCCGAATAGCCCGAGCACCAGCCGCCTTGGTCCTTAGTCCAATTGTGGACGACTTCCGGCTTACCAAAGTGCTCATGGACGGTGGCAGCAGATTAAACCTCATCTATGGGGAGACTCTTCGAAAAATGGAAATATACAAGAGCTGCATTGAGCAAAGCAGCACGACCTTCAGAGGGATCATCCCTAGTCGGGAGGCACGATGTGCAGGAAAAATCACACTAGATGTGGTATTCGGCATGCCGGAGAATTATAGGTCCGAGGAAATCACATTCCAAGTGGCCCCGTTCAGTGGCAGATACCACGCCCTTCTAGGGCGGGAGGCATTCATGATATTCCAAGCTATACCCCATTACGGGTACATGAAGCTCAAAATGCCCGGGCCTAATGGAATCATCACTCTAGCTAGTGATCCGGACATAGCACTCCGCACCAAAAATAAAACCGCCGCACTGGCCCTCGAGGCGTTATCCGATGCCCTTGCAGCCGAAGAACTAACCGCGCTGCGCTCCATAGTGGACAGGGACGACGTGATACTCGACAAAAGACCCAAGTCCATCTCTTTTAAACCAGCGGATGAAATAGTCAAATTCCAAGTCCACCCAACGAACCCTCCAAAAAAAACATCCATTGGGCACAGTTAAACCCCATAGTAGACGCCGCACTACGGGAGTTCTTGCGCGAGAATTGGGACATCTTCGCCTGGCATCCTTCACACATGCCAGGAATCCCACGCAGGCTGGCCGAGCATAGCCTTAAGATTCTAAAGGGGTTCAAGCCGGTCAAGCAAACTCTCCGGCGTTTCTCGGAGCCTAAGCGACAAGCCATGGGAGAGGAGCTAGCCAAGTTACCTGAGGCCGGATTCATTAGAGAAATAAAACATCCGGACTGGCTAGCAAACCTGGTGATGGTACCAAAGAAGGACAAATCCTAGCGCCTATGTGTCGATTTCAAGGACCTTAACAAGGCTTGCCCCAAGGATCCCTTCCCCCTCCCTCGCATCGATCAAATTATCGACGCTACCGCAGGACATGACTCATTATGTTTCCTCGACGCATACTCCGAATACCATCAAATCAAGATGGCGGAGTCCGATCAAGTTGCAACGGCATTTATCACTCCATACGGCCCCTTCTGTTTCATCACCATGCCTTTCGGGCTCAAAAACGCCGGTGCAACCTATCAACGCATGATTCAGACATGCGTGGAAACAAAAATTGGCAAAACAGAGGAGGCATACATAGATGACCTGGTCATCAAAACCAAACACGTCAAATCCTTAATAGACGACTTGAGGCTCACGTTCGACAATCTTCGAACATATGACATCAAGCTCAATCCGGAAAAATGCATTTTTGGCGTGCCCGCCAGAAAGCTCTTGGGCTTCATCGTCTCCAGTAGAGGAATTGAAGCAAATCCAGCTAAAATCCGAGCCCTGTCACAGTTGGCTATCCCAACAGACCTCAAGAAAATCCAGAAATTAACTGGATGCGTGGCTGCCCTAAGCCGCTTTATCTCCCGATTAGGAGAAAAGGCACTACCCCTTTATCGCCTTCTTCGACGCACCAAACACTTCGAGTGGACGGATGCGGCCACGGCCGGATTGGAAGAAATAAAAGCCGTTTTGGCCACCAACCCAATCTTGGCCGCCAAATGTCGGCGAACCAATGCTGTTATCTATGGCGGCAACACACCAAGTTGTAAGCACGGTGCTCGTCGTCGAACGAGAAACAGACAGACATAAGTTCCCGCTTCAAAAGCCGGTATACTATGTATCCACTGTCCTCACTCCATGCAAATCACGGTACCCACATTATCAAAAGATAGCATACGCGGACTTCATGGCATCCCGAAAATTACGACACTACTGTTAAGAGTATTCAATTATGGTGGCCTCGGAAGTACCACTCAACGACATAATAAATAACTGCGACCCCACGGGCCAGATTGCTAAATGGGCTATCGAGCTCCTCCCGTTCGACATAACATATAAACCACGGTGAGCCATTAAGTCGCAAGTACTGGCCGATTTCGTCGCTGAATGGACGGAAGCCAAACTCCCTAAAGAGTATGGCACGTACTCCAATTGGATCATGCACTTTGACGGTTCAAAGATGCTGGCTGGTCTGGGGGCAGGCGTCGTCTTGACATCCCCCATGGGAGATACAGTCCAATACGTACTCCAAATATTATACACAGACTCCAACAATGCAGCAGAATGTGATTCCCTGTTGCATGGTCTCCGGATAGCAGTCTCCATGGGCATTCAAAGCGTAGAGGTGCGTGGGGATTCGAACCCTCACAATGTCTCAAATAAATGGAGACTTTGACGCCAAGGACCAAAAAATGGCAGCTTACCGCAACGCCGTCCTCAAAATGTCAGCTCGGTTCGAGGGGCTTGAATTCCACCATGTGATCCGGGAAAACAATCAAGCGGCGGATATCCTCGCCCGCATCGACACTAAGCGCGACCCTATCCCACCTAATATCTTCTTGGAAAGGCTGTTTAAGCCATCCGTGGTATGGGAAGGAGAGACCGGCAACAACAGTCCGGACCCGGACACAACACCAGATACCGAACACTCTGACGTTATCAGAGGCTCTGCCACCGAAATAATGCCTTCGGGCCACGTGATTATGGCTGTCATCGCCCCATGGACAGAACCCTTCTTGGCCTACCTAACTAGGCAAGAACTCCCTAAGGACCCAAACGAGGCACGTTGCATTGTGCGGCGGTCTAAAGCCTACAAGGTCCACGAGGGAGAGCTTTATAAGAAAAGTGCTACCAGAGTCCTTCAAAGGTGCATCTCCAAAGAGGAAGGACGGCAACTTTTGGCAGAAATTCATACTGGACTTGGCGGCCACCACGCCGCAGCTCGGGCCCTTGTAAGCAAGGCCTTTCGTACAGGTTTCTACTGGTCGACGGCCCGAGCAGACGCACTGGACCTCGTTCAACGTTGCGTCGGTTGCCAGCTTTTTGCAAACCAAAGCCATATGTCTCCTACCGCTCTCCAAAAAATACCCATTACTTGGCCGTTTGTGGTCTGGGGGCTTGATATGGTCGGACCCCTCAAAGGGGGAAGCCATAAGAAAAAATACTTATTGGTCATGGTGGATAAATTCACCAAAGGGATAGAAGCCAAACCAGTTAAAACGGCCGAGTCCAGACTAGTGATAGACTTCATATCCGGGGTTGTACACCGTTACGGCGTCCCCCACAGCATCATCACTGATAACGGCTCAAACTTTATAGCCGAAGAGGTAAAAATTTGGTGCAGCAACATGGGCATTATGCTCGATTATGCTTCTGTCTATCACCCGCAAACTAACGGTCAAGTCGAGCGAGCACATGGTCTTATCATGAGCGGCATTAAACCCAGATTAGTGCGATCCTTGAAGGAATCAGATACACACTGGGTAGAGGAGCTCGACTCCGTACTATGGGGGTTGCGGACCACGCCGAATCGCACTACCGGATACACACCGTTCTTTATGGTGTACGGCGCAGAGGCGGTACTGCCCTGCGACATAATTCATGACTCACCTTGAGTGCACATGTACGAAGAGAAAGAAGCCGAGCTTGATCAGCAGGGCAGTTTGGACGCCCTGGAGGAGGAGCGTGACATGGCAAAAGCCCGTTCCGCATTCTATCAACAACAGGCTGGACGATATCAAAGCAGAGAAGTACGGGCCAAAACTTATAACGTTGGCAAACTTGTTCTACGCCTACCGGAGAAGAAAAAGAACAAGCTCAAGCCCAAATGGGAAGGTCCCTTCGTTATTGACAAGGTTCTGACCGGTGGAGCGTACCGTCTGCGGGATGCATCGGACAATCGACTCGAGCCAAACCCATGGAACTCAGCCAGACTCCGAAGGTTCTACGCCTAGTGTCGTACTATCTGTTCGTCTCCTAACCTCCGTCAATTTTTTTATACATCCGTTATCTTTCTTTTCTCTCTTTCTTTCTTCCCCTTTTTCTTCACAAACTTAAGAGATTAAAATGTGTCGTGACTACACAATCTTGATGCGCTAGCCGTGCTCAATATACCTGGGGGCTTCTTATACAGAAGCTTAATATAACTATTTTTCGGGCTCTATGCCCCACACATGTGTTACTTTTCCACATGTACCTTTTTTCGCCATTATATGCATCGATATGACTTAAGTTTTGGCCAAACTGGGTTGCCTGGCTCTTGTGTTTATGCCCTACGTTCCCGTTAATTCGGCTAGGGCATAAGGGGAGCACCTCTGCGATTGTTACCACCGGGTCAGCCGGATGTGTACCTCAGACTGGGTGAAGCCGAAAGCTAGCTTTCTTAAGGGAATATTCGGTCGGTGAACAAATGATGACTTTTATTTATTGTAATACATGCCCCCAGATGTTTATATCCTGCGTCTCTTTTAGCAGTTCGGACATGCACATTAATGCATGCGTACCCAGGGAAAGGAACCCTTAACGGAACTATTCTCCCTGGAAGATGTTTCTTACTATCCATGTAATATAACATAGCTAGTTGGGTACTTGTCTGTTCAAGCACTTATGACCCCTACGCCTGGTTTGCATGCATATCCCGGTTTTTACGTAACTGAGCGGGTATTCGGATACACTCCGACTGTCGGGTCGAGAGGTCGAAGCGAAAAGGTCCGCCATGATAAATGATTTACAATCCGGCTAGAGACAATATATGTCACTTGAAGTACACAGTCACTTAGACTAACTAAATTCTTCTTCTATACCATCCAACAGGCTGTCTAGCCTACATTCCTGTTGGGAATACTTTGCGGCTAATTTAACCTGGTCATACACCAAACTGACGGGGATCTCTTTCCCGTCAGACCCCACAGGTCCAACTTCGGCCATATGGTTCGGGTCAGCCTTGGTATATCGAGTCTTCACCATGGCCTAGGCTTCCCTTGCACCTTGTCGGCAGGAAGATATCTTCCATAATCGGAAGCACCGCCGCGCTCCCTTGAGCACCTCTACAAGCTCGCCCATGCCTCCTGGCAGGGAGGCGGATGGCCACAAGGCTTGGGAAATGCCCTGCATCACCTACCGAACTTGTTAGTGCAGTTGTGAGAGCTCTGGCAGAAGATCACCTGCAGACCCGGACATCTCCTCTGCGGGACAACCCGTCAGCAAACCTACAGATATAACTCTGTTAGCCGGTTTCTTCGCCGAACTCTATAAAGGTTCGTTCAAGCACTTAGTAAAAATGCCGCGTCGAAGCCTCTTATTCTCCTTTATGGAGTCAGCAAGCTACGCCCGAACATCTTTCAGTTCAACGCCCAGCCGGATATTGGCATCCTGGAGATCATTCTTCTCCCGCCTAACCTGTTTAAGCACACGCTCGCCAGCCTTTAACTGTCCTTGAGCATGTTGCTCATCCCCTCGCACGACCTCCGGATTCATTCCGAGATCATCTGTAGAATCTATTGTTAGATTCGCATGCATGCCGCATACTAACTGGTACATGTCATTCTTTTTGATAGAGACAAGTGTTACCAGAGGGGGCCTTCTCGGACTCCTTCATTACGGCAACTGCGGCCCGTAGCTGGGCTTTGCACTCTTCCAGCTCTCGAGACAACTGCGTATTCTTCTCCGTAAGAACCTGCACAAATAATGATCCTTAAATCAGTTGTGTCAATTGTTTCAAGTCTCAGGGGCTACTGATATACATAATTATCAGATTTTCTTACCCGTATATCCTTTACGTACTGGTCCGTGGCTCTGGCAAGACCATTTTGAGCAGCTCGGATGTACGCGTCTCCTGAGTTGAAGGCATCGAACGCCTCTTGGGAGAAACAAGCGTCGCGGAGTACGGCCCGGTGACGCCTGTGATTATGGCACTCTCCACTTCGGAATTCGTAGCGGACAGCCTATCCGCATCCTCTATAGGAGGAACATCCGGTGTTGGCCCCATGTTAGCGTCTGCCTCTAAGTCTGGCTCTGGAGCCCGGCTGGTGGAGGCGTGGCCGACAGCCTCTCCGGATATAGTCCAGCAAGCGTTTTTCCTACTGGGAAACATGGACGTTATTATATTTTAAAATATGACAACCACGGAGCGGGGTTCTTTTTCATACCTCTGCGACGGCGTCTCAGTCCTGACCGCCTTCCTTTTAAGCCTACCCGGTTTCGATGCCCCTTGTTGGGGAGTCACTGCGGGTTCGGCATGGCGTCCCGAGAGCCTTCCCTGTAAGACACCATATGTGTGCGGTAGGTGAAGTGCAGAAAAAAGGATCCTTCTCGGAAGTTGGGACTCCGGTTTTACTTACATGCAATGTAGGGAGTAGTCCAGGATAATCGGCTATGATGGCCACCAGGGCACCGTCGCAGCTTAATTGATAGAACGTCCTGTCAATGAGCTCCACAAATGTGTCCGGATCTTCTTCGAGTCCGGGGTCGAGGGCCCGGTCAGGGTCCTCTGTTTGTGGAGGCAGGCTGTCGACCTCCCTCACAGCTTTTTGCAGTTCATGCTATGAAATAGCAAGGTAAATACTTATGACGAAGAATGCGGGAAGGTTTGGAGTAAAAAGTAGCAGCTCACCCAGCTTGGGGGGTTGTACATGGAGAATCCATCCCGTGGCTTACTGCGGATGAACTCCTCTTCCTCTCCTTTATATAAATCGGATAGTATTTTTGCTAGAGCAGCGACGGAGTCTGGTCCCTTACGACCGCAGCGGGTAGCATCGTCTTCTCCATTGAAGTGCCACATGGGTTGTCCCAGATATTGAAGTGGCTGCACCCCCCGCATTATACATATTGACATAACCTCGATTATCATCAATCCTGATTGGGCCAACGTCTTTATCCGGCCCATCAGGTAAAGGACTTCTCCGTTATCTTCCTCCTGGGGGCTCCGAGGGTGCGAGCTGCAGCGCTTCTTCAAGGGAGCGTTGTCGAACTCAGGGAGGCCCATCCGAATAGGTTCCGAAAGGGGGACGTCCTCCATATAAAATCACTCCGAAGGCCAGTCTTCAGATGTCTTCTTTGGAGTACCGGACAAGTATCCGGTCCCGGCGATGCGCCATATCTCGGCTCCGCCCACTTGATATATTGGCCCCTCCTGTGTATGGGGTACAAGGCAGAATAGCCTCTTCCATAGCTTGAAATGAGCTTCGCAGCCCAAAAACAGCTCGCAAAGGGCGACATATCCAGCGATGTGTAATATGGAGGCGGAAGTAAAGTTATGCAGCAGGAGGCCGTAGAACTCCAGGAGCCCGCAGAGGAACGGATGGGTTGGAAATCCAAGCCCCCTCAATAAGTAAGGGATAAGGCATACCCGCTCCCCCATGGAAGGGTTGGGAAAGCTCTCCGCCTGCTCCCCGCCGTTGTAGGTGGCGAGTTCGGCTCGAACGAGGACCATATACGCTGGAGGGAGAAATCCCTGGGTCTGTAACTCTACCAATTAGCTATGGGGGACGGAACACTTCTTCCAATTGCTTGGCTTATGGCTACGGGAGCGAGAGGAGGAGCTGCGGTGACCGGCCAAGATGCGATGGGCTTTTTCGGGCGCGCTCTGATGGATACTCGCTGTGGGAGGATGGTGTGATCTGGATCTGAGGATCCCCGTCTCTTTAAATAGACGATTTACTTAGATGGTTAGGGTGGCAAGTGTAAAAATGCCCCGACTTCTCGCATTCGCTTGACACATGGAGGATAGCCATTATTAGGCGCAGAAGCTGAGGAGTGCAACATTCATGGGAAGCCGGACACTACTCGACAGGTACTCAGAATTTGGAGAAGAACCCGCCTTGCAATGCCGAAGACAATCTGCGCGTCGGACTCATCGTCATTGAAGCCTGGTTTGGGGGCTACTGAGGGAGTCCTGCATTAGGGGGTCCTCGGACAGCCGGACTATATCCTTTGGCCGGACTGTTGGACTATGAAGATACAAGATTGAAGACTTCGTTCCGTGTCCGGATGGGGCTCTCCTTTGCGTGGAAAGCAAGCTTGGCAATTCGGATATGTAGATCTCCTCCCTTGTAACCGACTCTATGTAACCCTAGCCCCCTCCGGTGTCTATATAAACCGGAGGGTTTAGTCCGTAGACAACAACAATCATAATCATAGGCTAGCTTCTAGGGTTTAGCCTCTACCATCTCGTGGTAGATCAACTCTTGTAATACTCATATCATCAAGATCAATCAAGCAGGAAGTAGGGTATTACCACCATCGAGAGGGCCCGAACCTGGGTAAACATTGTGTCCCCCACCTCCTGTTACCATCCGCCTTAGACGCACAGTTCGGGACCCCCTACCCGAGATCCGCCGGTTTTGACACCGACAAGGGCCACCAGGGCTTGAAAGAGTTTGTCACAATGGAGGCCGATGAGGTGGCAGGCAATGAGGAGCCTGGGCGCGCGGGCTGGGGCAGTACGGCAAGGTCATCCGCGCGCTTCTTGATGGCAGTGAACTTCCCGGATGGAGTTGACCATCATGTCGTCCATGCGAGAGGCGAAGCCGGCGTCGGTGAGGCCTACGACGCCAGTGGTCGCCAGCACCGTCTTGAAACACTGCGCGGTGCGGGGCCGCATGCCGGCGCCTTAGATGATTTGGCACTGCCGACCGCCGCTCGCGTCCATCACCTCCATAGGTGCTTGTGGCTTCTGGTCACTTGGTCTTGGATTGGAGTGAGCAGTGTTGCGCAGAGACTAGGAGTAGATGGATTGGAGTGGTGGGGCGCCTTTATATGAGAGTCCAAACTCTGTTGCATTCACATCGTGCTGGCTCTATTCTGCTTCTCCAATTAATTCCCTCTGCATGTAATTGAGGATGCATCATTGACCATTCAACGTCTCGGGAACCGCTACCCTCTCCCCTACTTGGCATTCAAGCACCTATGGAGGCGACTGCCGCTCGCGTCTATCGCGTGTCAGGAGACGTTCCGACGACGAGGTGCCTATGGTGACTTCGTAAATTTCAAGATGATAGTACTACCTCTTTTCCGGTTTATAGGACTCAATTCAAAAATCTCACCAACCAAGGTAGATGGTGAGTGGTGGAACAATTTTTGTAGTTTGCAAAACCACTCAATTAATGCGCTTGTTTTCCTCAAAAATTGTGTTTACCAATGCATTAATTGCAATGCATGCATGCATAAAGTACATGCATTGGTCAATTTTCTCTTAATACTTGCATGCAATGATTTATTGCACCTTGAAATTTTAACATGTGACTAGGAACAACCAAATTGAGACTTATGAAATGGGAAAACTAAAAATTTTAGATAAGCCCTATAAACTGGAAAGGAGGGAGTATGCCGGTTCAGTCTTTCGGTGGTGCTCATAGGGGTAGGGGTGTGCGTGTGTGCGTTCATAGGGGTGAGTGTATGCGCATGTATATGAGCGCTTGTGTCTGTACTGTGTTAAAAAAATGTAAATGCGTGTCAAAAAGAGACTAGTCAGTACTAGTATACTCAATATTGTGCTCCGCGACCAAGGCGGAGAGGAGAATGAGAGAACTACATATTTATTTACGGTGTACTACCTTCGTCCTGGTTTATAGGTGACCTTTGTAGTTCGTGCCAAATTTTGACCAAATATTTAGCTAACAAAATGTTAATGCATGTCAACAAAAATTATATCGTTGGATTCGTATTTCAACTTAGTTTTCAATGATATAATTTTTGGTAACACGCATGAACATTTTGATAGTTCAATCTATAGTCAAAATTGGACACAATATACAATGGGGACCAATAAACCAGGACGGAGGTAGTAGATTCACTCATTTTTCTCCATATGTACTCCGCCTGGTGTAGTCTGGTCACTTGTTGAAATCTCTAGAAAGGCAAATACTCCTTTCTGGTTTACAGGGCTATACTAGCAAGTACTACAATAGTGGGCTCACATAGCAATTTTCTCTCATGCCAGAGCTTGGCTATATGTGTGCTCCAAGGTTCGCAACTGCCACGTTCGGGTTGCGCTTGGCTCTTCGCCTCTTCGAGAAGACGAACAATGTTGTTACTACTACTGCTTCTATAGTATCGAATCCACTACTGCATGTGCGTCCACCGGGAGCGGGAGGGATAGCTTGTTGTAGTACTATAAGCAAAAGCCTGTCCTCATCTACGAGCCACCACGCGCATGGGCGAGGGAGAAGGCGTGTAGTAGTACAATCAAGCTTCTCCTCATTGTACGAGTTGATGCGACACATCATAGCACTGGCCCCACATGGTTGCCTCTAAACTTGGCTGAAAGACCCGCAGTGTACAATGTATTTGCTGCAACCTCTAACATTTACCCCACCACAAATTAAAATATATATTCCTGCCTTGACCAGATGAGCGTGCAAACTACAATCAGTAGGATGACAGGTAGGGGCAAAAGACTATTTTAATCAAGAAAAAAAGCATGGAGCCGACCCCAACGATTCTAACCTTATAGGCATGGTACACGCTATCCTAGACTACTCTAAACATAGCGTCCGGGCTGCGCTTGGCTCTTCGCCTCTTCGGGAAGTTGAACAATGATGTAGTACTACTGCAGTGGAGGAGTACTACAGTATGCTTCTGGCCATCTAACACCGATTGAACTGCTGCATGTCCACTGCGTGCGGGAGGGAGAGCGTGTAGCAAACAAAAGCTTCTCCTAGTCCTGCCAGCCACCACCCTCATGCGCGAGGGAGGGACGTAGCTTCATTGACTGACTGCTCCTGCCTTTGCGTGTATGACAGGTGGGCCCAACAGGTGGGTGGCCCACCTGTCATGTAGCCAAAGGCAGGTGCGGTTAAGGCACCAGAGCACAGTCCGTGAGGGAGAGGGCCTTGTAGTAATCAAACTTCTCGGTCTTGTAGGAGTTGACGCGACACATCAAAACACTTCAGTCATTATATTTCAATAATTTGCGTTTACCGATGCATTAATTTCAATGCATGGATGTCGTGACTCTCCTTTTGATACTTGCATGTGTTAATTTAATGCACCTTGAAGTAGTATGAATATGTGACGGTAAGGTGCTCCAGCTGCAAGTGCACAGGATCCTGTACGGCAAGGTGCTCCAGCTGCAAGTGCCACTATCGGAGCCATGACTCTTGTTGTTCGCGGAGGAGGACGGCCGCGCGTTTTTTTGGTTGGTGGCGTGCTCGACATTGGCACGCCTATCGCCGTGTCGGTCGTCTGCATCAGAGCGGGGTCATCCCCACTGCCGCACTACGTGGCGAAGCTATGGGCAAACGGCCCACCGGGGGAGCCCAAAGGCAGGACTGACGCCGTCAAGGTGGAAATGGAGGTGACAAGAAGCAAGGATCCCGGTGACGTCGCCGTGTAGGAGCTGACCTTCTTCACTGTTCCGCCCAAGCTGCTGGCTGGGGCTAAGCTGGTGTCCCTCCACATTCAGATTGACAAGCTCGCGTCCTAAATGATTGTACATTGCCTTCTGTTTATCTTAGTAATATGCTAATATAGGGGTTAGCTTGGTCTACTTTAGCTTAAGAGATGGTGGGTTTTGGTGGCGATGCAGCAATTTCTTCGACATCAGATCAGTAGTGAAAGTAATTTCCAATAGTCGAACGGATATTTTGTGTCTGTTGGATATAAAGATCCTTTGGGTAAGAAGTATAACAACTTATATGCTTGTTTGTTCACGAAGTGTTGCATACTTGTGCGAGTTGACGCGACACATCAAAGTAGTACTAGTAGTACTCCCTCCGATCCTAATTTCTCTGCGGCTTGCCATCACTGAGGGTTAACACTGCCCACGTTACGTCATCCGGGAACAGTTCAAAACTAGAACCGTCAATAAATTTTGAGCTTGCGTCTCATCACATTCCAAATTACTACTACCACGCTATATTTAGTTGCAAACCTATTCACACCGATCACAACCTAAACGGTTTCCCACTTAGGAGCGTATTAATACTCGGTTATAAATACTACTATGCCAAGATGACTGCACATTCCTCAACACCTCATCCACAAAAACAAACAAGTCATTCAGCATCCTTCCCTTGCGTCTGCCATGCCCAGTGTGAGTTCTGGGTCGAGAGATTACCACCAGGGAGAGGCGAGCATGGAAGCGGAATCACGAGAGATGTTCCGCCTCGCCGCGAAAGCAGTTGACATGTCCCGTCGCCCGGAAGTAGCAGCACAGAGGTCCTGCCGCGCCACCGAATCAGCACGGAGGTCACGTCATGCCGTCGATGCAGCAGACTAGTCCGGCCATGCCGCGGAAGTAGCAGAGATGTCCCGCCGCGCCGCGAATGCCACAGAGATGTCCCGCCGCATCGCGGTGGCCTGGGAAAATGTCTCGTGGGTAGGCGTCGAATTTTACAGGCGTATGCATGCGATCATCCATAGCCTGATGGATCAGATCTCCGGTTGGGCGAGGTTGCAGGACGACATGAAAGCCTCGTTTGAACAGGCTACCGGCGTCATCCGGCAACTAAGGGAGGGCAATGAGAGGCTCTGGGCCGAGCGTGACCTGCTGAGGGCGAAGATCGTTTGAAGTGCAGAGCAGCAGGAGGAGACCAGTGCCTTATTGAAGAGGACTGGCGTCATCGTCAAGAAACATATGGACGAGAATGACATGCTCCGCATCGAGCACCAAAGGCTGGTGGAGGAATCCGTGGATGCTCTGAAGCAGCGTCTTGAGGACACGACTAAGCTCATCGCGGCTCGCCGCGAAGACTAGTTCCCGCGGCCTGCAGCAACGCATCAAGAAAGGAGAGATCAGCGAGCCAGATCGTTGTCTTCCTTCTTCTTTTGCCCTTGTGTATTTCGGGCATAGCCGCATGTGGATTTTTTAATTGTCTTCCTAATTATGTAAGACAATTATTATCCACTGTCGTCGTACTTATATATTCATCAGTGTTGCTATAAGTCGCAGTAGATGCTATATAGATCTGTCGGATCTTACATCAAGATCCGTGCAAAATTTTCTTTATAGAGTTTCTTTTTCTCTCTTAAATCTCAGTCGAGTGAGACATAGCCACACGATTAAACAGAGGCTCGGGCGCCATTAATGGATACCTTGGGAGAGAGGTGGATTGCAGGTGGAGGTCAAAGGGCTCTCCTCCTGATAAGCACGCACAGGGGTCTGATCGCACGCCTCCCGTACTCAAATAGCTACCCTGCACAGCGCCTCCTAGCTAATAAAAAAAGGGGACACGTGGCGGCAAGTAAATGGTAAATAGAACATCCACGGTTTCAATAATACTTGTGTTTCTGATTGTAACGTGACATCACTTGTTCCAAAATGACTTTTGATTGTTTATGGGTGCGCATTCGCAAATCGGACAGCAAAATTACCACAGCATGTTGGTGCCATGTCATGACACCAAGCCAAGTTTCATGATTTTCATGTGTGTTTTGGATTTACAGGAATTAAAAAACCAAGTTTCTCAATGTTTCCAGCCGAGCCACGACGCCCAGATGTTTGAATTTCATTCCCATTTCTTGCATGGGACCTAGAAACTTACGCGAGCACACACATGTGATTTTTCAACCAACTTTGGTGCACTGGAGCATGTGCTTGTATTTCAAATTTGAATTATGCACACAAAGGTGACACGTTCCCTCTCAGAACCACGAGCCTTCTTGAGAGATGCTCCGGTTTGCAAGAAACTTATACCAAAACTTGTTCCTATTCGGCCAGTTTTTTTACCACAACATGGTAGTACCATGACATGACACCATGCCAAGTTTCATGATTTTCAGGCGTGTTTTGGATTTACAAGAATTTTAAAACCAAGTTTCTCAATGTTCTCAGCCGAGCCACGATGCCTAGATGTTTGAATTTCATTCCCATTTCTTGCATGGGACCTAGAAATTCACCCGATGACACATGTGATTTTTCAACCAACTTTGGTGCACGGGAGCATGTGCTTGTAGTTCAAGTTTGAATTATGCACATTAGATGACCAGAAACTCAATTAATATATAAGAAGGCTAAACGAACACAGAATAATTGCAAAATTTAATAGGGCACTCGTGTAGTTATATGTTGCCTCTCTAAAGAAACTCAAGGGGGCAGCGTATATCGTTTCACACTCAAAGGTGACATGTTCCCTCTCAGAACCACGAGCCTTCTTGAGAGAAGCTCCGGTTTGCAAGAAGCTTATACCAAAACTTGTTCCTATTCGGCCAAGTTTTTTACCACAGCATGGTAGTACCATGACATGACACCATGCCAAGTTTCTTGATTTTCAGGCCTGTTTTAGATTTACAGGAATTTTAAAACCAAGTTTCTCAATGTTCTCGGCCGAGCCATGATGCCCAGATGTTTGAATTTCATTCCCATTTCTTGCATGGGACCTAGAAATTCACCCGAGGACACACAAGTGATTTTTCAACCAACTTTGGTGCACGGGAGCATGTGCTTGTAATTCAAATTTGAATTATGCACATTAAATGACCAGAAACTCAATTAATGTATAAAAAGGCCAAACGAACCCGGAATAATTCCAAAATTTAACAGGGCACTCATATAATTCTATGTTTCCTCTGTAAAGAAAATCAGGGGGAGGCAGCGTATATTGTTCCGCACACAAAGGTGACACGTTCCCTCTCGGAACCACGAGGCTTGTTAAGAGAATCTCCGGTTTTACAAGAAGCTTATACCAAAACTTGTCCCAATTCAGCCAAAAATTATACATATGAAAATAGGGTTTAGATTATCCCGAACATGTCGCCACCTAGACCAATGTACTCTGATTTGAATTCAACATAAAATGGACACAAATATTTGAATTGGAGATCGTATGTTACATGTAGTTCATAGTGAAATATGATTACTGCTATATGCATGTTTTTTGTCATCAAGATAATATTTAAATGATTGTATAACTTGACAACAATCGTATTCAAATAAGGAAAATTGATTCAAATTCAGTAGATATGGTAGACGACAATATATATGTTCATAGGGTGGAGTAAAATGTTCATATATGATGGAAGATCAAAATGTAGGACTACATCCATTATAAACCGCAAGGTCACCTAACGATATATTTGAATTCAACATAACGGGGATTCAAAAATTGAAATTCGAGATCCTGGCATTTGTAATCGTATAAAAAGGGACATGACTCTTTATTTTGGTGGGAATTGATTTGTTTTTTGTTGTTGTTGAGGGAAGTGCAAGTCGATTTGGTACTGTACAGGGTAATCTTGTTCTCCTGATTTTTTCATTTTTCTTGTAGTTTTATCAATGACATTTATAGCTTGGTAGTAAAAAAGGGGACATGACTCGCTTGTGTTTTGTAGGAATTGTTTTTTTGTACACGTTAAGTTTGTTCTGCTGAACAAGGAATCCACGCCTTGTTAACCCGAAATTTTCAAGCTCGGGTATCTTTTGCCTCATATGCTTTGAAACTCCTGCCTCTTCAACCCGCGCTGCGCCTTGTTATCCCGAAATTTTGGCGCGCGCAAAAACTCCCTCTTCATCCAAAATCGGTCCCGCAGCCCAGACACGTGAAATCCCCCTTCTACCCCTCAGCCGGAAATACCGGTTCGACCTCGCGGTGTCAAAACCGGTGGGGGTACGCTGGTAACTTACCCTACATTTAGGACAAGCGTGTCCCTAAGCCATGGCTCCCCCTACCTTCCACTTCATCCCCCCATTCGTACACCGAGACCGCGAAAACCCACGAAACCCCACGCTCCTCGGTCGGCCTCCCACCGCCGCCCAGCCGGAGAATCTTCCCCGACGATGTCGTCTACCGCAACAGCTCGCCGTCCCACATCCTCCGCACCGAATGAGGATCCGTCGTCGATCTCGTCGTCCCGCCGGATCAGCCGCCCCGTCCTCCACCTCCAAGGAGCTGCCCCGATGTTTGCCTCGTCTATCGCGCCACCTCCATCCCCACAGCGTCGTCTTGACCTGCCCCACCGGAACTGCAGCACCCTCACCAATTCCTCCGATGAAGCTGAGGCCAACTCGCCGCCACCAAGGAGGTTCTGCACTCACCACTGCATTTTATCTTTTATTCGATCTCATGGGGCTGCTAGTGCTCGATACCGAGCAGCCATGGCGGGTCTCCGTCCATGGCGCCGTCGCCGGCCACTTCATCCATGGTGTCTCTCCCCCATGTCGTTGCTTCCTTGGCGACGACTTCTACACAGGCACTAGTAGCAGCTGCTCTGGCTCTCGCTTGCGCTTCTGCTGCTGCTGCTCCGGTTCTCGCTCGCGCTGCGGCTCTATTCTTGCTGTCGGTCGTGCTGCTGCACTGCTCTTGCTTTCGTTCGTGCTGCTGCTCTGCTCTGCTATTACTGTCAGTCACGTTGATGCTCCGCTCTTGCTCTCATTCCTGCTGCTGCTCTGCTCTTGCTCTTGCTCGCGCTGTTGCTGCTGCACGACCTCCGGCAGCTGCAGGAGTTGCTGCTTTAGCACTCGCTCGCGGTTCTACTGCACGACTTGCTCTCTGCTAGTGCGTTCCCTGCTCGAGCATCTGTCGATTTAGATCATTGCTTCTCTGCTACTAGTGCTCGAACACCCTAAACATATTTTGCAATGCTCTTCTACTAGTTCAATCAATTTCGACAGTAAAATTCCGTTTCCACTATAAAGTTCAGTTTCTTCAGTTAAGTTCAGAGTAAACAGTATATACAGCATCTGTGGGAGCGGCCATGGCGTGGCTGATTCGTTTTACATCTAGCACTTTGTGGTGATGTATTTTACATCATCTATTGCAGATGATATTAATGTCCCACTTCAGATTAACGTTGTCTGTCTTGTCCTCCTTCAGCCTCGCCACCGTACACCTCACCGGAGCTGCTCCAACGACGGAACCATCCATCACAGCGGAGCAGTACCCTCGGTGCCGTTTCCAGAGGCCTCAGATCTTCTTCGCCGCCTCCGATAGTCACACCAGCATCACCATCCTCCATGTCCAACCCAATGATGCTGAGGTCGACAAGGCTATGCCAAAGAGGTTGTACACTCGTTGCATCACTTTGTTACTCTGCATTCATGCGATCCCTCAGGGATCCTTTGCTATGGTACTACTATTCGTGCATTTGGTTAGCAGTGGAGCAAAGCAAAACTGGAGGATTTGTTTTCCTTTGGTGTCTCATTCAAAGAAAAAACGTAGGAATTTTAATATCCAGTTGGACGTCCTTTTCAAATTAATGTGCATGAAGAACATGACTAATTGCATTACTGGCATAATAAGATTCTTATTTTTTTCATTTTCACGTGGTTTGACTTTAATTTGACCATGTTTCTCCATTCCTGTGTTCTTCCAATTCATGTGAACCAAACACCCAGGTTCACAGAAATCCTATGTTTCCAAATGCTTTATTTTGCATGTGCATTCCTATCCTATTCCTGTGTTTTTCCTGTCCCTGCGTTTATAGAATCCTCCAATTCTAAGGAGCCCTAACAGATTTACTTCATTTTCAGATAGGTGTCAAAGAAAACTTTGTGTGTTATGTCCTGCTCCTGTTGTGCCGTCATCCACCCCACCTAAGGTGCACTATCGACAGAAGCATTCACTATAGCAGATATTCCCCCTGTAGACTTTCTTTCGCCACCTTAGATCATCTTCCCTGTTGCCGGTAGCCACGCCAACTGCATTACCATCATCGACTGAGTAGATGAACCTAAGGACTACACAGTTCCGGAAGAGAGGTCGCCGTTGTTCTTGTTTGCTTACGTTATACATCATTTATTGTTACCTGCTACTTTATCGTTCAAACTTGAGTTTTAAAATGCCCGTGGGTCTCATATCGAGGTAGCAACGAATAGTATCTGTCTACTATCTGGTTCATCAGGGGTCTTCTATCTGGTTCATGTAGGGTCGGCAACAAACAGTAGATGATCCATTGTCTATCTTTTTAAACTAAAGCTATAATCTACCTGTTATCATTAGTTTTGGATCTATCCTCTCGTTTAATACCATCAGTCTTGATTTCTGCATGCACCCCTTAGGCCTTACAAAATCTATCTAATTTTTTTATTATGCATGTCAGTTATTGTACACAATCATACTGAACATGTAGAGAAAAAGAGAAGATGGTTGGGTGGGAATATAATGTCATGCAGACGCCGCTCCATGGTGCGCGAAGTGAGCCTCCCCTCCCGCCATTCAAGATTGTATTTAGAGGAAGATAACTGTTTAGATGGGGATTCAGAGGGAGCTGACCACTCCCATTTACCACCTGAGGTGTTTGCTCTAACCTGGCATGCTGATGTTCCTCATATCATGCATATGGCGCCTCGCATTGCTTACATTATACATCTTATATGTCATCAGCTTAGTTTAGATTTGCTTTGTGTGAATGCCACCTGTTTGGTTTCTATATCATACTCCCACCGTTCCTAAATATTTGTCTTTTTTGAGATTTCAACAAGTGACTACATACGAAGCAAAATGAGTGAATCTACACTCTAAAATATGTCTATATACATCCGTATGTGGTAGTCCATTTGAAACCTCTAGAAAGACAAACATTTAGGAACGGAGGGAGTATATGGAAATTATGCAATGCCATCTTCTTTAGCCAGGCATCATGTACGTGAATCATGCAATGTCATCCTGTTTAGTCAGTTATCATATATGTGAATTGTATCATGCCATATTTTTTTATAATGCATTCCATTTGCCAACAATGTTTATACACTCATCTACTCTTCCTGTGCATCAGCCATTTGAGTCTGTCATGGGAAAATCTGGAGTGAAAACAAGGTCTTCAGAGCAGTCAGTGCTACCTGTCGATGCAGATTTCTTGTTGGTTACAGATACCTCCTCAGAGGAGGAGGATTCAGAGACAGATGACCAGTCGTATCCCCCCCCGAGGTGCATGCTCTAACTTGGCAGGGTTATATTGCTCATATCATGCATGTGGTGTCTTGCATTGCCATGCCATCTGCTTAGATTAGACATGCTTTGTGTGAATGCCTCCAGTTTGCTTTCTATATCAGACATGTGAATTATGCAATGTCATGTTTTTCAGCCAATTATCATATATGTGAATTATGCACCGCCATGTAGGCAGGCATCATATATGCGAATTATCTCATGCCATCTTTTTTTCATTACGTATTCCATTTGTCGAAAATCTGTGTATATTGAACTACTCTTCATGTGCATCAGCCATTTGAGCCGGTTATGGAAAAACCAGGAGTGAAAACAAGGTCTTCAGAGCAGGCAATGGTACCTGTTGAAGCATATACCTCGATGGTTACACGGAGCTCCTCAGAGGAGGATTCAAAGACAGATGACCAGTCCTATATCCCACCTGAGGTCTATGCTCAAATTGCAATGTTTATATTTCTCATATCATGCATATGGTGTCTTGCATTGCTTAGTTTAGACATCATATGCACAATATTGAATTCCATCTGCTTAGTTTAGAGATCATACATGCGAGTGCCAGCTGCTTAGTATACGAATCAATTATGTCAATTATATCATGCCATCATGTATACTTACACAACATTTATGTGAATTATTTCATCCCAACCTATTTTAGAAAGACATCATATAGTTTTGTCATGTCATCCTGTTTAGATACTCATCATATGTTGAATTATGCCATTATATCCTGTTAAGTTATCCATCATATATCTGAAACCGTGTCATGCTATCCTGTTTAGTTAGGCATCATATATGTGAAATTGTGTCATGTTGTCCTGTTTGGTTAGACACCATATATGTGAATTACCACATCTGTCTATCATACAATGTCTGTACGTTCAATTTCTTTTCTTGTTTATCAGCCATTTGAATTGGAGAGGGTGATGGCAGTATCTAAGGGAGCAAAAACCCGTTCATCACAAAAGATAGTGCTACCCGTCGATGCAGATAGAACCATGGTTGTACTGGTCCACAAACTAGCCCCACCACACATAATTGAGACTCTTCCAGATTGCACACTTACACCGTTGGCAGAGAACCAGCTACAAGCCATCTAACCCCAATTCCAACGGATAGTAACCCACTTCTAGTTGACAAAGCACCATGTCCACCACAGAGTACCCCCACACGAGCAGTTTGTAATGCAACTACAGTGCCCAAAGCACGAAGACCACCACAGCGAACCCAAAATCCACGTTTAAAGAAGAAGAGAAATTGTTCTCAGGTCAGATTCCGTAGCTATGGTCCATACTCCTTTGTTGTTGCATCACTGTATGTACTCATACCAACTACTTCCGAATTTGAAGGATCCAATTGAAACTCCAATGGTGCAACAGGTATGTTTTAAACCTATTTCTTTAACTGGATTGTTGTTCTAACTTCTTGCTCTATGTTGATTTCAGTTTCAGTTGTATAAACAGTTATGTTCTCATGTGCTGCACATTACAAGTGTTGCCAATGCTGTGTAGTTTCTCACACTTATATTCTGTCTATCCTGCTGTGTCTTAAAAATATATGAGTTGAACTGTGTCTCTATCTTGATTTGGCAACATAAACTAGAATGATATGGATAATACGGTGACCATTGTACATAGATATATGTTTGTTTCATGCTATTATCCTGTCCACCTTACTACTGAACCGGTTTACCAAAATGAGTCTCGTATACTACATGCTAAACCTGTGATGTGTCTTCTTGTTTCTCTTGTAGTATGCGAATATAATATTGGAGAAGAGCACCCCACTATGCAATTGTAGAGAAAGTAATGCAGATAAGGTTCAAGATAGTGACACAGCCCTGTCGGTCTCCAAGATAGGTGATAAAAACGATCTTGTAGACAGTGAGAAAACCCCACAGTCCTGCGTTGATGTAGTGTTCGAGTTACTGACCAGTACTGTTGGCACAAGCTCTTCGAACTCGCTGCCTGAATCACTTCGGCTTCTTCAGTCTCAGCTACAAGCTGAAAGGCATCAGTCATCTGTGCTGCGGCAAGAAGCCGAAGGAGTGAGAAAGTCCCTGCAGAATTCAGATGCATACTTTCTTGTGCAAAAGCAAGTGCTGGAGGATTTAAGCGCCAAACAAGAGAAAGTTAATAAGCTTGCTAAGCATCTTGCCAGCATTATGCGTACCCAGGATATTATTTCTTGAGCTCTTCTGGAGTCGTTTCAGTTCTGGACTTGTTTTGCTGCGGCATTTTTTGCAGTGGTCGCCAACTTTGACAACCAGTGTATATGCTATGCTGCTTTGTGCCCTATATTTGCACTAGTGGTGAACTTCGATGCCCAGTGGATGTAATATGTGTAATAGCCATGATAGCCTAGCGTAAGTTGCTTGCTTTATTTCCTTGTTGTCTTGTTAACTTGTTTGCTTGTAGCCAGTGCAGTTCTTTTTCCGCGGTTTGCTAGTGGCCGCAATAACCTATTTTTTTAAACTAGGCCACAATAACCATGGGCTACATATTTACTGTCCTTACCATGGGCCTCCTACGGGTCGTAGAAACAATGGGCCTTACAAGGGCCGTAGAAACAATGGGCCTTCTACGGTCCGTAGCATCAATGTGCCTTCTACGAGTCATATGATCGATCGCCCAAACATGGGCCAACAACGGACCGCATTATGGGCCTTGAACGGGCTAGAGTTGGAAACGTCCGTTCATGGGCCGACCATAACAGGCCGTCGTTAATCGTCTGTATTTGATGATGCTATGAAAATGTCCTAATGGATTAACGGGCCACAAACGGGCCGACTGTAACCATAGGCTGAATTTGGCCCACAATCAGGAAAGGTCAGTAACAGGCCGTAAGTAACCGAATGCTGGAAATGAGCCCAAGAAGAAATGGGCCCTGAGAAGGCCGAAAGATAACATGGGCTTGAAAGGGCCCAATGAAATATTGGGCCGTTAATGGGTATAAAGTGATATACTGTTCATTACGGGCAGTTTCACCACGGGTCGTTAATGGTCCAAGAGTTACAAAGTGCCTCATATGTGCCGAAAGACATCATGGGCCAGACATGGGCCAGAAGTTACAACGTGCTGGAATCATATTGGACGGCCCAGATGTCACTCTGGGCCTAATTCTGATAGGCAGTACCGAGCCTTGGGTTAGCGGGCTATAAATGGGCTATGTGCGAACAGGCCGTTAACATGCTTTCCGTGGGCTGGCCTGCTATCTTTTGACCAAGTCAAACGGGTCGGCCTTTTCAGCGGAATGGGCCTCTGTTGGGCCGTGCCAGGTGTCGACGTATCGTAGGCGCCTCGTGTCCAATGAGTGGATGACATCTGTCCCAACGATGAGCCGACACGTGTTTCCTTCGGCCAATGAGAACTTTACACATGGAAAATCTCCATTGGCCCGGGCTGTTAACGGGTTATCGGATCCAAAACCAGACCTGAGAGCTTAACGGCGACCCGTTATGGTGGATGCCACATGTCTGTCACCCTTGACGAAAGCACTTCTATGACGCGCGATTTATCGTCATGGAGGTGGACACTTCCGTGATGATAATTTTGGTAATGTCATGGAACACTTCTACGACAGCAAAGGTATGACTATCTTGATTCTGTCGTAAAATCATCATGGATGTACATGCATGACAGAAGACGTGACCTACTATGACAAACACGTATCATCACCGAAGTGTATTTTTTTGTAGTGTAGGAGATCACTGTTATCATGGTTTATGTAACATAGGTGCTAGTGTGAGTGCTATTCCTTACACCTGATATCAAGAAATTATGAATGACATAGCACATGCAGATATAGAAGACACAGTTGTTACTATTAAAGTTGCTAATAGAGACACCATATCTCCAATTGGGATTGTTAGAGATGTTGAAGTCTTGTGTGGGAAAATAAAATACCCTACTGATTTCCTTGTTCTTGGTTCCCCACAAGATGACTTTTGTCCCATTATCTTTGGTAGACCCTTCTTGAACACCGTTAATACGAAGATAGATTGAGAGAAACAAACTGTCAGTGTTAGTTTTGGTGATGAGTCTCATGAGTTTAATTTTTCCAAGTTTAGTAGAAAGCTTCATGAAAAAGAATTGCCTAGTAAGGATGAATTAATTGTTCTTGCTTCTATTGCTGTACCACCTACTGATCCTTTAGAACAATATTTGCTAGACCATGAAAATGATTTACATATGCACGAAAAGAAATGAAATAGATAAGATTTTCTTTGAACAACGTCCTCTACTTAAACACAATTTTCCTATTGAAACTCTAGGAGGTCCTCCTCCACATAAAGGTGATCCTGTGTTTGAAATAAAACAATTGCCAGACACTTTGAAATATGCTTATCTTGATGAAAAGGAGATATATCTTGTTATTATTAGTGCTAACCTTTCAGAACATGAAGAAGAAAGATTATTGAAAGTTCTAAGGAAGCACCGAGCTGCTATTGGATATACTCTTGATGATTTAAAGGGCATTAGACCCACTCTATGTCAGCACAAAATTAATATGGAACCTGATGCTAATCCCGTTGTTGATCACGAACGTCGGTTAAATCCGAAGATGAAAGAAGTGGTAAGAATGGAAATATTAAAACTTCTGGAAACAGGTATAATCTATCGTATAGCTGATAGTAGATGGGTAAGTCCTGTTCATTGTGTTCCTAAGAAAGGAGGTATAACTGTTGTTCCTAATGATAAGAATGAACTTATTCCACAAAGAATTGTTACAGGCTATAGAATGGTAATTGATTTTAGAAAATTAAACAAAGCAACTAGAAAAGATAATTACCCTTTGCCTTTTATCGATCAAATGCTTGAAAGATTGTCTAAGCACACACACTTTTGCTTCCTTGATGGATATTCTGGCTTTTCACAAATACCTGTTTCTCAACCTGATCAAGAAAAGACCACTTTTACTTGTCCCTTTGGAACCTATGCTTATAGACGTATGCCTTTTGGTTTACGTAATGCACCTGCTACCTTTCAAAGATGTATGACTGCTATATTCTCTGACTTCTGTGAAAAGATTGTTGAGGTTTTCATTGATGACTTTTCTGTTTATGGGAAGTCTTTTGATGATTGTTTAAGCAATCTTGAGCGAGTTTTGCAGAGATCTGAACAAACAAATCTTGGATTGGATTGGATTGGATTGGGAGAAGTGCCACTTTATGGTTAATGAAGGCATTGTCTTGGGTCATAAAATTTCTGAAAGAGGTATTGAACTGGACCAAGGTAAGGTTGATGCAATTGAGAAAATGCCGTGTCCTAAAGATATAAAAGGTATTCGTAGTTTCCTAGGTCATGCTGGTTTCTATAGGAGATTCATCAAAGACTTCTCTAAAATTTCTAGGCCTCTCACTAGTCTCTTGCAAAAGGATATTCCTTTTGGTTTTGATGATGATTGTTTAGAAGCCTTTGAAACACTCAAGAAAGCCTTAATATCTACACCTATTGTTCAACCACCTGATTGGAACTTGCCTTTTGAAATTATGTGTGATGCTAGTGATTACGTTGTTGGTGCTGTTCTAGGACAAAGAGTTGACAAGAAACTGAATGTTATTCATTATGCTAGTAAAACTCTAGACAGTGCTCAAAGAAACTATGGTACTACTGAAAAAGAATTCTTAGGATTGGTGTTTGCTTGTGATAAATTTAGACCTTATATTGTTGATTCCAAAGTAACTGTTCACACAGACCATGTTGTTATTAAATATCTTATGGAAAAGAAAGATTCCAAACCTAGACTTATTCGATGGGTTCTCTTGTTACAAGAATTTGATTTACATATCATTGACAGAAAGGAGCTGAGAACCCAGTAGCTGATAATTTGTCTAGGCTTGAAAATGTGCTTGGGACCCACTACCCATTGATGATAGTTTTCCTTATGAGCAGTTAGCTGCAATAAATGTTTCTCATAGTACTCCTTGGTATGCCGATTATTCTAATTACATTGTTGCTAAATATTTACCACCTAGCTTTACATACCAACAAAAGAAAAGATTCTTCAATGATTTAAGACATTACTTTTGGGATGACCCATATCTCTATAAAGAAGGAGTAGATGGTATTATTAGACTTTGTGTACCTGAGCATGAACCGGGACAAATCCTACAGAAATGTCACTCCGAAGCTTATGGAGGGCATCATGCTGGAGATAGAACTGCTCATAAGGTATTGCAGTCTGGATTTTATTGGCCTACTCTCTTCAAGGATGCCCGTAAGTTCGTCGTATCTTGTGATGAATGTCAAAGAATAGGTAATATCGGTAAGCGTCAAGAAATGCCTATGAATTATTCACTTGCTGTTGAACCATTTGATGTTTGGGAATTTGATTACATGGGACCTTTTCCTTCCTCCAATGGGTATACACATATTTTCGTTGCTGTTGATTATGTTACTAAATGGGTAGAAGCTATTCCAACCAGTAGTGCTGATCACAACACCTCTATTAAAATGCTTAAGGAAGTTATTTTCCCAAGGTTTGGAGTCCCTAGATATTTAATGACTGATGGTGGTTCACATTTTATTCATGGTGCTTTCTTTCAAATGCTTGCCAAGTATGATGTTAACCATAGAATTGCATCACCTTACCAACCTCGGTCAAGTGGTCAAGTTGAACTTAGCAATAGAGAAATAAAATTAATTTTGCAAAAGACTGTTAATAGGTCCAGGAAGAATTGGTCTAAGAAATTAGATGATGCTCTTTGGGCATATAGAACAACATATAAAAAATCATATGGGTATGTCTCCATATAAATGATTTATGGAAAAGCTTGTCATTTGCCTCTTGAGTTAGAACATAAAGCATATTGGTTAGTCAAAGAGCTCAACTATGATTTCAAACTTGCTGGTGAAAAGAGGTTGTTTGATATTAGCTCTCTAGACGAATAGAGAACCCAAGCTTATGAAAATGCAAAATTATTCAAAGAAAAAGTTAAAAGATGGCATGACAAAAGAATCCAAAAGCGTGAGTTTAAAGTTGGAGAATATGTTCTTTTGTACAACTCTCGTTTCAGATTCTTTGCAGGAAAACTCCTCTCAAAATGGGAAGGCCCATATGTCATCGAGGAGGTTTATCGGTCTGGAGCCATCAAAATAAATAATCCCGAAGGTACTAACCCGAAGGTTGTCAATGGGAAGCGAATAAAACATATATCTCAGGTACGCCCATTAACATTGAAAGTAATATTATCCAAACTTTAACACTGGAAGAACACATAAAAGAGTCCTTCCGGAACACTCCAGAATCATGAAAATAAGGAGGTACATGATACGTTAAGTAAACGGACTCTGAAAAATCCGCAAAAATATTTTTTATCAGTTTTGGAATATTTAAGAATTTGGAAATAAAGAAACTTCCAGGAAGCGTCCCGTTGTGGGCACAAGACACCAGGGCACGCTAGGCTTGCCTGGCGCGCCGAGGTGGGTTGTGCCCACCTGGGACACCTTCCGTACTCTTTTTTTCTTCTGTATGCTTCCGTCCAAGATAAAGAAAATCTATATATACTTCCCGAACCTGTGAATCACCTATCACGAAGAACTCCTCTGTTCTCTTTTTCCTTGCTGTTTTCTGTCAGATCCAATCTACCATGGCCTCTTCAAGCTCCACCACAGATAAGTTTTTCAAGAACGTCATCAACCCATATCTGCGGGAGGTGGTGCAGGACCCTCAAACCATCCAGATGCATGAGGGGGTGCTGTACATCCGCGATGAGCAAGGTCCCAAGGGCACGGGAACCATGGAGGCTAGGCATGAAGCCATGGAGCAGGAAGTCTTCCGGTGCAAGGGGATGGTGGAGCGTGGGCTCAATGCCAATCACCTCATGATAACGGATCTTTCCCGTGATCTCAAAGTGGATGGCAAGTCCATGAAGGACATCGTCTTCACTCTCAACGAGCAAATCAACTTCCTCCAAAGCCAGATCTACGATCTCCAAAACCAAGTCTTTGAATATGAGGCGAGGTTTAAAGGTATGAGTTTGGCTGCTAGTTGCAGGACCCGTGAGACTCACTCTTCATCTTATGATGGTGGACCACTGCCATGGAAATCCGAGGACAAGATCTCTTCTTCATCACCACCATCATCTTCTTCACCACCAAAGGAAAACTGAGTATCAGGTATGGGCACTCCCCTTGGCTTCCGCCAAGCTTGGGGGAGGTGCCCCGGTATCGTATCATCCCACTATCCTTTTTTGCCTTTACTTATTTTAAGTTCGATCTTTTGCACTAGATGAATAAAAGTTAGTTCGATCATTTCTTCTTTAAGAGTTTGCTTAGTGATCTATCCTTGTAATCGTGTGCAAGTTATATAATAAAGTTTAGTTTGAGTTTTTGCTTTCTTTACTTTCATGTTGCAAATAAAGAAGTAAAAAGAGAAAGGAAATAAATCAATAAGATCATATACTAATCCTATGGTAGGTGATGGCACCACATAAGGAAAAGTATAAGTAGAAAATTTTATTAGAGATTGACAAACATAGTATTAGTCAATGATACAACTCAAGAAAGAAATAATAAGGGAAGAGAAGATTCACATATAAATACACTATCCTAGAAATCTTTTGTGATTGTGAGCGCTCATCAAAATATTATATGCCAAAATTGTTGACGTTGGACAAGGAAGACAACTTAATGGTTTATGTTTGTTTATATTCACATAGAAGTCATATTGTCATAGATCCTTCAACATGTGGTGCTTGCCCCTATCTTTGCTAGCCAAAAATTCTGCACTAAGTAGAGATACTACTTGTGCATCCAAAAACCCTTAAATCCAAATCTTATTTTCAAGTGTCCACCATACCTACCTAGGGATTGAGCAAGATCGCTCAAGTAAGTTGTCATCGGTGCAAAAAGGCAATAAAAATTGCTTCTAAAAATGTGAGATCATTTAGTGTAAGATAAAATTGAGCGTTGCACGAACTTGTGATGGTGAAGAATAAAAGCGACAGACTGCATAATAAAGGTCACTATCACAAGGGGCAATGCAACGTGACATTCTTTTGCACTAAGGGGTCGATCATACAAACAAATAAGCGCATGGCAACCTCTGCTTCCCTCTGCGAAGGGCCTATCTTTTAATTTTATGTATTTACTGTTATGCAAAGAGTCAAAGTTTTCCTTCTAGTCCTTTTTATTTTTCTTCTTTGGCAAGCATCATGTGGTGAGGAAAGATCTAGGCACATATGTCCAGTTGAATATAGATAGCATGAGTTATTATTGTTGACATCACCCTTGAGGTGAGTATGTTGGGAGGCGAAACCATAAGCCCCTATCTTTCTATGTGTCCGGTTGAAACGTTTTGCTCATGTGTACGTGGTGAGTGTTAGCAATCATAGAATACTATATGATGGTTGAGTATGTGGACTTGCCTTTTCGTCTTGGGCTGGCCGGAGACGCAGCTGCATGACATTCTTTGGGCCGTCCATGATGGAAAAAACCATGGTAGAAGGGAGGGCGAGGAAAATATCGGTTAGTTCCCAGTTACGATGGGTGGTCGGGGCTGAGCGATGCGCGTTTCTCTCGTACGTACGCGCGTGTGTGTGAGGCGTTGCGCTCTAACTGAACCCGAGCGAGGCGTTGGGCTCTAACTGAACCCGAGCGATTGCACTAGCTATGTTACTGAACCCCGATCGATCCCTTGCTATTAACTGAACCGGAGTGATTCCTTTGCAACTGCTACTAACTGAAGCCGATCGATGCTGCCTCTGGATGAACAGTGAGCGTTGTTGGGGGGGGTCGGATGAACAGTTCCCGGTGGGGGGTTGGATGAACAGGACCCCGTGGTAGTAGAGGCCGTTGCCGCTGGATGAACAGTCCTGATCGATCGAGTCGGTGGATGAACAGGACCCCGTGGAGGGCTGGATGAAAAGGACCCCGTGGAGGCTGGTTGAACAGTAGCCGGTGGAGGGCTGGTTGAACAGTAGCCGGTGGAGGGCTGGATGAACAGTAGCCCGTGGAGGGGTGGTTGAACAGGACCCCGTGGAGAGGGCTGGTTGAATAGTAGCCGGTGGAGGAGCGGTGGAGGCTGGATGAACAGGAGCCCGTGGATGAACATTTGCAGGTGGAGGCTGGAGGAGGTCGACGGTGGATGAACAGGATTCCGTGGAGGCAGTCGACGGTGGATGAACAGTAGCCCGTGGAGGCAGTCGATGGTGGAGATGAACAGTAGCCCGTGGAGGCAGTCGATGGTGGAGATGAACAGGACCCCCGTTTCTACCGTAGCGCTCCAACACAAGTCCGTTTCCTCCGTTTTGTGGTACGCCACACCCCTTCCGATCAACAGGACCCCGTTTCGACCGTAGGTGGTCTGTTTCCTCCGTTTTGCGGTACGCCAGACCCCTCCTGATGAGCAGGATCCCGTTTCCACCGTGGTCGGTCGAACACAAGGCCGTTTCCTCCGTTCTGCGGTACACCAGGCCTCGTTTCCATCGGCTGTTCCGTACAAGCCGGTTGGCTCCCGATGAATAGCACGCGTTCTGTTGCCTCCCGATGAACACGACGCATTCCGTTGCCTCCCCATGAACACGACGACGACGCAGTTTCTCCATTCCGACCCAGCCATGTACACGAGCCCTGGCCGTACGTATGCGCGAGTAGACGTTCGAGACCCCTCCCATATGTACGTACGTGGCCGTATTTACTTTCTTGCACCCTGGCTGCTGTACGTATGTGTACATGCTACGTGCGCGCCTCTACTATGACACGTGCCCTTCCTTACACGGCCACGGTTCAGCGCTGCAGCCTGCAGACAGACCGATCATATGTACGTATACGTTCACGACCAGAATGACAATGCTACGTATGCTTCGACCGGGTGGGTCCCGACTATCAGGCACTTCCTTGCATGCGAAGATGTAGCTGGTGGGTCCCAGCAGTTAGGGGGCGAATCAATTTTTTTTGCCCGTAATATGGACGCACTTCCTTGCGTGCGAAGATGTAGCTGCTGGGTCCCATCAGTCAGGGGGAAACATTTTTTCGTGAAATACGGTGGCCCGTCTGGTGGGTCCCTGCTGTCAGGTGGAGGAATAATTATTTTCCGCGTAATAAGGAGGCACTTCCTTGCTGCGGCCGTGGACCCAGATGTCAGCCTCTCCACGTACAGTACTCTTCCGATGGAAGTCGGTCGTTGACCACATTGACCACGCCGCGCCGAGAGCACCAAGGCAGTGGACAATGGCGAGGCCTAGGAAGGGGACGACGCGGAGCCGGGGAAGACGCGGAACCGGGGAAGACGTGGCAGTGGATGCCTACGCGGAGAGGAGTACAAGGGTTCACTGGTTCGGCTACGGTGTGAGGATGTCGTCGCCGCAGGGCCTGGCCAGTGGTGGGAGTGGTAGGGGGCGGTGAGGCCTCCATGGCAGCACAGCCGGCCACGGGAGGCAGGAGCAGGCGGCAGGACCGGCGCTGCTTTGGGCGGCTGGAGCAAGAAGATCGGAGGTTGAAGAATCACGACGGCCGTTGGATGGACATTGTATGGTCACTGCAGTTAGAATCGTTTATATGGACTAAGTTAACAAAGCCCTTGGTACGCGACAACTTAGTAGGCCCACAGGTCAGCCTCAGAAATGGTGCGCCCCAGATGTCAGGGGGAGGAATCATTTTTTGGGCGGCTGAAGCTAGATTATCCGAGATTGAAGAAGAAGCACGACGGACATCCAACGGACACTGCTGCTAGAACCGTGTGTTGACTATAAGTTGACAAAGCCTTGCATACGCGTCAACTTAGTAGGCCCACAAGTGTGTGGCAAAGAACTTATAGCCCATTTGCGATTTGTAAGAATGTACAACCCATTTTTTAATTCTAATGGAATTTACTACAGCCCATCTACAGTTTGTTAAAAGTACATCCCATTTTCTAGCTAGGAGAACGATTAATAATTTCAACCAACCATTCAAAACAGAATTCAACAAAATTTCCCACATTTTGATAGGATCCTAAATATTTTTTTCCCGAAATTTCTAGTAAGATTAAATACAATTTCAATATAAATTTGTACTCCCTCCGTTCCTTGATATAAGGTGTACATATTTTTGAGAAAAAATCCGAAATATAAGGTGTATTACGTTGGACCACTCCTTTGGATTATTTTTTTAGGGATTTGATTACATTTTCTTATACCAGGCAAGCTCCTCTATTTACTCATGTCAATTAGTCAGGTGTAATCTCGCCCAAAACTTGTGAAATTTTCCCTCCACGTGTGTTCTTTAATTTCTGTGCCAAAAATTATACACCCTATATTTAGGAACACAAGGAGTTTTACGTAAAAATCCAACGAAACATTGCGCGCGCAACAATTAATGTAATTAAAATTTTCAAAATCCAAAAGTAATATTTTATAAACTAATTACGTGTTTGGTGCATTTTTTTATAGTTACTGCCCAGTTTTTATAATTACATCCCATTTATTATTTCTTAAAGCCCATTTTCTTGTTAAGCCTAATGCATCCCTCCTAGGAAAGATTTGCAGCCCAGCGGGGCGGGGAATAACAAGTTGACCCGGATTATGTACAACTGTCGGCCCAGTGCATTGCTGATGTTGAAAAAAGGCCTGTGTAGTACAGTACAACCTTACATGGCTACTCAGCCCACATTCAGCGACGCCGGAAAGGCCCAAACAAGGCTTCTGTACAACTTTTTGAAGTCACTGAGCTCAATTAATAACTTAAGAAAAAAGTTAGAGTACAGTGGAACCTAATTAAAAGTTGTCACAAGCGAAGAAATAATTCAACGGGACCCACTTGTGCGTGTGTGTGTGTGTTTGTGTGTGTGTGTGTGAGAGAGAGACCCATCGGTCGATGCTCATAAATACATCTTTCAGCCATATGCATTGATGATGCTCAGTAAAAACTTATATAGTTGACACAATCATATAGAACATCATAGCACACTGAACTTGCATACAAAAATTTCACGCAGGCGGCACAATCAGGGTGGAAGCACTGGATCGCTATGGGTAGGGCTATGTTGAAACCAACGAACTTGTACATAACGGTTCATCGTCTTTATCAATGACAGGGAAATATCTTGAATGTTGTGCAAAGAAAACACACAGAAAACACAATATATAAGTTCTGCTAGAACATTAAGTTGACGTCCAGCCCTTTCTAAAAAAAGTTCAGGTAAAAAAATAGAACGGGTCACAATCAAATGTACTGGCACATCAGTGCTTCACACCCATAGCTCAGATTTAACTAGTACAGTGTCTAACAAGATTCAGTTGTTACCTCAAATTAGAGCACATCCAGGCAGCCAGCCCTGCCTCTTCTCCCAAAGAAGCAGTGGCCTCCGCCGCGCGATGGAGTAGGCCCTGTGTCATCCATCATTCCGAGCAACACGGGGAAAGTCTGAAATTGACTCCCATAATGGACGTCGTCGACGGACCCAGGCACCAGCGGTGGCGGCAGCACTTCGATTGATGGATTGACCACTTCTTCGACATGTACGAACACTCGATACAGGTACATCCCTAACGTGGTCCGTGGCGGCCTTGGTGGCGACGAATAGTACAACCCCGGTTCCTGCACTGGTATCTCAACACCAATCACCTTCGGTATGGTGGACGGCTTCTTCATCCATGCCATAACCGTCAAAGCCCAGCTATCTGGAGGAACAAACATACTTACGAGCTCACCCCCAAGGTCGTTGATAAGCTCATTCATAGACTCACAGTTCCAAGCACGTCGAGGCATGTCGTGGAAGGTAAGCTTTGTTAAAAACTCAAGCTTAGAGGGCACCGAGCCCCATCCTGGGTGCCATCGATCAAAGCTCACCAGCGTGCCATCGCAGAACAAACGCTGGGAAGATTCGAACACACGACTACAGTCGAAAGTTGTCCGGAACCTGACGAAGAAATCAGCCGGTGGCGGACAAACTTCGACGAGCAAGTCACTTATTTGGATGCTGTGCGCAATGCCAAGAGCTTTGACAAGGTCGTCTGGCGAGACGGGAGGCCGGTCGCCATTGATGGTTACCATCAGCACTTTGCCAGCAAACTGGTCATCAAGTGTCGCCATGCCACTATTGAGTGACAGCACGCAGCGCCCGAAGGGAGGACGGACCTCAGGATCGCCGGCTCGGAGATCCGTGTTGACCAGCGACATGATAGTCCGCTTGAGTACGGGGAGTACAGGAGGGGGATTTGGGGGAACTGGAGTAGGAATCGAGATTCCAGAGGTGGGGGGGCAGGAGATTGGGGATGAAAAGGTAGCATGAATTTCAAACACGCGCCAATATGCTCTCGGCGCGCAAGGGCATGAAAACACCGGCGGCGCCCACATGTCGGCCTACGAGTCCCTATTCTTTCTTTTTTTGAGAGCCCGGCCTCTTTTTTTAGGATATTTAGAGAGCCCGGCCTGAGTGTCATAATTGACCTATTTGGAATTGCGTTACTACTCGGCCCATATTCAACGACACCTCACTGGCCCAAACAAGTGTTCATCATTGAAAAGACACTAAGCTTAAATTATAACTTGAAAAAAGGCGATATACTCTGAACACTGGAGAACTGTGATGCCCTCATTTAGCCCACCAGCAGTTCGAGACAATAAACAGTTCAAAACAACGATATATACAACATTCAAACACTGACTAGTGACTACTACTGGCATAAACAGCAAGACATGATAGTTCATAAGAAGTCTTGCTACACCACCAAAACACACCCATTTGCAGCACTCAGACTCTCATGATCCAGACGAGAATGACATTCTAAATAGAGGCAACTATTACATAGTAAGAGTGATATAGACGAGGTGACCAAATGACAAGGAATATGCATAATAAGATAGAGAACTACCCATCCAGAACAAGCAGCAATGACAACAAGTCATTCGAAGAGGGATGCTCCAACACCATCATAATTTGCAGCCCCGGTTCAGCCACCAGTGATTCAGATACACCAGTACTCCACCCTTACGACACAACAGCCGAATTACCTATCAACCTGAAGGCTTGAACCACATCATTGCCTGTCGGACTTGACACATCCAAGGATCAAAGTTAATCCAGATGCCTCTGTCATTCTCACCTTCTTTTGGCTGCAGGCTGTATCGTTGACAATCAGGGGAATTTGCTCCCGAACTCCTAGGTCTTGCCGTGTAGACACAGTTTTCCATAGCAAACAGAGCCTCTCTTCCATCAAGGTCCTTGCCAACGGTGATCTCCTGGTTAATCGGATAATTGTGTCCGAGAAACAAAGAGTGTGAACCAAGGCTGTTTACCCGCCTCCAACTCAAAAATCCTGAAGGCCCCAACAAGCTGGTATCCTGTTCATAGACGTAATAGCCACTGTCCGGATACTCACGTATTTCACGGTGCTTGCATACAGTGGGGTTTTTTCAATATAACTTTTCCGGCTCATGTGTCCGAATGATCATCAGTCTTTTGTCATTCTCTGATTGAGCAAGGAACCAGTTGTGCTTCCCTGTTTTTGGCAAAGGTGGTGTGATTACACAGGGCAGTAACTATAGGGACATTGCATCATATCAAAAAGGACAGGCAGTGTTTATGTAAGATCGGCATTGTTCAGAGTATGAGCAGGATAATGCAAGAAACAGCATTGGTCTATGTCCCTGTTGGAACTGGGAGGAAAATACAGGGAAATGTATACTGAGTTCTAAAATATAGAAGTGCCATGCATGGTTATACTCATGTTATCTCACAATCAATTCTTCACAGGAAACTACCATGTCATGCATGTTATGTAATCATGTTCTGTCCTCACAAACAAATTCTTCAAGGAAACTAACAGACCATGCATTGTTACATACTCATGTTCTGTGGGCAAATTTTTTGTCAGCATATTATTCTAGCTATTGATTGCTGAAGGGCGAACATAGGTATGTACACATGGTAAGCACTACAGGATTTCACTACTTCCAAATATAGAGTTCTCCATATGCACATTTACTTCCCTAATGTATGGTTAGATGAAACCAACAGTGTGATGCATGTTTCTACATCATGAAAATGAGGAAACTAACATGGCCATTGATACACACTCATATTTAGAAGTATATAGATTACTATAAAATAAGGAGAATATCAATATCTTCCTAACAGTTTGATTATTCAGGGGTACAAATTGGCTGTAATGACATGGTCACAATCGCATGAATTAACTCATTCCAAATATAGCTTATTTACGGCGTCTCTAATACATTGCCATAGTTCTACTCAAATTCTGCTCAAATAGGGATATATCAATCATCACAAAAAGTTCAAACAGTGTCATGGCGTCATCATTAACATCAGACGGAAACAACTTACACGCGTCGTCACAGCAATACGTGGTGCCATCTGCTTTGTCGATCGCGTAGATGATGCCATTGTGTTCAATAGCATCACAGAAGTGTGTATCATCTTTGACGACGATCCACTGCGAGCTAAGCTGTCTCCAGCTAAATAAGGCACCGGCGGAAAGATAGGTGAGTCCCTTGTCGAACAAGGCAATTAGCTTGAAGTCTGCCTAATCCGCATGTCGTGTGGGCACTTCGTAGATTACAACCTTCTGCAAAAAAAGGTGCGTCTAACTGACGACGTAATGTAGATGACTTGGACCGCGACAGTAAAACTCTATATCATCGAGCGGAGGAAGGATAATCTCATGGGAGGTCTGGAAGTTCACGAGCACCAACTTTCTCCCGTCTTCTCTTACGGCAGCCATCCAGTGGGAGTTCATGCCGACCCAGTACATACCTGCAAGAAGTTTCGAGCAATGGTGATCAGATCGAAATCGAGGGAAATGATTGTAACAACCCAAAAGTTTGACCTTGTTTTATTAATTAAAATTTTGCCAGGAAATTAAATTTTTTTTTTCTAGATTTCTCCTTTGATTTCAGAACCCCTCTTCTCTTTAATATTGTAGGTTTTTACCTCAAGTGGAAACTTTCCAAAAATATTTTTGGACTTGTATGCCCTCTTTATAAAAACAATTCTTTATCAGTGGATTTTATCTGCATAATTATTTTTCATGAACTTTATTCTTTTAAAATGATCTTTCATAAATTTGGAGCCCCTTTTTGCACTGCAACCATTTGATAAATGATTTTAAAAATTTCACCAAAATTTGGGGATGTCATGTGAGGTTTCCACATCACTTTTATGCAAAAACATCTTTTGGTTATTGGAGATTTTGAGCTCCACATCAATTTTTCAAATCTGGTCCAGTAGGTATTTTGCACTACAACCCATTTAAATATTGTTCTAAAAATTCTTCCATGTGTTTGGGGATGTCAGGAGATGCATATAATGCAACTTCATGCAAAAACCCAGTGATGTTCTTTGTATATTTGAGTGTATCAACCTCATCTTCATTCTGGTCCAGTTTGGAGATTTGTACTGCAACCCCATTTTATTTTGCTCTAGTGCCCTTGAGCCTTTTTCCTACTTATAGTCCTCCCTACCAAACTCTTAAGTCCAGGAGTTTGGACCCATTGGAGTATTTTTGGTGCATGCAATGATAGCCTTTAGTTTCCGCCCACAACTGGTTTTCTCCAAATCTTACACTATCTAGTTTCTGTTTTTGCCAAGCTCACCTTACCACCTTCTTTAGCTCCTAAAGAGACTAGGATCTGGAGAGTTTGGCCACCCCAAGAATTGCCTAGTTGCCCATGGCATTCTGTCGAACACCCTGTGTGCAGGAATAGTTTTGGCATGTCTCCTAGCTTGCATTGTGGGCTTGAGCCCCTGACCTATCCAACATGTCCACTAGCCTCCTAGCTGTCCCTAACCCTGGCCTGTTAGCTACCAGCCTCACCCAAGCTCTCTAGAGCACGCTGGCATTTCGTCGAACACCTGCCGTGCGTGCTCTGGGCGCGCCCAGAGCGCACGTTTTGCACGCGCGCGCATTGAGTCACCGCGCCGCACTGCCACCCTCGACGCGTCCCGTCCCTGGCCCCAGCTCGCCTGCAGATCCGCGCCATACACTCGCCCCCTCGCAGCAAACCTCCAAGCCGCACTAGCGCCCTACAGCGTCGCTGGCAGAGCTCCCTTGGCGGCATGCCGGCGTTGGCAGCGGGCTCTGCCGTGGACGGCGCTGCCCAAGCCACCCGCGTGCGCCAGCTGCCCCGGGGAACAGCCCGTGCTTATCCACATACTCGTCGGCACGCGCTCGTCGCCGCCACGACGCCCTGCAGCTACAGCAACGGCGACTCGTCGTCTATCTTATCCCCGCCGCGGAGCCAGCCCCGTCACGCTATAAAAGGAGGCCCCGTGCTCCTCCGAGCACTCAGGCAACCCCAGGCCACCCCCGTGGTTTCCCCTTAGCCAGCAATCGTCGGGGAGAGTTCTTCTTCCTCGTCTCCGGCCAGCTCGGTCGCCGCCGCAATCCAGAGCCATTCGTCACAACCGAAGCTTCCCCCGCCAATCCAACGCCACCAAGAGCTTCCCCATAGTCGTGCGGAGCTGCCTAGCGCCTCAGCTTCGACCAAGGACCACCGGAGCCCAAAACCCACTCTGCTCCCGAACCTCCGTCCGCCGCAGAGCTCGCCGCCGGTGACCCCCTCCGTCCCCGCCTGCCTAGCGCCCACCGGGAGGATCGCCCCGGCCTGGCGGATCCATCCCTGCCCTCGGGACCCCGTGGGGAGCTGCCGTTCGCCGACGGCAATCGCCGGAGCCCCGCACCGTTCGGGCAGAGAGAAGGGAGGGAGAGGAAGAACGGTCATACCTGACCAGTGGGCCCCCTGGACCCACTGTTAGTGACCCGCGCGGCCGTTCTCTCTGTTTAAGTGAAAGCGCAGAGTCCAGAGTACGTCTTCTCTGCTTCGAAAACGTATTCTCCCCCACAGCGTTTTCCTTTTTCTGATTTTATTAAAACAGAACTTTGACTCATGTTTGACTGGCTTTAACTTTTAAAATAAAAGTCCAAATGAGTTGATTCTTTTTCCTACTTCTCTCAAATTTCATCTAGTTTATTTTAAGATTTATTTCAAAAATATTTGAGACAACTTTTTGTGCTGTTTTTGAAATGTGTGTTGTTTGTATATTTCTCAAAATAGGATTTTTGGAGAAAAAGGCAACGTTCAAAGTGCACCCCCACATGCATACACTTGAAGGCAAGCATCCTGAACCCTGGCTTAATATTTTGGATGTTGTGATGCGGCTACAACATCACCTTGACTTGGAGCATACGCTATTTTTATGTGATGATAAAAATCATATGCATAAGTGCATAGTGGAGTTTTCTTTGCTGTGATAAATGGATATGTTGGTGATGGTATTCATCCTCGTAAGCTTCCCTTGCATACCGGAAGGAAGCCGGGAAAGTCGTGGTCTTGGGTAGGCATGGGCTTGTCCCTAGTACCTCGTCGGGACGAGTATGTCCGGTATGGCATGGTGAGGCTTGACGAGTGATAAGTCTACCTGTTAATGGAAATACTTTTGTTATGCTAATCATGCAGGGAACACTTGAACCTCCTGAGTCGGCCTTAGATCGAGTCTTGTCCAGTAACCCCCATACTTGCCTGGTACTACCACTTGTCCCTGCCTTAGGTAGGGTACGGTTCAGTAATTTGTCAACCCCTGTCTAGCACACACCGTACAGAGAGGCCGTGATGAGGGTCCCATGGCCATGGATTAAAGCCTGTCATCCGGTCCGGGGGCATGGGTGTTTCCGGTTGGGACCGAGAGGGGCCACCCCTTAGAGGGTGCGTATATAAATTTGATCCCATCCTACGTCGAGGTTGTAGCCTCCCCACTTAGAGTTTTGCTTGACAGGTGTTGTGGGTGATTCCAGACACCGGTAAGTTAAGCTGGTGTGTGCAGGTCAGGCGTGTTTTCAATCAAAAGACCGTAGACGGAATTAGTCCCGATGGACTAAAGAAATCCATTACCCGTGGGTAAAGAGTACACCCTCTGCAGAGATTATACATCTATTCGAATAGCCGTGTCCATGGTTAAGGACTACAGTCTGGGATAGGTCAAGTGTCGGTCTTAGTGTCGGTCTTCGGAGGAAAAACGACTAAACCAGAACCTTGATTATGGACTGTGACATATGTGGATTATGATCATTATTATTGTAGGCTAACCATTTACATTATGTATTTTATCGAGTATCCCTGGGATGGTTCTACCTCCTGGATATTCATTGTGATTATCTTTTATAAGCCCTTTATGTGGTGTCGCTTAGACGCCCGACTGCGGCAATGCTTGTTGTTTATTTATCTTCTATAAGCCCTTTATGTGGTGTCGCTTAGACGCCCGACTGCGGCAATGCTTGTTGTTTATTTATCTTTTACAAGCCCTTTATGAGGTGTCGCATAGACGCCCGACTGTGGCATGCTTGTTGTTTCTTTTATATATAAGCCCTTTATGTGGTGTCGCATAGACGCCCGACTGCGGCATGTTTGTTATTCCTTTTATTTATAAGCCCTTTATGTGGTGTCGCCCAGACGCCCGACTGCGGCATTGTTAATTTATTTGCACCCCTTTTTGAGGAGTCATTTCAGACACTCGATCACTACATACTATTTCTATATTGCATATTCATATATTACCCACATGCGTGCATCATGAATATTTTTGTTTATCTCGTGACTGATGTTATGATCATAGAATATTTTCGGAACATGATTTCCCTTGATATATTATACCCGTGTTCTTGATGTTTTGCGAGTACATTCAAACGTACTCACTGGCTTGTCCCTGGCTATTGTCTTGGCCAGATTTCTTGCACGGAGAAGAGTGTTACGACGACGGCCCCGGAACCTACGCAGTGTTGTCAGCAACCTCGCGAAGATAGGGGTTATCCTGGTCAGCTGTTCTTGTGGGGAATGGAGTCCCATAGGCGCAGATGAACCACAAACCGCTTCCGCCATCAACCATTAGAAACCAAGTGTTGTACTCATAGGCCACAATGGTCTTGTACTACATATTTTTGTACTTTGCTTGGAATTCTTGTATCAAGTTGGTGCCTCATCAGCTAACAGTAATCCTGGGGCTGGTGAGCATAAGGGCCATTTTCTGGAGAATTAATATCCCGAAAATCCGGTCCTGACAATGATGTACGGCGACCCACTACATACCTGCAATGAAGTTTCTGCTAATGGAGGTCGGATTGAAGCCGAGGGGCATCATGTACGCCTCCGTATCATGGTGAGAAAATCTCGCAAGACCAGATAGCAGCAAGCAGGGTGTCTTGAAAAGCTTAGGCCATGCTTCGATGATGGCCGTGTGCATGCCCCTCGAGCACGCAGCCAGCCGCAGGGTGCTCAACATATCCATACACGAACAACAGAGGTCAAGGACGTCACTTGGGAGATTGCTCCAATCGCGGTTCATATGGATACTGGGCGGTTCACGTTCGGCCATGGTGGAGTTTGGAAGGTGGGGTTTGGGGGGGCTTGTTTTACGGGGGAGAAGGCTCTCGGTGCTGGAGTGGCTAGCGAGGGAATAGTGGTACTGGGGGAGGCGAGCGAGGCGAGGGTACGCGAGGGCACAGTGTGATGATGAAGAGTGACCTCAGGATCTCCGGCGAGACGGAGATGGAGATGGAGTGGTGCTAGGGGAGAGGGAGATGAGGCGAGGGCATGCAATACAGCGGCGGTGACAGTGACTGCACAGTGCACAAGGTGAGGCTGACTTTGGTAACCCGGACACGCCGCCTGGACTGGTGTCACCTCGGGCGCAGGGTCTTGTCACTTCACTGTGAGGACCGGATGAATAATAGTATTTTGACCACCTAGTGTACCACAGTTGTATGAGTACTACTACTAGTAGGAGGAGTAGTAGGAACATGAGTAGTACTCCCATGCTAGCATGCCTCTGGGTTCACTTCATCCTCCAGGTATCATCCATATTGCGAGCAGAACCAGATTCTCGTGCATGCGGAAGCGCGAAGGACTTTTCTTTTTTAAGGATAACCACATATTCCTTAACTAGAGAATGTTGTGTCTCCCATGCACGCGCCAATATCCATCCGAACTAGCTATGACACATTTTTTATCCATTTGCATAGGTCCCACCTGTTAGGAGGGGTGCAGAAATAAAAAGGAATCATAAAATGTCTTGCCGCGGTGATTCAAAAGAGTGACCTCAACTAGCCCAGTGGCACATGTAGCGCTAGAAGGATGGGCACGTACAGGGACAGGCCCCACTCCTCAGTCTACCCGCGTAGCCTTTTCGTTTAGTCTACCTAGCCGTCTAATCAACTGCCTGCAGGCCACTTCTCCCATTTACTTCTCCATCGGGAACCGATTTTCCTCGGCTTCTTCACTACTCCTTGATCTTCATTTGCATCCAAACCACACTGCATTCACATTGTTTTAACCTCTTCACATCCTCCTGGAGTAATTCCGAAGCCCCCATAAATAATCATCTTCTTCAGTTAGACTAGCCATCTAATCTTAATTCTCCAAACCATAGCCCTCCGGTCCAGCGGTTCCAAATGGCGAAAGAGATCGAGATGCAGGTTTTTAGCGTCCAACATGTCCTCGTCGAAGGCTCGTTGAGCATAGTTGCCACAGCCACCGACCACCCAAGGGTTGTTCGGAAGTGGATCAACAATGTATCCAACTCCCTCCAAAAGGTGGACATGAAGGTCATCGGTCTCGACGCAGAGTACACTGAGCGTGCCACTGGGAAGTCCAACACGCCACCGTCCTTCAGCAGTGCCTCGAAAATGATGTTTTGGTGTGCCACATCATACACGCGCCCTCCATACCAGGTGAGCTTCACGATTTCTTGTCTCGGGAGGACATATACTTCTATGGGGCAGCAACCTTGATTTGAAAGCATCGTTGACGTACAAACCACAAAAAAAATTCCTCTTGAAGATTGTGATAAACCGACACCATCCCTATTCGACGTAGCAAATTTTGTGCTCTGAACAAATCTTCAGAAGGGTGACGAGACAGTGGCATTAAAGTCGTCTGGATGGGAGAATTATCCCTTGACATACGAGCAGATAAAATATGCTGCCCTCGATGCCCGTGTGAGTTTCGAGATAGCTGCAAGGTCCAAAGAGCTTGTTGCGAAGCCGTCTCCCACAGAAAATGAGAACAAGAAGAAGAAGAAGAAGAAGAAGAAGAAGACGAAGAAGAAGAAGAAGAAGAAGAAGATGTTGCACCAGCAGCAGGGCAATATGGATGGATGAACTATTTCCTCTCTTGTAAAAAATAATCCCTCTCTGTGTATATTGATATAGATGGACTATTTTGATGGTGTGCATGTCTTTGGAACAAGTAGTAGCGTGGGTCCGCTTGATTATAAGGAACTATTTATCTGCCTAGCTTTCTCTACTACTCCTTCTAGTGATCGGTATGCAATGCATGTGTCCGTAGACATGACAGCTTGTCCATGGAAGTTCAACTACGGCGACCATCACGTTTCATCCACTGCCACTCGCGATTCCCACGACGCCACTCCAACCCACGGCACCACATCCCCCGATGTGCGCCTCACCCCTCTCGGTCGCACCACCCCTCTGCCTTTGTGTGCATGACATGTGGGCTAAATGAAATGCGGCCAGCATCAAGTTTCTACCATAGCCACACGCGATTCCCACGACGCCGCTCGAACCCATGACACCACACGTCCCCCGACCTGCGGCTTACCCCTCCCAGCCCCACTGCCCCTCTGCCTTCGGGAGCATTACATGTGAACCAGCCACCTATCGGGTCCACATGTTATTGACTCAAAGGCAGGTGTCGTAAGGCGCTGAAGCTCAGACCCGAGGGCCCCGAGAGGTAAATGTAACTCCTGTGCCAGGCCTTGTGGTGCTACCGCTGCACGAACTCGTGGCAAACTCGAGATTTCTTTCTTTACTATACATGCACGCAATGATTTAATGGACATTGTAATCTCAACATGTGATGGGGAGCTCTAAATTTGAATTTGAAACTTATAAAACGAAAAAATTCAAAACAAATAAACTGGGAGAGAGGGAGTATACCGTAGGATGTGTCCCATACGAAACAATTCCCACGACGTCGCTCCAACCCACGGCACGACGTCCCCCGACGTGCACCTCATCCCTCTCGGCCCCACCGCTCCTCTGCCTTTGTGTTCATGACATGCGGGCTAGCTGAACTGCGGCGACCATCAACTTTCTACCACAGCCACACCTGATTGGACGCGGTTTTCCTGCTCCGATCCGTACTCCCGCACCATCAAATTTTCATCCAGTGGCTGTGACACATTTCATCTCGGGCATCAATCCTCAGCTGGAGTACTTCTGTACTATAGGTAGTACCCGCCGGTGTGGCCATCTACGCCTCGAAATGCCTCGACGCCGAGCGGTGGCACCCTCGCCATGGCCATGCCACCACCGGCCGGTTCATCTCGAACGAGTGAGTCGCGAACCACACCACCACCATGAGAATGACATGTGGGCCAGCCACATTTAAGGCCTACATGTCATTGACTCATAGGCCGGTGCACTAAGCCACTGAAGCTCGGTCCCGTGGGCCCCGAGAGGGAAATGTAACTCCTATGGCAGGCCTTGTGGTGCTCCTGCAGTACGAGCTCATGCTGAACCCGGATGAGATTTGGTAACCAACTAGTATGGTAACCAAATCTCTACTCTTTATATCTGTATATTTGTAAAAATACGGTCAGTGGACTTCATAATACGCGCATTGCGGTCAACATATACATTTTCCGGTGTTTATATGGTCACTAGCACACCCTCGCTGAGTATGTGTGTGCATGCAAGTGTAGGTTGAGCACTTGAGCGTGACCGTGTGTGCTCCATTGTGTGCTAGGTTGCACACCCTGGCTGAGTCGCGCGTGTTTTTGCGTCCATGTGTACGTGTGACTGTTGCATGCATGCACGAGGTTGTAGTCCCTCACATTCACATGTTCGTAAGTCAATGCTTTGTCAAAATATTGCATGCAAGGTTTAATCATTCGTTGTTCATGCATGCATTCCCGATATTAATACATTGGTAAACAAAATTTCTTGAGGAAAACGAGCTCATGAATTGAGTACAAAGGGGACCAATAAGACAGGACGGAGGGAGTACTAGTAGTGAACCAGAAGGAGGGAGTAGGTACTAGTAGTACGTAACAACGTGCAGTAACAAAATTCCTCTATGTGCATCCTGTCTACGTGTCTCTCCTCTTATGAAAAACAAAGTTGGTGATGATAGTGTGCCTGCTATCCTGCAATATAGGCCGTCCGATTTATATCTGATGGATAGGGAGGAAATTATGGCAATTTTGCAAAAAGATACCCACACCCCTCTCCACATTTGCAAATATAAGGCCTTCTCGTGTTCATCCTTTTCTCCCACAACATAAACTACTCATACAAATGCATCTTGATTTTCCATGCAACGCATGGGCATATTGCTAGTGATGAATAAATAACACTCTATCAACGAGCCCCATTAGACACCAAATTTCTTGGCTTCCGTGCTACAGCAAGATCTTCCCCTCGTTTCTGTTTTGCAACCCGGCGGTGGGCGGGGTGCGGTTTGCCAATAGTCGGTTGCTCAACGACGGTCCCACATGAAAGTGAAAATGCTAGGTAACATGCCTTCCCTAGCTATGTGGCGTGCCGGACGAGCCGTGGAGTACTCCCGATTCCCGGGCGTGTGGGGGTGCGACGCGAACGCGGTAGGCCTTTTCGTTTTACTGGCAATGTGCCCGTGCGTTGCGACGGATCGAAAGTAGTAGAATAGTAGTACTTGTTCACAAACTTGAAAGAAATCACTCTTGTTTTGATATACTCCTAATATATTACTTTTTACTCAAAATATATTTCTCCGGCTGTTTCGATGAGGTGAGGGAGGGATGTGGTTGCTTTCAAGATAATAAGGGGTTTTCTGCAAATTGGAGCACAGAAGTGGGCTATTATTGCAAAAATGCCACAACTTACCTCACATCCGTTAGATGCAGATCTAATGGTCAGAAATGATGGATGGCAGACACACCACCATCACGAACTGAGTCTTTTATAGGAGTAGGAGTAGAGAAAAATGTATAAATTGTAACATTTGGTTCTTCTCCTTGGCACGATCAATAGATAGAAATAACGATTGGAAACGCTAGGGCGGGGCTATTTCCGCCAGATAAGCAGGGTACGTAGTAGCTAGGTTGGTGCATCGTCGGTTTGGTCACATGCGGTCTGACATGTTCTCGTGTTTCTAGCAACATGCCCATGCGTTGCACGAAGTTGATGGAGAAGGTAAGAACAACTTATAAATTGACGGATGGAGTACTAGTTACAGTGATTCATATAATTAAGCAAAGGGATCGCACATGTTGGTATTGACTGGAATGAGAATGCAATAGCACAATAAGAATTAAGGCCACGATGATGCGATCGCATTGGTGGTTACATGAGGCAAGAAGAAAGATGCATCCATCAACGTACGACCTCCTCCTCCTCAACTTAGTGTGCCGGGCCACCGACCGGCGGCTAAGGAGCGGCGGCTTTTGTGGCAAGGTCAAGGTGCTTCTCAGCAAAGGCATCCAAGGCTTCCACCCAGTTGAGGCTGGCCAACGTCGTAGCATCCTCAATGGCCTTGTAGATACCTATGTACATGATTTGCTCGTACATGTGGATGTGTAGGTCGACGTATTCTTGCAGGGCGAGGTGCCTCGCGGCGAGCGCGACCTCTAGGTGGACATTCTTCATGGCGTCGGCGGGCAGTCGTAGAGCCACCAATGCTTGAAAGAGGTTCCAGCCATGGAGGCCGATTAGGGTGGCAGGCAATGAGGAGCCCGGGCGCGCGGGCTGGAGGAGTACCGCGATGTCGTCCACGATCTTCTTGAGGACGGTGAACTTGTTGGTGGTGGCAACGATCATCTTGTCCAACTGAGAGTCGTAGTTGGCGTCGAAGGCGGCCATCCACCAGCCGGTCGCGAACACTGTCTGGAGACGATCCTCGACGCCATGCCATAGGCCGGCGTCATGGACCATCTGGCACAGCCGGTTGCCGCTCGCGCGCATCGCCGCCATGGGTCTGGACTCTGGAGTGAGCACTTTTGCGCTTAGTGTAGGTGCTTAGGAAAATGCTTAGGTGCGTACGATTTGGTAGATGTATTGGAATGGAGGGGCGCCTTTATATGAGCGCAAATTGCATTGCATTCACATCGTGCAGCCTCTTTTCCTGGTCCTCCTCCCATTACTTCCCTCATGCATGCACGATGCTAATTGAAGGAGGATGCACCATTGGCCGTTCAACATTTCGGGAACCGCTACCCCTCCCTCGTCTGCAATAATGTCGTATCGGGAACTGCGCCGCCCGCTGCCGAATCGAATAGTACTGCGCCGCCTGCTGCACGCCCGGCTGAACACGCCTCCTCGCCTCTAGCAAACCCCTCCATTTAACCCGCATGCAAACCGAGAAACCTACTCCGGCCACACGTCCGTTCATGAGCGGGCCGGAATTAAACGCAACACCGGCCGAGCTCGGAATCCCGTCCGCCCTCAGTTTAAACAAGGCCAGACACCGGCCAATCTCCTACCATTCGCCCTCTATTTAAACGAGGCCAGACAGACAGCGGGCAAGAATCACACCCCTCCGCCGCTCCCCCATCTCCTCCTTCACCATTTTCTCCACTCTTCCCATGGCTTCCGAGGAGCTGTTCTCCGGCATATTACCCGACTGTGTGGCCCGCCGAGCCCTCCGGATATGGGCGAGGCCGCTCGGTGCTTCATCAACCTCGCTTGGCACGACGGAGCCAGTTGCCGCCCCAATTCGGCGCGTGGTTCAGCAACTCACCTCTCCAGTTCAGCTTGATGAGGAGTGGCAAGTTTCTCCACACTGGCACGGCGGCGAGCACACCGGTATGGGCATCGTCGCTGCCGCGTCGTACCACGCCACCAGTGTCTGCGGTGGCCGCGCCTCCCGTGTCTGTGGGTGCACCTCCTGTGCCTGCGGCCGCGCCTCCCGTGCCTGCGGCAACGCCATGCAGGCAGAGATAGACGCCGGGTGCGTGGAGAGCGACGAGTCGGTGGCCAGCTTCTCCGTGTCCGCCGCCAACATTGAAGAGAAGTAGAACACGGGAGGCCGCCACCACTTGGGTCCCATGAAGGCCACTGCCGAGGCGACGACTGCGCATTCAGGTGGTTTCTTTGTTGCTTCGTCTCTTCCGAGGACCTTCATCGACCCCGCAAGTGTCTGCCGGACATGATGAAGACAATGGGATCTGCAGGCGGCCATTTAGATTAGGTACTCCCTCTCCGGCTGGCGGGAAATATTTGTTCTAAGAATGGATAAATTGGATGTATCTATAACTAAAATAAGTCTAGATACATCCATTTCTAGGACAAGTATTTCCGGACGGAGGGAGTATTAATTATACCAAGAGAGTCGGATTAGCACCGCTTAGTTCATGTAAATGTAATGAAATCCATCATCTTTATATGAAGATCCGGCTTTTTTATACGAAATCCTGCATGCTTATATGATAACAGTCCGTGTTTGCACGAATTTCATCTGGCTGGTTAGAGTTGTCAAAATGTATGCCGCTGGCGTTTGATGTCGTCCTCCGCAGAAGGAAGCGGGTGGAAATTTGTCAGCTGCCATTGGAGATGCTCTTATGTTGGAAATAATAGTCACATCCAATACATTTGAGTTAATTGCGTGTATGATTCTCCCTCTATAAAAAGTTAATTGCACGTACAGTCTACACGTGACTTGCAGGGTGGCTACAGCTTCGTACAGAAAGTTAAAAAAACAACTCCATCCTTAATCTTGTATTCTAAGTACTCTGTGGGTTCCACTGTCAGTACAGTAGCAAAAGAAGTATATATTAAATAAGTAATATATAATATAAAAATATAAAGTTAAAGACAAAATTCGAACTCAGGTCATCGCGTTGCGAGCATCCGGCGCTAACCAGTCCAACACATTTTTGTTGTAGACCATGCTGGAGATATATCTCCATGTCTACTCTTATACTCCATCCGTTCCTAAATATTTGTCTTTTTCAGATTTCAAATGAACTACCACATACGGATGTGTATGTAGACATATTTTAGAGTGTAGATTCACTCATTTTGCACCGTATGTAGTCACTTGTTGAAATCTCTAAAAAGACAAATATTTAGGAACGGAGGGGGTAGAAAACAGAGTTGGTGATGATGGTGTGCATGCCAACCTGCAATATAGGCCGTCGGATTTATATCTAATGGATAGGAAGGAAACTATGGCAATTTTGCAAAAAGATACCCACACCCCTCTCCACGTTTGCAAATAAGGCCTTCCCTCGTTCATCCTTTTCTCTACTCTTTCTAGCAATGTGCCCGTGCGTTGCAACGGATCCAAAATAGAATAATACATGTTCACAAACTTGAAATAAAAACACTTTAGTTTGGTGTATATATCACTAAAAATATACTCGTATTAGGTTTCACTCAAAATATATTCCTTGTGGCTGTTTTGATGAGTTGCGGGAGGGATGTGGTTGGTTTCAAGATACTAAGGGGTTTCTGCAAATTGGAGCACCGATGTGGGGTGTTGTTGTAGAAATGCCAGGACTTACATGATAGTTGTTAGATGCAGATCTGATGGTCAGAAATGATGGATGGCAGACACACCATCATCACCAACTGAGTCTTTTATAGGAGTAGAGATAAAAAACAGAGTTGGTGATGATGGTGTGCCTGCCATCCTGCAATATAGGCCGTCCGATTTATATCTGACGGATAGGAAGGAAACTATGGCAATTTTGCAAAAAGATACCCACACCCCTCTCCACATTTGCAAATAAGGCCTTCCCTCGTTCATCCTTTCTCTCACAAGATAAACTACTCATATAAATGCATCTTGATGTTCCATGCAACACATGGGCATCTTGCTAGTCTCTCACAAGATAAACTACTCATACAAATGCATCTTGATGTTCCGTGCAACGCACGAGCATATAGCTAGTTTATTTTAAAATAGTTACTGCGATAATTGGGTTGAAGTGATATATTATATGTCTGCCCCGAATGATTTCAGATTCACTAGTAGCAACAAAGAAAAGGTTGTCTTGTTAATTAACAGAAAACAGGGTGAAAACTATCACCTTAGGCCGGTGAAAACAAGGCACATTGGGTTCAGCGTCATCGTCACTACAGTTGTGCGTGCGTGAGAAGTCTACATGTCAAGGGGGCTACGGAGAAAAAGACGTATCGAGTGTGTCTGAGCGAGGCATAGAGACACAATGTTTGAGAGAGAAACCAATTGACAAATTAAGATCAGATCGAGTTGTCACCCTTTTGCTGTCATTGTTGGGGTTGGGGTGGGGAAGTGGAGGGAGAGAAAGGCGTATCGAGAGTGTGCGCGGTAGGCATAGAGGCACAACTAGCGAGTGTGTGTATCTGTGTGTGTCTGAAAGGGGAGTAGATAGATTACTAACAAGATCGAGGTGCCACCCTACTCCTTCGGTGTCGGGTAGTGTGTGTGTGTGTGTTTGTGCGTGTTTGAGAGAGAAGCCAGTCGATAGATTAGTATCAAGATTGAGGTGTCACCCTACTCCTTCGGTGCCGGGAAGTGTTTGTGTGTGGGTGGGTGGGGGGTCAGTGACACTTACATATCTCTACTCTTATAAAAAACAGAGTTGGTGATGATGGTGTTCCTGCCATCCTGCAATATAGGCCATCGGATTTATATCTGACGGATAGGAAGGAAACGATGGCAATTTTGCAAAAAGATACCCACACCCCTCTCCACATTTGCAAATAAGGCATTCCCTCGTTCATCCTTTTCTCCCACAAGATAAACTACTCATACAAATGCATCTTGATGTTCCGTGCAACGAGCATGGGCATCTTGCTAGTAGGGAGAAGGAGTTTTTGTGACCCATATCTATATTATGGGATAGGTAGATAGGATGTGTGCGAGGCATACTTAAAGCATCACGGAAATAAACAAACGATGTGCATGGAAGTGCCGTAAAAAATGAAGCGATAAACAATGTCTAAGCGATAAACAATGTCTAGGCGATAAACGGTGTGTGTGTGTGTGTGTGTGTGTGTGTGTGAGAGAGAGAGAGAGCGAAATCTCAAAACAAAAGGTGCTCTGCTGGAATCCCATTGTATGTATTCATATGGTACCGGAACTTGAGTTAACCTTAGGTATATGTGTGAGAGACATAATTAAAGGGGTGGGTGGGCGGAATTAAAGGGGTGGGCGTTTTCGACAGAGAGAGCGTGTGTGTTTCTGTGTGAGAGACTTGTAGGACGGGGTAGAAAGACGGATTCTAAACTTGACGGAGGGAGAGAAATACACGAAGTGCGCGTGTGTGATTCCGATGCCCACGGGGAAATGAGATATGTATGCGTGTGAAAGAGATTGCACAATTCATTCACGTATCACTATCTAGCGATCATGGACATGCATCGCTTGAACATAAATCAATATCTACTTCGTATCATGGCCAAAGGTACAATATCAATTCAATGCTATAAAGATTGGACACTCACATATCACATTTTTTCTATCTAACATAAACCTTTTCAATTGCGCATGCCAAAGTTACAGTGATGTTTCTTCAAACAACCAATGTAGCTATCATGTACATGCACCATTCTTACTCTTGCATTCAAATTCATTAGTCTTGGATGATTTAAGGTTCTATTATGAAGTAATATATGTAATATTCATATATGAATTCAACGGGTACGTAATTTATGAAATGGAGGCTATGTAATCATATGAGGTAACACTTTTAAGTAGCGGACTACAATATCCATTTCTTTTTGTGCGCCTCTACACTAACACGTCAATGCATTATGTTTAAAGTAAATAACCAATGGCACTAAATTATCTATTTACACAAGAAATACATAGGTTGAGCGTTTGATCCCTTTTTTTGTGAACGCGCCTCTACACCCATACGATTGGCCACGCCCGTGTGAACGTCCAAGTTATCGGCGCACCATCCCGAGTTATTGTATTTTTTCTGGGGTGGACTTCACACCAGTTATTAACTGCTGGCGCGTGCACCGTGTACACAGTCTCGCACGAGGTTCCCGCTAGCACGGTCCAAAATTACTTGAAACTGGATACGAACGATCCCGCGGGCGGCAAAATCTCCCGCCTCCTTCTAAAATTTCCGCCACCTAGTCTTTAGCAGGCGAAATTCCCCTTTTGTCCTTGGTGCACGGAGAACAACAGGTACAATACCGCCCTCATCTACATAATAGGTTGAGGCTGCTTTGGTAACTTTCGGTTCCCCCAACACACAGCGCCCCCATTTCCTCTCCCCCTCCCGCAAAAATGACTAACTCCACAGCACCAGAGCATCTTACATCACGCCGTCCATACTTCATCGGCCTTTCTGCCCCTCCCCCCTCGAAACCCTAGCCTGCTCATCCACCGGCGTACCAGAGCCCATTCACAGCCAGCAGCGTCCACCTTGCCGGATCTGCTTCTGCGGCCGCATCTACCCCTCCCACCTCCACTAGAAACAAGTAGACTTCTCATCCACCACTGTACCACAGCCTATTCAGTGCCGGCCTTATCCATGGCGCCGGATTTGCTTCGCCGGTACTCTCGTCAACTGCAGCGCATCTGTAGCGGCTCATTCGTACTCCCCACGAGAGACGCTTCGTCCACACACCCCCGGAGCCGCCCCACCGACGGCCTCTGATCCTCTTCGCCGACACCTTCCTCAACCCTACCGGAGCCGCTTCGCCGACACCATCGTCAACCCTACCGAAGTAGCTTCTCCTATACCATTCACAACCCTACCGGGGCCGCTTTGCCAACTCAAAACTCCACGGCTACAGATCCGCTTCGTCGCACCCTCATCCAACCTACCGGAGCAGCTTCTAACGCCCCGTCCGCGGCCGCAGATCTGCTTCGTCGACACCATCCTTAACCCAACCACCAGAGCAGCTTCACCGACGCCCTCGTCCTCGGCCATAGATCCGCTTCGCGCACACTGTAGTCCACCCTACCGGAGCCGCTCCACAAACACCGTACTCGACGGTTCTAGATCTCCTTACCGGACCCCGACAGCCAGCGCAATGTCATCACCCTTGATGTTTCTAACCTGATTCCCACCGTCTGGCAAGATGCCAAGCACCCGCCACGGCCTAGGTACTTGTCACCTTTAAACCCGTCCAGCATCACCTGCTCGATGTACTTCAAATATACTAATAGGTCGCTGTTACCTGTTATGCAGCTGGCAAAAACTACAAGGACGACGTTTCTTCTGGATCTAACAGCTTGGCCAACCAAGATCCTGGAGTGAGGCGTTGCTGTGATCTGGTAAGTGTTTCTCTCTCTCTTGTATTGTTGTGTGCCTGCCAGCGTGCTTTGCTAGGATTTTCGACCAGTAATCCCTTTGTACAGACAATGATTTCTACTACTGGCTGCTAAATTAGAAATGTAGATGTCATACATGATACTACCTCGTACCTCCGTTCCTAAATATAAGTCTTTCTACAGATTCCAATATAGGCTACATACGGAGCAAAATGAGTGAATCTACACTCAAAAATGCATTTATATACATCTGTATGTGGTCCATACTGGAATCTCTACAAAGACATATATTTAGGAACAGAGGCAGTACATTACACAAAATCATAGGTGGCATGTAGGAATTCCAGTGCACTACGTTAGTCTCCCTTAGAGTGCCTGCTAGTCCAGCACACAGAGTCATGGCTAATTTATGCTACGCACACAACCATTAATTGGTGGTTTAAATATGCGCAAGGGATATGCAATGTATTATCATGTAGAGATGTCTACAATTAGCCGTGTCAACTTGCAGATAGGGTTACACAATGAAAAAGTACAAGATGTATGTGGCAATTTCATGGAACATCACAAAAAAGGAGAGGCAGCGGTGAGCCTATACAGTGTGCTATGGTAGCTCACTCCTCCATTGCAATCACCATGACATGTTATTCGTATGTCAGTTCTATTGGCCAAGTTTCTTAGGGACAGTTATTACGAGTTATCCTAAGAAAATAAGCACATGTGAATATAAGCTCCAGGTAATAAGCCAACCAGTTCTTTTCATTGCCTTCCTTTTCAGCTTATCTTTGGTATGATCAGTGAAAAGTCTAGATTGCATTATATTTTTTCATTTTGCTGCCCATCTGAAAATTAATTTGACTTGCAAACATCACAAATTGAACACAGTGCAGTAATTAATATAATAGGAAAACAGACCATCACTATTTGTTCAAAATGCAAATACAAAGATACCATCTACTTGGCACAATCTACTTTGGTCAATGTCTTCCATAGAGATCCCATTGCCTAATTTAAATGAAGAACGCAAGACCCACATTTACATGAAGAACAATTATTTATTGAAATTCGATGGTCCAAGTGGCTGGTTATTATCATATAGCAGCAGCACCGGAAAGCATCATATAGCAGCAGCAGCTCATAGCAACTCATCATACAGCAGCAGCAGCAGCTCATAGCAACTCATCATACAGCAGCAGCAGCAATGTGCAATTCATCATATACCAGCAGCAGCTCATAGCAATTCATCATATAGAAACAACAGGAGCAGCTCATAGCAATTCATCATATAGCAGTAGTAGGAGCAGCTCATAGCAATTCATAATACAGCAGCAGTAGGAGCAGCTTATAGCAACTCATCATATAGCAGCAGCAGCTCATAGCAATTCATCATATAGCAGCAGCAGCTCATAGCAATTCATCATATAGCAGCAGCAGGAGCAGCTCATAGCAATGCATCATATTGCAGCTGCAGAAGCAGCTCATACCAATTTATCGTGTAGTGGATCAGAATGAAAATTTGGCAAAAAATCAGAGGAGATCCTCACCTTGTTGGTTGAGCTCATCCTTCAACAGCACCTCAAGGCCACGACATGGGAGGAGGGTAGGGGGAATAAGGTGCCTTCTGCTGTAGTGTGGCATCAGCCGTAGTTGTGTGGCGCCCGCCGGAGTAGTGTGTTGGACAGACCACAGTGGAGCAGCTGTTGCAGACCATGAGAATGAGGGGTGGCGCCAGAGGAAGGAGCAGCCAGGGAGATTTGCCCCTACCCGCCGACCATGTAGCCTAACTGGACAGAGCATCGTCGAGGACCAGGCCAGATGGGACCAGTGGTGACGGCTCGCTGGAGGAACCCTAGTGCTGCAGGCAGGGGATCGAGGTAGAGGGAAAGGGGAGACGAGATGCAAGCGGGCAGGGCAATGAACGCTTGCGTGTTTGTTTTTACTTGAGGGTCAGGTGTGATATGGGCGTCAGCAGTTGCATTTTGAGTGTAATATAGGCAGACAACAGAGTCATTTCACTATTCCCCTTCCCTTCAATTTTTAGTGAGCTTCTACCCGAAACACCCCCCTCCAAAGAGAAATAAGTTAAGCACAAGCCCATAACTCAAAAATGACTTCTTTACATCTTTTATGGCTTATTCTGACAATAAGCCCCGAAAAGGCAGAATCGAACTGGCCCTTAACCTGCAATTCAATTGTGCGTGCAATGATGAATCACTCATGCCTGCTATAGTGTACATTTAGGCATCATCATACATGGCATAACCTAATAGATGTGCATTCCATTGTAGAATCTGGAATATGCAATGTTTATGTTAGTTCATGTGTTGCACATGATGTTTAAATGACCCTTAAATCTAGACAGTCAGGTGATGGTCTTTAAGCCTCCTTCTTTGCTTCTTTTCTTGATATGTAAGATTTGCTCACACATCTGTTCAATTGCTTGTTTGCATCAGCCAGCCATACTAGGACTGTTTGCTTTGATTACTTGTTGTTCTTGACTAACACTCTAACAGAGCTTGTCAACGATTTAAACACTAAGGGTTGCTGTAGTGGGGCCTTGTCTAACTCATAGGTGACATAAAGGTTTGGCTGTACACCAAAGTAGGCTCTCCAAGAGTACCTGGAGATCCAGTTCGAAGGTATGCTTAGTTTTTACATAGTGCAGACACAGTAAATGCTAATTTCATTGTGTGCAAGTGCAAGAGATGTGGCATGTTTCATTATGTGGTATTGTTTTGTTATAATCTCATCCTTTTGTGTTGTTCACAGACTAGAAAATATGCATATTTATCTTCCAAGGAGACGAGTAACTAGTTTGGGTCACCTTGTAGAGGGGGTGCAATGAAGATAAGATTGAGGATTTCCAAGTACAAGATGTTAGGAAGGAGCCTTGTAAGAGAAGTAGGAGTTGCGCTGAGCCTGTTCAACCAGTTATGGTAAGTCACTGTATCCAACTCAACAGTTCAATTCCTTGTTTGTTTCAGGCATAGTTAATTTGCTCTTTTCAATTGCTTTATTTGTCCTCAGTTAATGAGATGCCCAAAAATGATGCCTGATGTTGGGTACTTGTATAACTATTAGTTGACATAATTAAAGGCCTTACCATTTAATTACTCTGGCGAAGTGTGCCTGAAGCTTTGAAGTCTATTAACCAACTATTATTGCATGAGGCTCACAATCTAGTTTATACTAGGCTAATGATAGCATAGGTTTGCTTGCTGTAGTAGGTTTGTATGAATCCCTCTACTGTTCATTATGCTAAGACTTTAATTGAGCTATAGAATGGCCAACTGCTTGCTTACTTATACGCAACGTGATGTCTAAATTTGTAACTTGTTTGTGTTTTGGATTGGGCCCCACCATCATGCTCCTCTGGTGATCTAATAGAGATTTCTGTATGCAGGCTGCACGGAATACCTTTTTATAATTTTTAAAATATCACCTGCTTATGCTTCATGATGTGTAACATTATTGTTAGTCCTGTTTTGCCATGTACAAAATAGTCTGTCTTGCTCGCTTCACTGTTGTAACTATATTTTTGCCCTAGTCATGTGTACTTACAGAAACATTTCAGGATGAAGTGACATCAACACAAAGATCTACGAGCAGTGCGGCATGGCCGTTACCGAATGATTATGGATTGGAATTGGAATGTGCTGATGTTCTTGAGCATCAAGTAGAGGTGGCAAGACAATGTGTACATGATTCTCAACGTACAATCAACAAGTTGAGACTGGACATGCAGGTATTAGATGCAGGAGTCAAAAATATGAAACAAGACACTGAGGTAACCACGAAGGAATTGGAGATTTTGCAGACTGAAATTTGCTATATGTATTCGGCCAATCCTATTTTCTGAAGAGATTATAGTTCAAATGGTAAGTTCTGTTGATGCGTGTCCATGATGTATGAGCTTTATTTGTCCAGTGTATGTAATTTGTTGTTTGTGTATGCTTTATAATCACTGGTGCCGAACTATAATGCCCAATGGGTATATTCGGCTATAATTCCTTTATTGTATAGTGTAGGATTATTCTACGTTTCTATGCCTTAGTCTTTTTATTGTATACTGTATGTTTTTTAGAGGCGTAGTATAGAGTAGAATAATTCTTGAATATGCTATATCGTTGAAATGGGGGCCAACACGCCCATACATTTCCTGGACGCCACACAAACGAACAAACATGTGTAGTCAAAGTGGGCCTTAATTGGGCTAGTCAAAATAATATTAAGTGGATCCCAAATTATGTGGCCCACCGTAACAACGGCTCTTAGCAGGCCGTCAACGGGCCTAAAGCTCGATAGGGCCGTATAAATAGAAATGGCCCGCGTGCCTTTAGCAGGCCGAAATAAATGTCAATTTTGTCTCGACCCTTTTACTTTATGGGCCAGTAAGAGGCCGAAAGTCTTATGGGCCAGAGGAGGCCCAATTTGCAAACTAGGCTTTTAACAGGCCGAAAGTCGCGTTGGGCTGAAATGATGCCCTGTGGAACGTGGGCCCCTAATGGACCTATAGTCAAAGGCCCAACTGTTGTGCGGTCCATTAACAGGCCGAGAGACAAAATGGGCTAAGAGTTGGCCCATTTACCGAATGGGCCGAGGACAGGCCTAAAGTCACAGCGGACTAGAATTGGCCCAACTGCAGAATGGGGCGAGAAAAGGCCGAAAGACGTTCCGGGCCGCTAACGGGCTGGAACTAAAGATGGGTTGCTAACAGGCCGAAAGAAGCTCGGGCCGCAATTGGGCCCAAAAACGTAGCGGGCCATTAACGGGCTTAAACTGACGATGGGCTGGAAATTGTCAAATCTAGAATGGGCCTTTGATGGGCCGATTCTGTGTAACTTGTATGGGCCGTACTTGTAAATGGGCCTGACTCAAGTATGCCGCTAATGCGCCGGCCCGCTTATTTTGACAGGCCCGGCCTTTTCACCGGAATGGGCCTCTGTTGGGCCATGCCACGTGTCGACCTATCATAGGCGCCTCCTGTCCAATGAGTGGATGACATCTGTCCCAATGGTCAGCCAACACGTGCTTCCTTCGGACAATGAGAATTTTACACGTGGAAAATCCCCATTGGTCTGGGTTGTTAATGGGTTATTGGATCCAAAACAGGACCCGATAGTTTAACGGCGAGCCGTTACGATCGATGCCACGTGTCGGTCACCCTTGACGAAAGCACTTCTGTGACGCGCGATTTATCGTCATGGAAGTGGACACTTCCGTGATGATAATTTGGTTAATGTCATGGAACACTTCTACGACAGCACACGTATGACTATCTTGGTTTTGTCATAAAATCGTCATGGATGTACATGCATGACAGAAAACGTGACCTACTGTGACAAACACGTACCATTACGGAAGTGTATTTTTTTTGTAGTGTATGCACTAGAGCATGTGCATGTAGTTCAAAATTGAATTATGCACCTGAAATGGCTACAAAACAAAGCTAATGTATAAAAATGTCCAAACGAACCCCGAAAAATTCCAAAATTAAACACAACACTCTTGTTGTTCTATCTTGCCACTAGAAATTTTTTGAAAGCAATAAGAGGTAACGGATATCGTTTCGTCCCCAAAGGTGGCACGTTCCCTACCGAAACCATCACGCTTGCTGTGAGAAGCTCTGGTTTGTGAGAAGCTTATAACCAAACCTGACCCAAATGGGACAAAAATTTACCACGGCATGTTGATGCCGCTCCATGATAGCATGCCAAGTTTCATGAATTTCAGACGAGTTTTGGATTTACTAGAATTTAAAAACCAAGTATCTCAATGTTTGCGGCCGAGTGACAGTGGCAGGGTGTTTGAAATTCAATCCCATTTCTTGCATGGGACCTAAGCATGCACCGAAGGACACAAATTTAATTTTTCAACCAATTTATATGCACTAGAGCATGTGCATGTAGTTCAAATTTGAATTATGCACATTAAATGCCTGGAAAATCGAGTTAATGTATAAAAATGTCCAAACGAATCCCGAAAATTTCCAAAAGTAAACACAACACTCATGTTGTTCTATGTTGAAACTGGAAAAAATTTGAAAGCAATAAGAGGCAACGGATATCGTTTTGTCCCCAAAGGTGGCATGTTCCCTACCGAAACCATCACGCTTGTTGTGAGAAGCTTATACCCAAACCTGCCCCAAATGGGACAAAATTTTTACCATGGCATGTTGATGCCGCTCCATGATAGCATGCCAAGTTTCATGAGTTTCAGATGAGTTTTGGATTTACTAGAATTTAAAAACCAGGTATCTCAATGTTTACGTCCGAGTGACGGTGGCAGGTTGTTTGAAATTCATTCCCATTTCTTGCATGGGACCTAAGCAACGAACCAAGGACACAGATTTGATTTTTCAACCAATTTATATGCACTGGAGCATGTGCATGTAGTTCAAATTTGAATTATGCACATAAAATTTCTGGAAAACCCACTTAATATATATAAATGTCCAAACGAACCCTGAAAAATTCCAAAATTAAACACAACACTCCTGTTGTTCTATGTTGACACTGGAAAAATTTGGAAAGCAATAAGAGGCAACGGATATCGTTTCATCCCCAAAGGTGGCACGCTCCCAACCGAAACCATCATGCTTGTTGTGAGAAGCTCTGGTTGGTGAGAAGCTTATACCCAAACCTGCCCCAAATGGGGCAGAAATTTTACCACACCATGTTGATGCCGCTTCATGACAGCATGCCAAGTTTCATGAATTTCAGACGAGTTTTGGATTTACTAGAATTTAAAAACCAAGTATCTCAATGTTTGCGGCCGAGTGACGGTGGCAGGGTGTTTGAAATTCATTCCCATTTCTTGCATGGGACCTAAGCATGCACCAAAGGACACAAATTTGATTTTTCAACCAATTTATATGCACTGGAGCATGTGCATGTAGTTCAAATTTGAATTATGCACATAAAATGCCTGGAAAACCCAGTTAATGTATAAAAATGTCCAAACAAATCCCCAAAAATTCCAAAATTAAACACAACACTCATTTTGTTCTATGTTGAAACTGGAAAAAATTTGAAAGCAATAAGAGGCAACGGATATCGTTTCGTCCCCAAAGGTGGCAAGTTCTGTCGGAGTAAATGGCCACGGGTAGCCTAACCGACTGCCCCTCGTTCTTCTGAAAAAATTATCAGGCCTTCGGGCCTCCAAGCACTCCAAGCATTGGGCCGCCTTCCCTGGCCGGCTACCTCTGAAGCCGACTCCCGGAAGGCGACCCTGCCTCAGCGACCCCTCCCCAGGACGACTACGGGGTGGCCGACTCCAAGAAGCCGGCCAAGAAGGACGCCGGCTCCAAAGAGCCGGCCGAGACCACAACCACTCCAAGCCGCTCCCACATAACGGCGAGAGGACGGGGTGTGGCCACAGTGCGGCCCACTACCCCCGAAGCCCGAGGCGGGCATGGCTACAGGAGGCCGTACGGGACGGCCGTCTCCCGTGCGGCTCGACACTGTAGCCGTGCCAGCCTCGACGTCATCCACGACCGACTCCTGTACGGCCCAAGGGCGGCGGGCCCCTTCAGCCAGAGAGAGCAGCGAAGATGGCCCGACCTATTCCAGTCGGCCAAGGGCAAAGCCGGCCCCCAGAAGCCGGCTACCCCCCTTCCTCAAAGAAGGAGCCCCATTAAGGAGACAAGACGAGGTAAGGCTACAGTGAGAGCCCCGGAGGCGGCCCACAGTAGCCACGCTTACCTCGACAAAGCCATCGTCATCAGAGGCAAGGCTATAGTAAGAAGCTGCCGACAAGACCCTAGGCGGTGGGGCCGGCCTGTCGACCAAGAAGCCGGCAGCCGGCGGGAACCACCAGCCGGCGGGACCCAGCAGCCGGCGGAGAAGCCGGCGAGCGTAGACACTGACGGCTGGGACCAGGGCCCAGCCGGATTACCATTGTACCCCCGGGGGTAGGCCTATATAAACCCCCCGGACCACCCATGCAAAGGGTTGGCTTCTAAGCAGAGCACACACACCATAGATAGAGAGAAGCAAGAGCTAGCCTTGTTCTTCTTCTCCCTTGATCTCAACAGCTCTAGGAGCGATTGTAGCTACCTTTCATCGATCTAGTGATCATGCGGAGACCCCGCAGAGCAGGACTAGGGGTGTTATCTCCTGGGAGAGCCCCGAACCTGGGTAAGATCCGCCGGCGTGCATGTCTTCGCCTCATCCCGTTTCCAGGCACCGGCGACGTTTTATTGGCTCCCACAATGATAAGCCATCCCTTGGCATATGTCGCACCAACCACCCGACATTTGGCGCCCACCGTGGGGCCAGGTGCACCATCGTCCGGAGACCTGTTCTGGACGGGAACCCTCTTCCTCCCCCGCGAGCGCAGCTAGCCTGCTGCGCCCGATGGCGTTTGCCTCGACGCGCTGCAAGGCGTCGACGACGCCTGCGCAGCGAGCTGCCTTGCCGATCTGCTCGGCGAGACTCGTATCTCGGATGAGCCTGCGTCCGACGCAGGCACCGACTACCCCGAGAACCGCCTCATCAGCCTCCTCGACCAACTTCATGTCTCCAGCGAGCCTGCTGCAGACATGGAGTCGGTCGGCTCCACCGACCCGATGCTCATCGACTCCGACACAGCGTCGCTCGACGCTTACCCCTCCGACGTGGTAGTCTTCGACGACCCCCTCCCTCGAGCTGACAGCGGCAGCAGCGCTGTCACCGAAGTGCTGGTCATCAGCCACGTCGCCAACTCGGGCGAGAACGCCCACGACGCCCTGCAAGCGGCGATGCACGACCTCTCCGTCCCCATCCCGGCCGACGCCAACGCCGAGACCCTGGAAGCCCGCCGCCTTGCCCTCATCGCGGAGGGCCAGAAGATAGCCTCCATGAGACGCCTCACCGAGGCCCACCAGCGCGAAGTCGACCGCGCCGCCTTCGGTACGCCGCCGCCTAGCAGCCCGAGCCGAGCCGGCCTCGTCCAGAAGCGCGGCGCGGCCGTCGCCAGCATGCTGGGCGCAGATCGCCCCGTCTACGCCACCCCGCTCGAGAATCTGCGAGCCGCTCAGGCGGCCGCAGAAGAGCTCAATGGGCTGGGAGCCGATGAGCTCCCCTACATGACAAGACGGATCCAGCAGCTGCTCGACACGGCTGCAGAACGGCACGAAGCCGGCGCCCGTGCTGATAGTCATCCGCCGCGTCGGGAGCACGCCGCGACGTCCCGCTCGCCGACTGCGAGCGGCGCGCGCTAGAAGAAAGACAAGGAGCTGGCTGCTAGCCACAGCCGGACTCGCATTACCATCGAGCGCGACGCGGAAGGCCGCCCTCGAGCGATTGAACATCAAGGAAATCTGCCTCCTCCCCCGACTCGAAGAGAAAGACGCCTCACTCCGCCGCCTATCACACACCCGACTCTTGGCGACCGACTCGGCCGCCGAGAAGGAGTCGGCGAGAACGACGCCCGCCACAGGATCGACCGCCTTGCTCGATCCTTGGCGTTAGAAGAAGAAGACGATGTCGGCCCGCCATGCTTTGGACCCCGCGTCCGCGACGAGCCCTTCCCCAAAGGGTTCTCGCTCCCCAGAGACACGCCCAAGTACAACGGCTCGGTGAAGCCGGAAGATTGGCTCATCGACTACTCCACGGCCATCAGCATCGCCAACGGCAATCAGCGCGTCGCCGTGAAGTACGTCCCCCTCATGCTGCAAGGCACTGCGGGCACATGGCTCAACAGCCTCAAGCCCTACAGCATCAACAGTTGGCCGGACTTCACCGAAGTCTTCGTCCGCAACTTCACCAGCACCTACAAGCGGCCTCCCAAGCCTCGCCAGCTCTCCCTCCGCGTCCAAGGGCCCAACGAGTCGACCCGCGACTACCTCACGTGATGGGCCGAGCTCCGCAACTCCTGCGAGGGGGTGCACGAGGTCCAGGCCATCGAGTACTTCACCGCCGGGTGCCGAGAGGGCACCCTCCTCAAGCACCGACTCCTCTGCGACGAGCCGGCTGCCCTCGACGAGTTACTAGTCATCGCCGACAAGTACGCCACTGCCGACTCCTCAATGAAGACCGAGCTGAGAGTAGACGCCTCTGGGAAGGTGATTGCTCCGGCTCCCAAGACGCCGGCTGGCGACCCTAATCGGCGCCTCTACCAGAACGACCACAAGCGGAAAGGCCCCATGCCGACTTCCTCCAGTCGGCAGGTGGCCACAGTTGAAGAGGAGCAGCCTGAAGAGCGGCCCGCTCCCAAGAAGAAGGGTGGAAGGCCGGCTTGGCAGCCGTCTTTCTCCTACGAACAAGCACTCGACGCCCCTGCAAGTTCCACAGCGGCGCGAAGCCGTCCAACCACACAACCCGGAAATGCCACTGGCTCACCCGCATCACCAAGGGCGAGGGGATGCTGCCGCCTCCGCCTCCCGGCCTGCCGCCTCCAGCCCCCCAGCAGCCGGCGGCTCGGCCGGCAGTCGGCGCCATCCAAGACGAATTCCCCGAAGAGCACGCCGCCTACATCGTCTTCACCAGTCAAGCCGATGACAAGCGCAGCCGACGCCGACAGCATCAAGAAGTGAACGCAGTCGCCACCAGCGCCCCCGAGTTCATGCACTGGTCAGAAAAACCAATCAGCTGGAGCCAGGCGACCACCTAGAGGTGATGCCTTCGCCTGGCTCCTATGCAATGGTCTTGGATGTCACCCTCGCGACGGAGAGGCGAGCTGCCAGATTTTCCCGCGTCCTGATAGACAGTGGAAGCAGTATCAACATACTGTACCGCGATACCATGGAGAAGCTGAACATCAAAGCCAAGCAGCTCATGCCGAGCCGCACCGTCTTCCATGGTATCGTCCCCGGCCTGTCTTGCTCCCCAATCGGCAAGATCAAAATGGATGTTCTCTTCGGAGACAAAGATCATTTCCGCCGAGAAGCAATATGGTTTGAGGTAGTGGATATGGAGAGCCCCTATCATGCACTGCTTGGCCGACCTGCTCTGGCCAAGTTCATGGCTGTGCCCCACTACGCCTACCTGAAGATGAAGATGCCGAGCTCGAAGGGGATCATCACGGTAGCCGGCGACTACAAGAAGTCCATCGAGTGCACCATGGCCAGTAGCCGGCTGGCCGAGTCCCTCGTGGTGGCAGAAGAGAAGAAGATGTTGGAACGGGTTGTGGCCATGGCCGGCAAGCAGCCGGCCTTGTCCCCCAACCCCAAGGATTGTGATGCGCAGGGCTCCTTCCAGCCTGCCAAAGAAACAAAGAAGATACCTCTGGACCCGGAGAACCCGGAGAGGTTCGCTGTCATTAGGGCGAACTTGGACAGTAAATAGGAAGGCGAGCTCGTCGACTTCCTCCGTGAGAATCGAGACATCTTTGCATGGTCCCCAAAGGACATGCCGGGTGTCCCGAAGGATTTCGCCGAGCACAAATTACATGTCCGAGATGATGCGAAGCCGGTCAAGCAACCCCTCCGCCGACTGTCAGAAGAGAAGCGAAGAATTGTGGGAGAAGAGATAGCCCGGCTCCTTGCCGCTGGCTTCATCATGGAAGTGTTCTTTCCAGAGTGGCTTGCCAACCCAGTTCTGTTTCTGAAGAAGAATAACAAGTGGCGTATATGTATAGACTACACCAGCCTGAACAAGGCCTCCCCAAAGGATCCGTTTGCTCTTCCACGAATTGACCAAGTGATAGACTCCACAGCCGGATGCGAGCTGTTAAGTTTTTTGGATGCGTACTCAGGGTACCATCAGATCAAGTTGGACCCAGCTGACCGCCTGAAGACTGCCTTCATCACACCCTTTGGAGCTTTCTGCTACCTGACTATGACATTCGGCCTAAGAAATGCCGGTGCCACTTTTCAGCGTTGCATGCAGAAATGTCTCTTGAAACAACTCGGCAGAAATGCCCACGTCTACGTAGATGACATTGTGGTGAAGACAGAGAAGCGCAGTACCTTGCTGGAAGACCTGAAAGAAACATTTGCCAACTTGCGCCGATTCCAGATCAAGCTCAACCCAGAGAAGTGCGTGTTCGGAGTGCCAGCCGGCCAGCTGCTAGGCTTCCTGGTCTCCGAACGCGGCATTGAATGCAACCCCGTCAAGATCAAGGCCATCGAGAGGATGGAGATTCCCACCAAGCTGCGAGATGTGCAGAAGTTCACTGGCTGCTTAGCCTCCCTGAATCGTTTTATCAGCCGACTAGGAGAGAAGGCTCTCCCCTTGTACCGACTCATGAAGAAGTCCACTCACTTCGAGTGGAATGATCAAGCCGACCAAGCCTTTCATGAGTTGAAGAAAATGCTGACCACTCCGCCTGTCCTGGCTGCGCCGACTGAGAAGGAGCCCATGCTCCTCTACATCGCCGCGACTAGCCGAGTTGTCAGCACTGTTGTTGTGGTCCAGCGCCCGGAGGAAGGCCGAGCCCAGCTAGTCCAGAGGCCGGTGTACTATCTCAGCGAAGTGCTATCCGGCTCAAAGCAAAACTACCCGCACTACCAAAAGATGTGCTATGGAGTGTACTTCGCTGCCAAGAAACTGAAGCCCTACTTCCAAGAGCACTCCATCACGGTCGTATGCACCGCCCCGCTTGCCGAGATCATAGGCAGCCGTGATGCATCCGGCCGGGTGGCCAAATGGGCCATTGCATTGGCGCCCTACACGATCTTCTATCAACCCCGCACCGCCATCAAGTCGCAAGCATTGGCCGACTTCCTCGTCGACTGGGCCGAGACCCAGTACTTACCGCCGGCTCCCGACTCTACCCAGTGGCGGATGCACTTTGACGGGTCCAAGATGCGCACCGGCTTGGGAGCCGGCATCGTCCTCACCTCTCCCAAAGGCGACAAGCTCAAGTACATGCTGCAGATCCACTTCGCCGCCTCCAACAACGTGGCCGAGTACGAGGCGCTCGTACATGGGCTCCGGCTAGCCAAAGAGCTTGGCATACGCCGGATCCTGTGCTACGGCGACTCAGACTTGGTGGTCCAGCAATCATCTGGCGACTGGGACGCCAAAGACGTGAACATGGCAAGCTACCGATTCCTCGTCCAGCAGATCAGCGGATACTTCGAAGGGTGTGAGTTCCTTCACGTGCCAAGGGCCGACAACGACCAAGCAGATGCCCTAGCACGGATCGGCTCCACCCGACAAGCCATACCGACTAGCGTCTCCCTCCAGTGCCTCCTCAAGCCATCCATCAAGCCGTCTCCAGAGTCGGATTCCATCTTCGTACTGCCTGCGCCAGATACAGTCGGATCCGACTGGAGAAATCCCGCAGGCGGCATGGGGACTTCGACGACTGGCCCGGGGACTGTCGTAGTCGCACCCGGCACGGGGACTTCAGAACCCGGCCCGGGGACTGCAACAGTCGGCCCGGGGACTGCAACGACACAAGAAGCGGTGGCCGACTCCAATTCAACGCCACCCAACCCACCCACCCGAGTCATGGTGGCCACATTAACAGAAGAAGAAGAAGTCATAGCTCCCTCATGGGCCCAGCCCATCCTCAAGTTCCTAGTCAGCAGAGAGCTGCCGGCTGATGAGATCTCAGCAAGACTAGTGCAACGACGAGCCGCAGCATATACAATAATCAACAGAGAGCTTGTGAAGCGCAGCGTCACTGGAGTCCTCCAGCGTTGTGTCGAGCCAGAAAAAGGAGTGGCAATCCTCAAAGACATCCACCAAGGCGAATGCGGCCACCACGCGGCCTCAAGATCCCTTGTGGCCAAGGCTTTCCGCCATGGTTTCTTCTGGCCGACTGCCTTGGAGGATGCTAAAGAAATAGTCAAGAGCTGCAGAGGATGCCAAGTTTTTAGTTCCAAGCAACACCTGCCGGCTTCTGCCCTTAAGACCATTCCCCTCACCTAGCCTTTTGCCGTCTGGGGCTGGACATGGTGGGCCCCTTCAAGACAGCCCGCGGCGGCCTGACACATCTACTTGTTGCTGTGGACAAGTTCACAAAGTGGATTGAAGCAAAGCCAATCAAGAAGCTCAATGGGCCGACTGCCGTAACATTCATCACCGACATCACTACTCGGTACGGCGTGCCGCACAGCATCATCACCGACAAGGGCACGAACTTCGCCAAAGGAGCACTGGCACGTTTCTGCGCGACGCAGGGCATCCGACTGGACTTAGTGTCCGTTGCCCACCCGCAGTCAAACGGCCAGGTTGAGCGAGCAAATGGACTCATCCTCTCCGGCATCAAGCCCCGACTGGTTGTACCACTGGAGCGATCGGCCGGCTGCTGGCTCGAAGAGCTGCCGACTGTCCTCTGGAGCCTGCGCACTACACCCAACAAGTCAACCGGCTTCACTCCATTCTTGCTCGTGTACGGTGCCGAGGCTGTCATCCCAACAGACATCGAGTTCGACTTGCCTCGGATCACCATGTACACAGAGGAGGAGGCCAAAGAAGCAAGAGAAGACGGCGTGGACCTACTGGAAGAAGGCCGGCTGTTAGCACTCAGCCGGTCCACCATCTACCAGCAAGGGCTGCGCCGCTACTACAACCGCAAGGTCAAGCCAAGATCCTTCCAAGAGGGCGACCTTGTGCTCCGGCTGATCCAGCGAACAGCCGGCCAGCACAAGCTCTCGGCCCCTTGGGAAGGCCCCTTCGTCGTGAGCAAGGCACTCGGCAACGACTCCTACTACTTGATCGACGCGCAAAAACCAAGAGCACGCAAGAGAGATGACTCCGACAAGGAGTCGGAGCGACCATGGACCGCAAATCTCCTAAGACGATTTTACAGCTGAAAAGCAGTATGTATCACGCTCCCCTTTTGTATTAAGCACGAACCAACAGGCCCCCCGAACAGTACTCGAGGACTGCCTTTTTATTATCTATGAATGACAAATGTCATATCCATGAATGTATTATTACATTTTGAATTCTTGTCTGGCACCGGGTTCGACTAGTCGGCCCGGGGACTGGCCGCCTTGAGCTATATTGAAAGTTTTCCCTAAAGTCAGAAAAGTAGTGCGCCGGCTCCCGAGTCCCCTGTTGCTGAAAGTCGCAGCTCAAAGAACTGACTGTCCGACTAGCAAGAGGCAAGACAGAAAGGACGCCCACAGGAAAAATGGCTAAGGAACAACGAACCTATATAGCAAAGAGACGGCCTCCAAACACGCCTGCCGGCTGCTAGAACAGCCGGCTGGCCGGCTTCCAAAAAACTTAGCTTTAGTCCAGCAGAGCTAGAGTACTTCCCCCCCCAATCGGCCAGGCACTCCTCCGGCTACAGATTGCAGAGCAACTGTTTGACTGGGGAGGCGGCAACCAAGGGAGGGCGGCAAAGGAAAAAGCAGAAGGACAAAAAGCAAAAGTACAAGGAAAGGCCAAATGCATGCATAAGTTATATATACATAAAAGCCCCCAACAGGCTGGCAACAGACATAAGTTCGAATACACCCAGTGGGTGGAATTGTGCAGATTTGACCAAACATTGTTCCTAAAGTAACAAGACAGGAAAAGCAAAAGATAGCAGACTAGGGCGCGACATGAAGGCTGAGCTGGTCGGTGAAGGCGGCCTCGCCGGCTGAAGGAGCAGCCGCCTAGCGGGTCTCGGCTTGACCACCACCTACGGCAGGCGACGCACTCGCGCGTGACGTGGTGCTGGAGGTGCGGTCAGGCTGAGGCTGGCCGGCTCCTCCACCAGCCGGCTCGGCGTCTTCACCCTCCTCCTCCTCCTCTTCACCCTCGTCGCTGGAGTCGATCTCCTCCGCCGAGTCTTCGCCATACGCCGGGTCCAGCCCGAACCACTCCTCCGGCTGGGCGACACCGTTGTCGTCTACCTCAGGGGCGAAGACGCTGGTGTCGGCGTAGTCGGCGATTGCCAAAGCCCGCCGGATGATGGCCGGCCGTGCCGGCTCCAGCTCCGTGTCGGCTTGCTGCCGCCAGGTAGCCAGCTGGTCCAGGCTCAAGCCGGGATACCAGGCCTTGACGAACTCCAGCGCCCGCCTGGCGCCGGAGCGAGCCGCCGAGGCCTTCCAAGCCTCGAAGTGGCCGACTGCCACCTCCAGCCAGTCAGCGGTCCGACTGGGGGTGCGAGGGACCACTTGGCCGGGCCAGAGGGCGGCCAAGACCTGCGCCCCCGCACGCTGAAGCCGGCGGAGCAGCCGGTGAGCCGGCTGGATGCGAGCCTGGATCGCCAGGAGCTGTTCCTCCAGCGAGCGACCGGCGGTTGGCGAGATTTCAAAGCCAGCTTGCCTCCGCGCCTGGCGACGGGCCTCGATGGTTTGGTTGGCGGCAGTAGAATAGCCAGGGAAATACTCTGCGCAAGAAAGAAGAAGAAAGGAAGAAAAGAGCACCAAAATCAGAAAACAAGCCAAAGTGGCAGACGGCAAGAAAGGACGAAGAGGTAGGCGGCTTACCGTCAACCAGATCTTCGATCTGGCCGTAGCCAGAGATCAGAGTCTGCCTGGCCTCAGCACCGCCAGCCGCCTCCTTCTCGAACTCGGCCTGGAGAGTGGCTTCGCGGTCCTGCGCAGCCTTCAGGGCCGCCTTGTGGCCTTCCTCCTGATCGGCCAGCTTCTTGGCCAGGCGGTCGCGCTCCTGCACCAAGGCGGCGAGCTCGACATCCTTGGCACGAAGGGCGGTCTGAGACTCCCCCAGCTGTGCCCTCAGACTGGCGTTGGCCGCTGCAGAGACGGCAGGAAAAGAAGAACAGTAAGAAGTCATCAAGGAAGATCCGACCCGACTGCTCAGCAGTCGGCCCGAATCTCGGGGACTACACCCAGTGGGTGCGCTGACGCGCCCCCACATGAGATAAAGAACAAGGCACGTACCTCGGCTTTCAGTAAGGTCGGCGGTCTTCTGAGCTAGCTCCCGAGCCTGGGAGTTGAAGGCGGCCGCTCGAAGGTTGTGGTAGTCCTGCAAGATGGACAGAAGACCGAAGTAAGAACAAAAACAGCAAAGGCAAATCCACCAAGAAGTTCCAAGCCGCCTGCTCAGCAGCCGACTCGGAACTCGGAGACTACACCCAGTGGGTGCGCTAACGCGCCCCCACGGAAGAAATCAAGATCAAAGAGAAATCAAGATCAAGAAGAGGCAAGATGGGAATACTAACCCGGATGGCTGCCCGTGTCGCGAGGAACTCGTCGGTGAACTGCCTCAGCGCCGTGGCTTGGCTTTGGAGCCGGGTCCGGACGTCTTGTGCAGCCACGTTCACCACGGCCGTTCCTCCGCCTGGCGTCCACCCCGAGGTAGCGCTGGCCGCCTCCGCATCTCGGGCCGACGAGCTGGAGCCCACGGCCGGCTGTGGCTCCGACGCGGCCTTCTGCGACTCCGACGCGGCCTTCCCCGCGCGCCGGCTCGACGGAATCCGGACCGCCGTCTCAGCCCTCGCGGCCGGCTCGCCCTCCGCCGACTGTGCAGGCGGCGGATCAGGCCGGCCGCCTTGGGCCGCCCCAGTTGGCGGGGTCGGCTCCGGCGCCTTCTCCAAGATGATGACATCGTCGCCGCTTCCCCCCAGCCCTGGCTGGTCGCCGCTGGCTCCCCCTGGCGAGGGTTCCATGTCCCCAGGCGCCATGACGCGCAGCGGGGTGACCATCAAAACCTCCCCCGCCGCCGCCGCTGCTTCAGCCTCTGCTTGGGCCCTGGCTGCAGCATCGGCGAGCGCCTTCGCCGCCTCCCCCTCCCGAGCCGCCTGGGCAGTGGCTGCCTTCTGCGCCTCCGCCTCCCGTGCCTCTCGCTCCACCCGCGCCTCCCGCGCGTTCCTTTCTATCGCCTCCTGAAGGTCGGCACGGGGGTCCACGCGGCGGGTGGTGCTCCCAGAGCCCCTCGGCGACTCGACGACGGAGTCGGCAGCCGCCCGCTCAAGCGACAACGGAGCTCTGATCATTTCGAGAAAAAAGACGAGGTCTCAAGAACTACCAAAGAAAAGAAAGAAAAAAGAGTATACGAAAGAAAGATTTGGACTCACGCCGACACGGCCTGCGGTTGCTTCACCGCCTTGCGGAAGCGAGCCGCCTTCACGGCCGCCTCCTCCCGCCTGGTGGCTGCCGCCCCGGCTCTGGGCTTCTTCGTTCGGCTGCCGAACAGACCCTGGGCGGCGCGACGCTTCTGCCCTCCGCCCCGAGCAGGCGGTGCGGCGGAGGAACCCGCGCCGCGTCCAGATGCCGGCTGGCGGCGCGGGACGGCTTCGGCCTCATCGTGGTCCGGCCAGTCGTCAAAGGTGGCACTGAGCCCGGAGCCGCCGGCTTGGCCACCACCCGGCTCGACGTCGTCCTCCATACCGGCTGCCGCCAGGTCGGGGTCCTCCTGATCGTGTTCGGTCTGGTCGGGGACGAATCGGCGCTCCGAGTCTGACCCACCGGCCGGCCGAAGCAGAGGGCTCTGTCAAAAAGCAAACCGACTAAGTTAGAGTCGGCTATGAAGAACTCGGCAACGAAGTTGAGAGAAAAAGAAGACACGGGGAGAACATACCGTGGGCGGTGGATTGGCTCGGCTCTATGGCTCCATGCCGAATTGCCACTCTTCGGAGAGCTTGCAATTCGCAAGGTAGTTCACCATGTAGGCAACCTCCACGCGCGGCATCTCCTTGGTGCACATTCGGCTCGGATCGAGCTGGCCGCTCATCTGACAGATCAGATGAGGCCGGCTCTGGAGAGGTAGAACCCGGCGCGTGACGAACGCGGCCAGAAGGTCGGACCCCGTCAGGCCCTCCGACTGAACCATCACCCGCAGTCGGGCGATGGCGGCGTTTCCAGCCTGCGTCAGCGTCATAGCCCGGAAGGACCACTGGGGCAGCCTGCCCGCCGGTGGGCCGGCTACGTAAGCCGGCAGGTTGATGTAGTCGCCCCGTGGGGCGATGTTCCGCACGTAGAAGTACGACTTCTGCCACTTCTTCACCGATTGGATTAGCGGGATGACGGGGAAGGGGTTGTCGGCACCCAATCTCTGCGACGCGATGAAGGCACCAGTCTGAGCCGGCACGCCCCGCATGCGCGTGCCCAGTTTCGACTGGAAGAGCTCCCCCCAGAGCTCAAGGGTGGGGAGGACGCCGAGGTAGCCCTCGCACAGGGTGACGAAGGAGGACAGCAGCACCACCGCGTTGGGGGTGAGATGGTGCGGCTGGAGCTGATAGAATTCGAGCCAGGAGCGGAAGAAGGCGCTCACTGGAAGGCCGATGCCGCGCAAGAAGTGCGATCGGAAGACCACCCGCTCGCCCTCCTGCGGCTCCGGCCTGATTTCCTTCGCCGGCGCGAGGCGTACCTCCACCTTGTCCGCCCCGGGCAGCCGCCGCGTGTTGCGGAGAAAGTTGACATGGTCTTCGTGCACATTGGAGCCGTCCCAATCCCCGCCGAGCTGCTCTACGGCGGGAGGCATGGCGAAAACTAGCGCGGCGGCGGAGGAATGCGCAGTGGAGAGCGCGGCGGCGAGGCGCTGTCGCAAGAGCGGGAGAGCGAGGAAGATGGTGGAAGTAGGAGGAGCGTGCGAGGGCCTGCCGCCCTCCACCTCCCCCTACTTATAGCCCCGCGCGGCCGGACCGGAGAAGCCGAGCTTGGGGGGAGTCGTGGGATTAACTGCACCCACTCCCCCCACGCCTCGCGATTATTGCGCATAAATGCGAGCCGGAACTGCCACACGGGACGTGCGGGCGGTTTCGGGATGTAGACAATCCGCGCCTGGGCCGGGGCGCGGACGTGGCGGGCCCCCTCCCTGCGGCGACGTCTCGTCACGCGCGTGGGCTGGCAGGCGTTCCGGCCCGCGGCCCGATGCACGGACTGGCGGGCTCCCGCCCTCCGACTCCGGGGTATTTCGACTCAGGCGGCGCGCCTGACCAAGGCCGGCTCCCAGCTGCCGGCTTGTCAGGATAGGAAGCTGATCGAGCTTCTCAAGCCCTACTCCACCTCGAAGCCCAACCAGCTTCGGGGACTACTGTCGGAGTAAATGGCCACGGGTAGCCTAACCGACTGCCCCTGGTTCTTCTGAAAAAATTATCAGGCCTTCGGGCCTCCAAGCACTCCAAGCATTGGGCCGCCTTCCCTGGCCGGCTACCTCTGAAGCCGACTCCCGGAAGGCGACCCTGCCTCAGCGACCCCTCCCCAGGACGACTACGGGGTGGCCGACTCCAAGAAGCCGGCCAGGAAGGACGCCGGCTCCAAAGAGCCGGCCAAGACCACAACCACTCCAAGCCGCTCCCACATAACGGCGACAGGACGGGGTGTGGCCACAGTGCGACCCACTACCCCCGAAGCCCGAGGCGGGCATGGCTACAGGAGGCCGTACGGGACGGCCGTCTCCCGTGCGGCTCGGCACTGTACCCGTGCCAGCCTCGACGTCATCCACGACCGACTCCTGTACGGCACAAGGGCGGCGGGCCCCTTCAGCCAGAGAGAGGCACGAAGATGGCCTGGCCTCTCCCAGTGGGCCAAGGGCAAAGCCGGCCCCCAGAAGCCGGCTACCCCCTTCCTCAAAGCAGGAGCCCCATTAAGGAGACAAGACGAGGTAAGGCTACAGTGAGAGCCCTGGAGGCGGCCCACTATAGCCACGCTTACCTCGACGAAGCCCTCGTCATCAGAGGCAAGGCTACAGTAAGCAGCTGCCGACAAGACCCTAGGCGGTGGGGCCGGCCTGTCGACCAAGAAGCCGGCAGCCGGCGGAGAAGCCGGCGAGCGTAGACACTGACGGCTGGGACCAGGGCCCAGCCGGATTACCATTGTACCCCCGGGGGGTAGGCCTATATAAACCCCCCGGACCACCCATGCAAAGGGTTGGCTTCTAAGCAGAGCACACACACCATAGATAGAGAGAAGCAAGAGCTAGCCTTGTTCTTCTTCTCCCTTGATCTCAACAGCTCTAGGAGCGATTGTAGCTACCTTTCATCGATCTAGTGATCATGCGGAGACCCCGCAGAGTAGGACTAGGGGTGTTATCTCCTCGGAGAGCCCCGAACTTGGGTAAGATCCGCCGGCGTGCATGTCTTCGCCTCATCCCGTTTCCAGGCACCGGCGACGTTTTATTGGCTCCCACAATGATAAGCCATCCCTTGGCATATGTCGCACCAACCACCCGACAAATTCCCTACCGAAACCATCACGCTTGTTGTGAGAAGCTTATACCCAAACCTGCCCCAAATGGGACAAAAAATTTACCATGGCATGTTGATGCCGCTCCATGATAGCATGCCAAGTTCCATGAATTTTGGACGAGTTTTGGATTTACTAGAATTTCAAAACCAGGTATCTCAATGTTTACGGGCGAGTGACGATGGCAGGTTGTTTGAAATTCATTCCTATTTCTTGCATGGGACCTAAGCATGGAACCAAGGACACAGATTTGATTTTTCAACCAATTTATATGCATTGGAGCATGTGCATGTAGTTCAAATTTGAATTGTGCACATAAAATGCCTGGAAAACCCACTTAATATATAAAAATGTCCAAACGAACCCTGAAAAATTCCAAAATTAAACACAACACTCCTGTTGTTCTATGTTGACACTGAATTTTTTTTAAACCAATAAGAGGCAACGGATATCGTTTCGTCCCCAAAGGTGGCACGTTCCCAACCGAAACCATCACGCTTGTTGTGAGAAGCTCTGGTTTGTGAGAAGCTTATACCCAAACCAGCCCCAAATGGGACAAAAAGTTTACGAGAACATGTTGATGCCGCTCCATGATAGCATCACAAGTTTCATGAATTTCAGACGAGTTTTGGATTTACTAGAATTTAAAAAGCAGGTATATCAATGTTTGCGGTCGATTGACAGTGGCAGGGTGTTTGATATTCATTCCCATTTCTTGCATGGGACCTAAGCATGCAACCAAGGATATAGATTTGATTTTTCAACTAGTTTATATGCACTGGAGCATGTGCATGTAGTTCAGAATTGAATTATGCACCTGAAATTCCTACAAAACCAAGGTAATTTATGAAAATATCCAAACGAACCCCGAAAATTTCCAAAATTAAACACAACACTCCTGCTATTCTATGTTGACACTGGAAAAAATTTGAAAGCAATAAGAGGCAACAGATATCGTTTCGTCCCCAAAGGTGGCACGTTCCCTACCGAAACCATCACGCTTGTTGTGAGAGGCTCTCGTTTGTGAGAAGCTTATACCCAAACCAGCCCCAAATGTGTCTGATTGTGGGTTCCGGCAACCCTTGAGGTTTGAACACTGGGGGTGTGCACAAAGATCCCCCTCTCTCTCCCTAGCTCGCTCTCGCCACGATCTCAAGGCCTAACTCGACAAACTCGATGAACAAGGGACACAAGAATTTATACTGGTTCGGGCCACCGATGTGGTGTAATACCCTACTCCAGTGTGGTGTGGTGGATTGCCTTGTAGGCTGAGGATGAACAAGTACAAGGAAAGAACTGCCTCCTGAGGAGAGGTGTTCTTGAGGTCGAGAAGTTTGTGAGTTGGTCTTGGCGGAAAGAGTCCAATCCAAGATCCCCCCTTTCCTACGGTGGTGGCTAGTCCTATTTATAGGGGCCCGGGTCCTCTTCCCAAATATTAGGCGGGAACGGATCCCACAACGGCCGGATTTGAAGGGAGAGAACTAGTACGAGCTATCCTGACAACAGTAGTCTTCGCCTGCCAAAGGCTCTGGTGGTGACGCCGTCGTGGGCTCCATGGTGACCTCCGTCCTGCCGTCCTGCTGCTCTTGGTCTTGTTGCACCGATATGGAAACCTTTGCCTGATGCCTCGGGACTCCTCGCCAACGCTCGCTCCCTTAGCACCAAAGAGGAAACTGGTACTCTACGCCCGCTGGCACCCGCCTGGCCTTGGTCGTCATGGCTCACATCACGGGAACCTCACGAGGCGCTCCTCGCCTTGATCTCTCCGCTCCTCGCGAGCCAGCCTAGCGAGGCTGCCCCTGAGGAGGTCTTGTGTCGTCCCCTCGCGAGGGTCTTGAGTGTTTGCTGCTGAAGATGGGCCGTACCAGGCCGCTGGGCGAGTCCCCCTGGGCCGCAGGCAGGCACGTCCGGGGACCCCTGTTCACAGGACGCCGACAGTAGCCCCCGGGCCCAAGGCGCGCTCAGACTTGGCTTCGAGGCGAAGCCAAAGGGCAAGTGCGGAGCGCTGTAGGCCCCAATAGCCTGTGGCCTTGATTGACGCTTGGCGATTGACAGGATGTGTGCGTCTCCACTTCCCCACACTACCTCGGTAACTGCCCGATTTGACGAGTCCCTGCTGCATGCAAAAAGATCATTATTACGTGCGATCATGGAGGCCGGCGGTTGGCCTCCCTCTGGCTATAAATGGGGAGAGGGGTAGAGCCCATGTTGCTCATTTCTTCCTCCATTCCGCCCGCTTCCTCTTCTTCCTTGGTTCCACTGCCTGGTAACGACACCCATCGCACCGATACGGAGATTCTCGGCCGCCGAGAAGGGAAAACACCCCGCAATGAGCCGGGGCCACTCCCGCCGAAGAAGAGGCTGACCCGCCACCGCGATGTTGTTGTGGGGCCGGAGGTGACGAGGCCTTGGCATGAGCGACCCCCTCCCGGGTATCCGCTGCCTTTCTACGCCCGGGCTGAGGGCTCCGGAGGAGGTGGCAACAATCGATGCCGACCACGTCGCGTCCGCGGTGGCGCGCGCCGCCGCCCCAGGAACCCACGCCGAGGGCTCCTCGCGTGAACTAGTGGTGTGGGCGGTGATGCCCCCGCGCTCTTGGATTCGCTTCCCGTAGTTCTTCTCTGCCGAGATGCCGCTGAGGGGTCCCCTCGAGCTGTGGCTGCATCACTCTGAGTGCGATGCCCCAGCGACGGGAGCAGAGGTCGAGGTCATTTCCCTGGACAAGATCTTCATGACTCGTGGATGGGGTGACGTCGCCCAAGTCTGCCGCGCGGAGGGAGCCATCGCCCTCCACTTCGAGTACGATGGAGCCTCCACGATGTTCTTCAAGGTTTTCGACGAGGAAGGCCGCCGCCTTGAGTGCTGCTCGGGAGGTCGTCAGGGTGGTGATGCAGCCAGCGCTGAACCCGCCCTTGGTCCTTCGTTCAGCTCCTCTAGCAGTAGCTGCAGTTCGTGGGAGTCTAGCCACTCTCCTGAGCCTGACGAGACTACGGAGACGAGCGACGACGGCTACGTGCCGCCGAGCTCCCGCCGCGCGCGGAGTGCGGCAGCGGCATCGACTTGTTGTCGTCGATGATCTGGAGGGGCTGGTGTCGTCCTGCCGTGGCCCACTGTTGATGACGGGGTCGGCGACCGTAGCTTGGCTTCATCTTCCTTTTGTTCCATGCGAGGAATTGAGACGAAGCCCGTGGGGGTGTGTAAGAAACTTGTAGTTCTTTTGGCTTAATGCAATATTGCCCTTCATCATGTGCCGTGGTCGTGTATTCCGCTTCAACTAGTCGCCCCTTAGCGTTCCTTGCGATAGCTTGGTGCTCTACACTGACAGGTCCCAGTCCCCAGGCAGGCTACAGCCGTCGCTGGTATGCCAGGTCGCGATGTGGTGGTCAAGGACAGGAGGTGAGCGGCCCGAGGTCCGGTAAGAGCTCCCCTTTAGGGCGCACGCAGCCACCTCGAGGCCGAAAGGGAGGCGAGGTCGCTAAAGAGGAAGAGCGTTAATGAAGGTGGTGAGACTTGCTGGCGTGCGCCTCGCTTCGGCTTTGCTTCCCTCTTCTTTTGTTCTCATGGTAGCTTAGCGCTCTACGCCGGCGGGTCCCAGTTCCCAAGCAAGCGTCATCCGTCGCTGGTATGCCAGGTTGCGATGCCGTGGTCAAGTCCAGGAGGTGAGCAGCCCAAGGTCCCGTAAGAGCCCTTGAGGCGGGATGCTCAAGGGGTCCCCCTTGGCGTGCAAGCAGCTTCATGAGGCCGAAGAAGAGGTCGGTATCACGGGAGTGAGGCAATGAAAGCTAAACAACTTACGCAGTAGCACCGAGCTGACTCGGATGCTTGACTTATCTTACTGATCTTGAGCCGATTAATGGTGCCGGAGCCTGATTCACGCATCAGTGTTGATGGGACAACCGAGCTAGGCTTGCGCTGGCCCTCCTAGCTTTTTCATGTTCTCCTAGGTGCTCTGCATCCTTGGGTCCCTGCCCTTGAGCGAGCTCGGCCGCCGCTGGTATGCCAGGTAGGAACCCCTGAGATGCGATGCTCAAGAGTCCCCCCTTTGACGCGCAAGCAGATTGCATGAAAAAGAGAAGGAGCCTGCGGCGCCGCCCGTTGCCAGCCTCCGGAGATTCCTGCAGGTCAGCGCGAGGGAGGAAATACAAATTGCACCGTGCCTGTTGGTCCGTCGCTGCTCGCTCCACAAGAAGACGAAGGCACTGAGGGCCCGGTGAGGTGACGTGCACGGAGCGGGCCGCGAGCCAGAGCTTGACCACTCAGATTTGCCGGTGTTGCAGGGACGGACCCGAGCACAAGCTCCGTGCCAACGTGTTGAATCCTTGCCGCGGGGCGAGCAGAAGATTAGGCGGCCACGCGGGATGCCATGAAGTGTAGTCAGGTAGGTAAACATCATCTCTGGAAGGGCAAGTAATGCTAGTTCAGATAGATGCGAGAGCGATACATGCCACCGAGACGGACTCGGGCGGCCTGGGGATGATGCAGCCCGAGGGGCGCCCCCAACAAGGTAAGCTAAAGGTGCAAAAAGATACATGTCGCGGGGACAAGCCCGTGCGACCTGGGAATAACGCAGCCAGAGGGGTGCTCCCAGCTGAACAAAAAGGAAAGGGTCACCTGGCATAGTTGCTGAAGAGATGTCGAGGTAGCTGGTGACGCGCGCCGAGGAAGCCGCTCCTCACGAGCCGCTAGGGTCCTGAGCCTCGGGAGGCTCCACTAGCCCTGGTGGCTCCTGGAGGACCATCGCGATCTCTTCCAGGACGGCGTGATGCCTGGCCTCCTGAGTCGCCAGGATGCTCTGCAGGTGGCGCTGGAAGGTGACGGCCGCGTTCGGCAAGCCAAAGGGCATGCGAACGTAGCCGTGACGGGGGCCCTCACACCGACCAGCACGTGATGGCCAGTAACGCTCCTGAGATGCGGCCCTGTTGAGCCCGAGGTAGTCGATGCAGACGCGCACCACACCATCATCGCTTGGATGGGGAGCTGCGCCGGGTAGTGGGCGACGATCGCCGCGCATGGCTCTTGGCGTTTGAATCTCCTGGGTTGTTTGGGTGACGAACTCCTGAGCACTAGGTGCCTAGCGCCTCGTGCCCGCTTGAGGGAAGCGTGCGGCGAAGCACGCCTCTACATGGTGCCTGAGCGCCTCCCTCGTGACGTTGGCTAGGTCTGAGGCCCTGCAAGAGAGAGCCCCGAGCCCAGCCGGAGGAGGGCACCTGGCACGCCTTCCTATGCAAGGGAGGGAGGCGCCCCATCCATGGGCACTGGTCCTGAGGTGGCGCCGCTGGTGGAGCAGGTGCTTCTTCTTCTTGGGGACGGCCTCAAGAGGATAGATGGTGCCTTCATTGTTTGGATCTTCGACCACCGCTGCCTGGTAGGCGCGCTCGAGGGAGCGCACTGCATCTCTCTCTTCACACGGGACTGTGATGACGCCGCAGCTCCCTGGCATCTTGAGGACGTTGTAACCGTGGTGGGTTACTGCCATAAATTTGGCCAATGTTGGATACCCAATGATGGCGTTCTACGGCAGACGGTCGATGAGCTCGGTGCGGTGATCATCGCAGGTACCGAAGGTGATAGGGAGGCGAAACTGCCCTGTCGGGGTGGTGGAGCCGTCGGTCACTCCTGAGAAAGGCTTGGTAGGCTGAAGCTGATCATATGGCACTTGGAGGCGGTCGAATGTGTGGACGGAGAGGACATTGAGCCCTGCTCCACCATCGATGAGGGTCTTGGTGACTTGGACGTTGCTGATGATGGGGGAACAGAGCATCAGGAGGGCGCCGGCAGTTGCCGCGCACTTGAGCTAGTCCGCCGAGCTGAATGTGATGGCGCACTTGGACCACCGGAGCGGGCTCCTGGCTTCAAGGCTGGGAAGGACCGCGTTCACCTCACGAGCAAACTGCTTGAAGATACGCTGAGAGGCTGGGGCCTGAGAGCCTCCCAGGATGCAGGCAATGGTGCGAGGCTCTTGGAAGCCCCCAGCCCCCTCGTCTTGATGGTGGTCGTCGTTCCTTCTTGGTGGTGGCGGCAGAGGAGGGAGGTCAGCCTTGCCCTGCGGGCGATCCTCACGAGGCTAGTCCCTCCAAGCGCCCTAGCGAGGTTGGTCGTGCCAGCGGTCCTCACGAGGCTGGTCGCGCCACTTCTGGCGGGGACCGCGGTCGTCCCAGCATCCTCCTGTTCGGCCTCCTCCACGGTCGTAGCCTCGGTCATTGCGGTCGGGGCGTCGACCGAAGTGTCCATTGCGAATGGCCCTGAGATCCTAACAGTCGCTGGTGTTGTGGCTGTGCACATTGTGGAAGGTGCAGAATGGGCGGCTGCCCCTAGATGACTCTGGGTGGTCGCGGCCGCGTTTGACCTCCGGCTCGGCCGTGAGCACGGCTGCTACCTTGTGTTTTACGTCATTAACCTTGGCCTTCTTGTCTTCTGGGTCTGCTGCTGGGAGCTCAACGAGGGAGAGGCGCCCTTCCTCGGCCCTTGTGCACTTGGTCTCAAGGTTGAACAGCTCCAGGGCCGTGCACATGTCCTCGTGGATGGCGAGCTCCTCCTTCATCTTGACGTCGCGGACGCCATCAGAAAACGCGGAGATGATGACCTCGTCTGTCACCTTGGGGATCTTGAGGCGCACGCTGTTGAAGGCGCTGGATGTACTTCTGGAGGGTCTCTCCTGGCCGCTGCTTGATGCGGCGCAGTCACCCGCGGCCGGAGGGCAGTCGCGAGTGCCCTGGAAGTTGGTGAAGAAGCGGTCGCGCATCTCACCCTAGGAGGAGATCGATCTCGCAGGCAGGTTTACAAGCCACGAGCGCGTGCCATCCTTGAGAGTCATGGGGAACTAGGTCGCCATGACATTCTCATCGCCGCTAGCCGCCTCGATGCTTAGTTCGTAGAGCTGGAGGAACTCGGCGGGGTCGGGGGTGCCATCGTAGGGCGGAGGCGGGTCTGGCTTGAACTTGCCGGGCCAGACGACACGACGCAGTTCGGGAGTGAAGGCACGACAACCTGCTGTATTCACCGGAACCCGCTGCGGAGGCGGACCCTGGTCTTGGTATCCGCACATAGTCGCCATGGGCGGTGCGCGTTCCTGACCCGGTGGTGCGGGGAGTGCAGGAGCGTCCTGCCGTGGCCGAGGGACCTCACGGCAGCTTCCTTTATCATGCGCGGGCGCCCGGCGCGGGGGATCGCGCCGTGGGGCCGCGCGTCTTGGTGCGAGGGCGACGTCTTGAGGTGGAGGTGGTGGAGGCGCTCCGTGGGCCACATTGCCTGCGGCAGGAGGCGAACGAGACAGCGAGAGAGACGGCGCAGGAGAGCCCCCAGCGGCACTGACAAGCTCGACGATGCGGTCCAACCACTCCTCGTAGAGGTCGTCGACTGGGCGGGAGCGTAGGAGCTCGCGCGCCGTGCGCAGCGCAGTCTGCGCGTCCACGGGCCCGTGACGCGCGTGAGACGACGATCCCGCCGGAGTCAGTGACTGGGTGGCGGTGCATCCGTCCCGCCGCATGGAGGGGTGCAGCGACGAAGCATGCTGCTCAGGTGTCACGACCGGATTTTCGGGATATTAATTTCCCAGAAAACGGCCTTTGTGCTCACCAGCCCCAGGATTACTGTTAGGTGATGAGGCACCAACTTGATACAAGAATTCCAAGCAAGGTACAAAATATGTAGTACAAGACCATTGTGGCCTAGGAGTACAACACTTGGTTTCTACTGGGTGATGGCGGAAGCGGTATGTGGTTCATCTGCGTCTATGGGACTCCATTTCCCACAAGAACAGCTGACCAGGATAACTCCTATCTTCGCGAGGCTGCTACCGTCAACACGCAGGTTCCGGGGCTGTCGTTGCAATGCTGTCACCATGCGCGAAATCTGGCCAAGACAATAGCCAGGGACAAGCCAGTGAGTACGTTTGAATGTACTCGCAAACATTAAGAACACGGGTAAATACATAACAAGAGGTAATCATACTCCGAAATATTTTATGATCAAAACGTCTGTCCTGAAATGAACGAAAATCTGAGATGCATCCATGCAGGTCGAATATGAACATGTAATACGGGAGTAAAAATAGAATGCACTGACCGAGTGTCTGAAATGACTCCTCGAAAGGTTGCGATTAAATTAACAATGCCGCAGTCGGGCGTCTGAGCGACACCACATAAAGGGCTTATAAAGAAAAGTTAAATAACAAACATGCCGCAGTCGGGCGTCTGAGCGGCGCCACATAAAGGGCTTATATAAGAATAATCACAGTGAGCATCCAGGAGGTAGAACCGTCCCAAGGATACTCAAAAATGCAAATAAAGGAACTGGTTAGTCCACAATAATAATAATCATAATCCTCGTATGACAGAGGTCATAAACAAAGTTCTAGTATATCCGTTTCTCCATCCGAAGACCGTCATTGAGCTCTAGTTTAACCGTGTCTCGATCCGAATACCGTTACTATGATCTAGTTTAACCGTGTCTCCATCCGAATACCGTTACTATGATCTAGTTTAACCGTGTCTCCATCCGAATACCGTTACTATGATCTAGTTTAACCGTGTCTCCATCCGAATACCGTTACTATGATCTACCTCAGACTGAAGTCCTTACTCATGAACATGGCTATCCGAATGGATATATCCTCAGAGGGTGTACTATTTTCCCACGAGTAACGGATTTACTTAGCCCATCGGGACTAATTCCGTCTACGGCCTTTTAATTGACAACACGCCTGAGCTGCACACACCAGCTTAACTTACCGGTGTCTGGAATCACCCACGACACCTGTCAAGCAAAACTCTAAGTGGGGAGGCTACAACCTCGACGTAGCATGGGATCAAATTTATATTCGCGCGCTCTAAGGGGTGACCCCCTCTCGGTCCCAACCGGAAACACCCATGCCCCCGGACCAGGTGGCATGCCTACCGGATGCACCCGGTATCTTCCACCATGGCCTCTCTGTACGGTGTGTGCTTTGGTAAGGGTTTGACAACTTACTGAACCATACCCTACCCGTGGCAGGGACAAGTGGTAGCACGAGACAAGTAGGGAAAGTCACTGAACGAGACTCGGCTACGACCGACTCAGGTGCTCCAAGTATTCCTTGAATGATAGCATAACCAAAATATTTCCATTAACAGACAGAGTCACTGCTCATCAAAACTCATCATGCCATACCGGACACACTCGTCCCGACGAGGAACTAGGGACAAGCTCGTGTCTACCCAAGACCACGACTCTCCTGGCTTCCTGCCGGTATGCATGAAAAGTCCACGAGGATGATCACTATCACAGCATATCCATTTATAACAGCAAGGAAATCTCCAATATGCATTCATGCAATGTGACTATACCGTTGCATAAGAATAACGTATGCTCCAAGTCGAAGTGGTGTTGTAACCACATCAGAACACCACACAAAATATTATTGCCAGAGTTCAGAAATGCTTGCCTTCAAGAGTGTGCAAGGGGAGCACTATTTTTGAAAGTTTCTCTTCTCTCCATTTCTCAGGATTTCTGCGCCTTCACTAAACCCGAGTGGACGGCGCGCGGGTCACTGACAGTGGGTCCAGGGGGCCCACTGGTCAGGTTTGACTAGTCCTCTCCTCCCTCCTCTTCCTCTGCCCGAACGGAGCGTGCCTCCGGCGGTCGCCGTCGACGAACGGCGGCTCCCCACGGGCATCCGAGGGCGGGGATGGACTGGCCAGACCGGGGCGGTCCTCTGGGTGGTCGCTGGGTCGACGGTGGTGGGAGGAGTCACCGGCGGCGAGCTCCGCGGCGGAGAGGGCTACGGGAGGGAAGTGAGGTTTGGGCTCCGGTGGTCTCCGATCGAGGCTGATGCGCTAGGCAGCTCCGCAAGATCAAGGGGAAGCGATTGGTGGCGTTGGATTGGCGGGGGAGTGGCTGGTTGCGACGAATGGCACCGGAAGGCAGCGGCGGCCGAACCGGCCGGAGTTGGGGAAGATGGCCTCTCCGGGCCAATCCACTGCTTGGGGAGAACTAGGGGGAAAGCCTGGGGTCGCCTGAGGTCTTGAACGAGTTCGAGGATCCCTTAAATAGGCGCTCGAGGTCAGTCCCGCGGCGGCCGAGGATAAGAACGCTGGCGACCGCGATGCCGTAGCTGCAGGGCGATGTGGCGGCGACGAGCGCGTGCCGATGGGCTTGGGGATAAGCTCGAGTTGTTCATAGGGGCAGCTGGTGCGCTGGTGTGGTTTGGGCGGCGCCGTCCATGGCAGAGGCTCGCTGCCGACGCTGGCGTGCCGGCAAAAGCTCTGCCAGCGGCGCTGTAGGGTGCCAGGGGTGGCGTGGAGAGTGGGCGAGCGTAGTGCGCGGTTCAGCAGGTGAGCAGGGGCCAGGGACGGGACGCGACGAGGGCGGCAGTGCGACGCGGCAGCTCAGTGCGCGCGCGTGCAAAACGTGCGCTCTGGGCGCGCCCAGAGCACGCACGGGACATGCTCGACGAAATGCCAGGGCAGCCTAGAGTGTGAGAGTGAGGCTGGCAATTAACAGGACTAGGGTAGGGATGGCTAGGAGCTTAGTGGACAAGGTTGCTGGGTCAGTGGAACAAGATCATAGTGCAAACTAGGAAACATGCCCAAAACTGGTTGTGCACACCAAGTGTTCGACAGAATGCCAAATGCATCTAGGCAACTCTTGGAGTGGCCACAAACTCCAGATCAGGGTCTCCCTGGATGCAGGTGATGATGGTAGGATCACTTGGGCAAAACCAGAAACTTTCTAGTGCAAGCTTTGCAAAACCATAGTTTTGGATAGAGAGAAGAAGATCTCATTGCATGCACTTAAGATCCTCCAATGGGTCCATTCTCCTGGACTTAAGGGTTTGGCAGGGAGGGCTACAAGCAGGAAAAAGCTCAGGGTCACTAGAGCAAAATAAAATAGGGTTGCAGTACAAATCACCAAACTGGACCAGAATGAAAAAGAGGTTGATTCACTCAAATGTTTCAAAGAACACCACTGGGTTTTTGCATGAAGATGAATTGTATGCATCTATTGACATCTCCAAACACTTGGGAGAATTTTTAAAGAAATATTTAAATAGGTTGTAGTGCAAAGGTACCCACTGGACCAGATTTGTAAAGATGATGTAGAGCTCAAAATCTCCAATAACCAACAGATATTTTTGTATAAAAGTGATGTGGAAGCATCACATGACATCCCCAAATTTTGCTGAAATTTTTAAAGGTATTTGTCAAATGGTTGCAGTGCAACAGAAACTTCAAATTCCAAAGAAATAATTTCTAAAAGAGTAAAGCTCTGAGAAAACAAATCTTGCAATAAAATCCACTGATAAAGAATTGCTTTATAGAAAGAGTATACAAATCCAATAATACTTTTGGAAAGTTTTCACTTGAGGTAAAAACCCATAATGTCAAAAGGGGAAAATCAAAACAAATGGAAAAGTTTTTATTTCCTGGCAAAATTTTAATTAATAAAACAAGGTAAAATTTTTGGGGTGTCACAACACTACCCTCGTAAGAAAAATCTCGTCCTCGAGATTTGTTAAAAGCAGTTTTGAACAAACATTGCTCTTACTAAAAGAAATCATTTAATTGTGCAAAAACAAAGCGGCTACAGTGAGAGGGCAATTAGTGGTGTAAAACCATAGTGTGGTACACCGGCGTTGCGTGGAATAATCCAAGGTCGGGGAAAACGAGATATTTCTATGCGGGTACAGTAATTTAGAATAAATTCTAAATTACTAAAATACGCTGGTCGCACCCGAGAGCACAGTGCTCTCTCTGGCTGGCAGGTGGACCCGGGGCCTACTGTCGGCCTCTTCTTCTACCTCTGGCTCTCTTCTCTCTCGCGTGCTCTCCCGCGCCTCCTCCACCGGTGACGCCTAGCGCGTAGGGCACCTAGGCCGTACTGCGGTAGTGCGCAGCGTGCTAGCTGCCGGTGCAGCATGCACTCACCTCGCGGGCCAGTGCATTGTCGGCACTGCTCGCGGACTCGCCTCCGAACACCGGTGATCGAGCGACGATTGGCGCTGGTGGACCTCGCCCACCGTACACCGATCCCGAGCTATAAAACGATCGCGGTGCTCCTCTCTTCTTCCTCACACCTGGCCTCGCTTCTACTCCGCCTTCCTTCTCCTCCATTGCTGTTAGCAGGAGCTCGAGACGGGGCTCTAATGGCGGAGGCGATGCCGGACTGGTATGTGGTCCTGGTGTGTGGAGGTTTGGCGGTGCTGCTGGGGTTCTCCGTGCTCCTGTGCGCGATGATCCTGGATGATCGTCATGATGCTGCCGCTCGAGTGTTAGCTCTTCACGGTGGCGGCGATCATGAGGATTAGGTGCGGCATCGAGTGCTAACTGCTGTCGGTGTGTTGGGTCAACTCGCGCCCGAATGATTACTCACAAATCTCTCTTACTGAGACTGTGGTGTCCTCGGGTGTGATCAGTTAGGCGCAAAAATGTGTTTGAGGCTTTGTAATCAGTGCACGAGGTCGAGTGGGTGTAGCTGTGAGTCTGCTATTGCAGTGCTGCGCGAATAAAAATCTATGCCGTGAAGATATATACGCTGCAGCGACTCAGGGAAAGAAACTCATCACGAAAATCTATTGAGAGAGAAAATAAAATCACTTAAAACCAAAATAACAGCAGTAAAACTGCTCACATAGATGAAACCAAAAATCGGATCTGTCGCACAAATATTGGGTACCACGCACAGGTTACAACACGTAAATAAAAACTGGAATAATAAATACAGCGGTGACGTTTACAAAGAAAACGGCAAAAGGACAGGGTCCTGAGAAAACGCCTCTGGCACTGGGGCACACTCCTCTTCTATCGGGGGAAGTGGGTTGACCAGTCGATGAATGCGCCTCTCCTGGTCAGGCCTCAGTGGTCTGCCAATACCAATCCGAGGATTTAAATCAGCGAGGCTCTGGAGATAACCCATCACCCGCTGAGTCAAACGCTCCTGAGCGATAACGTACTAAGCAAGGTTGGCCAGCACTGGATCTCTCTCAATTCGTCCACCGGGAAAAGATGCAACTTCTCCGGGTGCTGCACGGCTCGGAAAATAATAATATCCTCGTTCGCTGGCATAGGGTACCGCGAATCGAAGATGAGCGAGCGCCTCGCACGCAGCAGCTTCTATGGCCATATGCGGAGTCGGCATGGATTTCCCCACGAAGGAAACTTCCGTTGGGTCTTGGTTTGGGTATGCGGGAGGGATGTGTACTACTTCCCAATATTTCGAGGTGGAAGGGGTTATCCTCGATTTGAGCAACTCGTACTGGGGTGGATGGGTGGCACTCATGGTACTGCGGGTGAAGTCCCACAATAATTTAACAAAACTCCCCGGGGTTGTGTCTGGGGTTCTCAGATAAATACTGGGGGTCGGCATGGCAACGAAAAGGCTGTGAGAGTAGTGCACAAGGTGAGGGGTACTCGGCAAGGTCACGAGGTGGCCTTTTATAGCATGGGGGCTGGGTTATCTACCGGGGTGAAGTGTAACTGGTTGTCGGTCTTGTGCTCGGGTCAAAGCCACAGATATACATATCACATAAATGTGATGCATTACTGTGGGAGCCGTCGGGGTTGGTCCTGGTAGCTGCGCCCGAAATTTAAAAATGCAACTATACGCCAACGTACATATGCATAGCTACTACTCCAAAAACAGGGGCGTTCAAGCAGATAGCATTAAATAAAAACGATACAAGGTCACACCGTTACAAAGCGTAGGAAAACTAAGGCTCGATACAACTCGAGTGACTTAGTCTACTTCGTTAATGTCTAAGTGGGCTGGCCTGGCGGATGCCGAGGTTTCTCCACGGGTTTCTCCGTCAGGATTAGCTGGCTGAGGTTGAGGGGCTGCAGGGTCGGGGTAGTGGTGATGACCATCACAGGGGTTGTTGGCCACAATCCTGTTGGAATGGGTTCCTAAAAGGCGACGAAGCGCTTCTGGGGACACCAAAGCACTCTGGTTGATGGCTGGGGCAGACCTGAAGGGATCGATCGGGTGTCCGAACAGCACGACTGGGTTGTCGGCGTCGGGCTCCACTTCTCTTCTTGCCGGGGCTTGGCGAACCAGTTCTCCACGAGCTGCGATGAGATCAAGGGTGACCTGTTCGAACAGTTGCTCTAGTGCGCTCGCATAGCGCACCAGATGCAATAGTGCAGGATCTGTCTCGTGATCTCCGTTGGCAACCTGGGGCGGCCTACCATACCCGTCATGACTGGGGTAGTAGTAGAAAGAGCGACACTTAACTCTAGGCGACAAGTGCCAGAGTTGAACTATAGCTTCTCGAGCTGCCAGTTGGATGGCTTGTGGCTCAAAGGAAGTTGTCCTTCCAGTGAACCTGTAGGGGCGTTCTGGCGACAGACCCATACCATAGATGTGCACAGTGGCCCAGTACTGACGGCTCTCACCGTACATGGGTCCTTGGTACACTACAAATTCAGGGGGCTCTTCTAATGCATAGGCATGGCGGGTGAGGTTTGCGAGCATGGTTGCAAAACCTCCAAGGTTGGTTGCTGTGGTCTCATTGTGATCAATGGGGCCAGGCATCGTGGCTTGGTTTTGGAAAAGGGGCTGTGCTGTGCTGGGTTGAGGCTAGCGCGCCCTTTTATAGGAAAAGGGGACGGAGTCTTCCTTCGCACGCTTGCGAATGAGACGGGTTGGGTGTCGGTCACTGGCGTGTGATCGACGGGCTAGGCTGATAGGTTGGGCACCGTCCGCCGAAAAGGCGTCGGGTCACTGTGGGGCTATCTTATGCGGGAAGCTTGGCCGGGGTTAGGTCAGGGTCTGGTGATTTGGTCAACCTGGGTTTATTGACCTGGCTAAGATAGGATTAGCCAAAGGTCAGCCTGGCTCTGATACTAAGTCTGTCACGACCGGATTTTCGGGATATTAATTTCCCAGAAAACGGCCTTTGTGCTCACCAGCCCCAGGATTACTGTTAGCTGATGAGGCACCAACTTGATACAAGAATTCCAATCAAGGTACAAAATATGTAGTACAAGACCATTGTGGCCTAGGAGTACAACACTTGGTTTCTACTGGGTGATGGCGGAAGCGGTATGTGGTTCATCTGCGTCTATGGGACTACATTTCCCACAAGAACAGCTGACCAGGATAACTACTATCTTCGCAAGGCTGCTATCGTCAACACGCAGGTTCCGGCGCTGTCGTCGCAATGCTGTCACCATGCGCGAAATCTGGCCAAGACAATAGCCAGGGACAAGCCAGTGAGTACGTTTGAATGTCCTCGCAAACATTAAGAACACGGGTAAATACATAACAAGAGGTAATCATACTCCGAAATATTTTATGATCAAAACGTCTGTCCCGAAATGAACGAAAATCCGAGATGCACGCATGCAGGTGGAATATGAACATGTAATACGGGAGTAAAAAAAGAATGCACTGACCGAGTGTCTGAAATGACTCCTTGAAAGGTTGCGATTAAATTAACAATGCCGTAGTCGGGCGTCTGAGCGACACCACATAAAGGGCTTATAAAGAAAAGTTAATAACAAACATGCCGCAGTCGGGCGTCTGAGCGACACCACATAAAGGGCTTATAAGGAATAATTAAATAACAAACATGCCGCAGTCGGGCGTCTGAGCGACGCCACATAAAGGGCTTATATAAGAATAATCACAGTGAGCATCCAGGAGGTAGAACCGTCCAAAGGATACTCAAAAATGCAAATAAAGGAACTGGTTAGTCCACAATAATAATAATCATAATCCTCGTATGACAGAGGTCATAAACAAAGTTCTGGTATATTCGTTTCTCCATCCGAAGACCGTCTTTGAGCTCTAGTTTAACCGTGTCTCCATCCGAATACCGTTACTATGATCTAGTTTAACCGTGTCTCCATGCGAATACCGTTACTATGATCTAGTTTCACCGTGTCTCCATCCGAATACCGTTACTATGATCTAGTTTAACCGTGTCTCCATCCGAATACGGTTACTATGATCTACCTCAGACTGAAGTCCTTACTCATGAACATGGCTATCCGAATGGATATATCCTCTGCAGAGGGTGTACTATTTTCCCACGAGTAACGGATTTACTTAGCCCATCGGGACTAATTCCGTCTACGGCCTTTTAATTGACAACACGCCTGACCTGCACACATCAGCTTAACTTACCGGTGTCTGGAATCACCCACGACACCTGTCAAGCAAAACTCTAAGTGGGGAGGCTACAACCTCGATGTAGCATGGGATCAAATTTATATTCGCGCGCTCTAAGGGGTGCCCCCCTCTCGGTCCCAACCGGAAACACCCATGCCCCCGGACCAGGTGGCATGCCTACCGGATGCAACCGGTATCTTCCACCATGGCCTCTCTGTACGGTGTGTGCTTTGGTAAGGGGTTGACAACTTACTGAACCATACCCTACCCGTGGCAGGGACAAGTGGTATCACGAGACAAGTAGGGAAAGTCACTGAACGAGACTCGGCTACGACCGACTCAGGTGCTCCAAGTATTCCCCGAATGATAGCATAACCAAAATATTTCCATTAACAGACAGAGTCACTGCTCATCAAAATTCATCATGCCATACCGGCACACACTCGTCCCGACGAGGAACTAGGGACAAGCTTGTGTCTACCCAAGACCACGACTCTCCCGGCTTCCTGCCGGTATGCATGAAAAGTCCACGAGGATGATCACTATCACAGCATATCCATTTATAACAGCAAGGAAATCTCCAATATGCATTCATGCAATGTGACTATACCGTTGCATAAGAATAACGTATGCTCCAAGTCAAAGTGGTGTTGTAACCACATCAGAACACCACACAAAATATTATTGCCAGAGTTCAGAAATGCTTGCCTTCAAGAGTGTGCAAGGGGAGGACTATTTTTGAAAGTTTCTCTTCTCTCCATTTGTCAGGATTTCTGCGCCTTCACTTAATCCGAGTGGATGGCGCGCGGGTCACTGACAGTGGGTCCAGGGGGCCCACTGGTCAGGTTTGACTAGTCCTCTCCTCCCTCCTCTTCCTCTGCCCGAACGGAGCGTGGCTCCGGCGGTCGCCGTCGATGAACGGCGGCTCCCCACGGGCATCCGAGGGAGGGGATGGACTGGCCAGACCGGGGCGGTCCTCTGGGTGGTCGCTGGGTCGACGGTGGGGGAGGAGTCGCAGGAGGTGAGCTCCGCGGGGGAGAGGGCTACGGGAGGGAAGTGAGGTTTGGGCTCCGGTGGTCTCCGATCGAGGCTGATGCGCTGGGCAGCTCCGCAAGATCAAGGGGAAGCGATTGGTGGCGTTGGATGGGCGGGGGAGTGTCTGGTTGCGACGAATGGCACCGAAAGGCAGCGGCGGCCGAACCGGCCGGAGTTGGGGAAGATGGCCTCTCCGGGCCAATCCACTGCGTGGGGAGAACTAGGGGGAAAGCCTGGGGTCGCCTGAGGTCTTGAACGAGTTCGGGGATCCCTTAAATAGGCGCTCGAGGTCGGTCCCACGGCGGTCGAGGATAAGAATGCCGGCGACTGCGATGCTGTAGCTGTAGGGTGACGTGGCGGCGACGAGCGCGTGCCGACGGGCTTGGGGATAAGCTCGAGCTGTTCATAGGGGCAGCTGGCGCGCTGGTGTGGTTTGGGCGGCGCTGTCCATGGCAGAGGCTCGCTGCCGACGCCGGCGTGCTGCCAAAACCTCTGCCAGCGGCGCTGTAGGGTGCCAGGGGTGGCGTGGAGAGTGGGCGAGCGTAGTGCGCGGTTCAGCAGGCGAGCAGGGGCCAGGGACGGGACGCAACAAGGGCGGCAGTGCGACGCGGCGGCTCAGTGCGCGCGCGTGCAAAACGTGCGCTCTGGGCGCGTCCAGAGCACGCACGGGACATGCTCGACGAAATGCCAGGGCAGCCTAGAGTGCGAGAGTGAGGCTGACAATTAACATGACTAGGGTAGGGGTGGCTAGGAGCTTAGTGGACAAGGTTGCTGGGTCAGTGGAACAAGATCATAGTGCAAACTAGGAAACATGCCCAAAACTGGTTGTGCACACCAAGTGTTCGACAGAATGCCAAATGCATCTAGGCAACTACTGGAGTGGCCACAAACTCCAGATCAGGGTCTCCCTGGATGCAGGTGATGATGGTAGGATCACTTGGGCAAAACCAGAAACTTTCTAGTGCAAGCTTTGCAAAACCACAGTTTTGGACAGAGAGAAGAAGATTTCATTGCACGCACTTAAGATCCTCCAATGGGTCCATTCTCCTGGATTTAAGGGTTTGGCAGGGAGGGCTACAAGTAGGAAAATGCTCAGGGTCACTAGAGCAAAATAAAATAGGGTTGCAGTACAAATCACCAAACTGGACCAGAATGAAAAAGAGGTTGATTCACTCAAATGTTTCAAAGAACACCACTGGGTTTTTGCATGAAGATGAATTGTATGCATCTACTGACATCTCCAAACACTTGGGAGAATTTTTAAAGAAATATTTAAATAGGTTGTAGTGCAAAGATACCCACTGGACCAGATTTGTAAAGATGATGTAGAGCTCAAAATCTCCAATAACCAACAAATATTTTTGTATAAAAGTGATGTGGAAGCATCACATGACATCCCCAAATTTTGGTGAAATTTTTAAAGGTACTTGTCAAATGGTTGCAGTGCAACAGAAACTTCAAATTCCAAAGAAATAATTTCTAAAAGAGTAAAGCTCTGAGAAAACAAATCTTGCAATAAAATCCACTGATAGAGAATTGCTTTATAGAAAGAGTATACAAATCCAATAATACTTTTGGAAAGTTTTCACTTGAGGTAAAAACCCATAATGTCAAAAGGGCAAAATCAAGACAAATGGAAAAGTTTTTATTTCCTGGCAAAATTTTAATTAATAAAACAAGGTAAAAATTTTGGGGTGTCACATCAGGTGATGGCGAACGACATGGAGGCCCGCTAGCGGGAGCCGTCTGGGCAACGCGGGCAGCGAGGGCGGCCCGACGCTCAGCACGAACTCGGTGAGCGTCGACCATGGAACTGGTGGGATGGTGCAGCGTGGGTCGACGGAGGGAAAGCTTCGGCTCACCCCCCTACCTGGAGCGCCAAATGTCGGATTGCGGGTTCCGGCAAACCCTTGAGGTTCGAACACTGGAGGTGCGCACGAAAATCTCCCTCTCTCTCTCTAGCTCGCTCTCGCCAGGATCTCAAGGCCTTACTCGACGAACAAGGGACACAAGAGTTTATACTGGTTCGGGCCACCGATGTGGTGTAATACCTTACTCCAGTGTGGTGTGGTGGATTGCCTTGTAGGCTGAGGATGAACAAGTACAAGGGAAGAACTGCCTCCTGAGGAGAGGTGTTCTTGAGCTCGAGGAGCTTATGAGTTGGTCTTGGCGGAATGAGTCCAATCCAAAATCCCCCCCCACTTTCCTACGGTGGTGGCTACTCCTATTTATAGGGGCCCGTGTCCTCTTCCCAAATATTAGGCGGGAAGGGATCCCAACTGCCCGATTTGAAGGGAGACAGCTAGTATGAACTATCCTGACAAAAGTAGTCTTCGACTGCCAAAGGCTCTGGTGGTGACGTCGTCGTGGGCTCTATGGTGACCTCCGTCCAGCCGTCCTGCTGGTCTTGGTCTCGTTGCACCAATATGGAAACCTTTGCCTGATGCCTCGGGACTCCTCGCCTGCGCTCGCTCCCTTAGCACCAAAGAGGAAACTGGTACTCTGCGCCTGCTGGCGCCCGCCTGGCCTTGGTCGTCATGGCTCACGTCACGGGAACCTCACGAGGAGCTCCTTGCCTTGATCTCTCCGCTCCTCGCGAGCCAGCCTAGCGAGGCTGCCCCTGAGGAGGTCTTATTTCGTCCACCTCGCGAGGGTCTTGAGTGTTTGCTGATGAAGATGGGCCGTACCAGGCCGCTGGGCGAGCCACGCCCTGGGCCGCAGGCAGGCAAGTCTGGGGACCCCCGTTCATAGGACGCCGACAAAATGGGACAAAAATTTACCACGGCATGTTGATGCCGCTCCATGATAGCATGCCAAGTTTCATGAATTTCAGACGAGTTTTGGATTTACTATAATTTAAAAACCAAGTATCTCAATGTTTGCGGCTGAGTGATGGTGGCAGGTGTTCGAAATTCATTCCCATTTCTTGCATGGGACCTAAGCATGCACCGAAGGACACAAATTTGATTTTTCAACCAATTTAAATGCACTAGAGCATGTGCATGTAGTTCAAATTTGAATTATGCACATAAAATGCCTCGAAAACCCAGTTAATGTATAAACATGTCCGAACGAACCCCGAAAAATTCCAAAATTAAACACAACACTCCTATTGTTCTATGTTGACACTGGAAAAAATTTGAATGCAATAAGAGGCAACGGATATCGTTTCGTCCCCAAAGGTGGCACGTTCCCTACCGAAACCATCACGCTTGTTGTGAGAAGCTTACACCCAAACCTGCCCCAAATGGGACAAATTTTTTACCATGGCATGTTGATGCCGCTCCATGAGAGCATGCCAAGTTTCATGAATTTCAGACGAGTTTTGGATTTACTACAATTAAAAAACCAGGCATCTCAATGTTTGCGGCCGAGTGACGGTGGCAGGGTGTTTGAAATTCATTCCCATTTCTTGCATGGGACCTAAGCATGCAACCAAGGACACAGATTTGATTTTTCAACCAATTTATATGCACTGGAGCATGTGCATCTAGTTCAAATTTGAATTATGCACATAAAATTCCTGGAAAACTCAGTTAATGTATAAAAATATCCAAGCGAACCCCGAAAAGGTCCAAAATTAAACAGAACACTCCTGTTGTTCCATGTTGACACTGGAAATTTTTTTAAAGCAATAAGAGGAAATGGATATCGTTTCGTCCCCAAAGGTGGCACATTCCCTACCGAAACCATCATGCTTGTTGTGAGAAGCTCTGGTTTGTGAGAAGCTTATACCCAAACCTGCCCCAAATGGGACAAAAAATTTACCACGGCATGTTGATGCCGCTCCATGATAGCATGCCAAGTTTCATGAATTTCAAACGAGTTTTGGATTTGCTTGAATTTAAAAACCAGGTATCTCAATGTTTACGGCTGACTGATGGTGGCAGGTTGTTTGAAATTCATTCCCATTTCTTGCACGGGACCAAAGCATGGAACCAAGGACACAGATTTGATTTTTGAACCAATTTATATGCACTGGAGCATGTGCATGTACTTCAAATTTGAATTATGCACATAAAATGCCTAGAAAACGCAGTTAAGTTATAAAAATGTCCATACGAACCCTGAAAAAATCCAAAATTAAACACAACACTCCTGTTGTTCTATGTTGACACTGGAAAATTTTTGAAAGCAATAAGAGGAAACGGATATCATTTCGTCCCCAAAGGTGTCACGTTCCCTACCGAAACAATTACGCTTGTTGTGAGAAGCTCTGGTTTGTGAGAAACTTATACCCAAACCTACTCCAAATGGGAGATAAATTTTACCACGGCATGTTGATTCCGCTCCATGATAGCATGCCAAGTTTCATGAATCAGGCGAGTTTTGGATTTATTAGAATTTAAAAACCAGGTATCTCAATGTTTGCGGCCGAGTGACGGTGGCAGGGTGTTTGAAATTCATTCCCATTTCTTGCATGGGACCTAGGCATGCAACCAAGGACACAGATTAGATTTTTCAACCGGTTTATATGCACTGGCGCATGTGCATGTAGTTCAAATTTAAATTATGCACATAAAATGCCTCGAAACCACAGTTAATGTATAAAAATGTCCAAACGAACCCCGAAAAATTCCAAAATTAAACACAACACTCCTGTTATTCTATGTTGACACTAAAAAAATTGAAAGCAATAAGAGGCAACGGATATCGTTCTGTCCCCAAAGGTGGCATGTTCCCTACCGAAACCATCACGCTTGTTGTGAGAAGCTCTTGTTTGTGAGAAGCTTATACCCAAACCTGCCCCAAATGGGACAAAATTTTTACCACGGCATGTTGATGCCGCTCCATGATAGCATGCCAAGTTTCATGAATTTCAGACGAGTTTTGGATTTACTAGAATTTAAAAACCAGGTATCTCAATGTTTGCGGCCGAGTGACGGTGGTAGGGTGTTTGACATTCATTCCCATTTCTTGCATGGGACCTAAGCATGCAACCAAGGACACAGATTTGATTTTTCAACCCGTTTATATGCACTGGAGCATGTGAATGCAGTTCAAATTTGAATTATGCACCTGAAATGCATACAAAACCAATTTAATGTATAAAAACGTCCAAACGAACCTTGAATAATTCCAATTTTTTTGACGACACACCTATAGTTGCATGTTCACTGCGGATAAAAGTTCTAGCAATTCAAACACCATCCTTTGCAGCTGTGACCCCATTACGTAATTCAAATCAAGACGATAAATCAAGTATATCGCACACAGTTTATTATCGCCAACCGTGTGAGATGCAGCACAATATGTCTTGGAGCACCGTTGGTGCATAGTACGCCTATGGCTTATGCGAGAAGGTGTGTCGGCTACAGTCCACAGCCGGCGTGTCAAGCACACTAGCTCACTCCCCAAATATCATTTCACTATTCATTCGTCGCCAGTGAAAGATGGGGATGTGGACCCGCGTCATGAGGGCAATTTCGTCGGCTCACTCCGGTGAGAGTGCGGCCGCAGCCGCCAGGTACGTGCTAACAAGCTTCGTGAGGGCGACCACAATCTGCGTCCGGGCTGCCAAGGCAGCCCAAACGGCCGTTGTTACTTCTCAGGCGGCGGCGGCATCTGCCTCGGGGATAGCAACTGGCGAGAGCAGCACAACGGTTGTTCGTTCCGCAACGGCGGCCTTAGCCCTGATGGAGGCCGCCCACTACCATGTCGAGGCCGTCCACGCCCAGCTTGTGGCGGTCACTGCACAAATCGAATGAAGCTTCTCCGACAACAGTCGGCAACCCATGGCTGAAGAGTTGGCAATCGCCGAGAGAGTTCGAGCGGCCATCCGTTCCTGCGCGGCTTACCTTGCCACGATAGAGCCCGCCAAAGCCCAGATCGCGGCCGCCCACGCCCAGCTCGTGATGGCCTATTCCAAAGATATGGCAGACGCGGATGGTGAGATGCTTGCCGAGTATGGTGCAATTGATGCCATGGAGCCCCTTCCCCAGGAGACCGTCGGGCGCGAGCTGGACATGGAGGCGGCGGCGGAGATCGACGAGCACCAGCAGTAGTAGTACTCTTTGTTTTGGTTAATTAAGAGCACTGGTCTTTAGTTTGTTAGAGTAATGTTTAGGTCAGCTAGCTCTGTTTAATTGCTGAACTTGCTCAATTAAGAAGTGTGGGTGTGCTGTAGTCTCCTTTGTGTACCCAAATTATGCAATGACGTGGATGGCCACTGTAACCAGGGAAATTTGAACCAAATTTTTTGACGTTCAAACTCATCACACACGGGTTAAGCTATCTGAATTGTTTGTGATGTTCACATATCGTACACAGTTCTAAATAAGGGACCGTGTCTGATGACACTTTGCGCGCCAGTTTTTTCGCTGAAGCGATTCCAAATTTTTGGCTTCCGCGGAAATATCTACCTCCCCGCCCCCTCCCCCTTACCAAAAGCCACATTTCCCATGTTTCCGCCTTCCTTTCCAAGTTGAAACCTTCACTCCTTTCTTGCCGCGCCGCCTCCTCACCCGCGACCCTCCTTCACGCTGCTCGGCCTCGCCTATCCAGGCAGGTAATTCACACCCGACCCCCATCCTCCTCCTTCCACATTCCACATGCGCCGACCGCCGGCGTGAGTGCGACACCTTCCACCCAAATCACCGACCCCTCCACCAAATAAGTGCCGCCTAAGCCATGGTGCGCGCAGTATAGCCAGGATCTCAAGGAGCATTTGGCAGTGGAGAAGCAAATCGCGGCCGCATGCGCGGATGAGGTCGCGATGGCTGCCATTCGTGTCGACCCCCAGATCTTGGAGGAGCACCTCGCCGTCGAGGCCACCGTCAACGCCTCACGCGCTGACGACGCGACGCGGTTGGCAGTTGTCACATCCCTAGCTTCTGGCAATGCACTAGGCTAGCCTCATGAGTGTCATCATGTTTAAGTTTCAAATGAACTTGAAATGGGGATTGTTTAAACCCTAGCATCTAAAGGAGTTCACTAGGTTCAACTAAAATATTCTTAGTGAATCCAAATGGCTTTAAAAAATGTTCATCATTTCTGGAAAATGCTAGAAGCAATAACCAGAGGTGTTGCACATTTTTCCATGACATATTTGGGCTCTGAATTAAATCATATAGTATTTGTATTTGGGCATATAAATGCTATTAAATATTTTAAATGCTCAAATAATCATAAACTAAAATGTTTGTTGTTGGTTATATTCCAAACAGTGGCATTAAGCAGTTTTATGATTTTTGGATCTGTTTAAGTATTTTTAATAAAGCCCTAAAGACTACAGAATAATAGAAAACAGAAACTAAAATAGGAAAAGCAGAGAGAGAGAGAAGATACCTACCTGGCCGGCCCAGCTCACCAGCCCAGCCACCTGGCCCCTCCCCTGTCGTCTTCCTCCTGCCAGGAGGACGGAGGCGCGTGCCCGCCCCGCGCCGGCCACCTCCTCCCTCCCTGCCTACTTGGCTCCTCCCCGGTGAGCCTAGACGACGCCACGGAGACGCCACGCAACCCCCTGACCCCTCTCACTCTTCCGCGTGGCCCCTATACCCCTCTCACTCTTCCGCGTGGCCCCTATGCCCCTCTCTCTCTCACCCGCGCAGAGCGGAGCCGTCACCGCCGACGAGCACCGCCGTGGCCACAGCCACTGCCTCGCCTCGTCGTTGCGCTCAGAGGCTCCGCCTCGACCCCCTCTTCCTCTCCACCGAGCTGCGCCCCGCCGGAAGCCCTGCAGCGTCGTCCCCGACATCGTTTTCACCCTCTGGCCGCCGGCGAACTCTTCGGGGATTCGCAAGCTCTAGTCTCTCCCCAGCCTCGCTGTTGCCTCTGCTGGATTCGCTGTGAGCCCCTGCCTCTTTCCCCTCTCTCCCCGTGCTCGTCCGCGCCTTCTAGCCACCGTGGCCATCGGAGCCGACAGCTCCTCGCCGCCGGTCATGTCGCCACCACGACTACGACCGTGGAAGCATGCGTCCGAGCCCACCGCTGCACTCAGAGCACTCCCAGGAGCCGAGCACACCCACCAGATCTTCATGCCGTGCTCCGTAGCCCCGTTTCGGTGCACGCCCGAACTCCGGCGGCCGCAAAAGAGCTCGCCGCCGTTGACTCCGTCCACCCCCACTCGAACCACGGCCACCCATAGATGCGCCTCGCTTCCCTCTTTCAAATGTGCCCTCTGCGTGTTAAACGGTGGCCTGTAGGCGAAACCCGAGCCACTCCAGTGCGCCTCCGCCACGTTTTGGTCCCCGCCGGCGTAACTCCGGCGAGGGTGACGTGGCAGATTAATTAGGGTTAATGACACACTTAGTCAACACCTGGTGACACTGACAGCAGGGCCCCACTACTAATTAAACTTAGATTAGTTGCTGCTTAGTATTAACTAATCATAGTGGCCCCACGCGTCAGCATTGACCATGCTGACGTGGCCATTGACTGGGTCCACATGTCAGTGACCCTAACTAGCACCGTGACACTGACCAGTGGGACCCACTGGTCAGGTTTGACCTGGACCGTCTTCGTTGACCTGCTGACGTCACACCAACATCATGCTGATTGAGTAAGGTATTTTCTGGGTTTATTCTTATTTAGGAAATTCCAGAAAATAGCTAAAAATTCTAAAATTCGTAGAAATTAATCTATAACTCCAAATGAAATAATTTATATATGAAAAATGATCAGAAAAATCCAATCTATCCATATGTACCATTTTCATGCATGTTGGAACAACTTAAAGTTGCTGTTTAGGACAATTCAATTAAATGGCATTTAAGAAAGCGCATATGGAGTTTGAATTTGAACCTAGTGTTCAGACCAACTCCATTTAACTTGCTGCTAGTTGCACTAGGCCAATCAACAGCATATTGCCCTGTCACATTCATGCATCATTTTGTTGCATGGCATTTATTGTGTTTCTTCTTTGTTTGTCGGTGGTTGTTCCCTCTCGATAGACGTGTTTTGACGATGAGTTCGATGACACAGATGAAGAACTATATTATCTTCAGAAGTGCCAGGCAAGCAAAACCCCCTTGCTCATTCCGATACAATGCCACTCTCTCGCTCCTGCTCTCTTTTACTGCATTAGGACAACAACGATTCATCTGCTACTTGCTGCGGTAGTTGAACCCCTTATCCTCTGCATGACCTGTCATTGCCACAGTAAATAGATGAAACCCACTAGCATGAGTAGGAGTTGTTTGAGCCCTGATGTGCCTACTCATTCATGCTTGTTTGTCATACCTGCTATTGCTTAGAGTTGTGTCGGGTCTGATTCATCGGGGATGAATCGGAGGTGTGTGAACATGTCCTACTGTTGAGAGCTAAGTGTGTGAACACGATTTGGTAAAGGTATCGGTGAGAGGCCATGTAGGAGTAGATGGTGGGTTGTCTCATTGAAGCCGTCCTCGGGAACTGAGTTCTGTGTTTGTGATCCATGAAACAGCTACTACCATGCATTGGGCCTTGAAATATGACCCCGATCGACTTCTTAAGCACCCTAGCTAGTCCTCTGTCCAGGAGTTGCAAGTAGTTTCTGGTGTTTGTAGTATGCTGGAGGCCGTGCGCAGCGCTGACCCGAGGGGTCGGTTGTGATGCGGTAGGCACGTGGCCGGGTATGCCGGGCACCCGTTTCGTGTCGCGAACCCTGTACACATCATTCGGGGCCGTATGTGGAAACCTCGGCGGGACTCCCTACGGATGGAACCTGGATAGGCGATAAACCTGGACTAGAGACTTGAGTGTTTAGGTAGGTCGTGGTCTACACCCACGTCGGCTTTCGCTTGAAGTCTGCCGAGCACATGTCGTGTGCAGACGCTAAGTGGTGGAAACATGTATGAAGAAGTACACCCCTGCAGGGTTAACATCATCCATTCGAATAGCCATGTCCGCGGTAAAGGACTTCTGGGTTGCCTGTACAGTTCATAGACAAGTGAAAGTGGATACTCTAAAACTCGCAAGATAAGCGTGAGTGCTATGGATGGCCTTCTCGTAGGGAGACGGAAGCGGATCCATAGTGGTGTATTGATACGGTGAATATGTGGACTTGTGTGCGCCACCTCAAAAGAGTTACTTGCAGTCATAGTTTAGGATAGCCACTGAGTCAAAGCTGGCTTGCTGCAGTCAAACTCCACCACCCCTTTGTTGATAGTTATGCATATGTAGCTAGTTCTGATGTAAGTCTTGCTAGGTACATTTGTACTCACGTTTGCCTATTTTATGTTTTGCAGAGAGACGTCAGTCTCGCTAGTAGTTCCGTGTGGACTTCAACTTTTAGCTTGATACCTCAGCTACGTTCTTGTGCCCTTGGCAGGATCTGGTAGATAGTCAGGCTTCTCAGCCTCTTTCATTTGTAGATGTCTGTACTCAGACATGTTAAGCTTCCGCATGTGCTTTGACTTGTATGCTCTGAATGTTGGGTCATGAGACCCATGTTTGTAATATCTCGCTCCTCGGAGCCTAAGGAATAAATACTTTGAGTCGTAGAGTTTTGTTGTGATGCCATGTTGTATTTACACATATCGAGCATATTGTGTGTATGATTGAAATGCTTGGTATGTGTGGGATCCGACAACCTAGTTGTTTATCCTTGGTAGCCTCTCTTATGGGGAAACGTAGTCTTGTGCTTCCATGAGCCATAGTAGTCCGCTACAGCCCGGTTCACCGGAGTCCTGCTAGCCCAGCACTACTGCTCCAGAACACTTGACTGGCCGGCATGTGATTCACTTCGTTCCTGTGTATGTCCCTTCGGGGAAATGTCACGCGGTGACATCTGGAGTCGTGCCTAGCCTGCTACAGCCCGGTTCACCGGAGTCCTGTTAGCCCAGTGCTATAGCCCGGATTCGCACGCTGCTGACCGACATGCTCGATGTTGATTCATGTATGCCTGTTCCTGTAAGTTAGTGCCACTTTGGGTTCACGACTAGTCATGTCGGCCCGGGTTCTCTGTCATATGGATGCTAGCGACACTATCATATACGTGAGCCAAAAGGCGCACACGGTCCCGGGCCATGGTAAGGCGACACCCGTGGGAATACCGTGCGTGAGGCCGCAAAGTGATATCAGGTGTTACCGGCTAGATTGATGTAACTTGGAATCGGGGTCCTGACAGCTTTGGTATCAGAGCCTGACTGCCTGTAGGATTACCAAGCCAAAATGGTCGAAGTTGAGTCTAGAAATGCTTTAGTTATATAAGGGAATTGATTGTGGAAGGGAACGTAAGGCTCTTTTTACTCCTTTACCTTGTGCCTTCTGATCTGAGTCAACCTCTTCTTTTCTACGGGGATTAAGAACGAGGCCTTCTCATCTATCTATCAGGATGACGAGTTACTATGATAGAGACATATAGGATTGATGGATTCAAATCTTAGTTCAGTTTCTACTACTTCCGTATGTTCATAGCTGGCCTCAGAACCTTCATATTGTAATGCTGAGTGGTCATGCCACTATTTTGCAAGATGTCTCAAATCATTTTGAGCATTTACAACAGTTATGCTGTCCGAGTCATCCCAGGTTTCTATATAGTCTGATGCACTTGCAATCATTCCTCCATGTTCCTGATGTCCATTTGGGCCAGATTAATCACACTAATCAGTGAGTTGAGGTACTCTATTGCCTCGACATATATGTTGGAGCTATTATTATGACCCTAGGTGTTTTAGGGAGTCACCTAGTAATCTAGCCATATTTTGTGTTCCCGGTGTGATGATTCTGGCCACCATTATCGAAAGCATCCGGTGATGCCATTTAGTAGTAGGTATTCTACTCTTGGGTTCTTGACCCAAGATTCACTCTACTACCTCATGTTGATAGTGTTGCTCGTACCATTAGGATATTAGTAACCTTTGCAATAGTCCCCGAGGTCCGTGGTATTTCCTTCTTCCAAATACCATGAACTGCTTATGGCAGAAGTTCTTTTGAACCAAAAGATCACAACCACAGTGCTCTTAATGAGTTCTCCATTCTACATTGTGAATCTGCCAGTTCTACCGTTCTGCATGGGTTATCCGGAAGAAATGTTGAGTTTTGCTCGACATACTAATATGTGCATCCCCAACTCAGAAAAATATATGTTCCTTGAGTTGTTACTCTTCACTTGTATTCCCACCATTTTCTATCAATCGATAGTCTAGAGTATGTGTGCGATCATGTTCATCGATGCCTGTTATCCTTGTGGTCCGTCAAGCCATTCTATTCCAGAATGACTAGGAGAAACAAATTCCAGTACCTCATCCATATCTAGAATTGGATCAAGTAGTTGTATTCCGCAGATCAAATGCCAATCTAGCTTTTGATATTGTTCTACCCTGAAGTATTGCCCTCTTGATGTCAGGAATGTCATGATAATTGCACCAACGCTTATGAATTCTTGATGCAGTGATACTTCTCGCCATCATCATTCGCTCCTCGGTTCCGTGTTGTTGCAACCGGAATACCGACAAGTGAACCGTGATGTGTGAAATCAATACTCCTAGCAACTAGTTGCTTGGTAGTAAATGGACAATATTCTCATTATTAGCGTGTTGGTTATTGAATCATCATTCTAAGATAGATTGTGCTACCTAGTCCTTATTCATGGTTCACTCTTCGATCAATGAGTTAGGATTATTCAATCCCTTGCTTATTCATCATATCGTCTTGCCCTGAAAAGGAAGGTTGTTCTCGAGCTTAGTGACATATCAGTGGTTCGTGATTTTCCGTATATCTTCTCGGAAGTATAACTAGGTTGTCACCTGACCGCTATGTCGAGTTCGTGATCAAGTTGGTTTCTTATAAACCACCCTTTCTCCAAGAATCTGTGTTGGATACCCCTGAGATAGTTGGTTAAGCTAAACAACAACTTGGAGAGTTGGAAGATAAAAAGCTTTGCCGAATTTGGTTCTTTCTGAAGGGATACCCTTGTGTTTGTGTGTGTGTGTCGAACAAAGATGATATCTTCACCGATTGGTCCTCGTCATCAGTTGTTGAATCTATTGTCTTGTCAAAACTTTGACTTCAGTATGGGCTATCGTCAAGTCAAATCAGAACCAACGATGTTCGTAATGCTGTCCTACTCGTGGTTGATCCCTCGAGCATACACCGTTACATCTTTTGGTCTAACTAATGCTATCACCGTGTTCACATGATGGTGGAAGTCCAGTGATATGGAAATTCTGATGAGTTATTATAGAGCCCATCAGCAGCATCTTGTCTCCTCCTTGATTCATGTTGAACATCAAGCTGGTGTTGGAAACTTTTGTAAGCATTATCTTCATGTCCCGTTTATGAAATATATGTTTGGATGAAAGTAGCGACTTCCTCTAAGTTCACGTGCAATCGATGCAAGTTGCCGCCATGAATTCGAGAAAGCATGTTTTTTCTTCCTCTCGAATCATCCCAAGTCAGCCATGCACGTGCAAAGTATTATGTGGTATGTTAGACTGGTCATCGTCGTTCCATATGAACTCCTAGCACCCAAGCCACTGATTGACTTGTTCAAGGAAAAGAAGTCTAGCGCGCGTAAAGACTTCGAAATCCTTGATGATTGATCCTAACCTGAACTCGATGGTGTTTTATTATAAGACTTCTACGTGGTCATGCTTGTCTTGGACAATGTGTTCACATGTATGTAACAGAACCAGCTCATGTTTTGGAGCTTGCTATCGTAGTTCACTCCCCAAGAATCTCGCAACGTCATCTCGTTGATTTGTGTTGTAAACATTCATTTTTCTTTCTAGACTTGATGAGTCTGGAATATCCTGACACCAACCAGATCTGAATCTCAGGAAGATATGATGGTTGGAACATTCCTGACATTTGCATTTTGTTCCCAGCTTGCACTGCCTTGTGCCAATCTCCCTTGGACTGCCCTTATCAGCAATTGTTGTTCAGGATCATCTTCAGAAGTGGTCCTACCATGGGTCCCATCCATTTCCGATGATAAGCAAATCATCCATGGCGTTGTCTTCAACAAGGTAGTCCACGTCATCCATTCTAGCCCGAGTATGTCGTTCTCTCGAACTCCGTCAAACGATCGTTTGTGAATTGCCTTAGGTTGGTATAGAGAGTTTCAATGATCGATGTATCAAACGTAATTCTTTTTGCCACTTAAGGGAATAATTCTACCAGTCATCTTCCCAAAGGTGCCCCGTTTGTTCCGAAGGGCAACCAACTCCTTACTACATTGACACCGTTCACCACCCTCCTAAGTGTGGAAATTCCGCTACTTATTTAAACCTTCTCATATGCTCATTTCCATCATTCTTGATGTGTGTATCGTGTCTCAGCTCAAGAGATGTTATGTCTCATTTCATGAGCTGATCGTCAGTTGCTCGATCTTTGAGGAGACCGTTTGTTTGGTTCAATTCTGCAATGCGATGTTCAATTGTTGTGGATGCATTCTAGTATTGTATACCATGTGAGGAATAAATTGAATTTGGATGTACTAAATACATGAGAAACAAATACAATTGCTATATTTCCAAGTTGTTAAGCATGCTTGGTTTGGTTAACTATCTGATCTTCTATTAGGAGTATGTTATATTGTGCAATGTGGTGCTCAATTAATGTTTGGTTCATTTGTTGTGGTGTTTAGTTAACTGCTTGGTTCAATTCTGCAATGTGATGTCCAATTGTCGTGGGTAGAATTTTGTATTGTTGTGCATGTGAGGAATAAATCGAATTTGGCTGCACTTAATACATGAGAAACATATACAAGTGCTATATCTCCTAGTTCTTAATCATGCTTGGTTTGGATAAATGGGGTTTCTATGTGGCTTGAATTAATCTGATGAATCTGCAATGTGCTTATTTTTCATCAACATATTTTACTGATAGCATGCGAACCCTTACTTAACCTGATGACTAACTACCTTATATGTGTTGCAGGGAAACAATGGGAAGCACTGAGGTTTACAATCGAGGTTAGCACGTGCATGGTCCATTGTCTAATAGTACATTATTGTGCAATTGCAGGAACCATTCTAATATTTAGGTTTTTAACAATTTGGTCTTGCACATGTAGGTCCCGCTGTCAGAGGTTTTGACCCATTATTCGACCCTTTTCGCATATGGGGAAATGAGTTGTCCATGAATATCAGTCAAGTCAAGAAACTCAGAAAGATTGTTAGGATAAAGAAATTAGCGACAAGAAACAACAAGATCTTTGTATGCAGAATGAAGAAGACATCAGTTCACTACTGGATGGTACTAACTATTATACCTTGCCTTTTTTATTCCTTTGCCCCATTTCCAATATAGAGAAGATATTTATGCACATCCTTGTTTTCAGGCCTTTCCAAAGCAGTTCAGTGATGATTACCTCTCAAACCACCTTTATGGTCAGGAGGCGAGGAAGGTATTCATACAACACCCACGATTCGGTATTGGAGTGTTCCTGAAGAGAATGAAGGATGGATGGTCAATCATCCACATGCACTGGCCTAAAGTTACAAAGACCTTCAATATGAATGAAGGATCAAAATTCGCCTTCTGCTTCAGCAGTTTTCCAGATGAGATACATATGTCTATGTACCGTCTATGATGCTAATTTCGAAAGGTCATAGATGTTGCATGTGAAACTTGGTGCTGGTGTAGTTGTGTAATGGGGTAGCTGAGTGCTGAAGCTATATAATGTTGTACTCTGATGTATCTCAATTATGAAAATGAAATATATTGTGTGCTTAATATGAAATGTCAATTAGATTAATAAATGGATTATTAATAATTGGATAATTAGCATGCTAATTGGGGTTTTCAATTGCAAATGGTTATTGAGAAAACACCGTGTGTGATGCATTCAATAATGCACACAGTTTCTAGGAATAAACCATGTTGGATCAATGAACAATCACACACGACCTTCTCTTGAAAACTGTTTGCGTTAGGCCACCTTGCGCAAACGTTTACCACATAAAACCTGTGTGTGATGGACAGCCTTTGCCAAACGGTTTCTTCTACGCACCGTGTGTGATGCATTCCTTAACGCAAACGATAAAATTGTTAATATCGAGTGCAATGGCAACGCTATCACAAACGATTTAACGGGGGAAATTGTGTGTGATGTACTTGTGAACGGAAACGTTTTCCTTGGAGCGACTGTGTGGGATGTTCATACGAACGGAAACGTTTAGCGCGGACTGACTGTGCGGGATGTACTTGCGACCGGAAACAATTTCGCCTGTGTAATTTTGTTTTTTAGCTTTATTGTGCGTATTTCCGTATTTGAGCGCTCGCCGGTCGCATTGCCGAGCGTCTGTGCCAGGAGGGCATATCCCCGATGGTTTCTGGGTCGTGTGGGAAGGACCCCCCTATCGCCGTCACTCACTAGGCGAAGGTTCCAAATGCCTTCGCGGAAAGGGCAGCCAATATGACATCCAGGTTTGACTATTGGGCACCTGCCTAGCCGCGCCCCCCTTTCCTTATTTGAACTTCAGGGGAAAAGGAAAGAGAGATGGCTGCCTTAGGGCGCCTCCCCTTTCCTTCCCTCCCTCCTTTGGCGGATGGGTAGGGGGTAGAGGGGCGCACCAGCCCCTTGTGGGCTGGCGTGCTCTTCCCCTTTTGGCCCATAAGGCCCAATAACCTACCGGGGCTGTCCGGAACCCCTTCTGGTGACCCGGTAAGTACCCGGTACCACCCGAAACACTTCCGGTGTCCAAATACCATCATCCTATATATCAATCTTTACCTCTCGAACATTTGGAGACTCCTCTTCATGTTCGTGATCTCATCCGGGACTCCGAACAACATTCGGTCACCAAATCATATAACTCATATAATATTATATCATCAACGAACGTTAAGCGTGCGGACCCTACGGGTTCAAGAACTATGTAGACATGACCGAGACACCTCTCCGGTCAATAACCAATAGCGGAACGTAATTCGCTTTGTTCATCAGTATGTTATTTGCCCGAGATTCGATCGTCGATATCTTCATACCTAGTTCAATCTCATTACCGACATGTCTCTTTACTCGTTCCGTAATACATCATCTCGTAACTAACTCCTTACACTACAAAAAACCACCTCCGTGATGATACGTGTTTGTCACAGTAGGTCACGTTTTCTGTCATGCATGTACATCCATGATGATTTTATGACAGAATCAAGATAGTCGTACCTGTGTTGTCGTAGAAGTGTTCCATGACATTACCAAAATTATCATCACGGAAGTGTCCACTTCCATGACGATAAATGGCGCGTCATGGAAGTGTTTTCGTCAAGGGTAACCAACACGTGGCATCCACCATAACAAGTCACCGTTAAGCTATCGGGTCTGGTTTTGGATTCGATAACCTGTTAATACCCTGGACCAATGAGGATTTTTCACGTGTAAAATTCTCATTGGCTGGAGGAAACGCGTGTTGGCTCACCATTGGGACAGATGTCATCCATTCATTGGACAGGAGGCGCCTATGATACGTCGACACGTGGCACGGCCCAACAGAGGCCCATTCCGGTGAAAAGGCCGGCCTGTTTGACTTGGTCAAAAGGTAATGGGCCGGCCCACGGAAAGCCTGTTAACGGCCTGTTCGTATATAACCCATTTACGGCCCGCTAACTCATGGCCCGTTATGCCTATCGGAATTAAGCCGAGTAGCTTCATCTCTACCGTCCAATATGATTCTAGCCTGTTGTAACTTTCGGCCCATGATGTCTTTCGGCCCACACAAGGCCATTTGTAACTCTTGGCCCATTAACGGCCCGTGGTGAATCTGGCCCGCAATGAACAGTGTACCGCTTTATACCCATTAACAGCCCATTATTCCATTGGGCCGTTTCCAACCCGTGTTATCTTTCGGCCTTCTCAGGGCTCATTTTTAGCATTCGGTTACTTACGGCCCGTTACTGGCCTTTTCTGCTTGTGGGCCAAATTTAGCCCGTGGTTACAATCGGCCCGTTTGCGGCTCGTTAATCCGTTGGGCCGTTTTCATAGTGTCATCAAATACGGCGGATTAACGACGGCCCGTTATGGTCGGCCCATGAACAGACGATTCCAAATCTAGCCCATTTACGACCTATAATGTGGTCTGTTATTGGCCCATGTTTGGTCGATCGATCATACGACCCGTAGAAGGCCCATTGATACGTCCCATAGAAGGCCCATTGTTCCTACGGCCCTTAGAAGGCCCATTGTTTCTACGGTCCGTAGGAGCCCATGGTAACTATAGTAAATATGTAGCCCATGGTTATTGTGACCTCGTTTTAAAAAATAGGTTATTGTGGCCACTAGCAAACCGCGGAAAAAGAACTGCACTGACTCCAAGCAAACAGATAACAAGACAACAAGGAAATAAATAAGCAAGCAACTTACGCTAGGTTATCACAGCTATTACACATATTACATCCACTGGGCATCAAAGTTCGCCACCAGTGCAAATATAGGGAACAAAGCAGCATATCATATACACTGGTTGTCCAAGTTGGCGACCAGTGCAAATAAACGCCGCAGCTGAGGGAGTCTTGGACTAAGGGGTCCTCGGGCGTCCGGCCTGTTAGCCATGGGACGGACTGATGGACTGTGAAGATGCGAAGACCAAAGACTGCACCCGTGTCCAGATGGGACTCTCCTTGGCGTGGAAGGCAAGCTTGGCGACCAAATATGTATATTCCTTTCCTTGTAAACGACCTTGTGTAACCCTATATCCTCCTGGTGTCTATATAAACCAGAGGACTTAGTCCGGAGGGATGAGATATTCATTACCATAGTCATACAAGCTAGAATTTTAGGACTTAGCCATTACGATCTCGTGGTAGATAAACTCTTGTAATACTCATATTCATCAAGATCAATCAAGCAGGAAGTAGGGTATTACCTCCATAGAGAGGGCCCGAACCTGGGTAAACATCGTGTCCCTGTCTCCTGTTACCATCAACCGTAGACGCTTAGTTCGGGACCCCCTACCCGAGATCCGCCGGTTTTGACACCGACATTGGTGCTTTCACTGACAGTTCCACTGTGCCGTCCCCAAAAGGTTTGATGGCCCCTTCAATCGTCGATGACAATGCTGTCCAAGGAGAAACCTTCCTCCCCGGACAGATTCATATTCAGCGGCTTAATACCGCGGGCCAACTCGCTTCGCCGTCCGGAGCAGATCGACAGCTACGCCCCTGGCCATCAGGTCAGATTCGGGAGCTTGAACTACATCGCAGACGTCCGTGGAGACTTGATCTTCGCTGGATTCGAGACCGCGGCAATCGCTCCTAGTCACCCCGATGAACATGACCTAAATCTGTCATCGGACCGCATCCAGGAGATTGCTCCTGTAACTGCTCTGGCCGTAGATCCGGAGCATATTGTGCCATCCAAGGACAGGAGGCTCAACCCCACCGCGGAGGCCACAGATTCCACGGCGTTGGAGCCGAACATATACCTAAAGTCACACGACGCCTTTTGTCACCAGAACTCCGGACTCGTCTCTGGTCATAAATTCTGAGCCATGTGCATCCGCGGACGCCGAACTTGATCGCTTATCGATCTTCGAGTTTAGCGTCGCAGACATCTTCCAATACTCGCCCTTTGGCGATGTGCTAAACTCATTAGAGAATATGTCCCTGGCGGGGGACTCACAGCCGAATTATGTCCGGTTTGAACTGGAAGCTGATGATGGGGGAGAATTCAGCTTCCCACCCTCCACCCACTCCATAGCCACTACCGAAGACTTAACCAACGTGCTCGATTACAGCTCCGACGCCATCGACGGTATGGACGACGATGCCGACGAAGAGCAGGGCCAAAACCCACCACTTACCGAACGCTGGACGGCCACTTCTTCACATGACATATACATGGTGGATACACCTATAGAAACTAACAACGACGACAAGGAGGATCCAGTTAAGAACAAACTTCCTAAGACACAGCCCCAGCACCGGCGTCAGTGGCGCCGGTCTAAATCACATCGTACAAAATACAACAACACCGGCACCGCAGAAAATAATACTCTGGACGGAGCCGAAGACAATGAAGACCCTGTCGGGGCAATCTCCGAACAGGATGAACGGGAGGACGGGCACGTTAGCCCCGATGAACAGGCCACACACGAAGACTCGGAGGATAGTAATTATCTTCCACTCTCCGAGGAGGAGGTGAGCCTCGGCAACGAAGAATTCATCGTGCCGGAGCGCTTTAAACGCCGGCTAATAACCACTTCAAGGAGCCTGAAAAAGAAGCAACTGCAGCTTCAAGCTGACCAAGATCTGCTCAATGATAGATGGACCGAAGTCCTGGCCGCCGAAGAATAAGGCCTCAACGGCCCAGCCAAAAATTACCCGAAGCGCAAATTGTTACCTCAGTTCGATGACAAGGCGCTGGAGCCCGTACCATCATCGCACAACGCGGCCGACCAACCGCCACGCGGTCAGGATAAAGCGGCAACTCAAGCCGAACACCAGACCGCCCACCTCGCCATAAAGGCAAGAATAAAACAGCTCGGGGTTGTATATACGACCGTCGACAGGACTTGGACAGTAGAGCAGGACACATAAGATCAATCTATGGATCGCGAGGACGTGCCTCGACACGCGACGACGGCTACCTATTCGGACATGACAAACCCAGCCATGCTCGGGCCGATAACTGCAAACAGACTCCATCGGAGGTACGTCGCAGTGTGGCCCAGTATAGAGGTTCCGCACACCCTCTTTGCTTCACAGATGAAGTAATGGAGCATGAATTCCCAGACGGGTTTAAACCCATGAATATCGAATCATACGACGGAACAACGGATCCCGCGGTATGGATTGAGGACTTCCTCCTCCATATGCACATGGCCCGTGGAGATGAACTTCATGCCATCAAACACTTAAGGTTCCAGCAAACCCTTAAGGTTCGAACTCTGGGGTGCGCGCGAAGTCTTTCCCTCCTACCGATCCACGCCCTAGCTCTCTAAGATCTTGCGGACGAACTCGACGAACTTACAACACAGAAAGACACGAGATTTATACTGGTTCGGGCCACCGTTGTGGTGTAATACCCTACTCCAGTGTGGTTGTGGTGGATTGCCTCTTGGGCTGATGAAGAACAGAACAAGGGGAAGAACAGCCTCCTGAGGTTGAAGTGTTCTTGTGCTAGGGTAGGCTCTCGATCGGATCAGATCAAGTTGAGATGCCCCTACTGTGGTGGCTAGCTCTACTTATATAAGCCCTGGTCCTCTTCCCAAATATCGAGCGGGGAGGGAGCCAACAACGGTTGGCAAATTTGAAGGGGGACAGCTAGTACAAGCTATCCTGACAAAAGTGGTCTTCGCCTGCGAAAGGCTCTGGTGGTGACGCCGTCTTGGGCTCCACGATGACCTCCGTCTTGCCGTCCTTCTGGTCTTGGTATCGTTGCACCGATATGGCAACCTTTGTCTGATGCCTCGGTACTCCTCGCATGCTCTGGCCTCCTTAGCACCAAAGAGGAAACAAGGACGCTGCACGGGCTGGCGCCCGCCTGGTGTCGATCGTCATGGCTCACGTCACGAGAGCCTCGTGAGGTTTGCCCCGCCTTGATATCTCCGCTCCTCGTGAGCCTGCCCGGCTAGGCCACTCCTGAGGAGGTCTTGCATCGTCCGCCTCGCGAGGCTTGGCCCCTCGCGAGGGTCTTGGATGCCTTGTTGATGAAGATGGGCCGTACGGCCTGCTGGCTTGGCCACGCCGTGGGCCGCAGGCAGGCAAGTCTGGGGACCCCCGTTCCCAGAACGCAGACAGTAGCCCCCGGGCCCAAGGTGCGCTCGGGCTTGGCTTCGCGGCGTAGCCAAGGGTCAAGTACAGAGCACTGCAGTCCCCAAAAGCCTGTGGCCTCGGTTGAGGCATGGCGGTTGATTGGACGTGGGCGTCTCCGCTTCCCCACGCTGCCTCGGCAACTACTTGATTGGAAAAGTCCCTGTGACATGCAAGGAAAACCATCATTACCTGTGATCGTGGGAGGCGCCGGTTGGCCTTCTTTTTCTATAAATGGGGAGGGGGAGGAGCCGCCGTCGCCCATCTCTTCCTTGCTCGCTTGCTTCTTACTACTTGTTCTATTGCTAGCAGCGCCACCAATGGCGCCACGAAGGAACTTCTCTGCCGCCGAGAAGGGGAAATCCCCTCGCGAGGGACCCGGCTCCCCGGCGCCCAAGCGTGGACGCGGCCGTCCACGCAAGCACATCATGACCCCCGACGTGGCCCACCGTCGTGACGGCACCGCGGCACGCGGAGGGGGTCGTCCCAGCCATGGCGGCCCAATTGACAAAGGGAGGCGTGCCATGGTGGCGTGGCCTCCCCGTCTGCGCTTCCATTCAGCGGAAGTGTCGCTGGAGTTCGCGTCTGCTTGGAGAACCCGGCCGGCAACTGGCTCCAGCTTCCGCGTTTCTTCGTCAGCGAACTGCCGGCCTGTGGTCCAGGCAGGCTTTGGTTGCAGGCAGATGGTTGCTGCAGCAAGGCCTCTTGGGTCGCGGTTGAGACTTCCGCCGCAGGCAACATAGCCCTTGCCCGCGGCTGGCAGACGTTTGCCCCGCGCGTGGCCTGGGCAGGCGGTGCACCCTCCACTTCAAGTTCGATGGCGACGCGACCCTCTACATGAGGTTGTTCGAGGAAGACGATCGCCACGCCGGGTGCTGCCCCGAGGTGAACGACGGCGAGGAGGTGCTCGGCCTTGGCGACGGTTGTGACGAGGATGAGGGCGAGCCCGCTCCCGGTGGCAACCGTGTCTCGTCCAGCTACGGCGGCTCTTCCTCCGGCAGTAGCTCCAACAGTGGTGGCTACGACCAGCTGCTGCGCCCGCTTTGAAGGCGGCAGCGGGTCGTCCCATCGACGCGCCTCCGTGAAGCGCGAGGAGGGGTCTGGCTAGCCTCGGGATGTCGCTAGGGGCCTGCCTTCGTGGATCACTGCAACGCTGCTTTTGTTTCGCTCTTTTTCCTGCATAAAAAATGAAACCAGTATGGGCCCAGGGGGGCGTGTACCGAACTATGGTTCCTTGGTTATTGCACTATGCGTGTTGTTCCCGTGTCGTGTTGTTATTTTGCACGAAGATAACTTAACCTGGTATATTCAGAATGCCCTCTTCCTCATGAGGTGTTTGTTTCCTCGTGTCCAGCTTGCCTTGGCGGCCTTCGTTCGCTCAGGAACTGCAAAAATTCGTTAGGAAGTGCGCTAAAAGATTTGCCGTTCACCCAAGCCTTGACCTGGCGCTTTGTATCGCGGTACCTGAGGGGCACGGACTAGGAGAGATGCGCCAGCTTTTGGGCTCGAACGAGGGTGGCTCGCGAGAAGGCAGAGGGGAGAAAAACGCTCATGAGGGCACCTACCTAGCCCCCTCGCGAGGTATGCGAGAGAGAGAACACGAGCGAACATGAGCCAGCGAACGTGATAAGAGGCGAGGGAATCAAATCAGCAGGTAACACCAAAGGCAAACTTCGATTAAGGAAAAGCGAGCCAACTACGAAAAGCAAATGAAAAGCCGCGTCCGGTACCTAATCTAGTCTTCAAGTCTTCTCACCAGCGCGGAGCTAAGTGCTGCCACTAGGCTTGGGAGGGAGCCCCAGGGCCTGAGGCCAGCACCCCTGAGACTCCGGGGCATGTACAGCCCCACTCATTATTATGTGAGAGTGTCACGGGCAGCAATTCTTCACAGGCGTCAGGCCTTCTTCACAGGCTCTGGACTTTCTTCACAGGCTCTAGGCCTTGCTTCATAGGTAGAACTTCCGGAGGTGCTGGATGTTCCAGGCGTTCTGGATAGGTATCTCGTCCTGTGTCTCCAGGCGCACGGCGCAAGGCCTGGAGATGTGGACGACCTTGAACGGGCCCTCCCACATGGGTGAAAGCTTATGCAGCCCTTCCCTGGAGAGGACCCGCCTCAGGACGAGGTCACCCGTCTCGAGTGTCCTGGAGCTGATGTTGCAGCAGTGGTATCGCCACAGCGCTTGCTGGTACCTTGCTGCCCTCAGTGCAGCTTCACAACGACGTTCCTCCCCCAGCACGAGATCCATCCCCCGCGTGGCGTCCTACTGCGTTTCGTCGAACGCCAGGACCCGTGCGGAGCGATGCTTGATCTCGTGAGGAAGGACTGCTTCAGCTCCGTAGACAAGGAAGAACGGGGTCTTGCCCGTTGGCTTGGTGGCGGTGGTGCGGATGGACTAGAGCACGGACTGAAGCTCGTCGTGCCAGCCCTTGCTGCAGGCCTCCAGCTTCTTCTTGAAGGTCCTGGTCTTGAGGCCCCTCAGGACCTCTGCGTTGGCGCCTTCGGCCTGACCATTGCTCCTGGGGTGCGCCACTGAGGCGTAGCAGATCTGCGTTCCAAGGATAGCATAGTAAACTGTGAGCCGTTATCTGTGATGATGCGGTTGCGGACCCTGAAGCGGCTCACGAGGCCCTTGATGAACTTGACAGCAGAGCCGGCCGGGATGGTATGGACGGCTTCCACCTCCGCCCACTTGGTGAATTTGTCGATCGCGACGTAGAGATAGCAGTAGCCCCCTGGCACCCGAGGGAACGGACCTAAGATGTCCAGCCCCCAGACCGCGAACGGCCACGTGAGCGGGATGGTCTGGAGGCCCTGAGCTGGCTGGTGGATTTGCTTGGCGTGGAATTGGCAACCCTCGCAGGACTTCACCAGCTCGGCTGCGTCGTTGAGTGCCGTAGGCCAGTAGAATCCACTGCGGAACGTCTTGCCGACGAGGGTCCGTGACGATGAATGGTGCCCGCAGTCTCCACCGTGTATGTCAACCAGCAATTCCCTTCCTTGATCACTGGAGATGCAGCGCAGCGTGACTTCATTCAGCCGTTTCCTGTACAACTCGCCGTCTTGGATACAGTATGTCGTGGCCTGGCAGGGCACGCGCTCTGTGTCCTCTTCCTTCTCCGGTAGCGTACCTTGCATTAGGTACTCCTTGAATTCCTTGGTCCAGCATTCCTCCTGGGGCTCGAGCGCAAAGAGCCGCCTAGCTCCTGAGGTCGGGCCACAGGCTGGGGCTCCCGAAGCTGGAGGTTGTGGGAGCTCTTCCTGAGGCTAAGTCGTGCTTGAAAGTGGTGGTGTAGCTGATGGCTTGAAGAGCCGCTCCTCAAAGACGCCGGGCTCTTGTGGTTGCCGCTTGGATGCTCTCCTGGCGATGTCGTCGGCTTCCTTGTTGGTGCCCCGAGGCACGTGCTGCAACTCTAGGCCCGAGAACTACTTCTCCATCTTACGCACCTCCGGGAGGTACGCCTCGATGTGCTCGTCGTTTGGCTCGTATACCTTGTTGGAGAAGTTGACGAGGAGTTGCTAGTCGGCTCTGACGGTAAGGCGCTTCACCCCTATAGCCGCCGCAGCCTTCAGGCCAGCTATGAGGCCTTTGTATTCTGCGATATTGTTGGAGACCTTCTCGCCGTGCTGGAAGCAGAGTTGCACGGCGTAGTAGAGCTTGTCCTAAGTGGGCGAAATGAGCACTGCTCCAGCCCCCGTGCCCTGGTGCGCGAAGGCGCCATCGAAATACATGACCCAGCGGTCTGGAGCCTCGCTCCCTGGTGAGGTGGATCGGTCTTCGCCTTCTTCGAGCGTCGGGGCATCCGTCCATTCCGCCACAAAATCAGCAAGCGCGGCCCCTTTGATGACCCTGGTAGTGCTGAACTCCAACTGAAATGCTTGCAGCTCGATGTTCCACTTAGCGACCCTCCAGCTAAGTTGAGGCTCCTTAGCACCCTCTCCAATGGGTAGGCTGAGACGACCTTGATGGGGTTGCCCTGGAAGTAGTGTCGCAGCTTACGGGAGGCCACCAAGAGTGCGAGCAGGAGTTTTTGAGGCATGGGGTAGCGTGCCCTCGCGTCCCGCAGCACGGTGCTGACGAAGTACACCGGGTGTTCGACGAGGGCTGGCACACTGTCGAGGCCCGGGTCCTGCGGGGATTGGGGCATCTCCTGAGGCGGAGGGGTTCCTGAGACCTGGCTGTCCTCAGGAGTTTCTGCGACATTGTTCTTCCGAGCTTGGTCTCCCGCCGCCGAGACCTTTGCTGCACCTTCCTGACCCTGCACCACTTTGGCTCTGGCTTGGCGCAGCGCGCCCTTGGCTTGGCGTTCCTCCCGAACCGCCACCAGCGCCGCGCTGGCGGAGTATGGGGTGGCGGCAAGGTAGAGCCCTAGGGGCTCGAGAGGCTGTGGTTCCACCATCACTGGCGGGCTGGTAAGGTATTTCTTGAGGTCTTGGAAGGCTTGGTTGGCCTCCGGGGTCCACTCGAACGGGCCCCTCTTCTTCATAAGCTTGAAGAAGGATAAAGCGCTCTCCCCTAGCTTGGAGATGAAACGCCCCAATGCGGTCACCCGCCCCGCTAGCTTCTGCATCTCTTTCAGGGTCTGTGGTGGTCTCATGTCCTCGATGGCCTTGATCTTCTCCGGGTTCGCCTCAATCCCTTTGTGCGATACGAGGAATGCCAGCAGCTTGCCGGAGGGGATGCCAAACGCACACTTCTCCGGGTTGAGCCTTAAGTTCACCTGGCGCAGGCTCTCGAAGGTCTCCTCTAGGTCTTGGATCAACGTTCTCGCCTCGCGAGACTTCACCACTATGTCGTCGACATAGGCCTCTATGTTTGTCCCGAGCTGCCGCCCCAGGGTGATGTGCATCAGCCGCTGAAAAGTCGCGCCCGCATTGCGCAGCCCGAAGGGCATGCAGGTGTAGCAGTACACCCCACATGGTGTCAAGAATGTTGTCTTCTCCACATCTTCCACCGCCATCTTGATCTGATGATACCCTGAGAACGCATCCAGGAAGCACAGCAGGTCGCACTCGGCAGTGGAGTCGACAATCTGGTCGATGCACAGGAGCGGGAACGGATCCTGGGGGCAGGCTTTATTAAGGTTGGTGAAGTCGACGCACATCCGTTCCTTCCCGCCTTTCTTCGGCACTACGACAGGGTTCACCAACCATTCGGGAGATCGAAATTCGCGAATGGCACCCGCTGCCTCCAGCTTGCGGGTCTCCTGGATGATGAAGTCCTGCTTCTCAGTGGACTGCCGTCTCGCTCGCTGCTTCATGGGGCGTATGTTGGGGCATACCCATAGATGATGCCGAATCACCTCCCTCGGGACCCCTACCAGCTGATTGGGCTCCCACGCGAATATCTCCTTGTTTGCGCGCAAGAACCTCACCAAGGCCTCTTCTTGACCCGGGTCAAGGCCGGCTCTGATGGTGAAGGTGGCTCCTGAAGACCCGTCCTCGTTGACCGGCACCTGCTTGGTTTCCGCCTTGTCTTGGGTGAACAACTGCTTCTTCTTGGTAGGCGCGGCCTCCTTGACCTCCGGGGTACCGGCGTCGGCGGGGTGTGCTGCCGCCGCGGTCTTGAAGGCGAGCCTGAGTGTCGTCACGCCTCCTTAGTGTCCCCCTTGATGGTGAGGACGCCCTTGCTCCTAGGCATCTTCATGAGGTTATAGGGCGGGTGAGTCACCGCCATGAACTGAGCGAGAGCTGGGTACCCGAGGATGGCGTTGTACGGGAGACCAATGCGGGCGATGTCGAAGTCTACCAGCTCGGTGCGGTACTTGTCACGTGTGCCGAAGGTGACGGGGAGACGGATCTGCCCCAGAGAGTGGGCAGCTCCACCACCAACTCCCGAGAAGGGCTTGCTGAGGCTAAGCCGCTCGAGCGACACGTGAAGAAGGCTGAAGGCTTCTACGGAGAGCAAGTTGAGGCCGGCACCGCCGTCGATGAGGGTCTTGGTAACAGCCACGTTGCAGATGGTGGGCATGCAGAGCATTGGGAGCATGCCGGAGCCGGCGGTGGAGTCGGGGTGGTCTTCTGAGCCGAAGGTAAGGTCGGCCTCTGGCGCGGCCCAACCCGGCGAAGCCCCCGGGCGCCTGGAGGCAGCCCCAATCTGGCGGAGGAATAGTTTGACGTGGCGATCTGAAGGCAGTGCTTGAGAGCCGCCCAGCAGGGCCGCGACTGCGTGGTGCGCCTGCACCGCGTAGTGGGCAGCAAAGACGCCGCGGAGCTCCCCCTAGGACTCCACCGTGGATCCAGGGAGGTTGAGCAGCCAGGCACGTGGCTCGCCGGCGAGGGCCATGGGGAACCAGTTGGCCATGATCTTGTCGTCGCCTCCGGCCTCGAGGACAGCCTCCTCGTACGCTAGGAGGAACAGCGACGAGTCTGCCGCGCCGTCATAACGCGGCGGCATCTCTGGCTTGAACTTGGTCGGCCACCACACCCGCCGTAGGGCGGCGGCCAGGGCTCAACCCCCAAATGCTCCGCTGTCGATGTCGGCCGCGGAGGTGGATGGCGGGGCACCTGCCATGGGGGCGAAGTGCGGCGGCACGGGCCGTAGGCTAGTGGAGAGGAGCTACGGCACACCCCTACCTGGCGCGCCAAATGTCGGATGTGAGGTTCCGGCAAACCCTTAAGGTTCGAACTCTAGGGTGCGCGCGAAGTCTTTCCCTCCTACCGATCCACGCCCTAGCTCTCTAAGATCTTGCGGACGAACTCGACAAACTCACAACACAGAAAGACACGAGATTTATACTGGTTCAGGCCACCTTTGTGGTGTAATACCCTACTCCAGTGTGGTGGTGGTGGATTGTCTCTTGGGCTGATGAAGAATAGTACAAGGGGAAGAACAACCTCCTGAGGTTGAGGTGCTCTTGTGCTAGGGTAGGCTCTCAACCGGATCATATCAAGTTGAGATGCCCCTACTGTGGTGGCTAGCTCTACTTATGTAAGCCCTGGTCCTCTTCCCAAATATCGAGTGGGAAGGGAGCCAACAACGGCGGGCAAATTTGAAGGGGGATAGCTAGTACAAGCTATCCTGACAAAAGTGGTCTTCGCCTGCGAAAGGCTCTGGTGGTGACGCCGTCTTGGGCTCCACGATGACCTCCGTCTTGCCGTCCTTCTGGTCTTGGTATCGTTGCACCGATATTGCAACCTTTGCCTGATGCCTCGGTACTCCTCGCATGCTCTGGCCTCCTTAGCACCAAAGAGGAAACAAGGACGCTACACGGGCTGGCTCCCGCCTGGTGTCGATCGTCATGGCTCACGTCACGAGAGCCTCATGAGGTTTGCCCCGCCTTGATATCTCCGCTCCTTATGAGCCTGCCTGGCTAGGCCACTCCTGAGGAGGTCTTGCGTCATCCCCCTCGCGAGACTTGGCCCCTCGCGAGGGTCTTGGATGCCATGTTGATGAAGATGGGCCGTACGGCCTGCTGGCTTGACCACGCCGTGGGCCGCAGGCAAGCAAGTCTGGGGACCCCCGTTCCCAGAACGCCGACAAATACCTATCACTAAAACTCAAAGGACCAGCTTGGTACTGGTTAAATAGTCTGCCAGAAAATTCTATTCGCAGCTGGGAAGATTTGGAAGACGCCTTTCGCGACAACTTCCAAGGAACATATGTCCGGCCACCGGATGCCGATGACTTAAGTCACATTGTCCAATAGCCCGGAGGGTCAGCGAGGAAGCTCTGGACTAGGTTCTTAGTTAAAAGGAACCAAATCATCGACTGTCCGGACGCGGAAGCCCTTGCGGCCTTCAAACACAGCGTCCGGGATGAATGGCTTGCCCACCACCTCGGCCAAGAAAGACCTAAATCCATGACAGCCCTTACCGCTCTAATGACCCGCTTTTGCATGGGAGAAGACAGCTGGCTTGCTCGTAGAAGCAACAGCGCCTGTGACCCGGGCACTTCCGAAATCCGAGACGGCAATGGCAAGCCACGATGCAACAAACACAAAAGTCACATTGATAATGAGAGATCACGCGACACAGCGGTCAACGCCGGATTCAGCAGTCCCCCCCACAAGTAGCTCAAGGGTCAGTCATCCAGAGGACTCTACCAGAGTTCGGGTTCATAATATCATCCAAGGGTTATCCCTATCAAGGAATCCCCTAACCGAGGACAGGCGGCGCAGACGTGCGACAGGAGGTCCAAAATAACCTTTTGTAGACCGAGCTCTCTATTCCGAGCTTGTAAAGTGCCTTTTTCCTCAGCCTTCGACCCCTTGCACATCAGATAGCCAGGGTTGTGGCTCTGTTATTTATATAATAATTGGCATATCACTCAACTCCCAGTACACGTAATCAGTGTCCAGTATCGACTTTTTATTAATCGACCCGAATTTTTGCTCCTGGGTTGTTTCACACACACACCTCGGCATAACTCGCCAGGGGCTCGGTATAGGAACAAATGAGTTGCCAGCAAGTCTGAACAGCTTTATAGCATACTTCGGCGTTGCGAGTTTGGCCTTATATGCATCAGCTCCGAATCATGTCTTGGGTCAATAGTTGGGTTGGCCGGCTGCTGTGCTTGCTACCCTACGTTCCGCTCTATCGACTAGGGTAGTCAAGGGAGAACTTCTGCGATTGTGCTTCCAGTTCATCTGGTAAAGCACCTCAGTAGAGAAAGCCGAAAACTGACTGTCATGATGTAGCGAGAGCTGGTCAACCACTCGATGACTTATCGGAATCTTTAGCGATTCTCTCCTTGTTATACGAAGGATCTTTTTTAGATCATCAATACAGCGCATCGTACTAAAAAAACCCGCGTACATACCAGGGGCTATATCGTAGACGCACCATAAAAATCCTCTACCTAAGTGAAAGTGTTAACACCCTATAGTTTGATTGCCTTGTTCGCCGCATTGTCACCTCCTTCATGGACCAAGACGTTGGGTCAAGAGTGATCAAATGCTTTTCCGAACACCCCGTACTTCCTACGAGGGGGCTGAAGCCGATGACTGGAAACTTTCAGATTATATAAAAACGGCCGCACAGGAGGAACAAAAGCTTTCAAGCAAAACTTAAAAATAGATTAAACATAAAATTGTCTTTTACAATTCCCTTACACCTCACTCGAATACTATGTCTTTCGAGCATTGACCCTCTATCAAGCGGGCAGCCTCTAAGACGTCTTCAAAATAATGCTCTGGTGCGTGATGGTCCTTGCCCTTGGGCGGACTCTTCGTTGCAACATCGATGGCCTTAATCTTCCCCCAGTATGTCTTGACACAGGCAAAGGCCATCCGTGCACCCTCAATGCACGCCGACCGCCTCACAGCGTCGATGCATGGCACCGCATCAACAAACCGCTGCACCAAGCCGATGTAGCTATTCGGAACAGGCTCAGTCGGCCATAGCCGGATTATGACGTTCTTCATGGCAGCGCCGGATATCCTATGAAGCTCGGCCCATTGGGACATCTGTTCATTCAGCAAAAGAGGTCGCTTTGACGCACCAAATTGTGACCAAAGAAGCTTCTCCGTTGCATACCACTTTTGCGCTCGGTAAAACCGCGCCGCATCGGAAGAACTCTTCGGCAAGTCTAAAAACTCGTCCGGAGAACTCCACACTTGGTTAAGCTGGGCATGGTTCGGATCGCCGAACTTAGTCTGTAGCAAAAAGGGCTTACCGGCCGCAATCTCGGCAGCTTGCCGGATCTCCTCATGGGCTGCTCTGGATTCAGACCGAGCTTCTCTCGCCACTCGTAAGGCCTGGTCAAGTTCAGCCGTTTTGGCTTCATTCTCCTTCTCAAGGAATTCATAGCGGCTAGTAGCATTTTCAGTTCGAGCGCCATCATGGATATTTTCTCCTCGTCTTGGCGCCGAGCAGCTTGTTCGGCCTTTAATTCAGCCGATGCCTTTTCAGCAGCCGCGTTACTAAACCGGGCCTGCTCCTTGGCCTGGGCCAGCTCCGCCCAAAGAATCTTAATGGCGGCGGCACCATCTGCAGCCATGCATATCCCAATATGCAACTTTCAGCGTCATGCTTATATTACAAATATGTATGTGTACAGGCTGCTCTGAATACATACCTTGCGACTCATCCAAATGCATATTGATTAATGCAATGTCATCCGCTGCCACATCAAGCTTCCGCTGCAGTTCGGCTACCTCCGTAGTCCGGACAGTCGCCAGGGGGAAACGGCCTGTGTTCCAATTACATCAGATTGTTCCCTGAACATATCTTTTTGATCCTCCGACCGCCTCCCTTTGGAAGTCAATCCGAGACTCAGGGGCTACTGTCTATACACAGGTGCATTTCGTGCTTAAGGTATAGTAGGAAAAGATTATATCACAAACCTCAAAGCCTCTTAGTAGGCTCGTAAAGGCTTCATTCAATCCGCTCTTCGCGGACATAATCTTCTCAACCACCGTACCCATCAAGGTATGTTGTTCCTCCGAGACAGATGCTTTTTGTAGCATATCCCTCAACATATCCGGCACCGCCAGGTCTCCCGAAGCCATTGTCGGCTGAAAACTGGATAGTCCACGGCCTTCATTATTGGCCCCCGAATCCCGGACGACCGGAGGTCCATCTTCGGATACTACCTCTTTCATCCCCCACACCGCTTGTTGATCAAGAAAAACCCTCCGAGATGACACTTCGGAGTCATCTGCCTTATTGGGCGAGGAGGTCGGAGGAGGCGTCTCGCTTTCCATCATCTCCGGGAGGGGATCCCCCGAAGAAGAGGATTGCCCAAGAAAGCTCCGTGCCGAACTGTAAAAATACACATGCACGTTACATGTCTCTTCGGTAACAGGAAAGAAACGGGATGCGATCAAGGCACCCCGGATTCACTTACGATTTGGTCGAGGGCTTGTCCTCATGACGGAGCTATTCAACGGCGTCACCTTCCAATCCCGGGCCGCCCGACGGTGGCATCTTGCCCCTCTTGGCAGGCCGCCCCTCCCAACCTTCGGAGGTGGCCCTTTTCTTCCTGAATGGAGAAGGGATACTTGCTTCTCCTTCGTCCTCATCCTCGGGCGAGGAAATGTCGACTTCTCCGGACTCGGTATCTAATTTACCTCCAGAACGAAGGCCATCCCGGGTCTTCTTACTCTCCACCTTTCCCTCCCCTACCGGTGCCTGGTATGGCGCTGGTGCCAGCATCCTTGTTAACAAGGGATCCGCTAAGTCTTCGGGAAGAGGGGCCGGACACCGGATCCGTTCCTCTTTCTTTATCCAGCCCCGGAAAAAGATGGTTTGCTTAGTGTCTTACCAAAGGATATCTGATTATGAGGTTTTCGGCGGACGAGTACTTACCGTGGTATCTGGATGGTTACAGTCTAGGCCGGTATCTTCTGTGGTCTCCGGCCATTGTCTTCGTTTCCCGAAAAATAATTTCCACATTCCTTCGTGCATAGTGCCAAAGAAGAGCTGAAGAGTCCGTGGCCCTTCGGGGTTAAACTCCCACATGCGGAGAGGCCGTCGCTGGCATGGCAGGGTCCGGCGGACTAGCATTACCTGAATAACGTTGACAAGATCGATATCCCTCTTAACGAGCCTTCAGATGCGACTCTGCAAAGTCCGCACTTCGTCAGCTGATCCCCAGTCCAACCCCTTGTTAATCCATGATGCAAGCTGAAATGGGAGGCTGGATCGGAACGCAGGCGCAGCTGCCCAATTGGAACCACGGAGCTCGGTGATATAGAACCACTCCTGCTGCCATAAGTTGGAAGATTCTTTGAAGGATCCTTTTAGCCAAATCGCGCTGTTAAGCTTGCTCACTAAGGCACCACCACACTCCACCTGCTCCCCCTCTATCACTTGCGGTTTCACATTGAAGGTCTTGAGCCACAAGCCGAAGTGTGGAGGAGTTCGGAGGAAGGCTTCGCACATGACGATAAACGCCGATATGAGAAGAACAGAGTTGGGGGTGAGATCGTGAAAATCAAGTCCATAATAGAACATGAGCCCCCGGACGAAGGGATTGAGGGCGAATCCTAGCCCTCGGAGGAAGTGGGAAACGAACACGACCCTCTCGCCGGATCTAGGGGTAGGGATAACCTGCCCTTCCGCGGGAAGCCGATGGAGGATTTCTGCGGTCAGATATCTTGCCGCCCGAAGCTTCGTGATATCCTCCTCTGTGACAAAAGAAGCCACCAACCGGCCTTGACGGCTGGATCCGGACATGACTGAGGCTCGCGGAGATTGAAACCTGGGTGTTGGAACTCGAGGTATTAAGGGTTGAGGAAGAAGCAAGCGTGGAGAAGAAAGACGTGTCTGTACCCCTTTATAAAGGCTGTGAATATTGAACGCCTCCTCCTGGGCCTTAAAACTTGCCTATTCCCGAGGAGTTGTACCCTAAAGACGGTTGGGTTACCCAGGTCCATGTTGATAAAGAATCCCTTAATAAGGGGACACGATCTTTGCTTGGATAATACGTGCCAATGACAACCGCGTCTCGGAACGTGGGTCAGCAGGCGGGGAAAATGGTTCGAAATAATGACCGTACTGACGTGATGTCATGTTGTAAAAAGTTGCCAGAGGATTGGACTTATATATTATTATGCCCTCTGTGGAGGTATGAGCTACTTGTGTTGTACAGTCGAACTCGATCATCCGAAGACCATTGTGAAGCATCCGGAAAGAGGGGAACCCGCCTTGCAATACCGAATACAAATCTGCGCGCCGGACTCCTCATCATTGAAACCAGGTTCAGGGGCTACTGAGGGAGTCCTGGACTAGGGGTCCTCGGGCGTCCGGCCTGTTAGCCATGGGCCGGACTGATGGACTGTGAAGATACGAAGACCGAAGACTGCACCCGTGTCCGGATGGGACTCTCCTTAGCGTGGAAGGCAAGCTTGGCGACCAAATATGTAGATTCCTTTCCTTGTAACCGACCTTGTGTAACCCTAGATCCTCCTGGTGTCTATATAAACCAGAGGACTTAGTCCGGAGGGATGAGATATTCATTACCACAGTCATACAAGTTAGACTTTTAGGGTTTAGCCATTACGATCTCGTGGTAGATCAACTCTTGTAATACTCATATTCATCAAGATCAATCAAGCAGGAAGTAGGGTATTACCTCCATAGAGGGCCCGAACCTGGGTAAACATCATGTCCCCTGTCTCCTGTTACCATCAACCTTAGACGCATAGGGACCCCCTACCCGAGATCCACCGGTTTTGACACCGACAGCAGCAAAACAAGTCCAGAACTGAAACCACTTCAGAAGAGCTCAAGGAACAATATCTTGGGTACCCATAATGCTGGCAAGATGCTTAGCAAGCTTATTAACTTTCTCTTATTTGGCGCTTAAATCCTCAAGCGCTTGTTGTTGCACCAGAAAGTGTGCATCTGAATTCTGCACGGACTTCCTCAGTCCTTCAACTTCCTGTTGCAGCACATCTTTCTGATGGCTTTCAACTTGAAGTCGAGACTCAAGAAGATGAACTGATTCAGGCAGCGAGTTCGAGGAGCTTGTGCCAGCAGTAGTGGCCAGTAACTCGAACACTACATCAAGATAGGACTTTTGGGTTATCTCACTGTCGTCAAGATATTTTTTATCAGCTTTCTTGGAGACCAACAGGGATGTCTCACTATCTTGAACCTTATCTGCATTACTTCCTTTACCATTGCATAACGGGGTACTATTCTCCAATATTTTGTCCGCATTCTAAAAGAGAAACAAGCAAACACATCACTGGTTTACCATGTTGTATATGAAACTCATTTTGGTAAATCAGTTCAGTAGTAAAGTGGATAGGATAACAACATGAAACAAACATATATCTATGTACCATGGTCATTTTATGGTCTATATCATTCTAGTTTTTGTTGCCCAATCAAGATAGAGAAACAGTTCAAATAATATTTGTTCAAGACAAAGCAGAATAGACAGAATATAAGTGTGGGAAACTACAGAGCAATAACAACACTTGTAATGTGCATGACATGAGAACATAACTGTTTATTCAATTGAAACTAAAATCAACATAGAGCAAGTTACAACAGCAAACCAGTTAAAGAAACAGGTTTAAAACATACCTGTTGCGCCATTGGAGTTTCAATTCCATCCTTCGAATTTGAAAATAGTTGGTATGAGTAAATACGGTGATGCAAGAGCAAAGGAGTATGAACCATAGCTACAGAACCTGGCCTGAGAACAATTTTTCTTCTGCTTTAAGCGTTGAGTTGGGATTTGTATTGGTGGTTCTCGTGCTTTGGGCACTGCAGTTCCCTTACTAACTGCTCGTCTTTGGGTGCTCTGTGGTGGAGACGGTGTTGTGTCAACTGGAACTGGGTTCTATCTGCCAGGGCTGGGGTTAGAAGGAGTGTAGCTGGTTCTCTGGCCAACTGGGTAGGGGTACAATCTGCAAGAGTCTAGGTTATGTGTGGTGGGGCTGGTTCTTGGGCAAGTACAACCATGGTTCTATCTACATCAACTGCTAGCACTATCTTTTCTGAAGACCGTGTTGTTACTCCCTTAGATACTGCCATCATCCTCTCCAATTGAAATGGTTGATAAACAAGAAAAGTAATTGAATGTACAGACATGTATGATAGACAGGTGCAATGGATAGTGGGGAATAAAAGAGGGCATGAAATAATTCACATTTATGTTGTCTAACCAAACAGGATAGCATGACACAATTTCACATATATGATGGCTAACTAAATAGGATAGCATGACACAATTTCACATATATGATGTCTAACTAAAAAAGATGGAAAGACATAGTTCGAAATATGATGACTATGTAAACAGGATGACATGATCTAACTATATAATGTGTTTATTAAATAGGTTGGCATGCCATAATTGACATACATGCTGTTGGGGAACGTAGTAATTTCAAAAAAATTCCTACGCACACGCAAGATCATGGTGATGCATAGCAACAAGATCATTTTGAACGTCTTCACAATCCGACCGATCAAGTATCGAACGTACGGCACCTCCAAGTTCTACACACGTTCAGCTCGATGACGTCCCTCAAACTCCGATCCAGCCGAGTGTTGAGGGAGAGTTTCGTCAGCACGACGGCGTGGTGACGATGATGATGTTCCACCGACGCAGGGCTTCGCCTAAGCTCCGCAACGGTATTATCAAGTGTGCATAGAGGTGCCCCCTGCCCCCGTATATAAAGGAGCAAGGGGGAGGCCGGCTGCCCTAGGCGCGCCAAGGAGAGAGGGGGAGTCCTCCTCCTAGTAGGAGTAGGACTCCCCTTTCCTAGTCCTACTAGGAAAAGAAGGGGGGAAGGAAAGAGAGGGAGAGGGAGAGGGAAAGGGGGCTGCGCCCCCCTCTCCTAGTCCAACTAGGACTCCTCCTGGGAGGGGGCGCGCCACCTCCTGGCTGCTGCCCTCTCTCTCCCCTCAAGGCCCACTAAGGCCCAATACTTCCCCGGGTGGTTCCGGTAACCCTCCAGCACACCGGTTTAATCCGAAACTTCTCCGGAACACTTCCGGTGTCCGAATATAGTTGTCCAATATATCAATCTTTATGTCTCGACTATTTCGAGACTCCTAGTCATGTCCGTGATCACATCCGGGACTCTGAACAACCTTCGGTACATCAAAACATATAAACTCATAATATAACTGTCATCGTAACTTTAAGCGTGCGGACCCTTTGGGTTCGAGAACTATGTAGACATGACCGAGACACCTCTCCGGTCAATAACCAATAGCAGGACCTGGATGCCCATATTGGCTCCCACATATTCTACGAAGATCTTTCTCGGTCAGACCGCGTAACAACATACGTTGTTCCTTTTGTCATCGGTATGTTACTTGCCCGAGATTCGATCGTCGGTATCTCGATACCTAGTTCAATCTCGTTACCGGCAAGTCTCTTTACTCGTTCCGTAATACATCATCCCGCAACTAACTCATTAGTCACAATGCTTGCAAGGCTTATAGTGATGTGCATTACCGAGTGGGCCCAGAGATACCTCTCTGACAATCGGAGTGACAAATCCTAATCTCGAAAGACGCCAACCCAACAAGTACCTTTGGAGACACCTGTAGAGCACATTTATAATCACCCATTTACGTTGTGACGTTTGGTAGCACACAAAGTGTTCCTCTGGTAAACGGGAGTTGCATAATCTCATAGTCATAGGAACATGTATAAGTCATGAAGAAAGCAATAGCAACATACTAAACGATCGGGTGCTAAGCTAACGTAATGGGTCATGTCAATCACGTCATTCTCCTAATGAGGTGATCCCGTTAATCAAATGACAACTCATGTCTATGGCTAGGAAACATAACCATCTTTGATTAACGAGCTAGTCAAGTAGAGGCATACTAGTGACACTCTGTTTGTCTATGTATTCACACATGTATTATGTTTCCGGTTAATACAATTCTAGCATGAATAATAAACATTTATCATGATATAAGGAAATATATAATACTTTATTATTGCCTCTAGGGCATATTTCCTTCAGTCTCCCACTTGCACTAGAGTCAATAATCTAGATTACATAGTAATGATTCTTACACCGATGGAGTCTTGGTGTTGATCATGTTTTGCTCGTGGAAGAGGCTTAGTCAACGGGTCTGCAACATTCAGATCCGTGTGTATCTTGCAAATTTCTATGTCTCCCACCTGGACTAAATCCCGGATGGAATTGAAGCGTCTTCTGATGTGCTTGGTTCTCTTGTGAAATCTGGATTCCTTTGCTAAGGCAATTGCAGCAGTATTGTCACAAAAGATTTTCATTGGTCCCGATGTACTAGGTACGACACCTAGATCGGATATGAACTCCTTCATCCAGACTCCTTCATTTGCTGCTTCCGAAGCAGCTATGTATTCCGCTTCACACGTAGATCCCGCCACGACACTTTGCTTAGAATTGCACCATCTGACAGCTCCACCGTTCAATGTAAATACGTATCCGGTTTGCGATTTCGAATCGTCCGGATCAGTGTCAAAGCTTGCATCAACGTAACCCCTTACGATGAGCTCTTTGTCACCTCCATAAACGAGAAACATATCCTTAGTCCTTTTCAGGTATTTCAGGATGTTCTTGACCGCTGTCCAGTGATCCACTCCTGGATTACTTTGGTACCTCCCTGCTAAACTTATAGCAAGGGACACATCAGGTCTGGTACACAACATTGCATACATGATAGAGCTTATGGCAGAAGCATAGGGATCATCTTTCATCTTCTCTCTATCTTCTGCAGTGGTCGGGCATTCAGTCTTACTCAATCTCACACCTTGTAGTACAGGCAAGAACCCTTTCTTTGCTTGATCCATTTTGAACTTCTTCAAAACTTTGTCAAGGTATGTGCTTTGTGAAAGTCCAATTAAGCGTCTTGATCTATCTCTATAGATCTTAATGCCTAATATATATGCAGCTTCACCGAGGTCTTTCATTGAAAAACTCTTATTCAAGTATCCCTTTATGCTATCCAGAAATTCTATATCATTACCAATCAGTAATATGTCATCCACATATAATATCAGAAATGCTATCGAGCTCCCACTCACTTCTTGTAAATACAGGCTTCTCCAAAAGTCTGTATAAAACCAAATGCTTTGATCACACTATCAAAGCGTTTATTCCAACTCCGAGAGGCTTGCACCAGTCCATAAATGGATCGCTGGAGCTTGCACACTTTGTTAGCTCCCTTTGGATCGACAAAACCTTCCGGTTGCATCATATACAACTCTTCTTCCAGAAATACATTCAGGAATGCAGTTTTGACATCCATTTGCCAAATTTCATAATCATAAAATGCGGCAATTGCTAACATGATTCGGACAGACTTAAGCATCGCTACGGGTGAGAAGGTCTCATCGTAGTCAATCCCTTGAACTTGTCGAAAACCTTTTGCAACAAGTCGAGCTTTATAGACAGTAACATTACCATCAGCATCAGTCTTCTTCTTAAAGATCCATTTATTTTCAATGGCTTGCCGACCATCGGGCAAGTCAACCAAAGTCCATACTTTGTTCTCATACATGGATCCCATCTCGGATTTCATGGCTTCAAGCCATTTTGCGGAATCTGGGCTCACCATCGCTTCTTCATAGTTCATAGGTTCATCATGGTCTAGTAACATGACCTCCAGAACAGGATTGCCGTACCACTCTGGTGCGGATCTTGATCTAGTTGACCTACTAGGTTCAGTAATAACTTGATCTGAAGTTTCATGATCATTATCATTAACTTCCTCACTAATTGGTGTAGGTGTCGCAGAAACTGATTTCTGCGATGATCTACTTTCCAATAAGGGAGCAGGTACAGTTACCTCATCAAGTTCTACTTTCCTCCCACTCACATCTTTCGAGAGAAACTCCTTCTCTAGAAAGGATCCATTCTTAGCAACGAATATCTTGCCTTCGGATTTGTGATAGAAGGTGTACCCAACAGTCTCCTTTGGGTATCCTATGAAGACACATTTCTCCGATTTAGGTTCGAGCTTATCAGGTTGAAGTTTCTTCACATAAGCATCGCAACCCCAAACTTTAAGATACAACAACTTTGGTTTCTTGCCAAACCATACTTCAAAAGGCGTCGTCTCAACGGATTTCGATGGTGTCCTATTTAGAGTGAATGCAGCCGTCTCTTAAGCATAACCCCAAAACGATAGCGGTAAATCAGTAAGAGACATCATAGATCGCACCATATCTAATAAAGTACGATTACGACGTTCGGACACACCATTACGCTGTGGTGTTCCGGGTGGCGTGAGTTGCGAAACTATTCCGCATTGTTTCAAATGTAGGCCAAACTCGTAACTCAAATATTCTCCTCCACGATCAGATCGTAGGCATTTTATTTTCTTGTTACGATGATTTTCAACTTCACTCTGAAATTCTTTGAACTTTTCAAATGTTTCAGACTTATGTTTCATTAAGTAGATATACCCATATCTGCTTAAATCATCTGTGAAGGTCAGAAAATAACGATATCCGCCAGGAGCCTCAATATTCATCGGACCACATACATCTGTATGTATGATTTCCAACAAATCTGTTGCTCTCTCCATAGTTCCGGAGAACGGTGTTTGGTCATCTTGCCCATAAGGCACGGTTCGCAAGTACCAAGTGATTCAAAATAAAGTGATTCCAAAATTCCATCAGTATGGAGTTTCTTCATGCGCTTTACACCGATATGACCCAAACGGCAGTGCCACAAATAAGTTGCACTGTCATTATCAACTCTGCATCTTTTGGCTTCGACATTATGAATATGTGTATCACTACTATCGATATTCATTAAAAATAGACCACTCTTCAAGGGTGCATGACCATAAAAGATATTATTCATATAAATAGAACAACCATTATTCTCTGATTTAAATGAATAACCGTCTCGCATTAAACGAGATCCAGATATAATGTTCATGCTCAACGCTGGCACCAAATAACAATTATTTAGGTCTAAAACTAATCCCGAAGGTAGATGTAGAGGTAGCGTGCCGACGGCGATCACATCGACTTTGGAACCATTTCCCACGCGCATCGTCACCTCATCCTTAGCCAATCTTCGCTTAATCCGTAGCCCCTGTTTCGAGTTGCAAATATTAGCAACAAAACCAGTATCAAATACCCAGGTGCTACTGCGAGTATTAGTAAGGTACACATCAATAACATGTATATCACATATACCTTTGTTAACCTTGCCATCCTTCTTATCCGCCAAATACTTGGGGCAGTTCCGCTTCCAGTGACCAGTCTGCTTACAGTAGAAGCACTCAGTTTCAGGCTTAGGTCCAGACTTGAATTTCTTCTCCTGAATAGCAACTTGCTTGTTGTTCTTCTTGAAGTTCCCTTTCTTCTTCCCTTTGCCCTTTTTCTTGAAACTAGTGGTTTTACTGACCATCAACACTTGATGCTCCTTTTTGATTTCTACCTCCGCTGCCTTTAGCATTGCGAAGAGCTCGGGAATTGTCTTATCCATCCCTTGCATGTTATAGTTCATCACGAAGCTCTTGTAGCTTGGTGGCAGTGATTGAAGAATTCTGTCAATGACGCAATCATCCAGAAGTTGAACTCCCAGTTGAATCAAGTGATTATTATACCCAGACATTCTGAGTATATGCTCACTGACAGAACTATTCTCTTCCATCTTGCAGCTATAGAACTTATTGGAGACTTCATATCTCTCAATCCGGGCATTTGCTTGAAATATTAACTTCAACTCCTGGAACATCTCATATGCTCCATGACGTCCAAAACGTCGTTGAAGACCCGGTTCTAAGCCGTAAAGCATGGCACACTGAACTATTGAGTAGTCATCAGCTTTGCTCTGCCAGACGTTCATAACTTCTGGCGTTGCTCTTGCAGGAGGCCTGGCACCTAGCTGTGCTTCCATGACGTAATTCTTCTGTGCAGCAATGAGGATAATCCTCAAGTTACGGACCCAGTCCGTGTAATTGCTACCATCATCTTTCAACTTAGCTTTATCAAGGAACGCATTAAAATTCAACGGAACAACAACACGGGCCATATATGTACAATTAACATAGACAAGCAAGATACTATCAGGTACTAAGTTCATGATAAATTTAAGTTCAATTAATCATATTACTTAAGAACTCCCACTTAGATAGATATCCCTCTAATCATCTAAGTGATAACGTGATCCAAATCAACTAAACCATGTCCGATCATCACATGAGATGGAGTAGTTTCAATGGTGAACATCACTATGTTGATCATATCTACTATATGATTCACGCTCGACCTTTCGGTCTCTGTGTTCCGAGGCCATATCTGCATATGCTAGGCTCGTCAAGTTTAACCTGAGTATCCCGCGTGTGCAACTGTTTTGCACCCGTTGTATTTGAACGTAGAGCCTATCACACCCGATCATCACGTGGTGTCTCAGCACGAAGAACTTTCGCAACGGTGCATACTCAGGGAGAACAATTTTTATCTTGAAATTTTAGTGACATATCATCTTATAATGCTACCGTCAATCAGAGCAAGATAAGATGCATAAAGGATTAACATCACATGCAATCAATATAAGTGATATGATATGGCCATCATCATCTTGTGCTTGTGATCTCCATCTCCGAAGCACCGTGCTTGTGATCTCCATCTCCGAAGCACCGTCATGATCACCATCGTCACCGGCGCGACACCTTGATCTCCATCGTAGTATCGTTGTCGTCTTGCCAACTAATTGCTTTTACGACTATCGCTACTGCTTAGTAATAGAGTAAAATTATTACATGGTGATTCCATCTCATACAATAAAGCGACAACCATATGGCTCCTGCCAGTTGCCGATAACTCGGTTACAAAACATGATCATCTCATACAACAAATTATATCACATCATGTCTTGACCATATCACATCACAACATGCCCTGCAAAAACAAGTTAGACGTCCTCTACTTTGTTGTTGCAAGTTTTACGTGGCTGCTACGGGCTTAGCAAGAACCGTTCTTACCTACGCATCAAAACCACAATGATAGTTTGTCAAGTTGGTGCTGTTTTAACCTTCGCAAGGACCGGGCGTAGCCACACTCGGTTCAACTAAAATGAGAGAGACAGACACCCGCCAGTTACCTTTAAGCAACGAGTGCTCGGAACGGTGAAACCAGTCTCGCGTAAGCGTACGCGTAATGTCGGTCCGGGCCGCTTCATCTCACAATACCGCTGAACCAAAGTATGACATGCTGGTAAGCAGTATGACTTATATCGCCCACAACTCACTTGTGTTCTACTCGTGCATAGCATCAACGCATAAAACCAGGCTCGGATGCCACTGTTGGGGAACGTAGTAATTTCAAAAAAATTCCTACGCACACGCAAGATCATGGTGATGCATAGCAACGAGAGGGGGGAGTGTTGTCCACGTACCCTCGTAGACCGACAGCGGAAGCGTTATCACAATGCGGTTGATGTAGTCGTACGTCTTCACGATCCGACCGATCAAGTACCGAACGTACGGCACCTCCAAGTTCTACACACGTTCAGCTCGATGAGGTCCCTCGAACTCCCATCCAGCCAAGTGTTGAGGGAAAGTTTCGTCAGCCCGACGGCGTGGTGACGATGATGATGTTCCACCGACACAGGGCTTCGCCTAAGCTCCGCAACGGTATTATCGAGGTGTAATATGGTGGAGGGGGGCACCGCACACGGCTAAAATATCGTATATCAAGTGTGTATAGAGGTGCCCCCTGCCCCCGTATATAAAGGAGCAAGGGGGAGGCCGGCTGCCCTAGGCGCGCCAAGGAGAGAGGGGGAGTCCTCCTCCTAGTAGGAGTAGGACTCCCCTTTCCTAGTCCTACTAGGAAAAGAAGGGGGGAAGGAAAGAGAGGGAGAGGGAGAGGGAAAGGGGGATGCGTCCCCCTCTCCTAGTCCAACTAGGACTCCTCCTGGGAGGGGGCGCGCCACCTCCTGGCTGCTGCCCTCTCTCTCCACTCAAGGCCCACTAAGGCCCAATACTTCCCCGGGGGGTTCCGGTAACCCTCCGACACTCCGGTTTAATCCGAAACTTCTCCGGAACACTTCCGGTGTCCGAATATAGTCGTCCAATATATCAATCTTTATGTCTCGACCATTTCGAGACTCCTCGTCATGTCCGTGATCACATCCGGGACTCCGAACAACCTTCGGTACATCAAAACATATAAACTCATAATATAACTGTCATCGTAACTTTAACCGTGCGGACCCTTTGGGTTCGAGAACTATGTAGACATGACCGAGACACCTCTCCGGTCAATAACCAATAGCGGGACCTGGATGCCCATACTGGCTCCCACATATTCTACAAAGATCTTTATCGGTCAGACCGCATAACAACATACGTTGTTCCTTTTGTCATCGGTATGTTACTTGCCCGAGATTCGATCGTCGGTATCTCGATACCTAGTTCAATCTCGTTACCGGCAAGTCTCTTTACTCGTTCCGTAATACATCATCCCGCAACTAACTCATTAGTCACAATGCTTGCAAGGCTTATAGTGATGTGCATTACCGAGTGGGCCCAGAGATACCTCTCCGACAATCGGAGTGACAAATCCTAATCTCGAAATACGCCAACCCAACAAGTACCTTTGGAGACACCTGTAGAGCACCTTTATAATCACCCATTTACGTTGTGACGTTTGGTAGCACACAAAGTGTTCGTCCGATAAACGGGAGTTGCATAATCTCATAGTCATAGGAACATGTATAAGTCATGAAGAAAGCAATAGCAACATACTAAATGATCGGGTGCTAAGCTAACGTAATGGGTCATGTCAATCACGTCATTCTCCTAATGAGGTGATCCCGTTAATCAAATGACAACTCATGTCTATGGCTAGGAAACATAACCATCTTTGATTAACGAGCTAGTCAAGTAGAGGCATACTAGTGACACTCTGTTTGTCTATGTATTCACACATGTATTATGTTTCCGGTTAATACAATTCTAGCATGAATAATAAACATTTATCATGATATAAGGAAATATATAATACTTTATTATTGTCTCTAGGGCATATTTCCTTCACATGCCGCCCATGGAAACATGATAGCATGATATAATTCACGGATAGAATGACATAATTCAAAATATGATGACTGTAAACACTAAACAAGATGAGATGATATAACTATATGATGTCTTTATTAAATGGGTTGCCATGCCATAATTCAAATAGATGTTATGTATGTAAACATGATGGCATGATATAATTCAAATATATGATGTAAAAACTAAGCAATGTAAGACAACATGCATGACATGAGTAATATAACCCTACCAAGTTTGAGCATAGACCTCAGGCGGGAATAGGACTGGTCATCAGTCTCTGAATCCTCCTCTGAGGAGCTCTCTATAACCAGCAAGATGTCTGTTTCAGCAGGTAGCATTGTCTGCTCTGAATACCTTGTTTTCACTCCAGATACTTCCATCACCGCTTCAAATGGCTGATGCACAGGAAGAGCAGTTGAATATACAAACGTTGTCGACAAATGGAACACGTAATACAAAAAATGATAACATGATATAATTCACACACATGATGATTGGCTAAACAGCATGGCATTGCATAATTCACATATATAATGCCTTGCAACAAGATAGCGTTGCATAATTCACATATATAATGTCTTGCAACAAGATGGCAATGCATAATTCACATACATGGTAATTAGACACTAAACAGGTGGCATTCACACAAAGCATGTCTAAACTAATCAAATGACATAGCAATGCAAGACACCATACGCACGATATGATCAACATAACCCAGCCAAGTAGAGCATACACCTCGGGGGGATAGGACTGGTCATCTGTCTCTGAATCCTCCTCTGGGGAGCTTTCCATAACCAGCGAGATATGCGCTTCGTCAGATAGCATAGTCTACTCTGAAGACCTTGTTTTCACTCCAGAATATTCCATCACCGTGTCAAATGGCTGATGCACACGAAGAGTAGTTGAATGTACTAACATTGTTGACAAATGTAATACATAAGGAAAAAAAGGATGCCCTGATATAATTCACATATAAGATGACTGGATCAGCAGCATGGCATTGCAAAATTCACATATATGATGCCTGGCTAAACAAGATGGCGTTGCATAATTCACATATACGATGAAGAAACTAAACCGATGGCATTCACACAAAGCATGTCTAAACTAAGCAGATTACATATTTGATGTATAAAGTAAGCAATGCAAGGCACCATATGCATGATATAACCAACATCAGCATGCCAAGTTAGAGCGAAGACCTCAGGGGGGTAAATAGGAGTGGTCTTCTCCTTCTAATCCCCCTCGGAACAGTTATCTTCCTCTCGATTACAATCCGAGATGGGTGGAGGGGGGCTGCCTTTGCGCCTACCATGGAGCGACGTCTGCATGAAATTTTATTGCCACGCAAGGCTCGTCTCTTTTGCTCTACATGTTCAGTTCCATTGTGTACAACAACTGACATACATATGAATAAAAAATAGTGAGATTATGTAAGGAGTGCATGCAGAAATCAAGAGTGATGGTAGCAACCTGTGGATAGACCAAAATCAATGATAGCAGGCAAATAATGGCTTCAGTTAAAAATACAGATAATGGCTTCTTTACTGTTTGTTTCCCACCCAACATGAAACTCATAGTAGACACCAGAGATTAACCAGATAGTAGATAGATACTATTGATTGCGGCCCCGATATGTACCCCAACCATTTTAAAACTCAAGTTTGACCATTAGTTTGGAGCTGACTCGGAGTCTAATCGGTGAACATGACGATAAAGTAACATGTAATATAAAGCGATGCATAACTTAAGCAGACACGAAAGAGTGCGACCTCTCTTGCGGACCCGTGTAGTCCTCGAGGTCATCTGCTCGGTTGATGATGGTAATGCAGTTGTCTTGGCTGCCGGCGGCGGGAAAGAAGATCTGAGGCGGCGAAAGACAGTCTAGAGCCCGAATCCCTGCTGTGCTGGACCTTTCTGTCGTTGGTGCAGCTGAGCTAGCTAGGGTGGACGACGGCGCAGCAGGAGCGGGACAAACCACACAAGGTTTTCTTTGACAACTATCTGTAAGAGAAGTAATTCTGTAAGGGCTCGTTTGAGTTGGAGGATTCTAACAACACGGGGATAGGAAATACACAGTAATAGGATAGGAATCCACGTGCAAAACAGAGAATTTAAAAACACAGGATTTCTGCCAATCTGGGTGTTTGGTTCACAATAATTGGAAGATCACAGGATGCAAATAAGCATGGTGAGATTAAGTCAAACCATAAGAAAATGTACGGTTATAATGCTATTATGCTACTATCTCTTAGTCCTGTGCTTCATGAATAGGAATTTGGAAAGGAGGACAAGTGGATATTAAAATTCCTATGGTTTTTGTTTCAAGGAGACACTAAAGGAACAAATCCTACAGTTTTCCTTTCTCCATTCCTTTGAACCAAATGCATGAATAGTAGTAACATAGGAAACTTTCGAGTTCCTATGTTTTTCCTTCAGTTTTCCTTTCAAGCACAGCGATTCTAGTAGGTAGGCATGAGCAGGGAAAAGCCTGCACTCAAAAAATGTTTTTGTGCTACTTCTACTACTTTGGACCCAGGCCACTGCCCTACTAGCTCAACTCCCAGGCTCGTCTACAAATGCACAGCTCAAACGCGCAGAGATAAATAATGATGGCGTTCAAGAGAGTCCATCACGGATAGCTAAGTGGCCTGGTACCTCACTGCTTGTCATATAGTAGGAGAAACTAATCGTATTTCACTTACTACGTGTGCTCAGTGGACAATATTTATATAACATGTAGAGTAAAAAGCGATGCAACAAGTGTACAACCTCTTTGGCGAAGCCATGTCGATCTCAGCGTGATTGGGTTGGTCGGTGAGGATGCTGCGGCTGATTTGGCTATCGGAGGAGGGGGAAGAAGATCTTAGGCGTCTAGAGATGGAGCCCGGGGTACTGCTCCGCTGTGATGGAGGGTTTCGTCGTTGGAGCAGCTCCGGTGAGTTGTACGATGGCGAGGCTGAAGTAGGACAAGAGAGACAACGTTAACCTGAGTGGAATTCTAATAGCATCTCCAATAGATGACGTAAAATGCATAACCACAAAGTGCTAGATGTAAAATACATCAGCCTCTCATCTCTGAACTTAACTGTCAAAATTGAATTTAACTGTCGAAACTGAATTTAACTGTCCAAACTGAATTTTGCTGTCGAAACTGAATTTTACTGTCAAAACTGAACACACTAGTAGCAGAAAAGCAGTAGCAGCGGCAGCGCGCGCGAGAGCTGGGGCAGCTGGTCGTGTCGTAGCATCTCGGGTAGCAATTGCAGGGGCTCGAGGGAGAGCAGGATCTGCTGGTCGTGCTACAGCAGCGCGCACAAGAGTAGAGCAGCAGCGCAAGCAAGTGCAAGAGCGAGAGCAGCAGCGCAAGCAAGAGCAAGAGCGAGAGCAGCACCGCGAGCAAGTGCAAGAGCAAGAGCAAGAGCAGACCAGGCAGGGGACCGAGAGCAAGAGCAGAGCAGCAGCGCGAGCGAGAGCTAAAGCAGCAGCAGCTCCTACTGATGTGGACGTCGTCGCCGAGGGAGCGACACCATGGAGTAAGTGGTCAGCGATGCCGCCGTGGATGGAGCCCCGCCATGTCGGCTCGGGACCGAGCGCCCGCAGCACCATGAGACCGAATCAAGAAGAAAATGCGGTGATTAGTGTACAACCTCTTTGGTGGCGCCGACTAGGCCTCAGCTTCATCCGAGGAAATGGTGATGATGCTGCTCTTCCGGTGGTGCAGGTGAAGACGGCGGTATGGGAATGGAGGTGGCGCGAAAGACAATGGGAACATCGGAGCAACTCCTTGGAGGTGGAGGATAGGGTGGTTGAACTGGCGGGACGACGAGATCGACGATGGATCCTCATCTATTACGGTGGATGAGGGATGTCGAGGTGTTGTTGTGGACGACGTCGTCGGGGAAGAGGCTCCGGCTGGGTGGAGGACGGAGGAGGGTGTGGGGCCTCGGTGTATGAATGGGTGGGCGGATGGGATGGGAGTGGGGAACCATGGCTTAGGGACGCGCTTGTCCGAAATGTGGGGTAAGTTATGAAAGTACCCCCACCAATTTGAGCTAGGCGGTTCTTTCGGTTCAGGGGTATCACGGGCATTTCGCGTGTCGGGATTTCGCAGGAGGTGGGAGTTTTCGCGCGCGTTGTAATTTTGGGATAGCAAGGCGCGGGTTGAGATGGAGGGAGTTTTCGGAGCACAACAAGACAAAGATATATCTTAAATACTTCAGGGTAACAAGGTGCGGTTGAAATTTTCGGACAAGCCTAACGTGTAGTGTACCAAATCAATTAGCACTTCCGTCGATGAAAAAACAAACAGAAATCAATTCGCACCACACAAGAGAGTCTAGTCCCATGTACTGTACCAAATCAATTCGCACTACAAATGCCATTCAAAACTTTGAATTCATGTTATGTTCAATTAAAATATTTCGCTACGTGTATAATGCATGCAACCTGCTACTCAAATGAACGTTTTAGTGCATTCCAAACGTATATACTACCGCTTCAATATGAACTAAATTTGAATTCGTTTCTCTATTTGAATAAGATCTATAATCATGATTGTTGTGAAGTCAAACCATTTGAATTTGTTTCTCTATTTTAATAAGATCTACAATCATCATTATTGTCAAGTTAAACCATCGTTTGTGTATTATCTTCACAGCACACCACATGATTACTGTCGAATTAGATATGAACTATGTGTACTATATGAACTCGAACTCGATTTTTTGAATCCACTTTATGTTGATTTCAAATCACAGTACATTTCAAGCTCTAGCTAGATCTTCATTATCTAAACCATGTCTCATATGTATAATGTGTTTATCACATAATGTATGGTTCCCCACCCCCTACGCCTACAAGTATTTAGATGTGAGATGCAAATGCCACACATTACCACAAATTCAAATAAAATGTGAGATTGTTTGATATATAGTATTGTTTAGATTGTTCGATATTTAGTTGTAAGCTGCAAATGCCACACATTATCACAAATTCAAATAAAATGTGAGATTGTTCGATGTATAGTATGGTTTAGATTGTTCGATATTTAGCTGTGAGTTGCAAACACCATGCATTATCAAATAATGGTATAACATGTGCAAAACCACAGCACGTGTATCACTGCTATATACATGCAAGTGTATGTTTATAACACTAGGATCTCCTATTCAAATATATGAATCCACTTTAATATCAAACTATGATCTTTGTTAGTCTCTTACACCCACACAATCCTCTAACCTTTGTAGCTAGCACTAACTTTCTCTCGTACATGCACACGCCCTCCTCGCCCTCCCCCTCCCTCAGCATTCTATCATCGCGCACATTCATTTTTTTCTTTAGGTCGTTCTCCCATAGTCTCCACAGCTCCTTTCCGACACACACCAAACCAATCGATAAACCTCTCCAGCAATACACACACACCTTCCATCTCCTCCTTTCTGTGTCCATGCCTCGTGTCTCTCATACGGTCCCACACACGTGTAAACTCTCGCCCCTCTTTTCATCGATCTCACAATCGCACACTCCTCCCCCTATCTAGCTAGTAGCTAGGCCTCTGGCACCACCTCCTAGCTCCATTCTCTCTGTCTATCCGTCTCGCTGGGACTTATTTGCCTCTAACAAATGGATGTACACCGACCGATCTCCCACTATACATGTAGCCAGCTAGGTCGTTATAAGTCGTTTCTTCCCAACCGTCGACCGATCTACCTCATTATTTATGTCTCTCCCTTCCTCCGACAAACAACAATTGATCTACCGATCTAGTTAGGTTTGCTTACCAAACACATGGTTCCCCTTCATCATCCATGCATGCGTCCCGACACATCTATCATGCACACTCACACACAAAAACACATCCTCACTCTTATTGATAATATTGTAGTTCTTCACTCAGTTTGTCTAGTAGGCCTCTCCCACCATCTTCGAGAAGCAACTCCATCACCCATCCAGCACTCTACCCCTCTCCCTCCCCCTCTCTCTGTCCTCTCTCTCTCTTTGTCCCAACCGATCTCCCTCAAGACATAGTTGGGTCTCTCATTCTCAAGACATATACGAGTCGTTCTACCTCTCTAGTTAGGTCTCTGCCTCCCCCTCCCCCCCCACACACACACCGATACATCGAGCGCTCTAGTCATGTCTCCCTGCCACACACAAACTTGCCTTGTGCCCTCTGACATTCCGGTAGGTCAGTCGCCCTATATCTTTGACTTGCACACACACAATTTCGATGGCTCTCTTCATCGATCTCGCACCCACCCACTTGATCCTCTCTTCGACTCTCTCGATATCTATGACCCCTCCCTCTCTTCTCGTGGATCTCCCCCATTATATATAATATAGATAGGCCTATATTTCACACACATTGCATGTGTCAAATTTTTGTTCGAGATATCATCGACACATATTCCCACAAATACATTCACGAAATCACACCCCTCCCCAACAAAAAACACTCAGGAATGCACATGCCATCTGTCTAGGTTTGTATCTCTCTCACACACACCCACGTAGGTGGGGGACGTGCATGAAGAGAAGAGGTGCACGCACGGCGCATGTACTCCCTTCTATTTCCCAACCACACCCACGCGGGTACACGGTGGAGCTCATTTATGTACGAAAAGGCAGCCCACATGGTAATTTGGCACGTGTACTGGTTGTCCACTTGATGGAGGATCGTCTACCATGAGTGAACAAACAAATTGCGACTTGACGCGTTATGTTAAAAAAGAGGAAAACCATGTGGGGCCTACCTTAGAGGAAAGGATCTATACACTAGAGATGCTTTGTATGTATTACTTTTGATGTGTCCTGTCAACTCGCAGGAATGAGGAGAAGCTTGCTTAGTACACCGTCTCCCCCGCCCATGGGCGCAGTGGCTCGCAGGATGAGGTGAAGCTTGCTTACTACGCCTTACACCCGCTCCCTCGCCCACGCGCGTGGTGGCTCGCAGGACGAGGAGAAAATTTTACTACTCCCTCCGTTTACTCCTCGTCCCTACCTTGGTTAGAGAGATTATCATATTTTTTGAAATATGTGTCCTTTAGTAGATTTCAATATGAACTACTAGTACATACTCCAAACACTGATGTATATAAACGTATTTTAGAGTGTACATTCACTCATTTTGCTTCGTATGTACTCCCTCCGTCCGATGAAGAGTGTACATCTAGCTTCAAAATTTGTCCACAAAAGAGTGTACTTCTATCTTCCCAATCACTTTAAAGTGGGAAAATATACTTCTCTCTCATCACACGGTAATCAAGACCAATAGCAATCTACACATGGTCTTCTTAATTTCGACATGCACTTAGCTCATTGGGTGTTGGGTAATTAAAGAGGAGAGAGATGATGGCTTGCACCTTTCCAATGCATTTTTTACTCATCTTCATAATTTGTCCTAAAATTTCTAGATGTACACCCTTCACCGGGTGGAGGGAGTAGTCCATATTGAAACGGACGTAATAGTACGCACTCTCCCTCGCCCACGTGGTGGACGTGCAGCAATTCGTTTGGTCTCAGATAGCCAGAACGATATATACTGCAGTACCATTATTGCTCGACTTCCCGAAGAGGCGAAGAGCCAAGCGCAAGGTTAATATTTTGGAGATGCCAAGCGCAAGGTTTATAGGAGAACGAGTAGTAGTAGTAGTACGTACCAGTGGTACGTACTGTATGAGGAAGAAGGCAACAAGATATATGTTTTGCGTGACAGTCTCTTCTTACAGGACGTGCTAGCCCTAGTGGACCTCATTGTTGCAATGGGACTACTCCCTATCATAGATGGCACGATTCAGAGTGGTGGGCAGCGGGCATAATTCGGAGTTGCTTAGTCTTAAACCCCATGAAGAAGTCCCATCGAAAGGAATAGCGTCCTCTACACGTGCTCCTATGTAAAATGAGTAAATGAGACAAAAAGAAAAAGAGACAATGTAAAAAAATCACCAGCCTTAGATCCAGCCCTATTGTATCAGTGAATGATATTTCTACGTCGTGATTGACATGGCTATATTATTAACCGCTAAGGAGGTAGGAGCGGATTTTTAATTATTCGCGGAGGTGGCAGCGGATGGATATTCAACAAGGAGTGAAATGATGGCTGCTTCCTCGGTCAAACATAGAGAAAGGTGGGCCTCATGATTTCACGGCTTATTAGTCATTATTACTGCCTATGTTCTTTGCCCATACTATATAATAACCGCGTGGTAGTACAGTAATGGGCTATACTTTTAATATCCATGCTCGAAGAGAAGAGGTGCACGCACCCACGCACGTAGTGTACTAGAAGCACTCTTTGCACCTTTTGCGTCTTTCCCAACCACACACGTGACACGGTGGAGCTCATTTCTATAAGATGATGCAGCCCACGTGATAATTTCATGCGTCTAGTAGTAGTTACTCACTTATAAATACTGGAGGGTCGGGAACCACGCATGAACGGTGCTGTGTCATTTATAAATAAAGTTTTTTTTCTTCAGTGGCACGTACGCAATATAAATAGGTTCATATGGAGAGAAAAGGAAACCGCTCCACTATATACATAGCCAGGACGAGCCTACACGGTTGCATGCTGGGGTTGCTCTCTTCACACTCTCTCACACAAAACGATTGTGGCCACATCTCTAACATCCAGGCGGATCACGTCCGCCGGGGAAGGGGTGGATGCTTAGTGTAGATGCGGTCGCCGTCGCCGACGGCGAAAACCCACTGTCGGCACGTCCCGATCAGGGGTCCCCGCCGTTCACTCTCACAAAGCCAGTGAGGTTGCCTTTGTACCTTGCTCACTGCCGCGACATGGGCAGTTGCCGCCGCCCTCCTCTAGGTTGAGCTACATCTCGACATCCCTCAGGTACAACTTCCTTACCGCCGGCTTGCACCACTACCCCAGCTGCCCACATCACTTCATGTGGATATTTATCTACTTCTTTGCCCCGCACATACCTCTACTGGCTTCTATGTACTGTATTTGTGATGAGTTTATGTCTCATCAACTAGTCCTAGTAACCTTACTCTAATCACACTTCTTCAATTTCTTTGCCACCGGGATGCTCATCTCGATTTTGGTGAAACTGCACAAAATGATCCGATGGTCAAAGGGTTGCAAACTTCATTTCTTCTGAAGCTTTAACGTTGCCACCAAATTAAAGCCTGGTTAGGGTTTACGGTTCAAGGGGTAGGGACTGCATGGATATTTTTTTCTTTAGCTGTCTCTGTTCCAAAATAAGTGTCAACTTTAGTAGTATGGTAGTACAACTTTGTACTAAAGTTTGCATAAAGTTGAGACACTTATTTTGGAACGGAGGGAGTACATATTGTCTATGATCTGTCATTGAGATGCAATAGCATGCACGTTAGTCTCCTTTGTATTTGATGAAATGTTGCAACGGGGCAACCTTGGACGCAAGATACATGAAACAGAAGCTGGAAGCTTCATAGCATTGTACAAATTTATCTCGCTGAGAAATTACACTACGTACTATACTAGTACTATGTAAAGAGTTAGGTGTCGCACGGTGTCTAGAAAATATGGTGATAGTGTGAGGTGGGCCATGTAATCACTGAGCCTGCGTGTTTTCACTGCTTTCGCACTCCTCCACTGTAAGAATGGAAAAAATTGTAATCTAGTACCTCCTTTTACCGAAGCGTGGGACATCCAGCAGTCGTACCAGCTCAGTAATAATGACCAATGAGCCATCAAATCACATAGACCCAGTAGTAAGTTTGACGGACGAAGAAACCATCACTCTTGAATCCACTTCTCCCTTCAACGCCGTCGCCAATGAGAGGTCACGTCCACTCTGCCCGGGTAAGAATGCGGCACCGATTCTTTGGAGCGATACTGACCGTTTCGGGCGAGAAGCGCGCGCGGATGATGGAGGGCCTTTGGGTGGGCCAGGCTGGTCAGGAGTGGGCGTGGCAACTGTCCCGACCGGACGCCCGGAAACGAGAGGATGCACTGTCTCTCGCGGCTAAATCATACACTACACATCATCTCTCTGTAGGAGTAGGTCGATGTGTCGCTCTCTCAAACACACACATGCTGTTAAGCACACACACACACACACGCACAAGCACACGCACACACAGGTTCATAGAATAGGAATATCGTGCGAGTGCCAAGCCACAGGAAGTGAGATACAAATGGAGTACATACAAGAAGAGAAGAGGTGACGAATATTCCATCAAACCTGGACTGAGGAGTAGTAGTCCCTCCGTCTAGGTGTTAAGTCATCTTAGAAAAATCAGATATTCCCAAAATTGTCAGGACCCCGATTCCAAGTCACATCGATCTAGCCGGTAACACCTCATATCACTTTGTGGCCTCACGCACGGTATTCCCACGGGTGTCGTATTACCATGGCCCGGGACCGTTTGCGCCTTTTGGCTCACGTATATGATAGTGTCGCTAGCATCCATATGACAGAGAACCCGGGCCGACATGACTAGTCGTGAACCCAAAGTGGCACTAACTTATGGGGACAGGCATACATGAATCAACATCGAGCATGTCGGTCAGCAGCGTGCGAATCCGGGCTGTAGCTCTGGGCTAACAGGACTCCGGGAACCCGGGCTGTAGCAGGCTACGCAGGACTCCGGATGTCACCGCATGACATTTCCCCGAAGGGACAGACACAGGAACGAAGTGAATCACATGCCGGCCAGTCAAGTGTTCCGGAGCAGTAGTGCTGGGCTAGCAGGACTCCGGTGAACCGGGCTGTAGCGGACTACTATGGCTCATGGAAGCACAAGACTACATTTCCCCATAAGAGAGGCTACCAAGGATAAACAACTAGGTTGTCGGATCCCACACATACCAAGCATTTCAATCATACACACAATATGCTCGATATGTGCAAATACAACATGGCATCACAACAAGACTCTACGACTCAGAGTATTTATTCATTAGGCTCCGAAGAGCAAGATATTACAAACATGGTTCTCATGACCCAACATTCAGAGCATACAAGTCAAAGCACATGCGGAAGCTTAACATGTCTGAGTACAGACATCTACAAAAGAAAAAGGCTGCAAAGCCTGACTATCTACAAGACCCTGCCGAGGGCACAAGATCGTAGCTGAGGTATCAAGCTAAACGTCGAAGTCCACACGGAACTACTAGCGAGACTGACGTCTCTCTGCAAAACATAAAATAAGCAAACGTGAGTACAAATGTACCCAACAAGACTTACATCAGAACTATCTACATATGCATCGGTATCAACAAAGGGGGTGGTGGAGTTTAACTGCAGCAAGCCAGCTTTGACTCGGTGGCTATCCTGAACTACGACTGCAAGTAACTCTTTTGAGGTGGCGCACACGAGTCCACATATTCACCATATCAATACACCACTATGGATCCGCTCCCGTCTCCGTACGAGAACGCCATCCATAGCACTCACGCTTATCTTGCGCATTTTAGAGTATCCACTTTCACTTGTCTATGAACTGTTATAGGCAACCCAGAAGTCCTTTACCGCGGACACGGCTATTCGAATAGATCATATTAACCCTGCAGGGGTGTACTTCGTCACACATGCTCTCGCCACTTACCACCATGTACACGTCGTGTACCTCGGCAACCTTCAAGCGGAAGCCTGGCGAGGGAGTCGGCCACGACCTGACTAACCACACAAGTCTCTCGTCCAGGTTTATCGCCTATTCGGGTTCCATCTGCAAGGAGATCCGGCCGGGGTATCGCTCACGGCCCCAAACGATGTGTGCAGGGTTCCCGAGCCCACCATCCGGGTGCCACTCGGTACACCAGGCCACGTGTGCCTCGTCTGTCCCAAGCCCACCTGTACCGGGTGCCACTTGGTAGACTACTAACACTACCTACAAACACCAGAAACTAGTTGCAACTCCTGGACAGAGATCAAGTTGATTAATAAGTCGAGAGGGGTCGAGTTACCGGAACCCAATGTGTGGTAGCAACTGTTCATGGATCACAAATACAGAACTCAGTTCCTGAGGACGGCTGCAATGAGACAACCCACCATGTACTCCTACATGGCCTCTCACCGCTACCTTTACCAAATTGTGTTCACACACTTAGCTCTCAACAGTAGGACATGTTCACCGTATTACAATTCATCCCCGATGAATCAGACCCGACTCAACTCTAAGCAGTAGCAGGCATGACAACAAGCATGAATGAGTAGGCACATCAGGGCTCAAACAACTCCTACTCATGCTAGTGGGTTTCATCTATTTACTGTGGCAATGACAGGTCATGCAGAGGAAAGGGGTTCAACTACCGCAGCATGTAACAGATGAATCGTTGTTGTCCTAATGCAATAAAAGAGAGCAGGAGCGAGAGAGTGGAATTGTATCGGAATGAACAAGGGGGTTTTGCTTGCCTAGCACTTCTGAAGATAGTATAGCTCTTCATCGGTGTCATCGATCTCATCGTCGAAACACGTCTATCGAGAGGGAACAACCACCGGCAACAGAGAAGGAACACAATCAATGCAATGCACAATATGATGCATGATCATGACATGTCGATATGTTGTGATTCGAGCTAATGCAACTAGCAACATATTAAATGGAGTTGGTTTGAACCTTAGGTTCAAATTCAAACTTCATATGTGAGGGTTTAAATGCCTTTTATATGATTTGGTCTAAACAGCAGCCATAAGTTGTTTTAACATGCATGAAACAGTACAGATGGATAGATTGGATTTTTCTGATCATTTTTCATATATAACTTATTTCATTTGGAGTTACAGTTGATTTTATATGATTTTTAGAAGTTTATAACATTTTCTGAAATAAATAAACCATTTAAGATATATTTAAATTCCAGAAATGAACTACTGCGTCAGCATGACATCACTGTGATGTCAGCGGTCAACAGGGCGTCCAGAGTCAAACCTGACGTGTGGGCTCCACACGTCAGTGACACAGGGGTTAAACTGGTTTAACTGATCTAAACTAAAACTTAACTAGAGTTAGTTAGGGCGTGGGGCCCATATGTCAGTGACCTAGGGTTCATTAGCTTAGTGCTAATTAGTGGTTAGGCCGGCGTTTAGCCGCTGGCGAGGTGCCGAGATGGCGAGCATGCGCGGATTCGCATCACAGGACACGGTTCGTTGCACTGGTGGCACCTTTGGAACGCTGGGCCTCGTCCGCGTCGATTGGCGGCGGAACGAGACCAAATGGTCGCCGGAGACGACGACGGCGACGAAATCAGCGGCGGCTGGAGCTCGGGCAGGATTGGCTACTTGCTATGGTGCATGGGAAGGTGAGCTAGGAGGTGCGTTCGTCTCCTAGGAGCAGCACGAGCACGATGACGTGCTCAGGGGCAAGCTACGGCGTCTGAAGCCACGACGGTGACATGGCTGTCGGCGGCGAGCTTCGGGCACTTGTGGAACGATGGCTAGAGGACGGGAACGGAGGGGGCGAGCAAAGAGGAGAGATGAGGAGCTCATAGCAAGGCGGCGCAGAAGGTCAGTGGGCTCGGGGTCGCGCCAGACGTCACGAATCGACGGCGGTGATCGGTGGTGCCCGAGGGGGAAGACGAGCTCGAAGGCGTCACCACGGTGCTCTTGGGGTCGGGATCTTCCGCGTGGAGGAGCTTTACGTCGTCATGGAGCTTTTGGACACGGGAAAGGGGCGAGACGACCACGGTGGTCACGGTGGCAGTGAACGGCGGCGACGAGCTCCGCTCGGGTCGGGCGAGAGGGCGAGGGAGGCGAGGCGGGGAGAGAGGGGAGCGGTCGAGGGGGTCCAAGGGTCTGCGTGGCAACGCCAGAGGCGTCCAGGCCGTCGAGGAGGCAGGCGAGCAGGGTGGAGGTGGCGCACGCGTGTGCGCGCACGGCGGCCACACGCCCTGCCTACTGGCCTGGGGAGGAAGACGACAGGGGAGGTGGAGGTGGGCTGGGCCAGCGAGCTGGGCCGGCTACAGGTAGATGGCCAGGTAGTCCTTCTCTCTCTCTCTTTTATTTCTGTTTTCTATTTTTCTTTTCTATTATTTGTTTTGATTTAGTTTTAAGCACTAAACCATTTTGCTTTCTTCTGATAATTTTGCAGGGACTGAAAGGATTATCCCAAAGCCCCTCACAATTTCTCAGAATTATTGGACACATATTCGATATATAGCAAATATAAATCCAATGCAAATAGTTATTGCATTAGCTTCAAATGCCCAAAATAAATATTTATGAGCTCCTAAAAATATTGGTTTGAATTTTAATTCTGGCCAATATTTTCATAGAGAAACATGAACATTTTCTTGGACCCATTTGAAGCAATTTTTATCTTGGTCTTTTTCAGAAATGATTTCTGAGGCTTTCACATGTCCCCATTTCAAATTCATTGAAATTTGAACATGATGCACACATGACTAGCTAGCCTAGAGCAAACCAGAACTAGGGATGTGACAACTCACCCCCACTAAACAAGAATCTCGTCCCGAGATTCAAGCGTAGGGTAAGATGAAAGGGGAACGCAAATTAACATAATCTTCACGATCCAATTGTTCTTCTCGAAGATGTTGATTCATTGCATCATCTTGATCTTGACATCTTTTCTTTCGAGAGCTTCATCCAACTATGATGACGGAAGAGAGGGAAACTCTACAGGATCGATCTTCTTGAAGATCGGGCACTCAAGATCAACTCATGGAGTGAGACATTGGAACAACTCTTGAGTTGAGACAGTGGATGGAAAGAAAATAGATGACAAAGGTTTCAAGTAGCAAGGAGAAATTGACATGACTCCATAACGGAGCACCTTAGGAAAGGTGACTCGTAGAATTATTCCCTTAAGTGGCAAAAAGAATTACTTTTGATACAAAGATCGTTGAAACTCTTTATACCAGCCTAAGGCAATCACAAACGATCATGTGAACGAATTCGAAAGAATGGCATACTCATACTAGAAGGAATGATGTGGACTACCTTGTTGAAGACAACACCATGGATGATTTTTCTTATCATCGGGGATGGATGGGACCCATAGTAGGACCACTTTTGAAGATTATCCTAAACAGTAATTACTGAGGTGCAAGCTGGGATCAAAATGCAAATGCCGGGTATGATTCTAGTAACTGGGGATAACTCAACGAGAGTGATTCCACCGTTGAATGGTTCTAGCATAATCGAGGATACCGAGAGCACAAGGACCCATGAGGATCAACTTCTAGAATAAGTTGCACTAAATCCTCATGGAGAAGATGGTTAAATAGCTCAATCAAGATACTACAATGATAGATCTTCCGTCTAGGTGTGTCGGCCAGAACATCAACCTTGTCGGGACCTACATCATAATCTTGGAAAAGTTCCAACCGTCATATCTGCCTGAGATTCAGATCTAGTTGGTAACAGGATATTCCAGACTCATCAGGTCTAGAAGAAAATGAAGGTTTGCAACAAAAATCGACGAGATGACGTTGCGAGATTCTCGGGAAATGAGCTACGGTAGCAAGCTCCAAAACATGAGTTGGTTCTGCTACATACATGTGAGCACGCTGTCCCAGACAAGCATGACCACATAGTAGTCTTACAATGAAACACTACCGAGTTCCGGTGGAGAACCCTCATCAAGGATATCGAAGTCTTTACGCAAGTCCATGGATTAGATCCCAAGCATAGACTCCTCTTCCTTGAACAAGTCAATCAGGGGCTTGGTGTGCTACGGAATGCATATGGAGTGGAGGTAATTAATCTACCAAACCATGGTATACTTTGCACATGCATGACTGACTTGGGATGATTCCGAAGGAAGCCAAAACAATCTTTCTCGAACTCACGGCGACAACTTGCACCAAATGCACATGATTTCGAGGAAGTCACTACTTTCATCCAAACATATACTTCATGAACAGAGCATGAAGAAAATGCTTACACAATTTCCCAACACTAGCTGGATGTTCAACACGAATCATGGAGGAGACAAAATGCTGCTGATGGGCTCAACAGCAACTCATCGGAATTTCCATATCACTGGACTTCCACCATCATGTGAACATGATGATAGCATTGGTCAGACCAAAAGATGTAATGGTGTATGCTCGAGGAATCAACCACGAGTAAGACAACATTACGAACATCGTTGGTTCTGATTTGATTTGATATTAGCCCATACTCAAATCAAAGTTTGGTTAAGATGATAGGTCCATTAATTGATCACGAGGACCAATCGATGAAGAAATCATCTTTCTACAACAAACACACACACAAGAAATATACTTTGGAAAGAACAAAGTCAGGCAAGCTTTTATCTTCCAGCTCTCCAAGTTGTTGTTAAGCTTAACCAACTAGCTCAGGGGTATCCAACATAGATTCTTGGAGAAAAGGGTGGCTACAAGAACCCAACTTGATCACGAACTCAACATAGCGATTAGGTGACAACTTGGTGATCCCTCCGAGAAGATATTCGGAAAATCACTAACCACCGATATGTTACTAAGCTCGAGAACAATCTTGCTTTTCAGGGGAAGACGATGTGATCCAGAGAGTGATGGATTGACACAATCCTATCTCGTTGATCAAGGTGTGCACCAGGGAAAAGGGACTAGGTTGCATGATAAATCTTAGGATGATGATTCAGTAACCAACACACTAAGAATAAAAATTATTGTCAGTTAACTACCGAGCAACATGGTTGCTAGGAGTATTGATTTCACACATCATGGTTCACTTGTCGGCATTCCGGTTGCGACAACACGGGACCGAGGAAAGAAAATGATGGCGAGAAGTATCACTACATCAAGAATTCATGAGAGATTGTGCAATTCTCACGTCATTCTTGATATGAAAGAGGGTGACATTCCAAGGTAGAACAGATCAAAGGCTAGATTGGCAATTTGATTTGCGGAATACAACTACTTTGACCCAATCCTCGAAATGGATGAGGTACTGGAGTTTTTTTTCTCCTAGTCATTCCGGAATAGAACGACTTGACGGACTACAAGAATAACAGGCATCAATGAACGAATGGACACATACTCTTGACTGTCAATTGACAGACAATGGTCGGAATACAAGTGAAGAGTAACAACTCAAGGAACATATATATTTCTGAGTTGTGGATGCATAGATTAGTATGTCAAACAAGTTCAACATATTTCTTCCAGATAATCCATGCAGAAAGGTAGGACTGGCAGATTCACAATTCAGAATGGAGGACTCATCAAGAGCACTCTTATTGTGATCTTTTGGTTCAAGAACTTCTGCCGTAAGCAGTTCATGGTATTTGGAAGAAGGATATACCACGGACCTCGAGGACTATCGCAAAGGTTACTAATATCCTAAAGGAACTAGCAAACACTACCAACATGAATGAGTAGAGTGAATCTCGGGTTCAAGAACCCAGAAATTGAATGCCTACCAGCTAAATGGCATCACGGGATGCTTTTGAGAATAATGGCCAGAATCATCACACTTGTTATACAAAGCATTGCTAGATTACTAGGTGGTCCTCTATGACACCTACGGTCATAATAATAGCTCCAACATATATGTCGAGGTAACAGAGTACCTCAACTCACCGATTAGTGTGGTTAATCTGGCCCAAATGGACATCAGGTACGGGAGGAAGGGATTTGCAAATGCATCAGATTATTTAGAAGCCTGGGATGACTCGGACAGCATAACGGTTGTAAAAGCTCAAAAATACTTGAGACATCCTGCAAAATAGTGGCATGACCACTCAACATCACAATATCAAGGTTCTGAGGCCAGCTATGAACATACGGAAGTAGTAGAAACTGAACTAGGGCTTGAATCCAACAATCCTACAAGTCTACAGATTAGTAACACGTGATCCTGATAGAAAGATGAGAAGCCTAGTCCTTAATCCCCGTAGAAGAGAAGAGGGTGACTTAGATCAGAAGGGCATAAGGTAAAGGAGTAAAAAGAGCCTTACGTTCCCTTCCACAATCAATTCCCTTATATAACTAAAGCACTTCTAGACTCAACTTCGACCAGTTTGGCTTGGTAATCCTACAGGCAGTCAGGCTCTGATACCAAAGCTGTCAGGACCCCGATTCCAAGTCACATCGATCTAGCCGGTAACACCTCATATCAGTTTGTGGCCTCACGCACGGTATTCCCACGGGTGTCGTATTACCATGGCCCGGGACCGTTTGCGCCTTTTGGCTCACGTATATGATAGTGTCGCTAGCATCCATATGACAGAGAACCCGGGCCGACATGACTAGTCGTGAACCCAAAGTGGCACTAACTTATGGGGACAGGCATACATGAATCAACATCGAGCATGTCGGTCAGCAGCGTGCGAATCCGGGCTGTAGCTCTGGGCTAACAGGACTCCGGGAACCCGGGCTGTAGCAGGCTACGCAGGACTCCGGATGTCACCGCGTGACATTTCCCCGAAGGGACAGACACAGGAACGAAGTGAATCACATGCCGGCCAGTCAAGTGTTCCGGAGCAGTAGTGCTGGGCTAGCAGGACTCCGGTGAACCGGGCTGTAGCGGACTACTATGGCTCATGGAAGCACAAGACTACATTTCCCCATAAGAGAGGCTACCAAGGATAAACAACTAGGTTGTCGGATCCCACACATACCAAGCATTTCAATCATACACACAATATGCTCGATATGTGCAAATACAACATGGCATCACAACAAGACTCTACGACTCAGAGTATTTATTCATTAGGCTCCGAAGAGCAAGATATTACAAACATGGGTCTCATGACCCAACATTCAGAGCATACAAGTCAAAGCACATGCGGAAGCTTAACATGTCTGAGTACAGACATCTACAAAAGAAAAAGGCTGCAAAGCCTGACTATCTACAAGACCCTGCCGAGGGCACAAGATCGTAGCTGAGGTATCAAGCTAAACGTCGAAGTCCACACGCAACTACTAGCGAGACTGACGTCTCTCTCCAAAACATAAAATAAGCAAACGTGAGTACAAATGTACCCAGTAAGACTTACATCAGAACTATCTACATATGCATCGGTATCAACAAAGGGGGTGGTGGAGTTTAACTGCAGCAAGCCAGCTTTGACTCGGTGGCTATCCTGAACTACGACTGCAAGTAACTCTTTTGAGGTGGCGCACACGAGTCCACATATTCACCATATCAATACACCACTATGGATCCGCTCCCGTCTCCGTACGAGAACGCCATCCATAGCACTCACGCTTATCTTGCGCATTTTAGAGTATCCACTTTCACTTGTCTATGAACTGTTATAGGCAACCCAGAAGTCCTTTACCGCGGACACGGTTATTCGAATAGATCATATTAACCCTGCAGGGGTGTACTTCGTCACACATGCTCTCGCCACTTACCACCATGTACACGTCGTGTACCTTGGCAACCTTCAAGCGGAGGCCTGGCGAGGGAGTCGGCCACGACCTGACTAACCACACAAGTCTCTCGTCCAGGTTTATCGCCTATTCGGGTTCCATCTGCAATGAGATCCGGCCGGGGTGTCGCTCACGGCCCCAAATGATGTGTGCAGGGTTCCCGAGCCCACCATCCGGGTGCCACTCGATACACCAGGCCACGTGTGCCTAGTCTGTCCCAAGCCCACCTGTACCAGGTGCCACTTGGTAGACAACTAACACTACCTACAAACACCAGAAACTAGTTGCAACTCCTGGACAGAGATTAAGTTGATTAATAAGTCGAGAGGAGTCGAGTTACCGGAACCCAATGTGTGGTAGTAACTGTTCATGGATCACAAATACAGAACTCAGTTCCTGAGGACGACTGCAATGAGACAACCCACCATGTACTCCTACATGGCCTCTCACCGCTACCTTTACCAAATCGTGTTCACACACTTAGCTCTCAACAGTAGGACATGTTCACCATATTACAATTCATCACAGATGAATCAAACCCGACTCAACTCTAAGCAGTAGCAGGCATGACAACAAGCATGAATGAGTAGGCACATCAGGGCTCAAACAACTCCTACTCATGCTAGTGGGTTTCATCTATTTACTGTGGCAATGACAGGTCATGCAGAGGAAAGGGGTTCAACTACCGCAACATGTAACAGATGAATCCTTGTTGTCCTAATGCAATAAAAGAGAGCAGGAGCGAGAGAGTGGAATTGTATCGGAATGAACAAGGGGGTTTTGCTTGCCTGGCACTTCTGAAGATAGTATAGCTCTTCATCGGTGTCATCGATCTCATCGTCGGAACAAGTCTATCGAGAGGGAACAACCACCGGCAACAGAGAAGGAACACAATCAATGCAATGCACAATATGATGCATGATCATGACATGTCGATATGTTGTGATTCGAGCTAATGCAACTAGCAACATATTAAATGGAGTTGGTTTGAACCTTAGGTTCAAATTCAAACTTCATATGTGAGGGTTTAAATGCCTTTTATATGATTTGGTCTAAACAGCAGCCATAAGTTGTTCTTACATCCATGAAACAGTACAGATGGATAGATTGGATTTTTTTGATCATTTTTCATATATAACTTATTTCTTTTGGAGTTACGGTTGATTTTATATGATTTTTAGAAGTTTATAACATTTTCTGAAATAAATAAACCATTTAAGATATATTTAAATTCCAGAAATGAATTACTGCGTCAGCATGACGTCACTGTGATGTCAGCGGTCAACAGGGCGTCCAGAGTCAAACCTGACATGTGGGCTGCACACGTCGGTGACAGGGGTTAAACTGGTTTAACTGATCTAAACTGAAACTTAACTAGAGTTAGTTAGGGCGTGGGGCCCATATGTCAGTGACCCAGGGTTCATTAGCTTAGTGCTAATTAGTGGTTAGGCCGGCGTTTAGCCGCCGGCGAGGTGCCGAGATGGCGAGCATGCGCGGATTCGCATCACAAGGCACGGTTCGTTGCACCGGTGGCACCTTTGGAACGCTGGGCCTCGTCCGCGTCAATTGGCGGCGGAACGAGACCAAATAGTCGCCGGAGACGACAACGACGACCAAATCAGCGGCGGCTGGAGCTCGGGCAGGACCGGCTACTTGCTATGGTGCATGGGAAGGTGAGCTAGCAGGTGCGTTCGTCTCCTGGGAGCAGCACGAGCACGATGACGAGCTCAGGGGCAAGCTACGGCGTCTGAAGCCACGACGGTGACATGGCCGTCGGCGGCGAGCTTCGGGCACTTGTGGAACAATGGCTAGAGGACGGGAACGGAGGGGGCGAGCAAAGAGGAGAGATGAGGAGCTCACAGCGAGGCGGCGCAGAAGGTCAGTGGGCTCGGGGTCGCGCCAGACGTCGCGAATCGACGGCAGTGATCGGTGGCGCCCGAGGTGGAAGACGAGCTCGAAGGCGTCACCACGGTGCTCTTGGGGTCGGGATCTTCCGCGTGGAGGAGCTTTACGTTGTCATGGAGCTTTTGGACACGGGAAAGGGGCAAGAGGACCACGGTGGTCACGGTGGCAGCGAACGGCGGCGACGAGCTCCGCTCGGGTCGGGCGAGAGGGCGAGGGAGGCGAGGCGGGGAGAGAGGGGAGCGGTCGAGGGGGTCCAAGGGTCTGCGTGGCAATGCCAGAGGCGTCCAGGCCGTCGAGGAGGCAGGCGAGCAGGGTGGAGGTGGCGCGCGCGTGTGCGCGCACTGCGGCCACACGCCCTGCCTACTGGCCTGGGTAGGAAGACGACAGGGGAGGTGGAGGTGGGCTGGGCCAGCGAGCTGGGCCGGCTACAGGTAGATGGCCAGGTAGTCCTCTCTCTCTTTTATTTCTGTTTTCTGTTTTCCTTTTCTGTTATTTGTTTCGATTTAGTTTTAAGCACTAAACCATTTTGCTTTCTTCTGATAATTTTGCAGGGACTGAAAGGATTATCCCAAAGCCCCTCACAATTTCTCAGAATTATTGGACACATATTCGATATATAGCAAATATAAATCCAATGCAAATAGTTATTGCCTTAGCTTCAAATGCCCAAAATAAATATTTATGAGCTCCTAAAAATATTGGTTTGAATTTTAATTCTGGCCAATATTTTCATAGAGAAACATGAACATTTTCTTGGACCCATTTGAAGCAATTTTTATCTTGGTCTTTTTCAGAAATGATTTCTGAGGCTTTCACATGTCCCCATTTCAAATTCATTGAAATTTAAACATGATGCACACATGACTAGCTAGCCTAGAGCAAACCAGAACTAGGGATGTGACAAAAATGTTTAGACGTCATCCATTAACTTCGCATCTCAATCCCCTCCTGGCCTCGTTGCTAGCGAGTGTTCTTACTTAGGGAGTGTTTGGATCCTTAGCAAGAACAGCTATAGCCTAGCCGGGCAAGGTTAGGTGGTTGGAACTGTTAAAACATGTTAGCTTTTGTGGGCCAGCTAGCTTGTGTGGGCTAGAAAACCTTACTAGCTCAGGAGAGCCAAGTCTGCTCGCTTCCGAAGGTAAACTTCGCACACGGAAAATCTGCGACCCACTCATGACAACGATTTTCTCGGGGCAAGACTGGTAAGAAAAAGAACTAAAACGTTTGACCAGGAAAGGTTGGGAAAGCGAAAGCTGGCTAGCTAGGCTAGCCGAGCAATTTCCTTACTAAGCAATGTAACCAAACACTCCCTTAGACTTGCCATAGTGGGAATAACTTGAGCAGTAACATCGAGTCCAACTCAACAAAGTTGCTTACGTGGCAATGAGTTAATAAGGAGAGAGATAGTTTGAGTAACTTAGCTAGTTACCGTAACATCACAGGTCCCAATGCAATACGAGTCTATAACCTAATAAATGAAGCTTGGCATGACACCACACTTATGTTACTACCCACTATGAAGGTAGTAACATAGTCTAGGGATATGTGTATGTTACTATCCAATATGGCTAGTCTTACTCTGCCTTGTTATTTCCCCCAGAAACCCAATGCATGGAGCGCAACTATGCGTTGATCAGTTAGGAAATCAAAGTCGGCTTGCATGTGAGTTAATATGTGGCCCTGCATCGTAGCTAAAACGGCATCTCTTAGTTGTTGTGATTAATTGTTGCGTTTAGAGACAGAAATCAGGGCTTTGATTGGAGGAAGGACCGGTCAAGTTTCTCCTTCTCCTCCAATCTGCTTGCACCTTGGTCCCGCTGCACCTTCTAAGGCTGGTCATAGTGGGAGTAACTTAGCATGTAATATAACACACCCCAAGAAAAGTTTGCTTAAATGGCATGTATTTAATGAGAAGAGAGATGGTTGGAGTAACATAATATGTTACTGTAACATAACATATCCCAAGGCAAAATGAGTCTACATCTTAATAAATGATGGCTTGCATGATACCACATATATGTTACTCCCCATTATGAAGGTTGTAACATAGACTAGTAACATATACATGTTACTAGTTTAAGTTACTCCCCACTATGACTAGCCTAACATGAGTTACACCTAGATGGAGGGAGTAGTACGAGATACGGTGGCACACTGACTTAGGTCGAATACAAGTGCCCAAAATTATTGGAAGAGAGAAAAGTGTACAAACTAAATAATTAAAAGAGTAAAAAGCACTGTTGGTCATTGAACTTATCATATAAGTTCACTTTGGTCACTGTACTCAAGAATACGGTCGATACGGTCACTATATACGTGATGAGGTGATTATACGGTCACTACGAGATCGCATAGCTCTGTATTCATCCATTTTGACCAGTTAAAGAATCCTCCAGGCACCTTGTCCGATCTGTTTTCTCTCTCTGTCATGCAGGTCCTACCTGTCATTGGGTGGAAGAAAGAAGTTGAAAGAAAATAAAAATAAGCACGGGGCGTGATTCGAACCCTAGACCTCACGCTTTATACGGGCAAACAGGCTAACCAGCTACACGAACCTCCAGTTGTGATTAACTAGTGGCAAATATAGTTTTCTACCTTTAGTAGCGGCACACGCTTGCAGCGCGCAGTTTGCAGTGCATGCACACGCACTAGCACGGACTCAAGTCGCACGCTGGCCTCTATTGCCGCAAGTTCGTGCAGTACCTCGCCTGTTGTCCGCCGTTCCCGTTGTTGACCCTGCCACCTGAGGTTGTCGACCTATTGCTCTACCACTACGCCAAGTCCGAGCTCTCGCTACTTGTGGTGCGATGCATACGAACTCCATCTGCGTGAGATGACATGGCCATTAATGATGATTATGATGACACCCACACTAGGTCGCTCTACTCGCCTTGTGTGCACGATTGTCGTGCGGCTGGCGAAGTATGACCCTGCGGCCTCAACTTCGTCACTGGTCACCGGTGTGTGCGTGTTGCGTGCTAACTAGTTTGTGTCTGCTCTCTGCGTGCTAGTGTGTGAGTGCATGCATGCGTATTATGTGCATGTTATAATAAGGATTCACTTAAAATAGTGCGTGAGCGAACAAAGGGATCAATTGGACAGTGTTCACGAGTAGTAGCAAGATGTGTGTGGTAAGATACACCGCTGGTGCTTTTAATTTTTCTTATTAATTTGTTTGTTTCACCCTCTAGCTGGTGGGACCCAACATACTACGTGGAGAGAGGTAAGGTGACCAAGGCTGCATTATTTCTGTACTACCAACACTGCTTTAAATCCCAAAAGACCTTACCACCAAACCCACATGACACGATTATGATTTAAATCCCAATGACTCCCACGCAAAAAAAAACACGGCATGCTTGTCACACGAATGTAGGAATGTATAAAAGGTTATTTTCCTCTCATTAAACATAATGTGAGGGTGGTGTAGCTGGTTAGCCTGTTTGCTCATCAAACTTGAGGTCTCGGGTTCGATAACCGCACTTGAGCACAATTTTGTTTTTGTTCGACTTCTTTCTTCCACCCAATGACAGGTAGTCCCCACATGACAAAGAGAGAAAGTGATCTGGGGCGGTGCCAGGAGGATTCTTTGATTGGTTAAAATGGATGGATACGGAGCTATACGATCTCACAGTGACCATATAATCACCTCATCATGTATACGCTGCAGCCTCGGCGCTTGTTGTCTAGGGTTTGCACTCTTCACACTCTCTCTCTCTCCACTATATATACACGATGGAGCCTCAGCGCTTGTCGTTGCTCTCTTCACACTCTCTCACCCTCTCCAGATCTAAACAAGACTTCGTTGGCCTCTCTCTCTCCCCTCACTGCGGGTCAAAGAGCTGGCAGGATCCGTCCACCGGGAAGGGAAGGAGGCTTAACGCTGTCGCCGTCGGCGAGGGAGGGAATCCACTACCGGCATAGCTATTCTCTTTCACCCAGCGGCGGGGCGGGAGGGCCTCCGACTCCTTCCTCGCCGTTGTACATAGTGTGGGCAGAACGGCCTCCGGTCGCCCACCGAACCACAACCCAAGAACCTTAAGGTATAATTTACTTATTCCACATGCATTGCTCTAGCTGCATCTGGGCTTTTCCCGCTTCTGCACTCGAATCTAGGTGTTGGATCAAACAAGAAAGTAGTGGGGAAAGTTGTATAGCATGAATCTAGGACGTGGTTTAAAGAGGAAAGGAAGGGGGAAGTAGTGGGGAAATTTGGATAGCATGAATCTAGGACGTGGTTCACAGAGGAAAGGAAGGTGGAAAGTAGTGGGGAAAGTCGTATAGCATGAATCTAGGACGTGGTTCAAAGAGGAAAGGAAGGGGGGAAGTACTAGTACAGACTGGCCATCCAGCACCTACGTTTGTCAAAAAGGGAAAACAATGACAAATGTAGTACGCACATCTGTAACGAACAGATTAGGGGGTCCTCCGATGGCCGGACTATATACTTTATCCGGACTGTTGGACTATGAAGATACAAGATTGAAGACTTCGTCCTGTGTCCGGATGGGACTCTCCTTCGCATGGAAGGCAAGCTTGGCAATACGGATATGTAGATCTCCTCCCTTGTAACCGACTCTGTGTAACCCTAGCCCCCTCCTGTGTCTATATAAACCGGAGGGTTTAGTCCGTAGTACAACAAGAATCATACCATAGGCTAGCTTCTAGGGTTTAGCCTCTACGATCTCGTGGTAGATCAACTCTTGTAATACTCATATCATCAAGATCAATCAAGCAGGAAGTAGGGTATTACCTCCATCGAGAGGGCCCGAACCTGGGTAAACATCGTGTCCCCCACCTCCTGTTACCATCCGCCTTAGACGCAGAGTTCAGGACCCCCTACCCGAGATCCGCTGGTTTTGACACCGACATTGGTGCTTTCATTGAGAGTTCCACTGTGCCGTCACCGTAAGGCTTGATGGCTCCTTCGATCGTCGGCAACGATGCGATCCAGGGTGAGGTTTTCCTCCCCGGACAGATCTTCGTATTCGGCGGCTTCGTACTATGAGCCAACTCGCTTGGCCATCTGGAGCAGATCGAGAGCTACGCCCCTGGCCATCAGGTCAGGTTCGGAAACTTGAACTATACTGCCGACATCCACGGAGACTTGATCTTCGACGGATTCGAGCCCATGTCAAGTGCGCCGCACAATCACGACGGACATGAATTAACTCTGCCGTCGGACAGTGTTCGGGAGGTCACACCTGCAACTACTCTGGCCCGCAATCCGGAACAAATTGCGCCATCTGAGGACGGGTGGATAGACCTCGCCACGGAGGCCGCACTCTCAGTGGCGATAGAGCCGAATACTGACTTCACCTCCCACGAGAGCCGTGTTGCCGAACCGTTGGGTTCATCTCCGGCCACGGGCTCCGAGCCGCTTACGTCTGTGCCCATCGAATCGGATCGGGCACCGAGCATGGAGTTTACCTCCACGGATATCTTTCAGCACTCGCCTTTTGGCGACGTGCTAAATTCATTAAGGTCTCTCTCCCTGTCAGGAGAACCTTGGCCGAACTATGTCCGGCTAGAATGGGATGCGGACGATGAAGAAATTCGCTCCCCACCCACCACCCACTTAGTAGCCACTGTCGACGATTTAACCGACATGCTTGATTTCAACTCCGAAGACATCGACGGTATGGACGACAATGCAGTAGACGAGCAGGAACCACCGCCTACAGGGTGCTGGACAGCCACCACATCACACGATATATACATGGTGGATACACCCAAAGAAAACAATGACGAGGAACGGAAGGATGCAGCGAAGGATAGCTCCCTCGAGAAGCAACCAAAGCGACGCGTAGGCGCCGCTCCAAATCCCGCCTCGGCAAAAACAGCGATAACAGCGCAAGAAAAAATAACACCCCGGTCGACTCCAGAGGAGACGACAACATTGACCCAGCGATAGAGCAGGATGAACCAGCGAACGGTGAACATAGTACAGAGCAGTTGTCCGAACACGTCGACGCCGAGGATAAAGCTCATCAACCTCTCTTCGGAGAGGAAAACAGTCCGGACGACGATGCACACGTCATCCCGGAAAGGCACTTGGAACAAGAGAACCTCCGTAGAAGGCTTATAGCCACCGCGAGGAGTCTGAAGAAGCAGAAGCAAAGGCTTAATGCGGTGCAGAATACGCTCAACAGTAGATGGAGCAAAGTGCTCGACACTGAAGAAAAGTATGGCGGTAGTTGCCATACAAAGAGCTATCCAAAGCGCAAGCTGTTGCCTGAGTTCGATGATGATGCCGTAGAGTCTACACAGCCGAAGAATAAAACGGCCGATCAGCCAGATCGACCACCCCGTGGCCGCGGTAGGGCGGCTAACGGGGCCGCACATAAGTCGACACACGATTTACGTGAGGACTTGCGCCAAAAATCCGGTATGACCAGGTCCATCTATGGATCTAGGAAGCATGCTCCGGCACAAAATGAAAACCGAATACTACAACCGTCTGAACGCCATGATACATCCAAATACAGGGGTGCGGCACACCCCCTATGCTTCACCGATGAGGTACTGGATCATGAATTTCCAGAGGGATTCAAGCCCGTGAACATAGAGGCGTACGACAGAACGATAGACCCTGGGGTCTGGATTGAGGACTTCATCCTCCATATCCATATGGCTCGAGGAGACGATCTCCATGCCATTAAATACCTGCCCCTCAAGCTGAAAGGACCAGCTCGGCACTGGCTGAAGAGCCTCCCCGAAAATTCAATAGGAAGTTGGGAGGAGCTTGAAGATGATTTTAGGGCCAATATTCAAGGGACTTATGTCCGACCTCCGGACGCAGACGATTTAAGTCATATAATTCAACAGCCCGGAGAGTCAGCCCGAAAGCTTTGGAATGGATTTCTCACTAAGAAGAACCAAATCGTCTACTGCCCAGACGCCGAAGCATTAGCAGCTTTCAAACACAGCGTTCGCGACGAATGGCTCGCCAGACACCTCGGCCAAGAAAAACCAAGGACAATGGCAGCCCTAACAAGCCTCATGACCCGCTTTTGCGTGGGCGAAGATATCTGGCTGGCTCGTAGTAGCACCAGCGACCCAGGCACATCTGAAGTCAGGGATGGTAATGGAAAACCACGACGTAGTAACAGCAAGCGTCGAAATAATGAAGACAGCCCAGCGAACACGACGGTAAACGCCGGATTCAAGGGCTCTCGACCCAGTCAGCGGAAGAAGCCTTTCAAAGGCAACAGAGATGGACCGTCCAGCCTCAACAAGATTCTAGACAAATTATGTCAGATTCACGGCACCTCCGACAAACCTGCGAATCACACCCACAGAGAATGTTGGGTCTTCAAGCAGGCCGGCAAGCTAAACGCCGAACACAAGGGGAGGGAGACACCAAGTGAAGACGAGGATGAGCCTCGTTAGCAAAGCACTGGGGGAAAGAAAAAATTCCCACCAGAGGTCAAAACAGTGAACATGATTCATGTAACAGAAAAAAAGGGCAAACATGCACTCCAAGACACATGCGCCGTAGAGCCCGTCACCCCCAAGTTCAACCCTTGGTCGGCCCGCCCAATCACCTTTGATCGCAGGGATCACCTGACAAGTATCTGGCACGGAGGATTGGTTGCCTTGGTGCTCGACCCAATTATCGATGGATACCATCTCACCCAAGTCCTCATGGACGGCGGCAGTAGTCTTAATCTGATATATCAGGACACAATCCTCAAAATGGGGATAGACCCGACAGGAATCTGCCAAAGTACTACTACCTTTAAAGGGGTAATACCAGGCCCAGAGGCCCGCTGTACAGGCTCTCTAGTACTAGAGGTTGTATTCGGTTCCCCCGACAACTTCCGAAGTGAAAAGTTAACCTTCGACATCGCTCCATTCCGAATCGGCTATCAAGCACTACTCGGAAGAACAGCTTTCGCTTGTTTTAATGTAGTACCGCATTACGCTTCTCTTAAGCTTAAGATGCCGGTCCACGTGGCATCATCACAGTTAGTGGAAATATTGAGCGTTCCTTACGCGCGGAAGAATGTGCGGTGGCTTTAACAGCCGAACACTAAACGACCTCTCCAACCAGAATAAATGATCGGTCGTCAAGACCACGGACACGGCTAGACGAGTCTGAAACATTACTAGCTATAAGAGCTTAGATAAACCTGAGATTGGTTTGATGTTTATACCCCCATAGGCGGTACCAGGGGCTTCCCGCGTGTAAAAAGGACTATTTCGGCTCAACTTTACTTATCTTGAATTTTAATGGTTTATTGCGAATAACCAATTTTTGGCACAATAACTTTCACCTAAGTTCTCCTCTTTTATAGATGACAATCGTGCTACACCCTTCCAGGATACAGCACAACGGAGACACAGGCGCAGACGTGCAGCAGGGACCCGCTCAAAGGTTTCTTTTTAGATTGAGACCCTGTGTAAACCTTTTTACTGTCTTTTATTGCTTCACATCTTTCGGATACTCAGTATAACCGAGAAGGATGCCGAAGTTATTAGCATTTCGCCACGTTAGAATATTGCACGTACCTGGACACTCGGGGTTCATTATCAAGGGCATTGCTCAGCTCGGTATATGTTATAAAGACCGAATACCTTAGGGAGTGTTCGGCGTCGCGAGTTTGGCCTTATATGCATCAGCTCCGAATCATGCCTTTGGTCAAATGTTGGGTTTGCCCGGCTCCCGTGTTTTGCTACCTTATGTTCCGCTCTATCGGCTAAGGTGGCACCGGGAGAACTACTGTGATTGTGCCCTGGTTCATCCGGACGATCACCTTAGTAGAGAAAGCCGAAAACCGACTGTCATGATAAAGCGTGAGACTGGTCAACCACTCGAAGACTCATCGGAATCTTCGGGATTCCTCCGCATTAACGAAGGACCGGTTTTCCCGGTCATGTACGTACGCGCCCCGAATTCGGATGAGCGCGGAAATACCAGGGGCTATATAGTAGCCCCACTGTCAAACTCCTATGGTTAAGTGAAAGTGTTAAAGCAATATAGTCCGATTGCCTCGTTCGCCGTGCTACCACCTCCTTAATGGACCAAGACGTTGGATCAAGTGTGAAGACGCGCTTTTGCGAACACCCCCGCATTATATGCGTGGGGGCTGAAGCCGACGACTGCAAACTTTCAGGATATATATATATACACACACACATAAACGACTGCAAAGGAGGCATAATACTCTCAGGCAAAAGTATAAGCATAGCCTTTATAATTCAAATAACATTGTTTTTACAATGGGGATACATGTCACTAGAACATAATATTCTTCGAGCACTGAGCCTCTATTAAACGAGCGCCTTCAAGGACTTCTTCAAAGTAGTGCTCGGCCGATACTCGGCCTATGGCCGAACTCTGGGTTGCAATAGCGGTGGCCTCCATCTCTGCCCAATATGTCTTGACACGGGCAAGAGCCATCCGCGCACCCTCTATGCACGCCGACCTCTTCATAGCATCGATATGCGGCACAACACCAAGGAATCGTTGCACTAAGCCAAAATAACTATTTGGCCTTGGTCCTTCTGGCCAAAGATGATCCACAATAGACCTGATGGCAAGCCCGGACAACCTATGGAGCTCGGCCCACTCGGTCATTCGCTCGTTTAACAGCAGCGGCCGCACCGGAACATTGAACTATGACCAGAACAGCTTTTCCACTTCACGATCTTTTTGATCTTTGAAAAACTCGGCCGCATCAGCAGCACTCGCTGCCAAATCCACGTATGCATCTGCAGAACTCCATAATTGATCAAAAGGGGCATACTTAGGATCTCCGAACTTCGTCCGCAACAAAAAGGGCTTCCCAGCCGTGATATCTCCGGCTTGACGCAGCTCCTCCTTCGCCGCTCTGATTTTAGAGCGGACTACCTTGGCTGCTACCATGGCCTTCTCCAGGTCCGTCGTCTTCGTTCGGCTTTCCTTTTCTAGAAGCTCGTAACGGTCGGCGGCATCTTTCAACTCAACGACCATCTTGGCTATTTTATCCTTGCTTTGGCAATGCGCAGCCTGTTCGGCTCTCAGCTCTTCAACCGCCTTTAGAGCGGCCGCATCACTCTTCCTGGCTTGTTCCTTGGCTCGGTCAAGTTTCGTCCGAAGGGTCTCCGCGGTGGCAGCTCCATCTGCACTCACAAACATATTAAAGATACTAGCATCATGCTCCTCTGAATATGTGTTGATCACCGGAGACAATACATCCCCTGTGCCTCGTCAAGCCGCTTGTTTACAAGCACGATGTTGGCATCTGCCGCATCAAGTTGCCGCTTCAGCTCGGCAAACTCACCAGTCCGGCTAGCCACCGGACCTTCAGCCACCTGCACATAAAGGCGGCATGATTATTACCTGGGACTATGATCCTCTGTTTGCCACCGTTTTTGACAGCAACCAGAGACTCAGGGGCTACTATTTTCATAGGGCACACCTAGCGTGTGCGGTACCATCAAAAAATATATACTACTTTGCGTACCTCAAATCCTCTCAGCAGGCTCATAAAAGCTTCATGCAACCCGATTTTGGCGGATGAAATCCTCTCAACCACCATACCCATTAGCATACGATGCGCTTCTGAGATAGCCGCTTGCTCCAGAAGATTCATCAGTGCGTCGGGTCGTGCACCGGACAGTCCCAGCCTCTTTCTGTTTCTCTCCTTAGGAGTCGAATACTTCGGACTTCGGGTGGCCGAAGGGTTACCCTCTGGCCTTGGCTGATCAGGAGAAACCCTCCGTGACGACACCTCAGGGTCGCCCGCCTCATGAGGCGGGGAGGCATGGGGAGGTGTTTCGCTCTCCATCATCTCCGGAAGAAGATCCCCCGAAGACGAACTCTGTCGAGAAGGGCTACGATCCGAACTACAAGACATATGCTTCGGTTACTATCCTCAGAAATAAAGCAGGATATTTTTACTATGAAGTACTTTTGTCTACTTACAGCTCGGTGGAGGGCTGATCCCCTTGCGGGCACTGTGCGGTAAGGATACCCTCCGGGGCAGGACCCTCTGGCGAAGATTTCTTCCCTCGTTTGGAAACCATTGTTTCCAAGTCTTCAGAGGCGGTCCTCTTCCTTCCCTGGGGAGAGGGAATTTCAGATTCTTCTCCCCGGTTATCCTCCTTCGCGGAGGCGCCAATTCCCCCGGTTTGGATGAATAATGAGTGAGGCCTGCTTTCAGCCTCTTTATTCGCCCTTTATCTTCCCCTGAGGGCGCTTGAAAAGGCGCAAGCTCAAGCATTCTGGCCAGTACCAGATCCGCTGAGCCTTCGGGAAGGGGGGCCGAACACCTGATCATCTTCGCCTTTTTTACCTAGTCCTGGTCAAAGAGCGACTTTTCAAAATGATGTTGTGATAAATAAAGAGACAACGTGTTCGGCCGAAGGACTACTTACTTAGATATCTGGACGATTGCAGCTCAGACCCGCATCCTCGGTGGTGTCCGGACACTTTATTTGTGATCCGAAGAACAATCTGTACATCTCTTCGAGTGTCATGCCGAGGAGGTGCTGAATAGCTCGCGGTCCTTCCGGGTTGAACTCCCACATACGGAGAGGTCGACGTTTGCAAGGCGGGACTCGACGAACTAGCATGACTTGCATTACCATGACCAGGCTGACATCTCTCTCGAGGAGATCTCGGATGCGACTCTGCAATATCGGCACATCACTGGCCCCCAGTACGGCCCCTTGTTGATCCATGACGTCAGTTGTGGCAGGGGGCCCGAGCGAAAGGCAGGGGCGGCCACCCACTTAGTACCGTGGGGAGCTGTGATGTAAAACCACTCCCGTTGCCATAAGCTAGATACCTTCGGGAAGGAACCCTTTGGCCATGGAACATCGGCGACTTTGCTCATTACGGCTCCTCCGCATTCTGCGTGTCGCCCATTAATCGTCTTCGGCTCCACATTAAAGGTCTTGAGCCACAAGCTGAAGTGCGGGGTGACGTGGAGGAAGGCCTCACACACGACGATGAACGACGAGATGTGAAGGATAGAATCCGGGGCCAGGTCATGGAAATCCAGCCCGTAATAGAACATGAGCCCCCTAACAAAGGGATCTAGACTAAGTCCTAGCCCTCAGAGGAAGTGAGAGATGAACACGATGCTCTCGCCGGGTTAGGGAGTGGGAATGACCTGCCCTTGAGTAGGTAGCATGTGCGAGATTTTGGCTGTCAGATACCTGGATTCTCTTAGCTTCTTGATGTCCTCCTCTGTGACAGAGGAGGGCATCCACCGACCTTGAAGGTTGGATCTGGACGTGGTTGAAGGTCCGAAGTGCCTAGCCTGAGCCTTGAGTGTTGGAACTCGAGGTGGGGGAAGGGTTCGATTGAGTGCGAGGAGAAAAGGACAGGCCTTGGCCTCTTTATAAAGAGGGTAAATATCAAGCGTCCTCCGCGTGGCCATTTGGAACTTGCCTAAAATCGAGGAGTCATACCAACGGGCACGATTAGGTTACCCATATCCGTATTGATGAGAATCCCGTAATAAGAGGAACATGATCTCTGCTTCGACAAGACGTGCCAATAAAACTGCCTCGCGGAACGTGCAGTGGCAGGCTGGTTGAGGAAAACAGTTCGAATAATGACCAGGCCGTGGTGTGATGTCACGTTATGAAAAGTTGTCAGCAGATTAGATTTGTGGAAATATTATTCGCTCTACGGTGGTATGTGGAATTTGTTTTGCAGAGCCGGACACTATCCATGTGTTCAAAATCTTCTATGAAGTATTCGGAGGAAGAACCCGCCTTGCAATGCCGAAGACAATCTGCGCGCCGGACTCGTCGTCATTGAAGCCTGGTTCAGGGGCTACTGAGGGAGTCCCAGATTAGGGGGTCCTCGGACGGCCGGACAATATACTTTAGCCGGACTGTTGGACTATGAAGACACAAGAGTGAAGACTTCGTCCTGTGTCCGGATGGGACTCTCCTTGGCCTGGAAGGCAAGCTTGGCAATACAGATATGTAGCTCTCGTCCCTTGTAATCGACTCTGTGTAACCCTAGCCCCCTCTGGTATCTATATAAACTGGAGGGTTTAGTCCGTAGTACAACAACAATCATAACATAGGCTAGCTTCTAGGGTTTAGCCTCTACGATCTAGTGGTAGATCAACTCTTGTAATACTCATATCATCAAGATCAATCAAGCAGGAAGTACGGTATTACCTCCATCGAGAGGCCCGAACCTGGGTAAACATCGTGTCCCCCGCCTCCTGTTACCATCCGCCTTAGACGCACAGTTCGGGACCCCCTACCTGAGATCCGCCGGTTTTGACACCGATAGTGGTTCAAAGAGGAAAGGAAGGGGGGAAGTACTAGTACAGACTGGCTATCCAGCACCTACGTTTGTCAAAAAGGGAAAACAATGACAAACGTAGTACGCACATCTGTAACAAACTGATCTTTTTGTTTTGGGGGACAAGGCTGTAGAGTTTGAGCAGGACTAGATTTGCTGCCCTCACATAGGGAAAGGTGTCTAAAGATAACAAAACTGGGACCAACAGAAATATGCTCCTTGGTTGTTTGTTCTTTGTTGCAACATATTGTGCATCACCCCTTTATACATCGGTAGATGCACATGGTGCTGGTGCATCCACTATCTCGTGCAACTCTTTAGTTGTTGTTAATCTAAGGCCCTGTTTGGTTAAAAAGTCCTAGGAATTTTTTTAGTCCCAACTAAAAAGTCCCTAGTCCATACCTGCTTGGTTCCAGGGACTAAACATGGACTAGAGGTTATTAAATGACATGCTAAAAGACCATGTTACCCCTACTAATGAACTAATAGAGATAAGGTGCGATGCAGGGCAGGGGTAACTATTGGAAAAAGTCCCAAAAAGACTCTCCCTCAGGGTCTTCTTTCTTTAGTCCCAAGTGCCCACTTTTAGTCCCTAAAAGTCCCTCCTGTTTTGTTTAGATGGGACTGAAAGGGACTTTTTTTAGTCCCTACACCAAAAAGTCCCTGTAAACAAACACCCTCTAATAATGACGCTAGAAAATTGATGCAATGCCACAGTTAAAAGAAAATTACATGTTTAACAAATTTTATTGTTAATATAACATCTATGTTCATATGAATCAATGCCACATTTTGAGAAATGCTACTGTCTTGCTTTCTTTCCCATTTAGATAAGTTAGATGCTTATTTTTGTTGGCTTCTGTGTCATCCACCATTATTGACCACTAGTTGTTTCCTTTGCACCTCTGTCTAAACAGGGTTATCTACTTCACCTCGTTGCTATTGTGACCTTTTGTTGCACTGCACAAAACACTTATGTTTTAAGAGTGTTTTGTGCAGTTCAACCAAAATGTCACACTAACAACGTTGCTTGATTGCTTGATCTTAGTGGAACTACACAAGAGGAGATCTGACTTCCTATCCGTGTTGGCAAATTTGGTTCAGATCTTCTTCTTGTGAGTTGTTTGAATTATGCGTCATGAGAGGTCAGTACTAGCCTTCTTTCACATGATTGTGGAGTGTGCTTTCATATGTTGTGCTACTTATACAGTAATGATGCTTGATATTAGTGAACTGCAAAAATGGAGACAAGACTTCCAATCTGTATGTGCACCGTAATATCCCATTGAGGTAAGATAAGGATATTTCACAACTGTTGGCCTATATTTTGCCACTTTCATCATAAACTTAATGTCGTTGTTTAGTGCTATACTTGTGCTCCCTAATTGACATGCCAAATCTTACATTGAAGGTGAAACTTGTCTGTTATTGAACCAAGTGACGAAGGGGACAAAATCAACTCCCGGTGCTCTAATCAAGCACTGGAACTGTGATGACACAAGTAATGATATAGTTTTGCATCTTAATTTATTGTTATGGCTGGAACGAGCAATTGTTTTGCCACTGATTTGATGCCACTCTTAATGTAATATGTAATTATCTGTACTTGTGCAAACAGGGATCTTCTTTGAAGATAACATATATTTTAGTGGAACTGCACAAGAAGATGTTGGAAACATTAAACTAATCGAGGAGTATATAGTAAGCATGGAAACCACAGTAGATAACAACAGATGGTTCCGGAGAAGTGCTTGATCTGTATGCTCTACACAATAAGCCTCCTAACAAAGGTTGGTACTCGCCCACGGATTTCATCCATATGATTGGGCTTTGTCATCTCTATTGGTGGTGTGCTACTGTTTAGATACTGTCATGAGGAAGTGGTATTGTCCTTGAGAAGTGCTTCATTGTGATGTTTTAAATATTTCCTTTCCTTTTTTTGAGCAAATAGCGATGCTAGCATTTAGTTGCCCTCTTGTCTTTGCACAACAGGATCATCCTCCTCTGAATAAGAATATGGAGTACGTGAAGTGCCTAGTTCCAATTATGCCAGGATAAAGAAGCCAAGCCTCTCTTCTTAAGAAGGGAGCACTTGAAGGATGGTTACATTATTTCCCACAAGAACAAACTAACTTTAGCTCAGAAGGACTCACGGATCTCCATCTTTGTTGCTGTGATGGCCAATACAATGTTGTGTTAGGATTCCTTCCGATGAGTTCCATTTTTTTAAATGTGTGCTCTGCATGGATTGTGGCACCCCGGCTCAAGAAACCGGAACGCCCAGTATTCCAGCCCAGAGATCGAGGTGAAGTCTTCTGGAATACGGCACTGCTTAGCATAGAACAAATCAGCTCGTTATTACAATCTATTTGGGTAAAAGGGAATTACATCGGCACGGCGACACTACGCCTGCTACGATTGCTCCATGCAAGCAGCAGAACAACACGATGCAGCGGAATAACTCTAGCAGCGGAACAACGATGACGGTGGTGAACTCCACTCCGTAGGGACTCTGGCTGGAACGCTTATCCTAGCTCACAAACAAGGAATCCACGGCAAACAATCAATCAAATCCGGCATGACCTGCAAACTGGCATGACATGCCAGGACAGTACATTGAATGTACTTGCAAGCTCACAACAACCAGAAGCATTCAAGACAAACAACAGCATGGCAATTACAGGTTAAGCAAGAATTATCATGAGATCATCAGGATAACATGGCATGAACAACATGAACATGATACAGCTAGAACAATATGAGCATGGCATGAACATATAAATCTGACGATACGAGCATGCAACATGATGACACTATATGCACTACTTATTCTGCTCGGGTTACCTCGTAACCAACACATGCATCACTTACCAACCTCGGACATCACACGATCATCTCAGGATCAAATCAAGCTTGGTATAAACAATACCGTAGTAATCATTAAATGACCATAAGGAGCTTGATCTTTACCCACGATTCTCACACAACATCACGAATATACAACAACTCGGTATCCTTGATACCACGGTGATCATTCACAGATCACAAACGGAACCACTCTGGGCTCAACGGGTTACCTCGTGACCAAACGGTGACCATTCACAGATCACATAACCAACTTATCTCATCATCGAACCAGGGTTGTTATTAATCAAGTTATTATTATTACTATTGACCCATAGTGTGGCCAACTACGAACTGGGCCCTTATCCGCGGGCGTGGCTATCGATAGATTTAATATACACTCTACAGAGGTTAGTACACTGTACCCACACCATGGAACCCATGGCCTCGCACTCCCATTCGGGTGGACCAAGGACGTTCGACAAAACCGTCCTACTGCCATGACACCCTCCCGGTCACTCCGACCAACTCCCCTCTGGGATAAGTCCTGGATGGCCCCGTGCCTACCAAAGGCACCAACAGCCACCCTCGTGATGTTGGCGAGGTCGGAGGCCCTCCAGAAGAGAGCCCCCAAGCCTTGCCCGAGAAGGGCGCCGGACGCGCCTTCCTATGCGATGGGGGGAGGCGCCCCTGTCGCGGGCGCTGATCCTGACGAGGTTCCAGCCGCGACGCCACCCTCCTGAGGTCCTGCATGGCGCAGCTGCTTCCTCTTCTTGGGGGTGGCCTCAGGAGCGCACTCACCCTTGCTGTCGGGGTCGTCGATTGCTGCGGCTTGAAATGCACGCTCAAGGGAGCACACCGCGTCTCTTTCTTCACATGGAACCGTGATGATTCCGCCGCTTCCTGGCATCTTGAGGACATTGTAGCCGTGATGGGTCACCGCCATGAACTTGGCCAGGGCTGGATACCCGAGGATGGCGTTGTACGGCAGGTGGATATGCGTGACGTCGAAGTCGATGAGCTCGGTGCGGTAGTTCTTGCATTCTCTGAAGGTGACAGGGAGGCGGACCTGCCCTATCGGTGTGGTGGAGCCGTCGGTCACTCCTGAGAAAGGCTTGGTAGGCTAAAGCTGGTCATACGGCACTTGGAGGTTGTCGAACGTGTAGACGGATAGGACGTTGAGCCCTGCGTCGCCGTCGATGAGGGTCTTGGTGACTTGCACGTTGTTGATGAATGGGGAGCAAAGCATCGGGAGGGCGCCAGCAGTGGCCGCGCACATGAGCTGATCCGCTGAACTGAAGGTGATGGCGCACTCGGACCACCTGAGCGGGCGTGTGGCCTCAAGCTTGGGGAGGACCGCATTCACTTCATGAGCAAACTGTTTGAAGATACACTGCGAGGCTGGGGCCTGAGCTCCGCCCAAGATGCAGGCGATAGCGGATCCTGGAAGCCCCCAACCCCTCGTCTTCATGGTGGTCGTCATTCCTTCTCGGTGGTGGCAGCAGTGGATGAAGGCCAGCGTTGCCCTGAGGTCGGTCCTCACGAGGCTGGTCCCTCCAGGCACCCTCGCGAGGCTGATCCTGCCAGCGGTCCTCACGAGCCCGGTCGCGCCACTCCTGGCGCAGGCCACGGTCGTCCCAACATCCGCCACCACGTCCTCCTTCCCGGCCGTAGCCCCGGCCGTTGCGCTCGGGGCGTCGACCGAAGCGTCCTTCTCGAATGGCTCTGAGCTCTTGACAGTCGCTAGTGTTGTGGGTATACAGGTTATGGAAGGCACAGAATGGTCGGCTGCTCTTGGATGAATCGGGCTGGTCTCTGCCGCGCTTGGTGTCTGGTTCCGCTGCGAGCACGGCTGCACCCTTGCGCTTCACGTCCTTGGCCTTGGCTTCCTTCTCCTCCGTGTCCGCGCTCGGGAGCTCGAGGAGGGAGAGGCGCCATTCCTCAGCTCTTGCGCACTTGGTCGCCAGGTTGAACAGCTCCTGAGATGTGCACAACTCCTCGTGGATAGCGAGCTCCTCCTTCATCTTGACGTCACGGATGCCATCAGAGAACGCGGAGATGATGGCCTCGTCCGTCACCTTGGCGATCTTGAGACGAACGTTGTTGAAGCGCTGGATGTACTTCTTGAGGGTCTCTCCTGGTTGTTGCTTGACGCGACGCAGGTCTCCCGCGGCCGGTGGGCGGTCACAAGTGCCCTGGAAGTTGGCGACGAAGCGGTCACGCATCTCGTCCTAGGAGGAGATCGAGCCTGGAGGCCGGTTCAGGAGCCACGAACGGGCGCCGTCTTTGAGCGCCATGGGGAACCAGTTCAACATGACTTTCTCGTCGTCGTTGGCCGCCTCGATGCTCAGCTCGTAGAGCTACAGGAACTCCGCGGGTTGGGGGCGTCGTAGCGATGAGGCAGATCCGGCTTGAAATTGCCCGGCCAGGCGACGCTACGCAGCTCGGGTGTGAAGCCGCGGCAGCCGGCCATGGTCACCGGGGCCTGTCTCGGTGGCGGAGCTTGGTCTTGACGCCCATGTGCCGCCGCAGCAAGCGGCACGGGGACCTGCCGCGGCAGACGATCCTGGCGCGGTGGTGCGAGGAGTGGCGGAGTGTTCTCTTGCGATCGAGGGACTTCTTGGCAGCTTCTTTCTTCACGCGCGGGCGCCGAACATGGTGGGTCGCGCCGTAGAGGCGCGCGCCTTGGCGCCAGGGCGCCGTGTTGGGGCAGAGGTGGCGGAGGTGCTCCGTGAGCTACGTCGCCTGTAGCTGGCGGAGGGCGAGGCGAAGAAATGGATTGCGCAGGGGAGCCCCATGTGGCGTAGACAAGCTCGGCGATGTGGTCGAGCCAGTCCTCGTAGTGGTCGTCGACCGGGCGGTAGCGCAGGAGCTTGTGCGCCATGTGGAGCGCAGCCCATGCGTCCATGGGAGCGCGACGAGCGTGGTACGACGAACCAGCGGGAGTCGATGATGGAGTGGCGGTGCGGCCGTCCCACCGCACCGAGGGATGCAGTGAGGACGCTTGCTGCTCATTCCCCACCAGGCCGGTGGCGGCGTTGGCGAAAGGCGATGGAGAACGACGAGGTGGCCCGCCGACGGGAGCCGTCTGAGCGACACAGGTGGCGAGGGCAGCCCGGCGCTCGGCACAAGCACGGTGAGCGTCCGCCATGGAGACGACGGAGCAACTGGACGCGGAGCGACGGAAAGGAAGCTCCGGCGCACCCCTACCTGGCGCGCAAAATGTCGGATCATGGGTTCCGGCAAAGCCCTCAAGGTTCAAACACTGGGGTGCGCACGAAGTTTTTCCCTCCTACCGATCCGCGTCCTAACTGGCTAAGATCTCGCGGATGAACTCGACGAACTCACAACACAAAAGACACAAGATTTATACTGGTTCGGGCCACCATTGCATTGTAATATCCTACTCCAGTGTGGTGGTGGTGGATTGCCTCTTGGGCTGATGATGAATAGTACAAGGGGAAGAACAGCCTCCTGAGGTTGAGGTGTTCTTGTGCTCAGTGAACTTGTGGGTGTGAGGATGGAAGATGGAATCCATCCCCCTACTGTGGTGGCTAGTTCTACTTATATAGGCCCTGGTCCTCTTCCCAATATTGAGCGGGAAGGGATCCCACAACGGCCAGATTTGAAGGGGAACATCTAGTACAGCTTATCCTGACAAAAGTGGTCTTCGCCTGCAAAGGCTCTGGTGGTGACGCCGCCTTCAGCTCCATGGTGACCTCCGTCTTGCCGCCCTGCTGGTCTTGGTCTTCTTGAACTGATATGGAAACCTTTGCTTGATGCCTCGGTACTCTGCGCCTGCGCTCGCTCCCTTAGTACGAAAGAGGAAACAAGGACTCTGCGCGCGCTGGCGCCCGCCTGGTCTCGATCGTCATGGCTCACGTCATGATAACCTCATGAGGTTTGCCCCGCCTTGATCTCTCCGCTCCTTGCGAGCCAACCCGGTGAGGCCGCTCCCGAGGAGGTCTTGGGTCATCCGCCTCGCGAGGCTTGGCCCCTCGCGAGGGTCTTGGATGCCTTGTTGATGAAGATGGGTCGTACAGGCCTGCTAGCACAGCCACGCCGTGGGCCGTAGGCAGGCAAGTCTGGGGACCCCCGTTCCCAGAACGCCGACAGGGATACATGCTCACCATATATAAGAATCATATGCAACCAAACACTTGATTCTTGAGGTAGGCATATGTTTTGACTGACTTGTACTTCTGACCAAAATATTGCTGATCTGACTCTGGAGCTGTACTGCCAACTCACCATATAATCTCCGAGGACGGTGTATTAGTATGATACTGATGCGGACTGAATGGCTTACAAGAGAAACCATCCGAGTAGCTTGCTGAGGAAGACTTATTAACTTCTGCTCAAATCTTTTGTGTGGGTATCGTGTAGAAGAAGGCTCTATAGCTTACACACGAAGCTTGGTCTGGTTATTGTGATGGAGAAGCCTGAGTTCCGTACTTGAGAAGCTTCTCCAGGGGTTTGCTTGTTGAGAAAAATTCATTTTCGTCTGTCAGAAGCTTTTACCGAGGTATCTTGCTGAGAAAGACCGGGTATCTTGGACCGGAAATTGTTCACATATCATGCTGAGGAAAGTTGAGGAACCTTGCATCATAAATTTCTTCCGATAGCGTGTGAAAGAATACTGAGTTTCTTACATCCAAAGCTTCATACTAATATGCAGACTAAAATCTACACATATGCCCATACTATTCTATGGCTGATTATTTGCATGAGAATTTTTTTTTGACTGTCATCCTTGAGCATATCACATTCTAACCTTATTTCGGATGATAACATATTTCAAGCATCATGCATTGCCGAGCCAAAAAAATTTATGTGATCCATACCTTTGACTGAAAATATACCATTGATCTTGTACTTTACTTGTCTTGCTGCTGACTTGATCACTACTGTTGTGAGGATTTTGTACTGACGTAGACTTGAGTTATCAGTACTATTGTGAGGACTGCACACTAATGCAAAATTTGATTATCAGCCTCAAGATCAGATATTCCCCATTTCACTGCAGTCGGCTGAGAATTCCATTCTGTTTAGCTGAGTTTCCAAATATTTGAACTCCTTACTGATTCTTCGGGTCCAGTGTCGGTTGAGGAGCAACTTCCTTAAGGGAAAAAATAATGTAACAACGGGGCCCAAAAAGAAAGAAGCGAAAGAAAACTCAACTAAACAAAAGCACACAACAACAAACAATACATACTCAAACAAAGTCACATAGTACTGCTGGTCACACAATATGTATGCCTACTTAAGCACACAGATCTCGCGGGATCTCCGGTTCTACGATCTAGCATGCTGTGACGATGTGCACGAGGACGAATAAATGTGTGGAAGAATTGTTGTAAACAGTGCTACACCAAGTGCTAGCTTAGTCGGGTAGCAACCTGGACTAGCTCGGAGGCGAGGACGCACTCGGTAATCATGTAGTGGCACATGAAGGTCGCAACCACATTATTATCAAGTGGACGGAAAAAGATCTGTACTCGTCCAAGAAATAGGATAGCGGGGAAAAACTGAGGCTGCTGACATTGCCCTTTCTTGATAACTAAGATCATTAAGGGTTGCCAATATGACAAAATGAAAGAGCGATTCGGGGTAGAAGCATGTCCATCACCGAAACGATAGGCGGGGCTGAAAGGAGGATATCGGCGAGATACCTGAGCACCATTTTTGCAAACAGGGTCGGGATCACTTGGCATCACTCCGCTGGGACAGAAATGACACCAAACACCGAAGAACGAGCAAGAAAAGAAAACTGGAGAAATGCAAAGGTTGAGCTGTAGTGGATTTGAACCGATGCCAACTACACTCACCAGATAAACCGTTAGCAACAACTACTAAGGTTATATGCATGCTATGCAACAAACAAATGCAGCAACCAAATGCAATAAACAAGCCGGACTTTAAACTACTGATTTCTACCGGCTTCTACCGCTCACGCTGACTAGGGCGTCCTACAGCCAGACCTGCTCTGATACCAAGCCTGTGGCACCCTGGCTTAGAGAAACTGGAATGCCCCGTATCCCAACCCAGAGATCGAGGTGAAGTCTTATGGAATACGGCACTGCTTAGCATAGAACTAATCAGCTCTTTATTACAATCTATTTGGGTACAAGGGAATTACATCGGCACGTCAACACTACGCCTGCCACGGTTGCTCCATGCAAGCAGCAGAACAAAACGATGCGGCGGAATAACTCTAGCAGCGAAACAACGACGACGGTGGTGAACTCCACTCCGCAGGGACTCTGGCTGGAACGCTTATCCTAGCTCGCAAACAAGGAATCCAGGCTAGGTCAGTACATTGAATGTACTTGCAAGATCACAATAACCAGAAGCATTCAAGACAAACAACAGCATGGCAATTACAGGTTAAGTAGGAATTATCATGAGATCATCAGGATAACATGGCATGAACAACATGAACATGATACAGCTAGAACAATATGAGCATGCCATGAACATATAAACCTAACGATACTAGCATGCAACATGATGACACTATATGCACCACTTATTCTGCACGGGTTACCTCATAACCAACAAATGCATCACTTACCAACCTCGGACATCACACGATCATCTCAAGATCAGATCAAGCTTGGTATAAACAATACCGTAGTAATCATTAAATGACCATAAGGAGCTTGATCTTTACCCATGATTCTCGCACAACATCACGAATATCCAACAACTCGCTATCCTCAATACCACGGTGATCATTCATGGATCACAAATGGAACCACTCTGGGCTCAACGGGTTACTTGGTAGCCAAACGGTGATCATTCACGGATCACATAACCAACTTATCTCATCATCAAACCAGGGTTGTTATTAATCAAGTTACTATTATTACTATTGACCCATAGTGTGACCAACTACGAAATGGGCACTTATCCGCGGGCGTGGCTATCGATAGATTTAATATACACTCTATAGAGGTTAGTACATTGTACCCACACCACGGAACCCATGTCCTCACACTCCCATTCGGGTGGACCAATGGCGTTTCGACAAAACCGTCCTACTGCCATGACACCCTCCCGGCCACTTCGACCAACTCCCCTCTGGGATAAGTCCTGGGTGGCCCCGTGCCTACCACCAACGACCACTGTGGTGGCAAAACAAAAACGGTCCCAAACGGGGACAACCCAGGTACAACAACAACAACGAGCACACAAGGCATATGTCCGTCTACCTGGTCAGGGTAGCGCGTGCCCATAACCTTCCCTCGTTGGAGGCACCGGCGAGAGGCATGACAATAGACCCAGTTAGGGCCTTCCCATAAAGGCAAGCATGGTTGCACTGGTCAGCTCGATATGGTGGCACAATGACTCAACCAACAGTTGTTCAAGTTCCATTTAATCCGGTTAAACTTGAATGCAATATGTTGAGCCATGATAAAATAACATGATGCACTTACAATGCATGAGCATGATATCAACATAAGCATGAGGGTACAACATAACTATCAACCATATCAATAATGAACCATATCCGACTGAGCATGGAATAATGACGAGCATGAATATCACAAGTACAACACTACTCATAGCATAACATGACCACTAGCATCAACAATAAATACCATGCAAGAATACATCAATAACATTACCGAGTAAACACTTAACCAACTAACAGCAAAGGAACAATGAATATTAACGGTACTCAGTAACCGACGTTAGTCATGCACCGACGAACATGACCAGCCCAACATGTACTACTATCAAGCATGAAAAATATTAAAGCAATACTAACATGTAGAACATGATAACAGAGTGCAAGAAAACATAGCAGGACGGTAATCACCGATCCACAAGCATAACTGAACTAATGACAGCAGAAGCAAAACAAACATATAGTTATTAAAGATTCAAGTTGAAAACCAATGCTACTGCATGGCTATCATGCAAATGGTGGTTGTGGCTTGCCTGGGGTGGAAGAAATCACCGGGAAGAAGTGCGAGAAGCTCGCGGAAAGAATCACCGAAAAACGTTCTCTCTCGGAGGGGGCTGAATAAGGGCAAGGGAAAATGGGCATTTTCATAATGTTAAAATATGGTGAAAATGATATCAATAGAACGGGCTCGAGGAGACGAAGAAGTGGGCTTTGGAATCACCTCATTTGGAGTTGTGAGCAAAACGATATGATTGTTTTTCTGCCAGGGACTTATTTGTAAGAAAATCCTCACAAACAGGCCCTTAGCCGGAAAAACAGAAAGCGCACTTCATGGAAATACGCCTTCACTGAAGTGGAAACGCATTTCCGCCTGAAGTAGAAGGGGAATACGCTTTCGATAAGCGAAGACGTAATACAGAGTATTACGCCTTCACTTATCCAGCGTGGCAAAGGCGGGGCCGGGGCTTGGGTCGCTGACGTGCGGGGCCAGCGGCCAGCTGGCAGGGAGGGGTCGTCGTCTTTGTCCTCTCCTCGCTCGCACCCGCCGAGCAGAGAGGCCGCCGGCGTCGGGGCTCGTCCGGCCGGCTCCAGCCATCCCTTGCCGCACTCGACCTATGGCGAGCTCAGCAGGGTGAGCCGCACCTGATGGTGGAGGTCTCGGACCCCGGGGTGGACCGAGGTGAGCGGAAGCGAGGCCATGGCGGACGACGGCGATGGGCACCGGTGGACTTGGTGTTCCAGGCTACCCGAGGAGGAGGAGACGTGGGGAGGATCGCCTGGGTTCGGGTGGATCTATGGTGAGGTCAGGAGGGAGGGGAAGGGCTCGGTTGTCCCGAATTTAGGAGGAGAAGGCCGCGGCCATGGCGGCAATGGATGGCAAGGAGAGAGGCTCGAGCTCTGGGGAGAGGCTCGGGAGGTTTCAGGGAAGTGGGGGAGGAGCTTGGGATGCTTCAAGTCGCTCGGGGCTGGCCATTTTATAGGCGGGGCGAGGATGCCGAGCCGGAGGCCGCCGTGCATGTCCGGCTGAGGCTCTGACGAGCTCAGCGAGCACGGGAGGGCGCGGGAACACGACGAGCCATTGATTAAGATATCATCGAGGGGTAGGCGACACCGGAGAGCAGAGGAAGAGGCCGAAACGAGCTCAAAGCCAAACGGAGCACAGTGCACCCATGGGCAAGCGTCGGTGAGCGTCGGTGAGGAAACTGCTGGAGGGGGTGAGCTGTCTAGGGGGACGAGGACGACACGGGCTAGCTGCCGGACACGCTCACGCGCGCGAACACGACGAGAGGGTGAGGGGCCCGATCAAGAAGCCATCCAACGGCACCAGAGCGTGCGCACTGTTATGCCATTAACGCGGTCACCGCGTGTACTGGCATGTAGCGGGGGCAATGGCCTGGAACGTGTTGTCTAGAGGTAAGTTCTTCCAGGGGAGGTTTCAACTGCGGTGGTAGATCGATGAAAGGCTATGTGGTTAAATGGTAATGAATGTCTGAAGTTTACTGCTGTAAACTTGAACGTGCACTGGTGATCAACAGGAACTTGACTGGAGCCAAAGAGTTTGTCTAGGGTGATTAGCTTAGGAAGGACTATAATCCTGGAGAGTGTGAGGAGATTTGGATCAAGATTTAATATGGTTGCTAAGCAACTGCCAAATCTGGTCAGAAACTAAAGCAAGATGATGCACTCACATGAAGCATCAACTTGAGCTCAAATTTGGCATAGCATGATGATTTGATCATATAAAGATGCTGTAAAAGTTTCATACAAATTGGATTCACCAAAGTGGTACCTGCTTCACAAACATCCTTGCTGACCAGAAACTTGCAATAATTTTAGAGAAACATTGGCTTGGTGAAATGGTGCCAAAATGGGTGGAGAGATGTTATATAGGTAGGAGCATGATCTGGTAATTTATCAGGATTTTTGAAGCAATATAAAATGCACTTGCTTCACAACCTGAAAATAGTGCCAGAATCGAAGATTTGGTCCTGTGCTCACATAGATGATTGGATCGGGCTGCAAATGAGTGGAGGGGGTTGATATGAGCACATGAAGGAGTGTGCAAAAGTTCAACTCATTTGGGTACTCCTAGCTAGTACTTCCTTCACAAAGCCTTCTGTCTGACAGAAACTTTGAAAAATCACTGAGGAAGATTGGCTAGGCAAATAAAGTTGAATTTTGGCATGAGGCAATTATTTGGACAGGAAAAGATTTCCGAAGTGTTTTGGGTCAAACAAGATAAGATAAATGACACTTCCTTCACAAAGTGCCACTCTGGACAGAAATGAAGAATAATTTTTGGAGAATTATTCTTGGGCTAGGACAAGAAAATTTGGGCATATTTGAAGAACACATTACCCAAAGGAATTATAAGAATTATTTGGGAATTTTTGGATGGACAGAAATATAGGTTGCTTCACAATCTAGGGCAGATAGGGTTATTCCTTTAATAGAAAAAGGAATATTCCTGAGAAAAGGAAATTAGGGTTTGGTCAAGGAGTGAAGTGACATGATCCTAGCAAGGTTTTGAGAATGATGAGCCACTTGGGAGGGGGAATGAGAGTGATTTCCCAGGTGATAAGGCCACAGAACCACTCCAAAAAGAAAAACAGAGCAAAAAATAAATAAATCAAAAGAAAAAAGGGTCAAAAGCCACGCTGTTACAACTCTTACCCCCTTAAAGAAATCTCGTCCTCGAGATTTGGTTGCTCAGGAAACAAGTATGACTTGAGGACATCGTTTCCCACTCGGGTATCCTTTTTCCATTATTTACTGTTCCCCCAAGAATTCCAGATGATCAACTTACCTTGCTCTAGGGGGGGTGCTTCACCTTTCCAAATTCTGACAGGTCTTTGCTCATATACCAATTCCTTTTTACTGACGTTGATTCTCCATACCTATGGTGATATTCAATGGATCTGAGCATAAATTTCCTTTTTGGTCGTGTAAACCTTTTTACTTCTGTCATGGGGTTGCTTCAAATAAATGCAGGCCTTCTGGTTTTAATAATTGCTGAGAATTAATCATGGCCATTTTCTGACGGGATCTGACTGCTCATGACACTACAAAAAAAAGACACATCCGTGACATTTTGGGCCGAACGAATTTTTTTTCTGTCATACATATGACACTTCTATGACGATAATTGTGACAAAACCCGGTATCATCATAGATTTGGTGGGCTCCTACTTCTATGACAAAAAATCATGACAGAAAATGGGCTTTTCGTCCTGGGCGGGCCGGAGACGCAGCTGCATGACATCCTTTGGGCCGTCCATGACGGAAAAAACCGTGGTAGAAGCGAGGGCGAGGAAAATTTTGGGGAGTTCCCAGTTACGGTGGGAGGTCGGGGGCCAAGCGATGCGCGTTTCTCTCGTACACGTACGCGCGTGTCTGCGAGGCGTTGGCTCTAACTGAACCCGAGCGAGGCGTTGGGCTCTAACTGAACCCGAGCGATTGCACTGCAGGCTACGCGTTACTGAACCGGAGCGATCGATCGATGGCTGTTAATTGAACCCGATCGAGCGATTCCTTCGCTACTGCTGCTAACTGAAGCCGATCGATGCTGCCTCTGGATGAACAGTGAGCGTTGCTGGGGGGTTTAGATGAACAGTTCCCGGTGGGGGTGGATGAACAGGACCCCGTGGTGTTGCCTCTGGATGAATAGGACCCCGATCGATCGAGCCGGTTGGGGCTGGATGAACAGGACCCCGTGGAGGGCAGGATGAACAGGACCACCCCGTGGAGGGCAGGATGAACAGTAGACGGTGGAGGTCTGGATGAATAGTAGCCCGTGGACAGGTGGTTGAACAGGAGCCCGTGGAGAGGGCTGGTTGAACAGTAGCCAGTGGAGTAGCGCGTGGTGGAGGCTGGATGAACAGGAGCCCGTGGATGAACAGTCGCAGTTGGAGGCTGGAGGAGGTCGACGGTGGATGAGCAGTAGCCCGTGGAGGCTGGAGGGGGTCAACGGTGGAGATGAACAATGTCCCATGGAGTCCCATTTTGCGGTACGCCACACCCCTCCCGATGAACAGGACCCCCGTTTCGACCGTAGGAGGTCCGTTTCGTCCGTTTTGCGGTACGACATACCCCTCCAGATCAACAGGACCCCCGTTTCGACCGTAGGAGGTCCGTTTCCACCGTTTTGCGGTACGCCAGACCCCTCCCGATGAACAGGAACCCGTTTCAAACGTGGCCGGTTGAACACAAGGCCGTTTCCTCCGTTCTGCGATACGCCAGGCCTCGTTTCCATCGGCTGTTCCGTCCAAGCCCTCCCGATGAACACGACGACGCATTCCGTTCCGACCCAGCCGGTTGGCTCCCCATGAACATGACGACGACATTGTTTCTCCGTTCCGACCCAGCCATGTACACGAGCCCTGGCCGTACGTATGCGCGAGTAGGCATTCGAGACCCTGCCCGTATGTACGTACGTGGTCGTATTTTCTGTCTTGCACACTGGCCGCTGTACGTACGTGTACATGCTACGTGCGCGCCTCTACTATGACACGTGCGCGCCTCTACATCGACCAGTATGTACGTACACGTTCGCGACCAGAATGACAATGCTACGTACGCTTCGACCAGGTGGGTCCCGACTGTCAGGCACTTCCTTGCCTGCAAAGATGTAGCTGGTGGGTCCCTGCAGTCAGAAGGGCGAATCGTTTTTTTCCCGGACGCACTTCCTTGCGTGCGAAGATGTAGCTGGTGGGTCCCAGCAGTCAGGGGGAAATGTTTTTTTCGTGAAATACAGTGGCCCATCCGGTGGGTCCCAGCTGTCAGGTGGAGGAATCATTATTTTCCGCGTAATAAGGAGGCACTTCCTTGCTGCGGCCGTGGAACCAGCTGTCAGCCTCTCCAAGTACAGTCCACGTCCGATGGAAGTCGTTCCTTGACCACGTTGACCACGCCGCGCCGAGAGCACCAGGGCGGTGGACGACGGCGAGGCCTAGGAAGGGGACGACGGGGAGCCGGGGAAGACGCAGCAGTGGAAGCCCGCGCGGAGAGGAGTACGAGGGTTCACTGGTTCGGCTGCGGTGTGAGGCTACCATCGCCACAGGGCCTAGCCAGTGGTGGGAATTGTAGGGGCGGTGAGGCCTCCGCGGCAGCACAGTCGGCCACGGGAGGCAGGAGCATGCGGCACGACCGGCGCTGCTTTGGGCGGCTGGAGCAAGAAGACCAGAGGTTGAAGAAGCACTAAGGCCGTTGGATGGACATCGTACGGTCACTGGAGCTAGAATCGTTCATATTGACTAAAGTTGACAAAGGCCTCCGTCCCAGTAAACTTAGTAGGCCCACAAGTCAGCCTCCCACCATGGTGGGTCCCAGCTAGCAGGGGGTATTCATTTTTTTGTGCGTAATAAGGAGGCACTTCCTTGCGTGCGAAGATATAGCTGGTGGGTCCAAGCTGTCAGCGGCGGTAACGTTTTTCGCGAAATACAGAGGCCCTTTCGGTGGGTCCCTGATGTCAGGTGGAGGAATCATTATTTTGCGCGTAATAAGGAGGCATTTCCTTGCGTGCGGCCATGGACCCAGCTGTCGGCCTCTCCACGTACAGTCCACTTCAGATGCATGTCGGTCGTTGACCATGTTGACCAGGCCGCGCCGAGAGCACCAGGGCGGTGGACGACGGCGAGGCCTAGGAAGGGAACGACACGGAGGCAGGGAAGACTCGGCAGTTGTTTCCCACACGGAGGGGAGTACGACTGTACGAGGGTTTACTGGTTCGTCTGCCGTCGCCGGAGAATAACAGCAGGTGTGGGTGAGTAGAGGGATGGCTAGGCCAGCGATGGGAGTACGATGGGCGGTGAGGCCTGTGCAGCAGCATAGCCGGCCGCGGGGAGGAGGGAGCAGGCAGTCCCGCCGGCGCTTGTTTGAGCGGCTAGAGCAGGAAGAGCAGAGATTGAAGAAGCACGACGGCCGTTGGATGGACATCCAACAGTCAGTGCTTGTGCGTCAACCTTTTTTAGCAAAGCCTCAAATCTGTGGAAAATAGCATACATCCCATCTGCCATTATTTCTAATAATTTACAGCCCATTTGCTAATTCTTAAGGGTTTTTTTTGGAGCCCATATTCTTTTTGTTAGCATTACAGCCCATATTGTGGCCACGGTTAAAAAATTATACGAAATTTTGCATATTTCGGTGCGGTCCGAACTGTTTTTAATCCCAAAATTTCGACTCACATTCAAACTCATTTTAAAAATGAATGTATATCAATATAAAATCCAACAAATTCTCTAGGCATAAAAATTAATGTAATTTAAAATCTTGAAATGAAAAAAAAGATATTTGAAACTAATTGTCGGTTTGATGTGTTTTAAAAATGTACTGCCCATTTCTCATTACTGATGGGCCATTTTCTCGGCCAGCCGAATGAAAGCTCTCCTCGTCTTGAAAGATTTGCAGCCCAACAGGTCTGACAAAACGACTTACTTGGCAAATCACAAAAAAACTGGGCTGTGGCCGTGGACCCAGCTGTCAGCCTCTCCACGTACATTACTCTTCCGATGGAAGTCTTTCCTTGACCACGTTGACCACGCCGTGCGGAGAGCACCACGGCGGTGGACGACGGCGAGGCCTAGGAAGGGGACTACGCAGAGCCGGGGAAGACACAGCAGTGGAAGCCCGCACGGAGAGGAGTACGAGGGTTCACTGGTTCGGCTGCGGTGTGAGGCTGCCGTCGCCGTAGGGCCTGGCCAGCGGTGGGAATAGTAGGGGGTGGTGAGGCCTCTGCGGCAGCACAGCCGGCCACGGGAAGCAGGAGCATGCGGCACGACCTGCGCTACTTTGGGCGGCTGGAGCAAGAAGACCAGAGGTTGAAGAAGCACTACGGCTGTTGGATGGATATCGTACGGTCACTGGAGCTAGAATCGTTCATATTGACTAAGTTGACAAAGCCCTTCGTCCCCGTCAACTTAGTAGGCCCACAAGTCAGCCTCCCACCAAGGTGGGTCCCAGCTAGCCGGGGGAGTATTCATTTTTTTGTGCGTAATAAGGAGGCACTTCCGGTGGGTCCGAGCTGACAGCGGGGTGAACGTTTTTTCGCGAAATACGGTGGCCCGTCCTGTGGGTCCCAGCAGTCAGGGGGAAACAATTTTTTTCGCAAAATACTGGTGGCCCGTCCGGTGGGTCCCCGCTGTCAGGTGGAGGAATAATTATTTTCCGCATAATAAGGAGGCACTTCCTTGCGGCTGCCGTGGACCCAGCTGTCAGCCTCTCCACGTGCAGTACTCTTCCGATGGAAGTCGGTTGTTGACCACATTGACCACGCCGCGCCGAGAGCACCACGGCGGTGGACGACGGCGAGGCCTAGGAAGGGACGACGTGGAGCCGGGCAAGACGCGGCAGTGGATGCCCACGCGGAGAGGAGTACGAGCGTTCACTGGTTCGGCTGCGGTGTGAGGCTGCCGTCGCCGTAGAATAATAGGGGGTGTGGGTGAGTGGAGGGATGGCCTGGCCAGTGGTGGGAGTAGAATGGGGGCGGTGAGGCCTCCACGGTAGCACAGCTGGCATGGGAGGCAGGAGCAGGCGGCACGACCGGCGCTGCTTTGGGCGGCTGGAGCAAGAAGACCAGAGGTTGAAGAAGCACTATGGCCGTTGGATGGACATCATACGGTCACTGGAGTATTGACTAAGTTGACAAAGCCCTCCGTCCTCGTCAACTTAGTAGGCCCACAAGTCAGCCCAACAATATGGTGGGTCCCAGCTAGTAGGGAGTATTAATTTTTTTGGGCGTAATAAGGAGGCACTTCCTTGCGTGCGAAGATATAGCTGGTGGGTCCGACCTGTCAGTGGGGGGAACGTTTTTTCGCGAAATACAGAGGCCCTTCCTGTGGGTCCTAGCTTTCAGGTGGAGGAATCATTATTTTGCGCGTAATAAGGAGGAATTTCCTTGCGTGCGGCCGTGGACCCAGCTGTCAGCCTCTCCACGTACAGTCCACTTCCGATGGATGTCATTCATTGACCACGTTGACCAGGCCGCGCCGAGAGCACCAGGGCGGTGGACGACAACGAGGCCTAGGAAGGGAACGACACAGAGCCAGGGAATACTCGGCAGTTGTTTCCCACGCAGAGGACTACTAGGGTTTACTGGTTCGTCTGCCGTCGCCGGAGAATAACAGCATGTGTGGGTGAGTAGAGGGATGGCTAGGCCAGCGATGGGAGTATGGTGGGGCCGTGAGGCCTGCGCGGCAGCATAGCCGGCCGCGGGGGGAGGGAGCAGGCAGCCCCACCGGTGCTTGTTTGAGGGGCTGGAGCATGAAGAGCAGAGATTGAAGAAGCACGACAGCCGTTGGATGGACATCCAACAGTCACTGCTCTCGTGTGTTGACTAAGTTGACTGGGCGTTGCGTGTGCGTCAACCGTTTTTTATGAAAGCATACGCGTCAACCTGTAGTAGGCGCACAAGTCAGCCTCAAATCTGTGGAAAACAGCATACAACCCATCTGCCATTATTTCTAATAATGTACAGCCCATTTGCTAATTCTTAAGAATTTTTTTGGAGCCCATCTTCTTTTTGTTAGCATTACACCCCATATTGTGGCGACGGTTAAAAAGTATACGAAATTTTGCATATTTCGGTGCGGTCAACTGTTTTTAATCCAGAAATATCGATTCACATTCAAACTATTTTGAAAAATAATTGATATAAATATAAAATCCAAATAATTGTCCACGCATAAAAATCAATAGAATTTAAGATCTTGTAATGAAAAAAAATTGAAACTAATTCCCGGTTTGATGTGTTTTAATAATGTACAGCCCATTTCTGGACAAACCGAATGAAACTCTCCTCATCTTGAAAGATTTGCAGCCCAGCAGGGCCGATAAAGCAAGTAGGCCTTGTTTGGGTATTTCTATAAAAAAAATAGAACTGGGCTAGCCATTTTCAGCAACAAAAAAACACAACTGGGCTCATGATGTGGTAAACATAAATAAAACCCTGGCTAGACGGGCCACAACCCCCGCATAGCCCCGTTGTTACCCTGATCCATCGCTAAAACTAGTATAAATAACAACTGCTTGTTCCTCAAAAAAATTGCGCGACTTGCTGGGTCCCTGGTGTCAGCCGCTCATAGTGTAATTCTCTCGTTTATTGACTACGTTGACAATGGCGTGAGCCCCAGATGTCCAACCATTAGGAGGAACCATATTTTTGGGCTTGTACTATAGAGGCACTTGCTTGGGTACTGCCATGACGCTGGTGGGTCCCTACTGTCATCCTCTCCACGTACAGTCATCTCCTTGTTCCTCTCGGTTGTTGACGACGTTGACAACGCAAGAGGGCGGCGCACCGCGCACGGCGAGCGAACCAAGGCCGCAAGGCGGAGGACGACGGCGAGGCCTTGGACGGAACGAACAGGAGCCGTTGAAGATGCGCCGGTCCAGTCGCAGGCGGAGGGGAGTACGAGGGTTGACTGGTTCGGGCGCGGGTGCGTGTTGGGGCTGACGTCGCCGGAGAATAACAGGACGTGTGGGTGAATAGAGGGAGGGACTGGCCAACGTTGGAGGATACGTACGGGAGGGCGGCGGAGGCGCAGCCAGCCATGGGAGGCAGGAGCAGGCGGAGCCGACGGGGTGGTTTGGTTCGGGCGGCTGGAGGAAGAAGAAGACAAGAGATAGAAGATACACAACAGATGTTGGATGTCAATCCAACGGCTGGTAGGTAGAATCGTTTGTTGACTGGCTAGTAAGTCGACACCACCTTGGATAGGCTATTTCCACGCGGGTCCCAAATGTCAGAATCCAAATCTGTCATGGTCATGCAGCCTTTCCTATGAAAATTTACAGCCCATTTAGTTCGAAATAAGTTTGTGGGTGCTGGTGGGGGCTAATCAATTGGCTTCTGTAATGCACAGTGAGCTCAAGCAGTCGGCGAGAGTGATGTTATTTCCCTTGGTTGGGATTTGTTACAATATTTCACTCTAAATTAAACGAATGGCAAGCCATTTGCCTTGTTTCAAAGAAAATATGACAGTCACAGCCGAGTTGAAAAGGGCAGGAACATCTAACTCCAGCTTACAAACTGTACAAAAGCACGAGGGTTAATTGTTCATCAGGTTTACAAAAAAAACAAGATTGAAAAGGGCAACAACATCTAACTCCAGCACTGCTTTCGGCAGTCATAGTCAAATGGATCGGTCACGTCCATAGAATGAACATCCTGGGTCGTAAAATTTACTGGATTATGACCACAACATGTTGTAAATAGAAGCCCGGCATGTTCAGAAGCTCTTTTGCCCACCTGAAACTCCTTTTTTTGCTCTTCGACATACCCATCCATCAAAACCATGCTGCTAGTAAACTTAAGCCTGATGGACAATAGTAACCTCGCATTCAGCAGGAAGAATGTGACAAATCTTGTGTTTGCACGGTTGGCTACATATCGTTCTAGCGTTATTGTCTTCAATCGAATCTCATGAGAAGTGAGCAAATCCCGATGCTTACGAATCCACCAATTGGTTATAACTTTCGTACCCTGTCCTGTTGCCTAAATAGACATGAAGATTGAAAACAGTTAAGGTCTAAAAGAAGAGTGTCGAAAGAGCAACAACTGAACGGTAAATTCTAGTACACTATATGCGGGCTTCCAATGTGCGTGAAATTATCACCTTTATATACAACTTCTCCAGACATGGAAAGCATTGCAGCAAGCCAATAATCTTGTTCAGATCAAAACTATTCATTTGGATATATAAGATCTTGACAGAATCCAACACCATTGATAGGACATCCATGGAGAAACTCTTCATTGAGCATAGAACATAATATTAGTACAAAATGTGTACTCCAAGATGATATATAAATTATGCACAGAAACTTAAAATGCAGCTTATGGTTACAATTGTAGATGACAATATAAAGTACCTGAAGAACTATGGAGCCAAACACCATATCGAAATGAGCACAGAGATCATGTATTACACCCAAGGTCTCCAGTTTAGGCACAGAGAGGACGGTTATTTGCAACGGTGAATAACTAGAATCAAGGATCAACCTTTGAAGTGAAGGGCCATCTTGGATGATGAGCTGCCTTCCGTCAAAAGAAATTCCAATTCTTACAAGGTTAGGCGACTTTATTTGGAGACAACCGATTCTAACTGTGAAAACAAGCACCAAGCACTCCAGTGCGGGGCAACTGGAGTGGATGATGTTGTGCAATGAGGCCTCCGATATATGAACCCGCACAAGTGAAAGTTTCTTGAGAAATGGGAGTCGAAGGTTTAGTACCAGATTGTCTGGTAGGTAGCACAGCGCAAAGGTGGCGGTGTGGAGAGAGAACGAAAACCGCGAGATGGACATCGGTGCCGAGGGCACAAGTTCATGGCGTTCGGTATGTGGTATGTTGTCAGGACCGGATTTTTGGGATATTAATTCTCCAGAAAATGGCCCTTATGCTCACCAGCCCCAGGATTACTGTTAGCTGATGAGGCACCAACTTGATACAAGAAAATCCAAGCAAGTACAAAAATATGTAGTACAAGACCATTGTGGCCTATGAGTACAACACTTGGTTTCTAAGGGTTGATGGCGGAAGCGGTTTGTGGTTCATCTGCGTCTATGGGACTCCATTTCCCACAAGAACAGCTGACCAGGATAACTCCTATCTTCGCGAGGCTGCTGACAACACTGCGTAGGTTCCGGGGCCGTCGTCGTAACACTCTTCTCCGCGCAAGAAATCTGGCCAAGACAATAGCCAGGGACAAGCCAGTGAGTACGTTTGAATGTACTCGCAAACATCGAGAACACGGGTATACTATATCAAACATGCTCCGGATTATTTTATGATCACAACGTGTGTCACGAAATATACGAAAAACCATGATGCACACATGTGGTTAAAAATAACCAAAAATAAAATACTGGGTGCCAAACGAGGGTCTGAATGACTCCTCGAGAGGAAACTGCAAGAATAATAATGCCGCAGTCGGGCGTCGGGGCGACACCACATAAAGGGCTTATAACAGAAAATAAAAGACAGTGCGTGCCACAGTCGGGCGTCTAGGCGACACCACATAAAGGGCTTATAAAAGATAAATAAACAACAAGCATTGCCGCAGTCGGGCGTCTAAGCGACACCACATAAAGGGCTTATAAATAAAAGAAAATAACAAGCATGCCACAGTCGGGCTTCTGAGCGACACCACATAAAGGGATTATAAATAAAAGAAATAACAAGCATGCCACAGTCGGGCGTCTGAGCGACACCACATAAAGGGCTTATAAATAAAATAATAGTAATGGGTATCCAGGAGGTAGAAACATCCCAGGGATACTCGAAAATACAAATAAAGTAAATGGTTAGTCCACAATAATAATGATCATAATCCACATATGTCACAGTCCAAAATCAAGGTTCTGGTGTAGCCATTTTTCCTCCGAAGTCCGACACTAAGACTGACACTTGACCTATCCCAGACTGTAGTCCTTAACCATGGACATGGCTATTCGAATAGATGTATAATCTCTGCAGAGGGTGTACTCTTTACCTACGGGTAACGGATTTCTTTAGTCCATCGGGACTAATTCCGTCTACGGTCTTTTGATTGAAAACACGCCTGACCTGCACACACCAGCTTAACTCACCGATGTCTGGAATCACCCACAACACCTGTCAAGCCAAACTCTAAGTGGGGAGGCTACAACCTCGACGTAGCATGGGATCAAATTTATATACGCGCGCTCTAAGGGGTGGCCCCCCTCTCGGTCCCACCCGGAAACACCCATGCCCCCGGACCGGATGACAGGCTTTAATCCGTGGCCACGGGACCCTCATCACGGCCTCTCTGTACGGTGTGTGCTAGGACGGGGTTGACAACTTACTGAACCGTACCCTACCTAAGGCAGGGACAACTGGTAGTACCAGGCAAGTATGGGGGTTACTGGACAAGACTCGATCTAAGGCCGACTCAGGAGGTTCAAGTATTCCCTGTATGATTTGCATAACAAAACTATTTTCATTAACCGGTAAACTTACCACTCGTCAAGCCTCACCATGCCATACCGGACATACTCGTCCCGACGAGGTACTAGGGACAAGCCCGTGTCTACCCAAGACCACGACTTTCCCGGCTTCCTTCCGGTATGCAAGGGAAGCTTACGAGGATGAATACCATCACCAACATATCCATTTATCACAGCAAAGAAAACTCCACTATGCACTCATGCATATGATTTTTATCGTCACATAAAAATAGCGTATGCTCCAAGTCAAGGTGATGTTGTAGCCGTATCACAACATCCACAAATATTACGCCAGGGTTCAAGATGCTTGCCTTCAAGTGTATGCATGAGGGGGTACACTTTTGAAGGTTGCCTTTTTCTCCAAAAATCCTATTTTGAGAAATATTCAAACAACACACATTTCAAAAACAGTACAAAAAGTTGTCTCAAATATTTTTGAAATAAATCTTAAAATAAACTAGATGAAATTTGAGAGAGGTAGGAAAAATAATCAACTCATTTGGAGTTTATTTTAAAAGTTCTAGCCAGTCAAACATCAGTCAAAGTTCTGTTTTAATAAAATCAGAAAAAGGAAAACGCTTCGGGGAAAATACGTTTTTGAAGCAGGGGACACGTACTCCGGATTCTGCGCTTTCACTTAAACAGAGAGAACGGCCGCGCGGGTCACTGACAGTGGGTCCAGGGGGCCCACTGGTTAGGTTTGACCGTTCTTCCTCTCCCTCGCTTCTCTCTGCCCGAACGGTGCGGGGCTCCGGCGATCGCCGTCGGCGAACGGCAGCTCCCCACGGGGTCCCGAGGGCGGGGATGGATCCGCCAGGCCGGGGCGGTCCTCCCGGTGGGCGCTAGGCAGGCGGGGACGGAGGAGGTCACCGGCGGCGAGCTCCGCGGCGGACGGAGGTTCGGGAGCAGAGTGGGTTTTGGGCTCCGGTGGTCCTTGGTCGAGGCCGAGGCGCTAGGCAGCTCCGCACGACCATGGGGAAACTCTTGGTGGCGTTGGATTGGCGGGGGAAGCTCCGGTTGCGACGAATGGCTCTGGATTGCGGCGGCGACCGAGCTGGCCGGAGACGAGGAAGAAAGGACTTTCCCCGACGATTGCTGGCTGCGGGAGCACTACGGGGGTGGACTGGGGTTGCCTGAGTGCTCGGAGGAGCACGCGGCCTCCTTTTATAGCGTGACGGGGCTGGCTCCGCGGCGGGGATAAGATCGACGACGAGTCGCCGTTGCTGTAGCTGCAGGGCAGCGTGGCGGCGACGAGCGCGTGCCGACGAGCATGAGGATAAGCACGGGCTGTTCCCCGGGGCAGCTGGCGCGCGCGGGTGGCTTGGGGGGCGCCGTCCACGGCAGAGCCCGCTGCCGACGCCGGCGTGCCGCCAAGGGAGCTCTGCCGGCGACGCTGTAGGGCGCCAGTGCGGCTTGGAGGTTTGCTGTGAGGGGGCGAGTGTATGGCGCGGCTCTGCAGGCGAGTTGGGGCCAGGGACGGGACGCGTCGAGGGTGGCAGTGCAGCGCGGCGACTCAGTGCGCGCGCGTGCAAAACGTGCGCTCTGGGCGCGCCCAGAGCACACACGCCAGGTGCTCGACGAAATGCCAGCACGCTCTAGATAGCTCGGGTGAGGCTGGTAGCTAACAGGCCAGGGTTAGGGACAGCTAGGAGGCTAGTGGACATGCTGGATAGGTTAGGGGCTCAAGTCCACACTGCAAACCAGAGGACATGCCAAAATTATTCCTGCACACAAGGTGTTCGACAGAATGCCGTGGGTAACTAGGCAATTCTTGGGGTGGCCAAACTCTCCAGATCCTAGTCTCTTTAGGAGCTCAAGAAGGTGGTAAGGCTAGTTTGGCAAAAACAAAAACTTGATAGTGCAAGATTTGGAGAAAATCAGTTTTGGGCAGAAACTAAAGGCTGACATTGCATGCACCAAAAATACTTCAATGGGTCCAATCTCCTGGACTTAAGAGTTTGGTAGGGAGGACTATAAGTAGAAAAAAAGCTCAAGGGCACTAGAGCAAAATAAAATGGGATTGCAGTACAAATCACCAAATTGGACCAGAATGAAGATGAGGTTGATTCACTCAAATTTTTCAAAGAACATCACTGGGTTTTTGCATGAAGTTGAATTATATGCATCTCCTGACATCACCAAACACCTGGAAGAATCTTTAGAAGAATATTTAAATAGGTTGCAGTGCAAAATACCTACTGGACCAGATTTGAAAAATTGATGTAGAGCTCAAAATATCCAATGACCAAAAGATATTTTTGCATAAAAGTGATGGGGAAACCTCACATGACATCCCCAAATTTTGTTGAAAATTTTAAAAGCATTTATCAAATGGTTGCAGTGCAAAAAAAAGGTGCTCCAAATTTATGAAATATCATTTTAAAAGAATAAAGTTCCTGAAAAATAATTATGCAAATAAAATCTACTGATAAAGAATTGTTTTTATAAAGAGGGCATACAAGTCCAAAAATATTTTTGGAAAGTTTCCACTTGAGGTAAAAACCCACAATATTAAAGAGAAGAGGGGTTCTGAAATCAAAGGAGAAATCTAGAAAAAAATAAAAATTTAATTTCCTGGCAAAATTTTAATTAATAAAAACAAGGTCAAAATTTTGGGGTGTTACATATGTCATTTCCAGGGGAATAGTAGAACTCATGCAGCTGTAGTTCTGTGAATTCAAGGGATTTCAGCCAGGCGTCCACCGTGCAGGGCATGGTATGCTTGCTCAGGTAGCATGACGGGATGCAGAGGCTTTGAACAGAGCCCTGGTGGGAGGAGATGATGGCTCTGGGGATTTCAAAATCATTGAAGAGAGATAGCTAACGACAGTCGAGATTAAGGGGCACGGCGTGCCATAGAGGGCGCCATCGAATTGAGAGGACTTGGGTGCGGCAGCAATCCTTGGTGGGGAGAAGCGAGATGATCTCCCCAAGGACGGCGTCCGGGAGATCACTGATGCGGTCCACCCGAGAATCTACGGGTTCCTGGGATCCGGTGGGGGCGGGGTCGCCGCTTCTCCCCGCGCTGCCGGGTGCGGGATCTACAACAGGCATCGCCGCTGGTGGGAGCCTCATCTTCTTGGCGCTGGGGTCAGCCGACTCCATTTTCCTCGAGGGCGTCGCGTCGCGCTCACGGATTTGAGCAGAGTAACGAATGACGAGCCTAGTTGTAGTGCGAGCGAAGAAGAAGGGGAGCTGGGGGTTTTCTGCAGGAGTGAGGAAGAAGGGGAGCTGGGGTTTTCTGTAGGAGTGAGGTGAGGAATTTGGGGGTATGAGTGGAGCGAGCTGATGTGAGGTGGGTGGGAGCGAGGAGGACGAAGAGCACCCAGTGTGGATGGGCTTTTGAATTGATTTTACTATTTACTAGTGTGGATGGGCTGTTTTGTCTTGGGCCTAGAGAAACAATTACTACTAGTACAGTGGAGACACTCTACAGCTACCCAGAAAAACAATTACTACTAGTACAGTGGAGACACTCTACCGCTTCTGGCTCCTCCTAGGTCATTGAAACGTCTCCCTCTACTGAATGTCGTTATACTTTTGTTCACTGACATGCGGGCCATGCAGTGCGCGGGCCCAAATGCCATCCACCAAATTAGAAGGCAGTATGCAGGCGGAGAGTCACCCCGGTCGTAGCGCGGTAGTAACGAGCCGTCGTATCACAAAACCCACCTCCCCGCACTCTAAGTTTGACGGACGAAGCAACCATCATTTCACTCTTCGCTGAATCACCTTCTCCCTCACCGTCTTCAAGAAAGGCAACACTCGCATCTGCCACTATTCTTCTCTCCGAACGAAGGGAAGGTAAGCGGATCCGTGATGTTGGTATATTTTCGTTCAGAGAAAAAAAATAACTTTTGCAAAGCAGTAATCGATCCTCAGTCTCTTTTTTGTTTCATTGTCATTGCGATTCTGTTTTCCTTTCAGTGGTCTCCTAGTATTCGTCAGTTTCATGATGGACCAAGGAGAACCAGGCAAAGATCTGTCGATATTGGAGCAGACGCGGGAGGCTGATCCCCACGAGACAGAGAGCTCCAAGAAGATGGAGGCAACCACCGAGCTGACCCCAGATACGCTCACGGCCACTACTGAGATGGTCAACGCCCCGTTTGAGGTTACAGCCCTCGTGGCACTGCAGGAGCAGTCTTCCCCCTTCGAGGATGTGTCCCCCCCCCCCCCCCCCGCTGAGCTGCCCAAGGTGATTTCCTTCTTTGCCGATCTCGATTGTGGTTTTTCATCTAAGTATGGGGTGATTTTTTTAGAAAAGGAAGTATGTGGTGATTAATAATGCAAAATTTTATTAGCTTCGATGCCATGCTATACATAGTGGTTTAAATAACTTGTGTTTCTTATACTGTAAAGTATTTCAGAATTTGTTTCTGTTTCAATTAGAGCCCTGATGCAGACAAGGATTGTGTGGTTGTACATGTCACTCGCTATGAGGCGGACGACCTGAATATACGCACTGGGAAAACAGAGTTCTTAGGCTGTTGGATCCTGGAAGCCATTTGCGGTTATACCAATGAAGAGTTGTATTCCAGCCTCACTGTTGTCAGGCGTGTTGTCCAGGTTGTACTGAAGCACAAGAAGTTCAAAGCTACTCCTTCATTTGTGAGGCATACTGTTCTTGTCAAGCTTATGCAGGAAGATGACGTGGCATGCCTCCACAAACAAGTTTATCAGTGGCAAGGCCACAAGGTTGTCTTCATGAAGGTTCACAGGATTGAGCTGCTGCGGGACGTCCTCGATGATGTTCATGGCAAGGTCCGTCTTGTGTCCAGCCCAAATTAGATCGAGGCATGAAATAGTTGCCCTAGCTATTGTTTAACAGTACTTTGGATTGTGTCTAATTATCCGAACCTTGCCTATTATCGACCCCTCTGGGGCTAGTACTGTGTTTGAATCCGTCTATGGGAACTGCTGCTACTTTTGTGTGCACGTGAATCATGTGAGAACCATCGTAATTATTGCCGAAACAGATGCGTCCTCATTAGTTTTTTCATGAATATGGCATGGTAAGACATAAGTTGTCACGGTTTATCATACGAGCAGTGTGTGTTTTGATGAAATAGAGCACTCGTTCGAGAACCGTGCGCCGACGTATACATAAGTACTTGTAAACCCTGTTGGTGCTACCCCACTTGTAAGCAATTGTGCAAAACACGGCACATTGGCTCAGCTCGCTTCAACACTAGGCTATCGACCAGCTAACAATCAACAATCTGCTGTCTGACGTATAATCAACTATGTATCTTGTTACAGTGGTTCATGCAGTTAATTGGGGCCACAATGTAATAAATTCCAAACGTTCACACGCTAGTCCAGCGCTCATGTGGAACACTCACATTAAACTCGTCTTCATAAAAAACTTGAAAAGCATAAGTTAAGAAATTTTATACATCTCAATGATTCATAGAACGTAACAAACATATACTAGTTCAAAGCAAAAGACAAAGTTGTGAGAAGGTTTACAAATCAGGAAAAAACAAGCAAGGCTTCTCTGAGCAAAGGGCCTCCCGGCAGGCTTAAATTTCCTGGAGTTCACTCTGGTTTTTTCTTGTTGCCACCATTCAGGGTTAGGTTCTCTCATTCCAGAATAACCAATTATAATTGTCGGCTCAGCTGGAATGCTGAACTGAACCATGAAGTGTACTGACCAGCTGAAATGCTTGTGCATTCCACTAAATTTAAGCACCGCTATTTGCAGAAATAAGCAGACCACAATGCCTCTTGTCCGCGCACCTGTCCAAAAAACCGCCGTGCAGCTGTGCCAGCTAGTCCTTGGTCCATGGATGAACTGGTAGAAAGTGCATTCCGGAATAGGATGCAGTTGTTTTCGCTCGTCCCTGCACTGCAATCAGGAAGTAAAACATACGAATCAGCTTGTTTTAGATTGCATTGGTCATTCTACCTTAGTTACTAGTACCAATGTAGGGATACCATGAAGACGGGAGGTTAAACGACGGCAACGAGGGATAGCCATCTCATTTTGCGCAGTTGTACTAAAACTGAGGTGTGTGCTTTTGATTGCGCAGATAGAAACGATACGGAGACAGACATCCCGAAATGATATGGAGACAGACATCCCTGTTTGCACAAATACTAAATACGGTTATTTAAACAGTGACAGATATTACTACTTTCCCCCGTTTCCTCTTAGAACCAAGCCCTAAATTCATGCTACAGCTTTCCCGCTTTCTTCCCTGTTTGAACCAACGCTTTGAGTCGACTGTATGAACTAGCTTTACTTCTAATAATAGTAGAAGTCTAGGTGGCTTTGGAACAGCGGACGGAAGTAGAAAAGGATCCACACGAAGGGAGCTGGGGCAGTAGAGCAAGGCAGGTTTCGAAGGAATATATACCTGAGGGTCGTCGGCATGTGGCAAAGACGGCGTTGGGAGGCCGCATCTTGGCCACAATACCGCAGGGAGGAAGAAGGGGTCGGAGGCCCTCCCGAGCCGGCGCTCTCTCGAAGAGAACGGCACGGCCGCCGATCGGGACGCGTGGGCAGCCGTTGGTCTCCTCCCTCGCCGCCGACGACAGCGTGAACGATGCACCTACACCCCTGCCTCGATCGATGTTGTCTGGCCGGATTTGTGACCAGCCGTGAGCTGAGAGAGAGTGTGGCCGCCTATGTGTTGCTTAGATCTGGAGAGCATGAGAGAGTGAACGAGAGGAACCCTAGTAAAGCAAGCGCTAAGGCTCCTGCTTTTATATATAGTGGAGTGATTTTGTTGTACCAGCTTCAAAAAAATGCGCTCCTACATGTACCCGCGAGTGGGTGCGAGAGAACTAGTGCGTGCGTGCACCGCTTCTCCTCGTGAGAGTACAATATACTATGCCCAAAGAACGTTCGCCGCAAGAGTAATAGTATAAGTGTGTGACGTGTGAGCTAAAATAAAATGTGCGCGCCGTCTTTTGTTTTTTAGAAGTTGTGAGGGTAGGGTGTGAAGAGCACATATGTGCGTGACGTCTACCTGCAGATAGACGGTGGGTGCGACGTGCGAGTCTGCGAGAGGACTCGGGAGAGTCGTGACTCCTGAGGGTGCGTGTGCGTGAGAGAGAGGGGGCATGTTGGGGAACGTAGTAGTTTCAAAAAAAAATCCTACGCACACGCAAGATCATGGTGATGCATAGCAACGAGAGGGGAGAGTGTTGTCCACGTACCCTCGTAGACCGAAAGCGGAAGCATTAACACAACGCGGTTGATGTAGTCGTACGTCTTCACGATCCGACCGATCAAGTACCGAACGTACGGCACCTCCGAGTTCAGCACACGTTCAGCTCGATGACGTCCCTCGAACTCCGATCCAGCCGAGTGTTGAGGGAGAGTTTCGTCAGCACGACGGCGTGGTCACAATGTTGATGTTCTACCGACGCAAGGCTTTGCCTAAGCACCGCTACGATATTATCGAGGTGTAATATGGTGGAGGGGGGCACAGCACACGGCTAAGAGATCAATGATCAATTGTGTGTCTAGAGGTGCCCCCCTGCCCCCGTATATAAAGGAGCAAGGGGGGTTCGGCCGGCCAAGGGGAGAGGCGCGCCAGGAGGAGTCCTCCTCCTACCGGGAGTAGGACTCCCCCCCTTTTCCATGTTGGACTAGGAGAGAGAGGGGGAAGAGGTGGAGGGGAGGAAGGAAAGGGGGGCGCCGCCCCCCTCTCCTTGTCCTATTCGGATTGGGAGGGGAGTGGCGTGTGGCCCTGCCCTAGCCTCCTCTCCTCTCTTCCACCTAGGCCCACTAAGGCCCATTAAGTTACCGGGGGGTTCCGGTAACCTCCCGGTACTCCGGAAAAATCCCGATTTCACCCGGAACACTTCCGATGTCCAAATATAGGCTTCCGATATATCAATCTTTATGTCTCGACCATTTCGAGACTCCTCGTCATGTCCGTGATCACATCCGGGACTCCGAACAACCTTCGGTACATCAAAACATATAAACTCATAATATAACTGTCATCGTAACGTTAAGCGTGCGGACCCTACGGGTTCGAGAACTATGTAGACATGACCGAGACACCTCTCCGGTCAATAACCAATAGAGGAACCTGGATGCTCATATTGGTTCCCACATATTCTACGAAGATCTTTATCGGTCAGACCGCATAACAACATACGTTGTTCCCTTTGTCATCGGTATATTACTTGCCCGAGATTCGATCGTCGATATCTCGATACCTAGTTCATTCTCGTTACCGGCAAGTCTCTTTACTCATTCCGTAATACATCATCCCGCAACTAACTCATTAGTTACAATGCTTGCAAGGCTTATAGTGATGTGTATTACTGAGTGGGCCCAGAGATACCTCTCCGACAATCGGAGTGACAAATCCTAATCTCGAAATACGCCAACCCAACAAGTACCTTTGGAGACACCTGTAGAGCACCTTTATAATCACCCAGTTATGTTGTGACGTTTGGTAGCACACAAAGTGTTCCTCCGGTAAACGGGAGTTGCATAATCTCATAGTCATAGGAACATGTATAAGTCATGAAGAAAGCAATAGCAACATACTAAACGATCGAGTGCTAAGCTAACGGAATGGGTCAAGTCAATCACAACATTCTCCTAATGATGTGATCCCGTTAATCAAATGACAACTCATGTCTATGGCTAGGAAACATAACCATCTTTGATCAACGAGCTAGTCAAGTAGATGCATACTAGTGACACTCTGTTTGTCTATGCATTCACACATGTATTATGTTTCTGGTTAATACAATTCTAGCATGAACAATAAACATTTATCATGATATAAGGAAATAAATTATAACTTTATTGTTGCCTCTAGGGCATATTTCCTTCAGGGCACGTATCAATGCAATGCATGTGTCCGTAAATCATTATCCGACAACAGTTCGCCACAAGCCTTTTCCTGACGAACGCCATAAGAACCGTTAGATCGGCATCCGACAGTGTCAGTTTTGCCATCTCATTTAACAGAACAGCCACTCCTCCTACACACAAATCTTCCACGTGAGTGTTAGCAACTGTCGTATGCTCCCTCCGTTCCAAAATGCAGTGCATATAGCTTTATTGAAAATTCGAACCTCGCAAACTTTTACCAAGTTTTCGTGTACCAAATTGCACATGTAGAATACCATGTATATATCATTTCATTCATCTTCGAGAGGTAACTATAAAGATGGGTGAGGAGTCTACAAAGAAAGACCATCGTATCACCCGCAGCAATTTCTGTCACGACCGGTTTTTCAATAAAATAGTTATTGAGAGACCAATCCCTTTTACGGACCAGCGAGGAAGAATTCCTTCTCACTGGTAGACAATATCTTGGTCACAGAAGAAAAATACCAGGAGTACTAAAGATAATACAAGGTTGAGCAAGGGTTGCCCAACAATTTATTACATGCACACCGCTAAAACAAGACGGCGGATAGGGTGGCAAACTACTAACTCACGATAATAACGGTGGTGGAAATATCACCGCGAAGCGAGTGATATGATTCCAGAAGACTACAGCTCATCGAGCGCCGGAGTGAGGCTCGAGAAGGCTTATTGTGGGTGGCGGAAGCGTAAACAATACAAGTGACCAAAATCCGGCATCGCGCAGGACTGACTGGGACTCCTCTAGGCGTCGGACGCGCTATCAAACTATTCATCCAAGAGATCGCCTTCGTCAACATCTGGCCAAATCAACAAGCCAGGTGAGTACTATGAAAGTACTCGCAAGACAGTTCGGACATAAGATATAACAAATGTAAACATGAAGCATATGAACAAGTTAACTGGTGCGATCAGACATAACGGTAATGAATGCTGGGTGCCAAGCGAGGGTCTGAATGACGCCTCGAGCGGAAACTGCAGAATAGTAATACTGGTGCCAAACGAGTGTCTGAAAGACTCCTCGAGCGGAAAATGCGGAATATTAATGCGGGTGCCAAACGAGTGTCTGAAAGACTCCTCGAGCGGAAAATGCGTAATATTAGTGCGGGTGCCAAACGAGTGTCTGAAAGACTCCTCGAGCGGAAAATGCGGAACAATAATGCCACAGTCGGGCGTCGGGGCGACACCACATAAAGGGCTTTTTATAGAAAATAATGGACAGTACATGCCGCAGTCAGACGTCTGAGCGACATCACATAAAGGGCTTATATTTAAAGTAAGAAACAAGTAGACGCCACAGTCGGACGTCTGCGCGACGTCACATAAAGGGCTTATATCATGACTCATTAATACAATAGTTTGGGAACATAAATTATCACAGGCATGAGACAAATATAAAGTTAGTCCATCCACAGGAATAACAATAAATCTGGATTTACCACTTGAGCTTGTTCACCGGGGCATGTTTTGTCACACAGATAGATATGGATATAATTCTTACACTGCTTGATCATGGGTACGATGATTTGGAAAGAATTGACTCTGCAGAGTTTGTACTTAACCACAGCCAACGGATTTCAGTAGTCACAGGGACTAGTTCCGTCTACGGTGTTTTGGAAGAAACACGTCTAACCAGTACACACCCAATTCAACCATCCGAAGCCAGGGATCACCCTCGGAAACTTTCAAGAAAAACCTTGAGACGGGGAGGCTACAACCTCGCGTAGCATGGGATCAAATTTCTATACGCGCGCTATAAGGGGGTGCCCCCCCTCTCGGTCCCAACCGGAAACACCCATGCCCCCTGACCGAATGACTGGCTTTAATCCTGGGCCAAGGTACCATCATCCCGGCCTCTCTGTTTGGTGTGTACACGGAAAGAGGTTACCAACTTACTAAACCGCATCCTGGCAATGAGACATGTGGTAGCACGGAAAGGGGAAAGAACGGTAACGTGGCTCCAACCACGTTAACGTCGGAGAAAGTCGGATGTCGCAAGGCTGGCATGCTACAACAGTACCACCTTGCTGCCATTCATGTCACCACATGATTTGGCCATCTCTCATCAGAGATCATCGCAACTTTGGGACATGCGGAAAAAGATCGATAACATGGCTCCAACCATGTTAACGTCGAAGAGAGTCGGATGACGCAAGGCTGGTATGCTACAACAGTACCACCTTGCTGCCCTTCATGTCACCACATGATTAGGCCACCTCTCATCCGAGGTCATCGCAACTTTGGAACAACCGGGTCGTTGCCTTACGAGCAACGAGGTATTTACCGACACTCATATGCCACGCACAAACTCTCACGTGAACATGTAAAACATCTGTCATATCAAATGTTCAAAACATGCTTGCCTGGTTCAGAGAAGTCGGAGTCTAGCTCGGCGAAGTTTGCGGCTCCGTCACCTCCCCCGGAACCTACGGCAATCACGAAACGGATACTAACGTGAAAACCAACACATGCACAGAAACTTTTCCAAATATTTTTCAAATAAATCCCATAAAAAACTAAACAAAATTTGAAGATTGTCAGAAAAAGAATCACTCAAAAATACCTTTTTATTAAAAAGTTATAAAGGTTTCTGTCCAGGGACTTATCTGTAATGAAACAGAAAAGTTCCAGGGTTTTAACTGAGAAAACAGAAAACGCTTCTGCTGGGAATGCGCAAGCACAAAGGAGGAAACGTATTTTGCCCGAAGGCGCCGACAGAAAATGGTTCGCGAATAAAAGAACAGAGGCTGACATGCGGGGTCCACATGTCAGGTTTGAAAAGCTCGCCGGCGCCCGAAGGCTGCGGTGGACGCCGGCGTCGAACCACGGCGAGATAGGAGGAACGGAGGGTACCAAGAGCTTCAGCGTCCTGTTCCGAGTCGGTGGGTGGTGGACTCGTCCAACGGGGAGCGCTATGTCGACGGCGACACTTTCTCCTGCGGACGGCGGCTCGGGTGAGGATGGGAAACTCCGGTGGAGGGCTGCAAGCTTCAAATTGAAGTGCGGGTCAGAAAGAGGGATGCATGGTGAAGCTACTGGCAAGAGAATGGAGGCGGAGGAGCACACACGGGGGCGAATCGGGCTGGATCCCGTGGCGGGTCGCGGCGGCCGAAGTCGAGGAAGGAGACCTCCTCGGGGCTCTTCCAGTGGCTAGGCGTGCTCTAGGGGGAGTGCAGTGCTGGTGGGTGCTCGAGTTGAAGCTCGGGGCCTCTATTTATAGGCAGATCGACGGGGTGGCCGTGAACGGAGAATCTCCGGCGAGCGATTACGGCGGAGCAGTGGATTGGCAGGGGGTTTGAGCGGCCGGGCAGCATCAGTGGAGGTTACTGGACTCGTTTTGCAGCTAAACGGGGTCGGTCTTGGCGTAATGGCGTCGGTCCACGGTGAGGTGACCGTACGGGCTCAACGGCGGCAGAGAGCGTGCTCCGCGCCCTGCGGTTCACGACGAGAGCGGCAGCGCGTTCGGGGGAGTGGAAGGCCACGCGGCGAGCTCCGGTGGTTTGGGCGGCGCTGGGTGGCGTCGTCGGCGCCGTGTCTCCTGCCGGCGTCCGCAAAGCCGCCGCCGGCGTCGGTCACGGGGCGGCGCACCTTCTGCTGCTTGTCGCCGACGCCCTCAAGGCGCCAGGCGTCCGTGCGGTGCAGGAACAAGGGGGCGGGGACGAGGAGTAAGGCGACGCGGTGGCACTGGCGAGATCGACGTCCTCCTCTGAAGAAAACGACAGCAGCCACTGACTGAATCTCTGAACTTTCTGAACTTTGACAAAGACAGTGCACTGCAGGTGTTCGACAGAAGGTTTTGGCTATGAGATAAATTTTTCTGGAGCTGTAACTTGGTGATATGACCACTCAATGCACCCAGAGGCTGCCTGATTTTACTTGGAATTTTTGGAGAAGGTTTGGAATGAATTTCACCAAATTTGGCAAATCTGGTCCAAACTTGCAGCAAGTGTAGTTTGAAAATTTTGAACTGAAGACCAGTGGATCTTCATGGTTCTAGGTTGAGGGTACAAAGATCCAGGGAGGAGAGTTGGTTTGGGGGCAAAAATCAAAACAGAAAATGGAGTTCCTTTGTAAATCTCCAAGTGGTAGAATAGAAGACAGAAATTTGTTTGAATATAATTTGAATGGAAATAATCACATGGGGAGGTTCAACTTGCTGGATTTGATGCAAATCATGATCTAGAGGTGAGGGAGTGGTTAGGAGAGAGGATTTGCACTAAGGTCATGGCAAGAAGGAATTGTTGAAAGTGGCAAAGGACTTTCCAAAAGCCATAGTGCAAAATTTCAAGGAGGTTTTCAAAAGTTCATTTCCAAAGTGAAAAGTATTTTGTCTTGAGTCCAAAAGAAAAGCAAGAACCTCCAAGATCAAAGAAAGATCTTGGGTGAATCCACATAAAACTTTTTTCCATAAAAAAAATATTTGAGAGGGGGAGTTCTCTTGAAGAAAAATTTAAATCACCTCCCTCAAGTCAAATAAAATCTTTTGAAAAATCCAAATAAAAACTTGGATGTCACAACACCTACCCCCTTAGGAAAAATCTCGTCCTCGAGATTTCTGCTGATCCTGAAATAGATGTGGATACTCTGCTCGAAGGAAATCTTCCCTTTCCCATGTAGCTTTATCCTCAGTGTGGTTGCTCCACTGAACCTTGAAAAATCTTGTCGTTTTCTGACGGGTCCTCCATTCAGACTCTTCTAAAATCTTTACTGGCCTTTCTCTGTAGGTGAGATCTGGTTGCATATCAATGTCCTCATGAGGTACATGTTTTTCTGGGTTGCTCACACATTTTCTTAACTGTGAGACGTGGAACATGTCATGGACGTCTGACAGCTCCTTGGGGAGGTCTAGTTGGTAGGCCACCGTGCCTCTTCGTGCCTTTAGACAAAATGGTCCAATAAATCTTGGGGCTAGCTTCCCCTTAATTTTGAACCGTTGCAGACCCCTCATAGGAGATACGCGGAGGTATACGGAATCACCAGGTTCAAAGCTGACCTCACGGTGCTTCTGATCATAGTAGCTCTTTTGTCGGCTCTGTGCTGTCTTGAGTCTGTCCCTGATTTGTTTAACTTTCTCCTCGGCCTCTTTAGGTATGTCTGGGCCGAAGATACGGCTGTCACCTGTTTCTGACCAATTCAGAGGGATACGACATCTTCGTCCGTACAACGCTTCAAAGGGTGCCATTTGCAAGCTGGCTTGGTAACTGTTGTTGTAAGCAAATTCGGCATACGGCAAACTCTCTTCCCAACTGGATCCATAGGTGAGCACACAGGCTCTAACCATATCCTCTAGGATTTAGTTTACACGTTCTGTTTGTCCATCGGTCTGAGGGTGGTATGCTGTACTGAAAGCCAGTTGCGTGCCCAGAGCTTGTTGTAGGTGATCCCAAAATTTGGAGACGAATTGGGTGCCTCGGTCTGATATTATAGTCTTTGGGACTCCGTGCAAGCAAACTATACGGGAGAGATAAAGTTTTGCCAGTCTTTGTGTGGAGTAGGTAGTCTTCACGGGAATGAAATGAGCAACCTTGGTTAGTCGGTCTGTGATGACCCATATGGCGTCATTTCCGCGTTGTGATCGGGGTAATCCGACAATGAAGTCCATTCCGATTTCGTCCCATTTCCACTCCGGTATCCTGTTAGGCTGGAGTAGCCCTGCTGGCTTTTGGTGCTCGGCCTTGATGCGCTGACATGAATCGCAACAAGCGATGAATGTGGCTATATCTCTTTTCATACCGTGCCACCAAAATCTTTCTTGGATGTCCTTGCACATTTTGGTTCCTCCAGGATGGATCGAGTATGGGGCGGTGTGGCTTTCCGTCAAGATCTGTTGCTTGAGTTCCTCAATGTTAGGTACGCAAAGCCTGTCCCGGTACCATAATGTTCCTTCACTGTCCGTGACGAATTCTGAAGTCTTACTAGGGTTCATTTTCTTCTTTATGCCTTCGATACTGGGATGTCCTTGTTGAGCCTTCTTGATTTGTTCCACTAGGGTGGGTTGTATCTCCAGGTTCGATACGGTGCCCTCAGAGACTAATAACCGGTTGAGCCGAGTGAACTCTCGCTGAAACTCAGGCCTCAAATTTTGCTGACCGTCACTGTCCGGGCTGGGGTTTCGACTAAGGGCATCGGCCACTACATTTGCTTTCCCTGGGTGGTAGTGAATACCGACGTCATAGTCCTTGACCAGTTCCAACCAGCGTCGTTGGCGTAAATTCAGCTCTGGCTGTGTGAAAATATATTTGAGGCTCTTATGGTCCGTATATATTTCACAGCGATTTCCCAACAGAAAGTGCCTCCACTCCTTGAGTGCATGTATAACTGCTGCTAGCTCCAGGTCATGTGTTGGGTAATTTTCCTCATGTTTTCGCAGCTGCCTGGAGGCATATGCGATAACCTTGCCATCCTGCATTAGCACACATCCGAGACCTTTTCGGGACGCGTCACAATACACTTCAAAGCTCTTGTGTATGTCCGGTACGGTTAAGACCGGTGCGGTTGTCAGTTTCTTCTTGAGTTCTTGGAAGCTCTGCTCACATGCTTCGGTCCATACGAATTTCTTGTCCTTCTTGAGTAACTGTGTTATAGGTTTCGCCACAGTGGAGAATCCTTCAATAAATCTTCTGTAATATCCGGCCATTCCTAGGAAACTCCGCACATCCGTAACATTCGCGGGTGGCTTCCAGTCCAGTATGGCCTTGACTTTTTCTGGGTCTACGGCCACGCCTTCTTGGTTCAGTATATGGCCTAAGAAACCAACTTGTCTTAGCCAAAATTCGCACTTGCTAAATTTGGCGTACAACTGATGTTTCCTCAATTCTCCCAAAACAATTCTGAGGTGCTCAGCATGCTCTTCTGGTGTCCTTGAGTAAACCAGAATATCGTCAATGAATACTACCACAAATTTGTCCATGAATTTCATGAACACTTTGTTCATGAGGTGGACGAAATATGCGGGGGCGTTCGTTAGTCCAAAAGGCATCACTGTAAACTCGTA